>NC_133128.1:111993469-112664898 GCF_048418815.1 Hemitrygon akajei
CTCACTGAAACAGGGACATTCAAACTCCTCACTGAAACAGGGACGTTCAGACCCCTCACTGAAATGGGGGACGTTCAGACTCCTCCCTGAAACGGGGCACGTTCAGTCTCCTCACTGAAACGGGGGACGTTCAAACTCCTCACCGAAACAGGGACGTTCAGACCCCTCACTGAAAAGGGGGAAGTTCAGACTCCTCACTGAAACAGGGACATTCAAACTCCTCGCTGAAATGGGGGACGTTCAGACTCCTCACTGAAACAGGGACATTCAAACTCCTCACTGAAACAGGGACATGCAGACTCCTCAGTGAAATGGGGTTCATTCAAACTCCTCAATGAAACAGGGGCGTTCAGACTCCTCACTGAAATGGGGGACATTCAAACTCCTCACCGAAACAGGGACGTTCAGACAACTCACTGAAAAGGGGGAAGTTCTGACTCCTAACTGAAACAGGGACATTCAGACTCCTCACTGAAACAGGAATATTCAAACTCCTCACTAAAAGGGGGGACGTTCAGACTCCTTACTGAAACAGGGATATTCAATCTCCTCACTGAAACGGGGGACATTCAAACTCCTCACTGAAACGGGGGACGTTCGGACTCCCGATAGAAACGGGGGACGTTCAGACATCTCACTGAAATGGGGGACATTCAAACTCCTCACTGAAACGGGGCACGTTCAGACTCCTCAATGAAACAGGGGACGTTCAGACTCCTCACTGCAACGGGGAACGTTCAGACTCCTCACTATAAAGTTGGACATTCAAACTCCTCACTGAAACGGGGGACGTTCAGAATCTCACTGAAATGGGAGATATTCAAACTCCTCACTGAAACAGGGACTTTCAGACTCCTCACTGAAACGGGGGATATTCAAACTCCTCACTGAAACAGGGACTTTCAGACTCCTCACTGAAACGGGGGACGTTCAAACTCCTCACTGAAACAGGGACATTCAGACTCCTCACTGAAACAGCGACATTCAAACTCCTCACTGAAAAGGGGGACGTTCAGACTCCTACCTGATACAGGTACATTACAACTCCCCACTGAAACGGGGGACGTTCAAACTCCTCACTGAAACAGGGACGTTCAGACTCCTCACTGAAAAGGGGGAAGTTCAGACTCCTCACTGAAACAGGGACATTCAGACTCCTCACTGAAACAGCGACATTCAAACTCCTCACTGAAAAGGGGGACGTTCAGACTCCTCACTGAAACAGGGACATTCAGACTCCTCACTGAAACAGGGACATTCAAACTCCTCAATGAATAGTGGGATGTTCAGACTCCACACTGAAAAGGGACATTCAAACTCCTCACTGAAACGGGGGACATTCAAACTCCTCACTGAAACAGGGGCGTTCAGACTACTCTGTGAAACAAAGGACGTTCAGACTAGTCACTGAAACGGGGGACATTCGGACTCCTCACTGAACTGGTGGACGTTCACACTCCACACTGAAACGGGTGACGTTCAGACTCGTCACAGAAACGGGGACGTTCAGAATCCTCACTGAAATGGGGGACATTCAAACTCCTCACTGAAACGGGGGACTTTACGACTCCTCACTGAAACTGCGGACGTTCGGACTCCTGATATAAACGGGGGAGATTTTAGACATCTCACTGAAACGGGGGACGTTCAAACTCCTCACCGAAACAGGGACGTTCAGACACCTCACAGATAAAGGGGAAGTTCAGACTCCTCACTGAAACAGGGACATTCAAACTCCTCACTGAAATGGGGGACGTTCAGACTCCTCACTGAAACAGGGACATTCAAACTCCTCACTGAAACAGGGACATTCAAACTCCTCACTGAAAAGGGGGACGTTCAGACTCCTTACTGAAACAGGGATATTCAATCTCCTCACTGAAACGGGGGACATTCAAACTCCTCACTGAAACAGGGACGTTCAGACTCCTCACTGAAAAAGGGACATTCAAACTCCTCCCTGAAACAGGGACGTTCAGACTCCTCACTGAAATGGGGGTCGTTCAGACTCCTCCCTGAAACTGGGCACGTTCAGACTCCTCACTGAAACGGGGGACGTTCAAACTCCTCACCGAAACAGGGACGTTCAGACAACTCACTGAAAAGGGGGAAGTTCTGACTCCTAACTGAAACAGGGACGTTCAGACTCCTCACTGAAACGGGGGACGTTCAAACTCCTCACTGAAACTGCGACGTTCTGTCTCCTCACTGAAAAGGGGGAAGTTCAGTCTCCTCACTGAAACAGGGACATTCAGGCTCCTCACTGAAACAGGGACATTCAAACTCCTCACTGAAAAGTTGGACTTTCAGACTCCTCACTGAAATGGGGGACGTTCAGACTCCTCACTGAAACAGGGACATTCAAACTCCTCACTGAAACAGGGACATGCAGACTCCTCAGTGAAATGGGGTTCATTCAAACTCCTCAATGAAACAGGGGCGTTCAGACTCCTCACTGAAATGGGGGACATTCAAACTCCTCACTGAAACAGGGACATTCAGACTCCTCACTGAAACAGGAATATTCAAACTCCTCACTAAAAGGGGGGACGTTCAGACTCCTTACTGAAACAGGGATATTCAATCTCCTCACTGAAACGGGGGACATTCAAACTGCTCACTGAAACGGGGGACGTTCGGACTCCCGATAGAAACGGGGGACGTTCAGACATCTCACTGAAATGGGGGACATTCAAACTCCTCACTGAAACGGGGCACGTTCAGACTCCTCAATAAAACAGGGGACGTTCAGACTCCTCACTGCAACGGGGAACGTTCAGACTCCTCACTATAAAGTTGGACATTCAAACTCCTCACTGAAACGGGGGACGTTCAGAATCTCACTGAAATGGGGGATATTCAAACTCCTCACTGAAACAGGGACTCAGACTCCTCACTGAAACGGAGGATATTCAAACTCCTCACTGAAACAGGGACTTTCAGACTCCTCACTGAAACGGGGGACGTTCAAACTCCTCACTGAAACAGGGACATTCAGACTCCTCACTGAAACAGCGACATTCAAACTCCTCACTGAAAAGGGGGACGTTCAGACTCCTACCTGATACAGGTACATTACAACTCCCCACTGAAACGGGGGACGTTCAAACTCCTCACTGAAACAGGGACGTTCAGACTCCTCACTGACAAGGGGGAAGTTCAGACTCCTCACTGAAACAGGGACATTCAGACTCCTCACTGAAACAGCGACATTCAAACTCCTCACTGAAAAGGGGGACGTTCAGACTCCTCACTGAAACAGGGACATTCAGACTCCTCACTGAAACAGGGACATTCAAACTCCTCAATGAATAGTGGGACGTTCAGACTCCTCACTGAAACAGGGACATTCAAACTCCTCACTGAAACGGGGACATTCAAACTCCTCACTGAAACAGGGGCGTTCAGACTACTCTGTGAAACAAAGGACGTTCAGACTAGTCACTGAAACGGGGGACATTCGGACTCCTCACTGAACTGGTGGACGTTCACACTCCACACTGAAACGGGTGACGTTCAGACTCGTCACAGAAACGGGGACGTTCAGAATCCTCACTGAAACGGGGGACATTCAAACTCCTCACTGAAACGGGGGACTTTACGACTCCTCACTGAAACTGCGGACGTTCGGACTCCTGATATAAACGGGGGAGATTTTAGACATCTCACTGAAACGGGGGACGTTCAAACTCCTCACCGAAACAGGGACGTTCAGACACCTCACAGATAAAGGGGAAGTTCAGACTCCTCACTGAAACAGGGACATTCAAACTCCTCACTGAAATGGGGGACGTTCAGACTCCTCACTGAAACAGGGACATTCAAACTCCTCACTGAAACAGGGACATTCAAACTCCTCACTGAAAAGGGGGACGTTCAGACTCCTTACTGAAACAGGGATATTCAATCTCCTCACTGAAACGGGGGACATTCAAACTCCTCACTGAAACAGGGACGTTCAGACTCCTCACTGAAAAAGGGACATTCAAACTCCTCACTGAAACAGGGACGTTCAGACTCCTCACTGAAATGGGGGTCGTTCAGACTCCTCCCTGAAACTGGGCACGTTCAGACTCCTCACTGAAACGGGGGACGTTCAAACTCCTCACCGAAACAGGGACGTTCAGACAACTCACTGAAAAGGGGGAAGTTCTGACTCCTAACTGAAACAGGGACGTTCAGACTCCTCACTGAAACGGGGGACGTTCAAACTCCTCACTGAAACTGCGACGTTCTGTCTCCTCACTGAAAAGGGGGAAGTTCAGTCTCCTCACTGAAACAGGGACATTCAGGCTCCTCACTGAAACAGGGACATTCAAACTCCTCACTGAAAAGTTGGACTTTCAGACTCCTCACTGAAATGGGGGACGTTCAGACTCCTCACTGAAACAGGGACATTCAAACTCCTCACTGAAACAGGGACATGCAGACTCCTCAGTGAAATGGGGTTCATTCAAACTCCTCAATGAAACAGGGGCGTTCAGACTCCTCACTGAAATGGGGGACATTCAAACTCCTCACTGAAACAGGGACATTCAGACTCCTCACTGAAACAGGAATATTCAAACTCCTCACTAAAAGGGGGGACGTTCAGACTCCTTACTGAAACAGGGATATTCAATCTCCTCACTGAAACGGGGGACATTCAAACTGCTCACTGAAACGGGGGACGTTCGGACTCCCGATAGAAACGGGGGACGTTCAGACATCTCACTGAAATGGGGGACATTCAAACTCCTCACTGAAACGGGGCACGTTCAGACTCCTCAATGAAACAGGGGACGTTCAGACTCCTCACTGCAACGGGGAACGTTCAGACTCCTCACTATAAAGTTGGACATTCAAACTCCTCACTGAAACGGGGGACGTTCAGAATCTCACTGAAATGGGGGATATTCAAACTCCTCACTGAAACAGGGACATTCAGACTCCTCACTGAAACGGGGGATATTCAAACTCCTCACTGAAACAGGGACTTTCAGACTCCTCACTGAAACGGGGGACGTTCAAACTCCTCACTGAAACAGGGACATTCAGACTCCTCACTGAAACAGCGACATTCAAACTCCTCACTGAAAAGGGGGACGTTCAGACTCCTACCTGATACAGGTACATTACAACTCCCCACTGAAACGGGGGACGTTCAAACTCCTCACTGAAACAGGGACATTCAGACATCTCACTGAAATGGGGGACGTTCAGACTCCTCCCTGAAACGGGGCGCGTTCAGTCTCCTCACTGAAACGGGGGACGTTCAAACTCCTCACCGAAACAGGGACATTCAGACTCCTCACTGAAACAGGAATATTCAAACTCCTCACTAAAAGGGGGGACGTTCAGACTCCTTACTGAAACAGGGATATTCAATCTCCTCACTGAAACGGGGGACATTCAAACTGCTCACTGAAACGGGGGACGTTCGGACTCCCGATAGAAACGGGGGACGTTCAGACATCTCACTGAAATGGGGGACATTCAAACTCCTCACTGAAACGGGGCACGTTCAGACTCCTCAATGAAACAGGGGACGTTCAGACTCCTCACTGCAACGGGGAACGTTCAGACTCCTCACTATAAAGTTGGACATTCAAACTCCTCACTGAAACGGGGGACGTTCAGAATCTCACTGAAATGGGGGATATTCAAACTCCTCACTGAAACAGGGACTTTCAGACTCCTCACTGAAACGGGGGATATTCAAACTCCTCACTGAAACAGGGACTTTCAGACTCCTCACTGAAACGGGGGACGTTCAAACTCCTCACTGAAACAGGGACATACAGACTCCTCACTGAAACAGCGACATTCAAACTCCTCACTGAAAAGGGGGACGTTCAGACTCCTACCTGATACAGGTACATTACAACTCCCCACTGAAACGGGGGACGTTCAAACTCCTCACTGAAACAGGGACGTTCAGACTCCTCACTGAAAAGGGGGAAGTTCAGACTCCTCACTGAAACAGGGACATTCAGACTCCTCACTGAAACAGCGACATTCAAACTCCTCACTGAAAAGGGGGACGTTCAGACTCCTCACTGAAACAGGGACATTCAGACTCCTCACTGACACAGGGACATTCAAACTCCTCAATGAATAGTGGGATGTTCAGACTCCTCACTGAAAAGGGACATTCAAACTCCTCACTGAAACGGGGGACATTCAAACTCCTCACTGAAACAGGGGCGTTCAGACTACTCTGTGAAACAAAGGACGTTCAGACTAGTCACTGAAACGGGGGACATTCGGACTCCTCACTGAACTGGTGGACGTTCACACTCCACACTGAAACGGGTGACGTTCAGACTCGTCACAGAAACGGGGACGTTCAGAATCCTCACTGAAACGGGGGACATTCAAACTCCTCACTGAAACGGGGGACTTTACGACTCCTCACTGAAACTGCGGACGTTCGGACTCCTGATATAAACGGGGGAGATTTTAGACATCTCACTGAAACGGGGGACGTTCAAACTCCTCACCGAAACAGGGACGTTCAGACACCTCACAGATAAAGGGGAAGTTCAGACTCCTCACTGAAACAGGGACATTCAAACTCCTCACTGAAATGGGGGACGTTCAGACTCCTCACTGAAACAGGGACATTCAAACTCCTCACTGAAAAGGGGGACGTTCAGACTCCTTACTGAAACAGGGATATTCAATCTCCTCACTGAAACGGGGGACATTCAAACTCCTCACTGAAACAGGGACGTTCAGACTCCTCACTGAAAAAGGGACATTCAAACTCCTCACTGAAACAGGGACGTTCAGACTCCTCACTGAAATGGGGGTCGTTCAGACTCCTCCCTGAAACTGGGCACGTTCAGACTCCTCACTGAAACGGGGGACGTTCAAACTCCTCACCGAAACAGGGACGTTCAGACAACTCACTGAAAAGGGGGAAGTTCTGACTCCTAACTGAAACAGGGACGTTCAGACTCCTCACTGAAACGGGGGACGTTCAAACTCCTCACTGAAACTGCGACGTTCTGTCTCCTCACTGAAAAGGGGGAAGTTCAGTCTCCTCACTGAAACAGGGACATTCAGGCTCCTCACTGAAACAGGGACATTCAAACTCCTCACGGAAAAGTTGGACTTTCAGACTCCTCACTGAAACAGGGACATTCAGACTCCTCACTGAAACAGGGACATTCCAACTCCTCAATGAAAAGTGGGACGTTCAGACTCCTCACTGAAACAGGGGCGTTCAGACTGCTCAGTGAAACAAAGAACGTTCAGAGTTCTCACAGAAACGGGGTCGTTCAGAATCCTCACTGAAGCGGGGGACACTCAAACTCCTCCCTGAAGCGGGGGACGTTCGGACTCCTGATAGAAACGGGGGACATTCAGACATCTCACTGAAATGGGGGATAATCAAACTCCTCACTGAAACAGGGACGTTCAGACTCCTCACTGAAACAGGGACATTCAAACTCCTCACTGAAACAGGGACGTTCAGACTCCTCCCTGAAACGGGGCACGTTCAGTCTCCTCACTGAAACGGGGGACGTTCAAACTCCTCACCGAAACAGGGACGTTCAGACCCCTCACTGAAAAGGGGGAAGTTCAGACTCCTCACTGAAACAGGGACATTCAAACTCCTCGCTGAAATGGGGGACGTTCAGACTCCTCACTGAAACAGGGACATTCAAACTCCTCACTGAAACAGGGACATGCAGACTCCTCAGTGAAATGGGGTTCATTCAAACTCCTCAATGAAACAGGGGCGTTCAGACTCCTCACTGAAATGGGGGACATTCAAACTCCTCACCGAAACAGGGACGTTCAGACAACTCACTGAAAAGGGGGAAGTTCTGACTCCTAACTGAAACAGGGACGTTCAGACTCCTCACTGAAACGGGGGACGTTCAAACTCCTCACTGAAACTGCGACGTTCTGTCTCCTCACTGAAAAGGGGGAAGTTCAGTCTCCTCACTGAAACAGGGACATTCAGGCTCCTCACTGAAACAGGGACATTCAAACTCCTCACTGAAAAGTTGGACTTTCAGACTCCTCACTGAAATGGGGGACGTTCAGACTCCTCACTGAAACAGGGACATTCAAACTCCTCATTGAAACAGGGACATGCAGACTCCTCAGTGAAATGGGGTTCATTCAAACTCCTCAATGAAACAGGGGCGTTCAGACTCCTCACTGAAATGGGGGACATTCAAACTCCTCACTGAAACAGGGACATTCAGACTCCTCACTGAAACAGGAATATTCAAACTCCTCACTAAAAGGGGGGACGTTCAGACTCCTTACTGAAACAGGGATATTCAATCTCCTCACTGAAACGGGGGACATTCAAACTGCTCACTGAAACGGGGGACGTTCGGACTCCCGATAGAAACGGGGGACGTTCAGACATCTCACTGAAATGGGGGACATTCAAACTCCTCACTGAAACGGGGCACGTTCAGACTCCTCAATGAAACAGGGGACGTTCAGACTCCTCACTGCAACGGGGAACGTTCAGACTCCTCACTATAAAGTTGGACATTCAAACTCCTCACTGAAACGGGGGACGTTCAGAATCTCACTGAAATGGGGGATATTCAAACTCCTCACTGAAACAGGGACATTCAGACTCCTCACTGAAACGGGGGATATTCAAACTCCTCACTGAAACAGGGACTTTCAGACTCCTCACTGAAACGGGGGACGTTCAAACTCCTCACTGAAACAGGGACATTCAGACTCCTCACTGAAACAGCGACATTCAAACTCCTCACTGAAAAGGGGGACGTTCAGACTCCTACCTGATACAGGTACATTACAACTCCCCACTGAAACGGGGGACGTTCAAACTCCTCACTGAAACAGGGACATTCAGACATCTCACTGAAATGGGGGACGTTCAGACTCCTCCATGAAACGGGGCGCGTTCAGTCTCCTCACTGAAACGGGGGACGTTCAAACTCCTCACCGAAACAGGGACGTTCAGACCCCTCACTGAAAAGGGGGAAGTTCAGACTCCTCACTGAAACAGGGACATTCAAACTCCTCGCTGAAATGGGGGACGTTCAGACTCCTCACTGAAACAGGGACATTCAAACTCCTCACTGAAACAGGGACATGCAGACTCCTCAGTGAAATGGGGTTCATTCAAACTCCTCAATGAAACAGGGGCGTTCAGACTCCTCACTGAAATGGGGGACATTCAAACTCCTCACTGAAACAGGGACATTCAGACTCCTCACTGAAACAGGAATATTCAAACTCCTCACTAAAAGGGGGGACGTTCAGACTCCTTACTGAAACAGGGATATTCAATCTCCTCACTGAAACGGGGGACATTCAAACTCCTCACTGAAACGGGGGACGTTCGGACTCCCGATAGAAACGGGGGACGTTCAGACATCTCACTGAAATGGGGGACATTCAAACTCCTCACTGAAACGGGGCACGTTCAGACTCCTCAATGAAACAGGGGACGTTCAGACTCCTCACTGCAACGGGGAACGTTCAGACTCCTCACTATAAAGTTGGACATTCAAACTCCTCACTGAAACGGGGGACGTTCAGAATCTCACTGAAATGGGGGATATTCAAACTCCTCACTGAAACAGGGACTTTCAGACTCCTCACTGAAACGGGGGATATTCAAACTCCTCACTGAAACAGGGACTTTCAGACTCCTCACTGAAACGGGGGACGTTCAAACTCCTCACTGAAACAGGGACATTCAGACTCCTCACTGAAACAGCGACATTCAAACTCCTCACTGAAAAGGGGGACGTTCAGACTCCTACCTGATACAGGTACATTACAACTCCCCACTGAAACGGGGGACGTTCAAACTCCTCACTGAAACAGGGACGTTCAGACTCCTCACTGAAACAGGGACATTCAGACTCCTCACTGAAACAGCGACATTCAAACTCCTCACTGAAAAGGGGGACGTTCAGACTCCTCACTGAAACAGGGACATTCAGACTCCTCACTGAAACAGGGACATTCAAACTCCTCAATGAATAGTGGGATGTTCAGACTCCTCACTGAAAAGGGACATTCAAACTCCTCACTGAAACGGGGGACATTCAAACTCCTCACTGAAACAGGGGCGTTCAGACTACTCTGTGAAACAAAGGACGTTCAGACTAGTCACTGAAACGGGGGACATTCGGACTCCTCACTGAACTGGTGGACGTTCACACTCCACACTGAAACGGGTGACGTTCAGACTCGTCACAGAAACGGGGACGTTCAGAATCCTCACTGAAACGGGGGACATTCAAACTCCTCACTGAAACGGGGGACTTTACGACTCCTCACTGAAACTGCGGACGTTCGGACTCCTGATATAAACGGGGGAGATTTTAGACATCTCACTGAAACGGGGGACGTTCAAACTCCTCACCGAAACAGGGACGTTCAGACACCTCACAGATAAAGGGGAAGTTCAGACTCCTCACTGAAACAGGGACATTCAAACTCCTCACTGAAATGGGGGACGTTCAGACTCCTCACTGAAACAGGGACATTCAAACTCCTCACTGAAACAGGGACATTCAAACTCCTCACTGAAAAGGGGGACGTTCAGACTCCTTACTGAAACAGGGATATTCAATCTCCTCACTGAAACGGGGGACATTCAAACTCCTCACTGAAACAGGGACGTTCAGACTCCTCACTGAAAAAGGGACATTCAAACTCCTCACTGAAACAGGGACGTTCAGACTCCTCACTGAAATGGGGGTCGTTCAGACTCCTCCCTGAAACTGGGCACGTTCAGACTCCTCACTGAAACGGGGGACGTTCAAACTCCTCACCGAAACAGGGACGTTCAGACTCCTCACTGAAACGGGGGACGTTCAAACTCCTCACTGAAACTGCGACGTTCTGTCTCCTCACTGAAAAGGGGGAAGTTCAGTCTCCTCACTGAAACAGGGACATTCAGGCTCCTCACTGAAACAGGGACATTCAAACTCCTCACTGAAAAGTTGGACTTTCAGACTCCTCACTGAAACAGGGACATTCAGACTCCTCACTGAAACAGGGACATTCCAACTCCTCAATGAAAAGTGGGACGTTCAGACTCCTCACTGAAACAGGGGCGTTCAGACTGCTCAGTGAAACAAAGAACGTTCAGAGTTCTCACAGAAACGGGGTCGTTCAGAATCCTCACTGAAGCGGGGGACATTCAAACTCCTCCCTGAAGCGGGGGACGTTCGGACTCCTGATAGAAACGGGGGACATTCAGACATCTCACTGAAATGGGGGATAATCAAACTCCTCACTGAAACAGGGACGTTCAGACTCCTCACTGAAACAGGGACATTCAAACTCCTCACTGAAACAGGGACGTTCAGACCCCTCACTGAAATGGGGGACGTTCAGACTCCTCCCTGAAACGGGGCACGTTCAGTCTCCTCACTGAAACGGGGGACGTTCAAACTCCTCACCGAAACAGGGACGTTCAGACCCCTCACTGAAAAGGGGGAAGTTCAGACTCCTCACTGAAACAGGGACATTCAAACTCCTCGCTGAAATGGGGGACGTTCAGACTCCTCACTGAAACAGGGACATTCAAACTCCTCACTGAAACAGGGACATGCAGACTCCTCAGTGAAATGGGGTTCATTCAAACTCCTCAATGAAACAGGGGCGTTCAGACTCCTTACTGAAATGGGGGACATTCAAACTCCTCACTGAAACAGGGACATTCAGACTCCTCACTGAAACAGGAATATTCAAACTCCTCACTAAAAAGGGGGACGTTCAGACTCCATACTGAAACAGGGATATTCAATCTCCTCACTGAAACGGGGGACATTCAAACTCCTCACTGAAACGGGGGACGTTCGGACTCCCGATAGAAACGGGGGACGTTCAGACATCTCACTGAAATGGGGGACATTCAAACTCCTCACTGAAACGGGGCACGTTCAGACTCCTCAATGAAACAGGGGACGTTCAGTCTCCTCACTGCAACGGGGAACGTTCAGACTCCTCACTATAAAGTTGGACATTCAAACTCGTCACTGAAACGGGGGACGTTCAGAATCTCACTGAAATGGGGGATATTCAAACTCCTCACTGAAACAGGGACTTTCAGACTCCTCACTGAAACGGGGGATATTCAAACTCCTCACTGAAACAGGGACTTTCAGACTCCTCACTGAAACGGGGGACGTTCAAACTCCTCACTGAAACAGGGACATTCAGACTCCTCACTGAAACAGCGACATTCAAACTCCTCACTGAAAAGGGGGACGTTCAGACTCCTACCTGATACAGGTACATTACAACTCCCCACTGAAACGGGGGACGTTCAAACTCCTCACTGAAACAGGGACGTTCAGACTCCTCACTGAAAAGGGGGAAGTTCAGACTCCTCACTGAAACAGGGACATTCAGACTCCTCACTGAAACAGCGACATTCAAACTCCTCACTGAAAAGGGGGACGTTCAGACTCCTCACTGAAACAGGGGCGTTCAGACTACTCTGTGAAACAAAGGACGTTCAGACTAGTCACTGAAACGGGGGACATTCGGACTCCTCACTGAACTGGTGGACGTTCACACTCCACACTGAAAAGGGGGAAGTTCAGACTCCTCACTGAAACAGGGACATTCAGACTCCTCACTGAAACAGCGACATTCAAACTCCTCACTGAAAAGGGGGACGTTCAGACTCCTCACTGAAACAGGGACATTCAGACTCCTCACTGAAACAGGGACATTCAAACTCCTCAATGAATAGTGGGATGTTCAGACTCCTCACTGAAAAGGGACATTCAAACTCCTCACTGAAACGGGGGACATTCAAACTCCTCACTGAAACAGGGGCGTTCAGACTACTCTGTGAAACAAAGGACGTTCAGACTAGTCACTGAAACGGGGGACGTTCAAACTCCTCACTGAAACATGGACGTTCAGACTCCTAACTGATACAGGTACGTTCCAACTCCCCACTGAAACGGGGGACGTTCAAACTCCTCACTGAAACAGGAACGTTCAGACTCCTCACTGAAAAGGGGGAAGTTCAGACTCCTCACTGAAACAGGGACATTCAGACTCCTCACTGAAACAACGGTATTCAAACTCCTCACTGAAAAGGGCGACCTTAAGACTCCTCACTGAAATAGGGACATTCAGACTCCTCACTGAAACGGGGGACATTCAAACTCCTCACTGAAACAGGGGCGTTCAGACTCCTCAGTGAAACACAGGACGTTCAGACAAGTCACTGAAACGGGGGACATTCGGACTCCTCACTGAACCGGTGGACGTTCAGACTCCACACTGAAACGGGGGACGTTCAGACTCCTCACAGAAATGGGGTCGTTCAGAATGCTCACTGAAACGGGGGACATTCAAACTCCTCACCGAAACGGGGGACTTTACGACTCTTCACTGAAAAGGGGGACGTTCGGACTCCTGATAGAAACGGGGGACATTCAGACATCTCACTGAAACGGGGGACGTTCGAACTCCTCACCGATATAGGGACGTTCAGACTCCTCACTGAAAAAGGGGAAGTTCAGAATCCTCACTGAAACAGGGACATTCAAACTCCTCACTGAAATGGGGGACGTTCAGACCCCTCACTGAAACAGGGACATTCAAACTCCTCACTGAAGCAGGGACATGCAGACTCCTCAGTGAAATGGGGTTCATTCAAACTCCTCAATGAAACAGGGGCGTTCAGACTCCTCACTGAAATGGGGGACATTCAAACTCCTCACTGAAACAGGGACATTCAGACTCCTCAGTGAAACAGGGATATTCAAACTCCTCACTGAAAAGGGGGACGTTCAGACTCCTTACTGAAACAGGGATATTCAATCTCCTCACTGAAACGGGGGTCATTCAAACTCCTCACTGAAACGGGGGTCGTTCGGACTCCCGATAAAAACGGGGGACGTTCAGACATCTCACTGAAATGGGGGACATTCAAACTCCTCACTGAAACATGTACGTTCAGACTCCTCACTGAAATGGTGGACGTTCAGACTCCACACTGAAACGGGGCACGTTCAGACTCCTCACTGTAAAGTTGGACATTCAATCTCCTCACTGAAACGGGGGACGTTCAGAATCTCACTGAAATTGGGGATATTCAAACTCCTCACTGAAACAGGGACTTTCAGACTCCTCACTGAAACGGGGGACGTTCAAACTCCTCACTGAAACAGGGACATTCAGACTCCTCACTGAAACAGCGACATTCAAACTCCTCACTGAAAAGGGGGACGTTCAGACTCCTACCTGATACAGGTACATTACAACTCCCCACTGAAACGGGGGACGTTCAAACTCCTCACTGAAACAGGGACGTTCAGACTCCTCACTGAAAAGGGGGAAGTTCAGACTCCTCACTGAAACAGGGACATTCAGACTCCTCACTGAAACAGCGACATTCAAACTCCTCACTGAAAAGGGGGACGTTCAGACTCCTCACTGAAACAGGGACATTCAGACTCCTCACTGAAACAGGGACATTCAAACTCCTCAATGAATAGTGGGATGTTCAGACTCCTCACTGAAAAGGGACATTCAAACTCCTCACTGAAACGGGGGACATTCAAACTCCTCACTGAAACAGGGGCGTTCAGACTACTCTGTGAAACAAAGGACGTTCAGACTAGTCACTGAAACGGGGGACATTCGGACTCCTCACTGAACTGGTGGACGTTCACACTCCACACTGAAACGGGTGACGTTCAGACTCGTCACAGAAACGGGGACGTTCAGAATCCTCACTGAAACGGGGGACATTCAAACTCCTCACTGAAACGGGGGACTTTACGACTCCTCACTGAAACTGCGGACGTTCGGACTCCTGATATAAACGGGGGAGATTTTAGACATCTCACTAAAACGGGGGACGTTCAAACTCCTCACCGAAACAGGGACGTTCAGACACCTCACAGATAAAGGGGAAGTTCAGACTCCTCACTGAAACAGGGACATTCAAACTCCTCACTGAAATGGGGGACGTTCAGACTCCTCACTGAAACAGGGACATTCAAACTCCTCACTGAAACAGGGACATTCAAACTCCTCACTGAAAAGGGGGACGTTCAGACTCCTTACTGAAACAGGGATATTCAATCTCCTCACTGAAACGGGGGACATTCAAACTCCTCACTGAAACAGGGACGTTCAGACTCCTCACTGAAAAAGGGACATTCAAACTCCTCACTGAAACAGGGACATTCAGACTCCTCACTGAAACAGGGACATTCAAACTCCTCAATGAATAGTGGGATGTTCAGACTCCTCACTGAAAAGGGACATTCAAACTCCTCACTGAAACGGGGGACATTCAAACTCCTCACTGAAACAGGGGCGTTCAGACTCCTCAGTGAAACACAGGACGTTCAGACAAGTCACTGAAACGGGGGACATTCGGACTCCTCACTGAACCGGTGGACGTTCAGACTCCACACTGAAACGGGGGACGTTCAGACTCCTCACAGAAATGGGGTCGTTCAGAATCCTCACTGAAACGGGGGACATTCAAACTCCTCACCGAAACGGGGGACTTTACGACTCTTCACTGAAAAGGGGGACGTTCGGACTCCTGATAGAAACGGGGGACATTCAGACATCTCACTGAAACGGGGGACGTTCGAACTCCTCACCGATATAGGGACGTTCAGACTCCTCACTGAAAAAGGGGAAGTTCAGAATCCTCACTGAAACAGGGACATTCAAACTCCTCACTGAAATGGGGGACGTTCAGACCCCTCACTGAAACAGGGACATTCAAACTCCTCACTGAAGCAGGGACATGCAGACTCCTCAGTGAAATGGGGTTCATTCAAACTCCTCAATGAAACAGGGGCGTTCAGACTCCTCACTGAAATGGGGGACATTCAAACTCCTCACTGAAACAGGGACATTCAGACTCCTCAGTGAAACAGGGATATTCAAACTCCTCACTGAAAAGGGGGACTTTAAGACTCCTTACTGAAACAGGGATATTCAATCTCCTCACTGAAACGGGGGTCATTCAAACTCCTCACTGAAACGGGGGTCGTTCGGACTCCCGATAAAAACGGGGGACGTTCAGACATCTCACTGAAATGGGGGACATTCAAACTCCTCACTGAAACATGTACGTTCAGACTCCTCACTGAAATGGTGGACGTTCAGACTCCACACTGAAACTGGGCACGTTCAGACTCCTCACTGTAAAGTTGGACATTCAATCTCCTCACTGAAACGGGGGACGTTCAGAATCTCACTGAAATGGGGGATATTCAAACTCCTCACTGAAACAGGGACTTTCAGACTCCTCACTGAAACGGGGGACGTTCAAACTCCTCACTGAAACAGGGACATTCAGACTCCTCACTGAAACAGCGACATTCAAACTCCTCACTGAAAAGGGGGACGTTCAGACTCCTACCTGATACAGGTACATTACAACTCCCCACTGAAACGGGGGACGTTCAAACTCCTCACTGAAACAGGGACGTTCAGACTCCTCACTGAAAAGGGGGAAGTTCAGACTCCTCACTGAAACAGGGACATTCAGACTCCTCACTGAAACAGCGACATTCAAACTCCTCACTGAAACAGGGACATTCAGACTCCTCACTGAAACAGGGACATTCCAACTCCTCAATGAAAAGTGGGACGTTCAGACTCCTCACTGAAACAGGGGCGTTCAGACTGCTCAGTGAAACAAAGAACGTTCAGAGTTCTCACAGAAACGGGGTCGTTCAGAATCCTCACTGAAGCGGGGGACATTCAAACTCCTCCCTGAAGCGGGGGACGTTCGGACTCCTGATAGAAACGGGGGACATTCAGACATCTCACTGAAATGGGGGATAATCAAACTCCTCACTGAAACAGGGACGTTCAGACTCCTCACTGAAACAGGGACATTCAAACTCCTCACTGAAACAGGGACGTTCAGACCCCTCACTGAAATGGGGGACGTTCAGACTCCTCCCTGAAACGGGGCACGTTCAGTCTCCTCACTGAAACGGGGGACGTTCAAACTCCTCACCGAAACAGGGACGTTCAGACCCCTCACTGAAAAGGGGGAAGTTCAGACTCCTCACTGAAACAGGGACATTCAAACTCCTCGCTGAAATGGGGGACGTTCAGACTCCTCACTGAAACAGGGACATTCAAACTCCTCACTGAAACAGGGACATGCAGACTCCTCAGTGAAATGGGGTTCATTCAAACTCCTCAATGAAACAGGGGCGTTCAGACTCCTTACTGAAATGGGGGACATTCAAACTCCTCACTGAAACAGGGACATTCAGACTCCTCACTGAAACAGGAATATTCAAACTCCTCACTAAAAAGGGGGACGTTCAGACTCCATACTGAAACAGGGATATTCAATCTCCTCACTGAAACGGGGGACATTCAAACTCCTCACTGAAACGGGGGACGTTCGGACTCCCGATAGAAACGGGGGACGTTCAGACATCTCACTGAAATGGGGGACATTCAAACTCCTCACTGAAACGGGGCACGTTCAGACTCCTCAATGAAACAGGGGACGTTCAGTCTCCTCACTGCAACGGGGAACGTTCAGACTCCTCACTATAAAGTTGGACATTCAAACTCGTCACTGAAACGGGGGACGTTCAGAATCTCACTGAAATGGGGGATATTCAAACTCCTCACTGAAACAGGGACTTTCAGACTCCTCACTGAAACGGGGGATATTCAAACTCCTCACTGAAACAGGGACTTTCAGACTCCTCACTGAAACGGGGGACGTTCAAACTCCTCACTGAAACAGGGACATTCAGACTCCTCACTGAAACAGCGACATTCAAACTCCTCACTGAAAAGGGGGACGTTCAGACTCCTACCTGATACAGGTACATTACAACTCCCCACTGAAACGGGGGACGTTCAAACTCCTCACTGAAACAGGGACGTTCAGACTCCTCACTGAAAAGGGGGAAGTTCAGACTCCTCACTGAAACAGGGACATTCAGACTCCTCACTGAAACAGCGACATTCAAACTCCTCACTGAAAAGGGGGACGTTCAGACTCCTCACTGAAACAGGGGCGTTCAGACTACTCTGTGAAACAAAGGACGTTCAGACTAGTCACTGAAACGGGGGACATTCGGACTCCTCACTGAACTGGTGGACGTTCACACTCCACACTGAAAAGGGGGAAGTTCAGACTCCTCACTGAAACAGGGACATTCAGACTCCTCACTGAAACAGCGACATTCAAACTCCTCACTGAAAAGGGGGACGTTCAGACTCCTCACTGAAACAGGGACATTCAGACTCCTCACTGAAACAGGGACATTCAAACTCCTCAATGAATAGTGGGATGTTCAGACTCCTCACTGAAAAGGGACATTCAAACTCCTCACTGAAACGGGG
Source organism: Hemitrygon akajei (assembly GCF_048418815.1). Taxonomy (NCBI): domain Eukaryota; kingdom Metazoa; phylum Chordata; class Chondrichthyes; order Myliobatiformes; family Dasyatidae; genus Hemitrygon; species Hemitrygon akajei. The sequence goes on from NC_133128.1 coordinate 112,011,803, forward strand.
GACATTCAAACTCCTCACTGAAACAGGGGCGTTCAGACTACTCTGTGAAACAAAGGACGTTCAGACTAGTCACTGAAACGGGGGACGTTCAAACTCCTCACTGAAACATGGACGTTCAGACTCCTAACTGATACAGGTACGTTCCAACTCCCCACTGAAACGGGGGACGTTCAAACTCCTCACTGAAACAGGAACGTTCAGACTCCTCACTGAAAAGGGGGAAGTTCAGACTCCTCACTGAAACAGGGACATTCAGACTCCTCACTGAAACAACGGTATTCAAACTCCTCACTGAAAAGGGCGACCTTAAGACTCCTCACTGAAATAGGGACATTCAGACTCCTCACTGAAACGGGGGACATTCAAACTCCTCACTGAAACAGGGGCGTTCAGACTCCTCAGTGAAACACAGGACGTTCAGACAAGTCACTGAAACGGGGGACATTCGGACTCCTCACTGAACCGGTGGACGTTCAGACTCCACACTGAAACGGGGGACGTTCAGACTCCTCACAGAAATGGGGTCGTTCAGAATCCTCACTGAAACGGGGGACATTCAAACTCCTCACCGAAACGGGGGACTTTACGACTCTTCACTGAAAAGGGGGACGTTCGGACTCCTGATAGAAACGGGGGACATTCAGACATCTCACTGAAACGGGGGACGTTCGAACTCCTCACCGATATAGGGACGTTCAGACTCCTCACTGAAAAAGGGGAAGTTCAGAATCCTCACTGAAACAGGGACATTCAAACTCCTCACTGAAATGGGGGACGTTCAGACCCCTCACTGAAACAGGGACATTCAAACTCCTCACTGAAGCAGGGACATGCAGACTCCTCAGTGAAATGGGGTTCATTCAAACTCCTCAATGAAACAGGGGCGTTCAGACTCCTCACTGAAATGGGGGACATTCAAACTCCTCACTGAAACAGGGACATTCAGACTCCTCAGTGAAACAGGGATATTCAAACTCCTCACTGAAAAGGGGGACGTTCAGACTCCTTACTGAAACAGGGATATTCAATCTCCTCACTGAAACGGGGGTCATTCAAACTCCTCACTGAAACGGGGGTCGTTCGGACTCCCGATAAAAACGGGGGACGTTCAGACATCTCACTGAAATGGGGGACATTCAAACTCCTCACTGAAACATGTACGTTCAGACTCCTCACTGAAATGGTGGACGTTCAGACTCCACACTGAAACGGGGCACGTTCAGACTCCTCACTGTAAAGTTGGACATTCAATCTCCTCACTGAAACGGGGGACGTTCAGAATCTCACTGAAATTGGGGATATTCAAACTCCTCACTGAAACAGGGACTTTCAGACTCCTCACTGAAACGGGGGACGTTCAAACTCCTCACTGAAACAGGGACATTCAGACTCCTCACTGAAACAGCGACATTCAAACTCCTCACTGAAAAGGGGGACGTTCAGACTCCTACCTGATACAGGTACATTACAACTCCCCACTGAAACGGGGGACGTTCAAACTCCTCACTGAAACAGGGACGTTCAGACTCCTCACTGAAAAGGGGGAAGTTCAGACTCCTCACTGAAACAGGGACATTCAGACTCCTCACTGAAACAGCGACATTCAAACTCCTCACTGAAAAGGGGGACGTTCAGACTCCTCACTGAAACAGGGACATTCAGACTCCTCACTGAAACAGGGACATTCAAACTCCTCAATGAATAGTGGGATGTTCAGACTCCTCACTGAAAAGGGACATTCAAACTCCTCACTGAAACGGGGGACATTCAAACTCCTCACTGAAACAGGGGCGTTCAGACTACTCTGTGAAACAAAGGACGTTCAGACTAGTCACTGAAACGGGGGACATTCGGACTCCTCACTGAACTGGTGGACGTTCACACTCCACACTGAAACGGGTGACGTTCAGACTCGTCACAGAAACGGGGACGTTCAGAATCCTCACTGAAACGGGGGACATTCAAACTCCTCACTGAAACGGGGGACTTTACGACTCCTCACTGAAACTGCGGACGTTCGGACTCCTGATATAAACGGGGGAGATTTTAGACATCTCACTAAAACGGGGGACGTTCAAACTCCTCACCGAAACAGGGACGTTCAGACACCTCACAGATAAAGGGGAAGTTCAGACTCCTCACTGAAACAGGGACATTCAAACTCCTCACTGAAATGGGGGACGTTCAGACTCCTCACTGAAACAGGGACATTCAAACTCCTCACTGAAACAGGGACATTCAAACTCCTCACTGAAAAGGGGGACGTTCAGACTCCTTACTGAAACAGGGATATTCAATCTCCTCACTGAAACGGGGGACATTCAAACTCCTCACTGAAACAGGGACGTTCAGACTCCTCACTGAAAAAGGGACATTCAAACTCCTCACTGAAACAGGGACATTCAGACTCCTCACTGAAACAGGGACATTCAAACTCCTCAATGAATAGTGGGATGTTCAGACTCCTCACTGAAAAGGGACATTCAAACTCCTCACTGAAACGGGGGACATTCAAACTCCTCACTGAAACAGGGGCGTTCAGACTCCTCAGTGAAACACAGGACGTTCAGACAAGTCACTGAAACGGGGGACATTCGGACTCCTCACTGAACCGGTGGACGTTCAGACTCCACACTGAAACGGGGGACGTTCAGACTCCTCACAGAAATGGGGTCGTTCAGAATCCTCACTGAAACGGGGGACATTCAAACTCCTCACCGAAACGGGGGACTTTACGACTCTTCACTGAAAAGGGGGACGTTCGGACTCCTGATAGAAACGGGGGACATTCAGACATCTCACTGAAACGGGGGACGTTCGAACTCCTCACCGATATAGGGACGTTCAGACTCCTCACTGAAAAAGGGGAAGTTCAGAATCCTCACTGAAACAGGGACATTCAAACTCCTCACTGAAATGGGGGACGTTCAGACCCCTCACTGAAACAGGGACATTCAAACTCCTCACTGAAGCAGGGACATGCAGACTCCTCAGTGAAATGGGGTTCATTCAAACTCCTCAATGAAACAGGGGCGTTCAGACTCCTCACTGAAATGGGGGACATTCAAACTCCTCACTGAAACAGGGACATTCAGACTCCTCAGTGAAACAGGGATATTCAAACTCCTCACTGAAAAGGGGGACTTTAAGACTCCTTACTGAAACAGGGATATTCAATCTCCTCACTGAAACGGGGGTCATTCAAACTCCTCACTGAAACGGGGGTCGTTCGGACTCCCGATAAAAACGGGGGACGTTCAGACATCTCACTGAAATGGGGGACATTCAAACTCCTCACTGAAACATGTACGTTCAGACTCCTCACTGAAATGGTGGACGTTCAGACTCCACACTGAAACTGGGCACGTTCAGACTCCTCACTGTAAAGTTGGACATTCAATCTCCTCACTGAAACGGGGGACGTTCAGAATCTCACTGAAATGGGGGATATTCAAACTCCTCACTGAAACAGGGACTTTCAGACTCCTCACTGAAACGGGGGACGTTCAAACTCCTCACTGAAACAGGGACATTCAGACTCCTCACTGAAACAGCGACATTCAAACTCCTCACTGAAAAGGGGGACGTTCAGACTCCTACCTGATACAGGTACATTACAACTCCCCACTGAAACGGGGGACGTTCAAACTCCTCACTGAAACAGGGACGTTCAGACTCCTCACTGAAAAGGGGGAAGTTCAGACTCCTCACTGAAACAGGGACATTCAGACTCCTCACTGAAACAGCGACATTCAAACTCCTCACTGAAAAGGGGGACGTTCAGACTCCTCACTGAAACAGGGACATTCAGACTCCTCACTGAAACAGGGACATTCAAACTCCTCAATGAATAGTGGGATGTTCAGACTCCTCACTGAAAAGGGACATTCAAACTCCTCACTGAAACGGGGGACATTCAAACTCCTCACTGAAACAGGGGCGTTCAGACTACACTGTGAAACAAAGGACGTTCAGACTAGTCACTGAAACGGGGGACATTCGGACTCCTCACTGAACTGGTGGACGTTCACACTCCACACTGAAACGGGTGACGTTCAGACTCGTCACAGAAACGGGGACGTTCAGAATCCTCACTGAAACGGGGGACATTCAAACTCCTCACTGAAACGGGGGACTTTACGACTCCTCACTGAAACTGCGGACGTTCGGACTCCTGATATAAACGGGGGAGATTTTAGACATCTCACTAAAACGGGGGACGTTCAAACTCCTCACCGAAACAGGGACGTTCAGACACCTCACAGATAAAGGGGAAGTTCAGACTCCTCACTGAAACAGGGACATTCAAACTCCTCACTGAAATGGGGGACGTTCAGACTCCTCACTGAAACAGGGACATTCAAACTCCTCACTTAAACAGGGACATTCAAACTCCTCACTGAAAAGGGGGACGTTCAGACTCCTTACTGAAACAGGGATATTCAATCTCCTCACTGAAACGGGGGACATTCAAACTCCTCACTGAAACAGGGACGTTCAGACTCCTCACTGAAAAAGGGACATTCAAACTCCTCACTGAAACAGGGACATTCAGACTCCTCACTGAAACAGGGTCATTCAAACTCCTCAATGAATAGTGAGATGTTCAGACTCCTCACTGAAAAGGGACATTCAAACTCCTCACTGAAACGGGGGACATTCAAACTCCTCACTGAAACAGGGGCGTTCAGACTCCTCAGTGAAACACAGGACGTTCAGACAAGTCACTGAAACGGGGGACATTCGGACTCCTCACTGAACCGGTGGACGTTCAGACTCCACACTGAAACAGGAATATTCAAACTCCTCACTAAAAAGGGGGACGTTCAGACTCCATACTGAAACAGGGATATTCAATCTCCTCACTGAAACGGGGGACATTCAAACTCCTCACTGAAACGGGGGACGTTCGGACTCCCGATAGAAACGGGGGACGTTCAGACATCTCACTGAAATGGGGGACATTCAAACTCCTCACTGAAACGGGGCACGTTCAGACTCCTCAATGAAACAGGGGACGTTCAGTCTCCTCACTGCAACGGGGAACGTTCAGACTCCTCACTATAAAGTTGGACATTCAAACTCGTCACTGAAACGGGGGACGTTCAGAATCTCACTGAAATGGGGGATATTCAAACTCCTCACTGAAACAGGGACTTTCAGACTCCTCACTGAAACGGGGGATATTCAAACTCCTCACTGAAACAGGGACTTTCAGACTCCTCACTGAAACGGGGGACGTTCAAACTCCTCACTGAAACAGGGACATTCAGACTCCTCACTGAAACAGCGACATTCAAACTCCTCACTGAAAAGGGGGACGTTCAGACTCCTACCTGATACAGGTACATTACAACTCCCCACTGAAACGGGGGACGTTCAAACTCCTCACTGAAACAGGGACGTTCAGACTCCTCACTGAAAAGGGGGAAGTTCAGACTCCTCACTGAAACAGGGACATTCAGACTCCTCACTGAAACAGCGACATTCAAACTCCTCACTGAAAAGGGGGACGTTCAGACTCCTCACTGAAACAGGGGCGTTCAGACTACTCTGTGAAACAAAGGACGTTCAGACTAGTCACTGAAACGGGGGACATTCGGACTCCTCACTGAACTGGTGGACGTTCACACTCCACACTGAAAAGGGGGAAGTTCAGACTCCTCACTGAAACAGGGACATTCAGACTCCTCACTGAAACAGCGACATTCAAACTCCTCACTGAAAAGGGGGACGTTCAGACTCCTCACTGAAACAGGGACATTCAGACTCCTCACTGAAACAGGGACATTCAAACTCCTCAATGAATAGTGGGATGTTCAGACTCCTCACTGAAAAGGGACATTCAAACTCCTCACTGAAACGGGGGACATTCAAACTCCTCACTGAAACAGGGGCGTTCAGACTACTCTGTGAAACAAAGGACGTTCAGACTAGTCACTGAAACGGGGGACGTTCAAACTCCTCACTGAAACATGGACGTTCAGACTCCTAACTGATACAGGTACGTTCCAACTCCCCACTGAAACGGGGGACGTTCAAACTCCTCACTGAAACAGGAACGTTCAGACTCCTCACTGAAAAGGGGGAAGTTCAGACTCCTCACTGAAACAGGGACATTCAAACTCCTCACTGAAACAACGGTATTCAAACTCCTCACTGAAAAGGGCGACCTTAAGACTCCTCACTGAAATAGGGACATTCAGACTCCTCACTGAAACGGGGGACATTCAAACTCCTCACTGAAACAGGGGCGTTCAGACTCCTCAGTGAAACACAGGACGTTCAGACAAGTCACTGAAACGGGGGACATTCGGACTCCTCACTGAACCGGTGGACGTTCAGACTCCACACTGAAACGGGGGACGTTCAGACTCCTCACAGAAATGGGGTCGTTCAGAATCCTCACTGAAACGGGGGACATTCAAACTCCTCACCGAAACGGGGGACTTTACGACTCTTCACTGAAAAGGGGGACGTTCGGACTCCTGATAGAAACGGGGGACATTCAGACATCTCACTGAAACGGGGGACGTTCGAACTCCTCACCGATATAGGGACGTTCAGACTCCTCACTGAAAAAGGGGAAGTTCAGAATCCTCACTGAAACAGGGACATTCAAACTCCTCACTGAAATGGGGGACGTTCAGACCCCTCACTGAAACAGGGACATTCAAACTCCTCACTGAAGCAGGGACATGCAGACTCCTCAGTGAAATGGGGTTCATTCAAACTCCTCAATGAAACAGGGGCGTTCAGACTCCTCACTGAAATGGGGGACATTCAAACTCCTCACTGAAACAGGGACATTCAGACTCCTCAGTGAAACAGGGATATTCAAACTCCTCACTGAAAAGGGGGACGTTCAGACTCCTTACTGAAACAGGGATATTCAATCTCCTCACTGAAACGGGGGTCATTCAAACTCCTCACTGAAACGGGGGTCGTTCGGACTCCCGATAAAAACGGGGGACGTTCAGACATCTCACTGAAATGGGGGACATTCAAACTCCTCACTGAAACATGTACGTTCAGACTCCTCACTGAAATGGTGGACGTTCAGACTCCACACTGAAACGGGGCACGTTCAGACTCCTCACTGTAAAGTTGGACATTCAATCTCCTCACTGAAACGGGGGACGTTCAGAATCTCACTGAAATGGGGGATATTCAAACTCCTCACTGAAACAGGGACTTTCAGACTCCTCACTGAAACGGGGGACGTTCAAACTCCTCACTGAAACAGGGACATTCAGACTCCTCACTGAAACAGCGACATTCAAACTCCTCACTGAAAAGGGGGACGTTCAGACTCCTACCTGATACAGGTACATTACAACTCCCCACTGAAACGGGGGACGTTCAAACTCCTCACTGAAACAGGGACGTTCAGACTCCTCACTGAAAAGGGGGAAGTTCAGACTCCTCACTGAAACAGGGACATTCAGACTCCTCACTGAAACAGCGACATTCAAACTCCTCACTGAAAAGGGGGACGTTCAGACTCCTCACTGAAACAGGGACATTCAGACTCCTCACTGAAACAGGGACATTCAAACTCCTCAATGAATAGTGGGATGTTCAGACTCCTCACTGAAAAGGGACATTCAAACTCCTCACTGAAACGGGGGACATTCAAACTCCTCACTGAAACAGGGGCGTTCAGACTACTCTGTGAAACAAAGGACGTTCAGACTAGTCACTGAAACGGGGGACATTCGGACTCCTCACTGAACTGGTGGACGTTCACACTCCACACTGAAACGGGTGACGTTCAGACTCGTCACAGAAACGGGGACGTTCAGAATCCTCACTGAAACGGGGGACATTCAAACTCCTCACTGAAACGGGGGACTTTACGACTCCTCACTGAAACTGCGGACGTTCGGACTCCTGATATAAACGGGGGAGATTTTAGACATCTCACTAAAACGGGGGACGTTCAAACTCCTCACCGAAACAGGGACGTTCAGACACCTCACAGATAAAGGGGAAGTTCAGACTCCTCACTGAAACAGGGACATTCAAACTCCTCACTGAAATGGGGGACGTTCAGACTCCTCACTGAAACAGGGACATTCAAACTCCTCACTGAAACAGGGACATTCAAACTCCTCACTGAAAAGGGGGACGTTCAGACTCCTTACTGAAACAGGGATATTCAATCTCCTCACTGAAACGGGGGACATTCAAACTCCTCACTGAAACAGGGACGTTCAGACTCCTCACTGAAAAAGGGACATTCAAACTCCTCACTGAAACAGGGACATTCAGACTCCTCACTGAAACAGGGACATTCAAACTCCTCAATGAATAGTGGGATGTTCAGACTCCTCACTGAAAAGGGACATTCAAACTCCTCACTGAAACGGGGGACATTCAAACTCCTCACTGAAACAGGGGCGTTCAGACTCCTCAGTGAAACACAGGACGTTCAGACAAGTCACTGAAACGGGGGACATTCGGACTCCTCACTGAACCGGTGGACGTTCAGACTCCACACTGAAACGGGGGACGTTCAGACTCCTCACAGAAATGGGGTCGTTCAGAATCCTCACTGAAACGGGGGACATTCAAACTCCTCACCGAAACGGGGGACTTTACGACTCTTCACTGAAAAGGGGGACGTTCGGACTCCTGATAGAAACGGGGGACATTCAGACATCTCACTGAAACGGGGGACGTTCGAACTCCTCACCGATATAGGGACGTTCAGACTCCTCACTGAAAAAGGGGAAGTTCAGAATCCTCACTGAAACAGGGACATTCAAACTCCTCACTGAAATGGGGGCGTTCAGACCCCTCACTGAAACAGGGACATTCAAACTCCTCACTGAAGCAGGGACATGCAGACTCCTCAGTGAAATGGGGTTCATTCAAACTCCTCAATGAAACAGGGGCGTTCAGACTCCTCACTGAAATGGGGGACATTCAAACTCCTCACTGAAACAGGGACATTCAGACTCCTCAGTGAAACAGGGATATTCAAACTCCTCACTGAAAAGGGGGACTTTAAGACTCCTTACTGAAACAGGGATATTCAATCTCCTCAATGAAACGGGGGTCATTCAAACTCCTCACTGAAACGGGGGTCGTTCGGACTCCCGATAAAAACGGGGGACGTTCAGACATCTCACTGAAATGGGGGACATTCAAACTCCTCACTGAAACATGTACGTTCAGACTCCTCACTGAAATGGTGGACGTTCAGACTCCACACTGAAACTGGGCACGTTCAGACTCCTCACTGTAAAGTTGGACATTCAATCTCCTCACTGAAACGGGGGACGTTCAGAATCTCACTGAAATGGGGGATATTCAAACTCCTCACTGAAACAGGGACTTTCAGACTCCTCACTGAAACGGGGGACGTTCAAACTCCTCACTGAAACAGGGACATTCAGACTCCTCACTGAAACAGCGACATTCAAACTCCTCACTGAAAAGGGGGACGTTCAGACTCCTACCTGATACAGGTACATTACAACTCCCCACTGAAACGGGGGACGTTCAAACTCCTCACTGAAACAGGGACGTTCAGACTCCTCACTGAAAAGGGGGAAGTTCAGACTCCTCACTGAAACAGGGACATTCAGACTCCTCACTGAAACAGCGACATTCAAACTCCTCACTGAAATGGTGGACGTTCAGACTCCACACTGAAACGGGGCACGTTCAGACTCCTCACTGTAAAGTTGGACATTCAATCTCCTCACTGAAACGGGGGACGTTCAGAATCTCACTGAAATGGGGGATATTCAAACTCCTCACTGAAACAGGGACTTTCAGACTCCTCACTGAAACGGGGGACGTTCAAACTCCTCACTGAAACAGGGACATTCAGACTCCTCACTGAAACAGCGACATTCAAACTCCTCACTGAAAAGGGGGACGTTCAGACTCCTACCTGATACAGGTACATTACAACTCCCCACTGAAACGGGGGACGTTCAAACTCCTCACTGAAACAGGGACGTTCAGACTCCTCACTGAAAAGGGGGAAGTTCAGACTCCTCACTGAAACAGGGACATTCAGACTCCTCACTGAAACAGCGACATTCAAACTCCTCACTGAAAAGGGGGACGTTCAGACTCCTCACTGAAACAGGGACATTCAGACTCCTCACTGAAACAGGGACATTCAAACTCCTCAATGAATAGTGGGATGTTCAGACTCCTCACTGAAAAGGGACATTCAAACTCCTCACTGAAACGGGGGACATTCAAACTCCTCACTGAAACAGGGGCGTTCAGACTACTCTGTGAAACAAAGGACGTTCAGACTAGTCACTGAAACGGGGGACATTCGGACTCCTCACTGAACTGGTGGACGTTCACACTCCACACTGAAACGGGTGACGTTCAGACTCGTCACAGAAACGGGGACGTTCAGAATCCTCACTGAAACGGGGGACATTCAAACTCCTCACTGAAACGGGGGACTTTACGACTCCTCACTGAAACTGCGGACGTTCGGACTCCTGATATAAACGGGGGAGATTTTAGACATCTCACTAAAACGGGGGACGTTCAAACTCCTCACCGAAACAGGGACGTTCAGACACCTCACAGATAAAGGGGAAGTTCAGACTCCTCACTGAAACAGGGACATTCAAACTCCTCACTGAAATGGGGGACGTTCAGACTCCTCACTGAAACAGGGACATTCAAACTCCTCACTGAAACAGGGACATTCAAACTCCTCACTGAAAAGGGGGACGTTCAGACTCCTTACTGAAACAGGGATATTCAATCTCCTCACTGAAACGGGGGACATTCAAACTCCTCACTGAAACAGGGACGTTCAGACTCCTCACTGAAAAAGGGACATTCAAACTCCTCACTGAAACAGGGACATTCAGACTCCTCACTGAAACAGGGACATTCAAACTCCTCAATGAATAGTGGGATGTTCAGACTCCTCACTGAAACGGGACATTCAAACTCCTCACTGAAACGGGGGACATTCAAACTCCTCACTGAAACAGGGGCGTTCAGACTCCTCAGTGAAACACAGGACGTTCAGACAAGTCACTGAAACGGGGGACATTCGGACTCCTCACTGAACCGGTGGACGTTCAGACTCCACACTGAAACGGGGGACGTTCAGACTCCTCACAGAAATGGGGTCGTTCAGAATCCTCACTGAAACGGGGGACATTCAAACTCCTCACCGAAACGGGGGACTTTACGACTCTTCACTGAAAAGGGGGACGTTCGGAATCCTGATAGAAACGGGGGACATTCAGACATCTCACTGAAACGGGGGACGTTCGAACTCCTCACCGATATAGGGACGTTCAGACTCCTCACTGAAAAAGGGGAAGTTCAGAATCCTCACTGAAACAGGGACATTCAAACTCCTCACTGAAATGGGGGACGTTCAGACCCCTCACTGAAACAGGGACATTCAAACTCCTCACTGAAGCAGGGACATGCAGACTCCTCAGTGAAATGGGGTTCATTCAAACTCCTCAATGAAACAGGGGCGTTCAGACTCCTCACTGAAATGGGGGACATTCAAACTCCTCACTGAAACAGGGACATTCAGACTCCTCAGTGAAACAGGGATATTCAAACTCCTCACTGAAAAGGGGGACTTTAAGACTCCTTACTGAAACAGGGATATTCAATCTCCTCACTGAAACGGGGGTCATTCAAACTCCTCACTGAAACGGGGGTCGTTCGGACTCCCGATAAAAACGGGGGACGTTCAGACATCTCACTGAAATGGGGGACATTCAAACTCCTCACTGAAACATGTACGTTCAGACTCCTCACTGAAATGGTGGACGTTCAGACTCCACACTGAAACTGGGCACGTTCAGACTCCTCACTGTAAAGTTGGACATTCAATCTCCTCACTGAAACGGGGGACGTTCAGAATCTCACTGAAATGGGGGATATTCAAACTCCTCACTGAAACAGGGACTTTCAGACTCCTCACTGAAACGGGGGACGTTCAAACTCCTCACTGAAACAGGGACATTCAGACTCCTCACTGAAACAGCGACATTCAAACTCCTCACTGAAAAGGGGGACGTTCAGACTCCTACCTGATACAGGTACATTACAACTCCCCACTGAAACGGGGGACGTTCAAACTCCTCACTGAAACAGGGACGTTCAGACTCCTCACTGAAAAGGGGGAAGTTCAGACTCCTCACTGAAACAGGGACATTCAGACTCCTCACTGAAACAGCGACATTCAAACTCCTCACTGAAAAGGGGGACGTTCAGACTCCTCACTGAAACAGGGACATTCAGACTCCTCACTGAAACAGGGACATTCAAACTCCTCAATGAATAGTGGGATGTTCAGACTCCTCACTGAAAAGGGACATTCAAACTCCTCACTGAAACGGGGGACATTCAAACTCCTCACTGAAACAGGGGCGTTCAGACTACTCTGTGAAACAAAGGACGTTCAGACTAGTCACTGAAACGGGGGACATTCGGACTCCTCACTGAACTGGTGGACGTTCACACTCCACACTGAAACGGGTGATGTTCAGACTCGTCACAGAAACGGGGACGTTCAGAATCCTCACTGAAACGGGGGACATTCAAACTCCTCACTGAAACGGGGGACTTTACGACTCCTCACTGAAACTGCGGACGTTCGGACTCCTGATATAAACGGGGGAGATTTTAGACATCTCACTAAAACGGGGGACGTTCAAACTCCTCACCGAAACAGGGACGTTCAGACACCTCACAGATAAAGGGGAAGTTCAGACTCCTCACTGAAACAGGGACATTCAAACTCCTCACTGAAATGGGGGACGTTCAGACTCCTCACTGAAACAGGGACATTCAAACTCCTCACTTAAACAGGGACATTCAAACTCCTCACTGAAAAGGGGGACGTTCAGACTCCTTACTGAAACAGGGATATTCAATCTCCTCACTGAAACGGGGGACATTCAAACTCCTCACTGAAACAGGGACGTTCAGACTCCTCACTGAAAAAGGGACATTCAAACTCCTCACTGAAACAGGGACATTCAGACTCCTCACTGAAACAGGGTCATTCAAACTCCTCAATGAATAGTGAGATGTTCAGACTCCTCACTGAAAAGGGACATTCAAACTCCTCACTGAAACGGGGGACATTCAAACTCCTCACTGAAACAGGGGCGTTCAGACTCCTCAGTGAAACACAGGACGTTCAGACAAGTCACTGAAACGGGGGACATTCGGACTCCTCACTGAACCGGTGGACGTTCAGACTCCACACTGAAACGGGGGACGTTCAGACTCCTCACAGAAATGGGGTCGTTCAGAATCCTCACTGAAACGGGGGACATTCAAACTCCTCACCGAAACGGGGGACTTTACGACTCTTCACTGAAAAGGGGGACGTTCGGACTCCTGATAGAAACGGGGGACATTCAGACATCTCACTGAAACGGGGGACGTTCGAACTCCTCACCGATATAGGGACGTTCAGACTCCTCACTGAAAAAGGGGAAGTTCAGAATCCTCACTGAAACAGGGACATTCAAACTCCTCACTGAAATGGGGGACGTTCAGACTCCTCACTGAAACAGGGACATTCAAACTCCTCACTGAAGCAGGGACATGCAGACTCCTCAGTGAAATGGGGTTCATTCAAACTCCTCAATGAAACAGGGGCGTTCAGACTCCTCACTGAAATGGGGGACATTCAAACTCCTCACTGAAACAGGGACATTCAGACTCCTCAGTGAAACAGGGATATTCAAACTCCTCACTGAAAAGGGGGACGTTCAGTCTCCTTACTGAAACAGGGATATTCAATCTCCTCACTGAAACGGGGGTCATTCAAACTCCTCACTGAAACGGGGGTCGTTCGGACTCCCGATAAAAACGGGGGACGTTCAGACATCTCACTGAAATGGGGGACATTCAAACTCCTCACTGAAACATGTACGTTCAGACTCGTCACTGAAATGGTGGACGTTCAGACTCCACACTGAAACGGGGCACGTTCAGACTCCTCACTGTAAAGTTGGACATTCAATCTCCTCACTGAAACGGGGGACGTTCAGAATCTCACTGAAATGGGGGATATTCAAACTCCTCACTGAAACAGGGACTTTCAGACTCCTCACTGAAACGGGGGACGTTCAAACTCCTCACTGAAACAGGGACATTCAGACTCCTCACTGAAACAGCGACATTCAAACTCCTCACTGAAAAGGGGGACGTTCAGACTCCTACCTAATACAGGTACATTACAACTCCCCACTGAAACGGGGGACGTTCAAACTCCTCACTGAAACAGGGACGTTCAGACTCCTCACTGAAAAGGGGGAAGTTCAGACTCCTCACTGAAACAGGGACATTCAGACTCCTCACTGAAACAGCGACATTCAAACTCCTCACTGAAAAGGGGGACGTTCAGACTCCTCACTGAAACAGGGACATTCAGACTCCTCACTGAAACAGGGACATTCAAACTCCTCAATGAATAGTGGGATGTTCAGACTCCTCACTGAAAAGGGACATTCAAACTCCTCACTGAAACGGGGGACATTCAAACTCCTCACTGAAACAGGGGCGTTCAGACTACTCTGTGAAACAAAGGACGTTCAGACTAGTCACTGAAACGGGGGACATTCGGACTCCTCACTGAACTGGTGGACGTTCACACTCCACACTGAAACGGGTGACGTTCAGACTCGTCACAGAAACGGGGACGTTCAGAATCCTCACTGAAACGGGGGACATTCAAACTCCTCACTGAAACGGGGGACTTTACGACTCCTCACTGAAACTGCGGACGTTCGGACTCCTGATATAAACGGGGGAGATTTTAGACATCTCACTAAAACGGGGGACGTTCAAACTCCTCACCGAAACAGGGACGTTCAGACACCTCACAGATAAAGGGGAAGTTCAGACTCCTCACTGAAACAGGGACATTCAAACTCCTCACTGAAATGGGGGACGTTCAGACTCCTCACTGAAACAGGGACATTCAAACTCCTCACTGAAACAGGGACATTCAAACTCCTCACTGAAAAGGGGGACGTTCAGACTCCTTACTGAAACAGGGATATTCAATCTCCTCACTGAAACGGGGGACATTCAAACTCCTCACTGAAACAGGGAGGTTCAGACTCCTCACTGAAAAAGGGACATTCAAACTCCTCACTGAAACAGGGACGTTCAGACTCCTCACTGAAATGGGGGTCGTTCAGACTCCTCCCTGAAACTGGGCACGTTCAGACTCCTCACTGAAACGGGGGACGTTCAAACTCCTCACCGAAACAGGGACGTTCAGACAACTCACTGAAAAGGGGGAAGTTCTGACTCCTAACTGAAACAGGGACGTTCAGACTCCTCACTGAAACGGGGGACGTTCAAACTCCTCACTGAAACTGCGACGTTCTGTCTCCTCACTGAAAAGGGGGAAGTTCAGTCTCCTCACTGAAACAGGGACATTCAGGCTCCTCACTGAAACAGGGACATTCAAACTCCTCACTGAAAAGTTGGACTTTCAGACTCCTCACTGAAACAGGGACATTCAGACTCCTCACTGAAACAGGGACATTCAAACTCCTCAATGAAAAGTGGGACGTTCAGACTCCTCACTGAAACAGGGGCGTTCAGACTGCTCAGTGAAACAAAGAACGTTCAGAGTTCTCACAGAAACGGGGTCGTTCAGAATCCTCACTGAAGCGGGGGACATTCAAACTCCTCACTGAAGCGGGGGACGTTCGGACTCCTGATAGAAACGGGGGACATTCAGACATCTCACTGAAATGGGGGATAATCAAACTCCTCACTGAAACAGGGACGTTCAGACTCCTCACTGAAACAGGGACATTCAAACTCCTCACTGAAACAGGGACGTTCAGACCCCTCACTGAAATGGGGGACGTTCAGACTCCTCCCTGAAACGGGGCACGTTCAGTCTCCTCACTGAAACGGGGGACGTTCAAACTCCTCACCGAAACAGGGACGTTCAGACCCCTCACTGAAAAGGGGGAAGTTCAGACTCCTCACTGAAACAGGGACATTCAAACTCCTCGCTGAAATGGGGGACGTTCAGACTCCTCACTGAAACAGGGACATTCAAACTCCTCACTGAAACAGGGACATGCAGACTCCTCAGTGAAATGGGGTTCATTCAAACTCCTCAATGAAACAGGGGCGTTCAGACTCCTCACTGAAATGGGGGACATTCAAACTCCTCACTGAAACAGGGACATTCAGACTCCTCACTGAAACAGGAATATTCAAACTCCTCACTAAAAGGGGGGACGTTCAGACTCCTTACTGAAACAGGGATATTCAATCTCCTCACTGAAACGGGGGACATTCAAACTCCTCACTGAAACGGGGGACGTTCGGACTCCCGATAGAAACGGGGGACGTTCAGACATCTCACTGAAATGGGGGACATTCAAACTCCTCACTGAAACGGGGCACGTTCAGACTCCTCAATGAAACAGGGGACGTTCAGACTCCTCACTGCAACGGGGAACGTTCAGACTCCTCACTATAAAGTTGGACATTCAAACTCCTCACTGAAAAAGGGACTTTCAGACTCCTCACTGAAACGGGGGACGTTCAAACTCCTCACTGAAACAGGGACATTCAGACTCCTCACTGAAACAGCGACATTCAAACTCCTCACTGAAAAGGGGGACGTTCAGACTCCTTACTGAAACAGGGATATTCAATCTCCTCACTGAAACGGGGGACATTCAAACTCCTCACTGAAACAGGGACGTTCAGACTCCTCACTGAAACAGGGACATTCAGACTCCTCACTGAAACAGCGACATTCAAACTCCTCACTGAAAAGGGGGACGTTCAGACTCCTCACTGAAACAGGGACATTCAGACTCCTCACTGAAACAGGGACATTCAAACTCCTCAATGAATAGTGGGATGTTCAGACTCCTCACTGAAAAGGGACATTCAAACTCCTCACTGAAACGGGGGACATTCAAACTCCTCACTGAAACAGGGGCGTTCAGACTACTCTGTGAAACAAAGGACGTTCAGACTAGTCACTGAAACGGGGGACATTCGGACTCCTCACTGAACTGGTGGACGTTCACACTCCACACTGAAACGGGTGACGTTCAGACTCGTCACAGAAACGGGGACGTTCAGAATCCTCACTGAAACGGGGGACATTCAAACTCCTCACTGAAACGGGGGACTTTACGACTCCTCACTGAAACTGCGGACGTTCGGACTCCTGATATAAACGGGGGAGATTTTAGACATCTCACTGAAACGGGGGACGTTCAAACTCCTCACCGAAACAGGGACGTTCAGACACCTCACAGATAAAGGGGAAGTTCAGACTCCTCACTGAAACAGGGACATTCAAACTCCTCACTGAAATGGGGGACGTTCAGACTCCTCACTGAAACAGGGACATTCAAACTCCTCACTGAAAAGGGGGACGTTCAGACTCCTTACTGAAACAGGGATATTCAATCTCCTCACTGAAACGGGGGACATTCAAACTCCTCACTGAAACAGGGACGTTCAGACTCCTCACTGAAAAAGGGACATTCAAACTCCTCACTGAAACAGGGACGTTCAGACTCCTCACTGAAATGGGGGTCGTTCAGACTCCTCCCTGAAACTGGGCACGTTCAGACTCCTCACTGAAACGGGGGACGTTCAAACTCCTCACCGAAACAGGGACGTTCAGACAACTCACTGAAAAGGGGGAAGTTCTGACTCCTAACTGAAACAGGGACGTTCAGACTCCTCACTGAAACGGGGGACGTTCAAACTCCTCACTGAAACTGCGACGTTCTGTCTCCTCACTGAAAATGGGGAAGTTCAGTCTCCTCACTGAAACAGGGACATTCAGGCTCCTCACTGAAACAGGGACATTCAAACTCCTCACTGAAAAGTTGGACTTTCAGACTCCTCACTGAAACAGGGACATTCAGACTCCTCACTGAAACAGGGACATTCAAACTCCTCAATGAAAAGTGGGACGTTCAGACTCCTCACTGAAACAGGGGCGTTCAGACTGCTCAGTGAAACAAAGAACGTTCAGAGTTCTCACAGAAACGGGGTCGTTCAGAATCCTCACTGAAGCGGGGGACATTCAAACTCCTCCCTGAAGCGGGTGACGTTCGGACTCCTGATAGAAACGGGGGACATTCAGACATCTCACTGAAATGGGGGATAATCAAACTCCTCACTGAAACAGGGACGTTCAGACTCCTCACTGAAACAGGGACATTCAAACTCCTCACTGAAACAGGGACGTTCAGACCCCTCACTGAAATGGGGGACGTTCAGACTCCTCCCTGAAACGGGGCACGTTCAGTCTCCTCACTGAAACGGGGGACGTTCAAACTCCTCACCGAAACAGGGACGTTCAGACCCCTCACTGAAAAGGGGGAAGTTCAGACTCCTCACTGAAACAGGGACATTCAAACTCCTCGCTGAAATGGGGGACGTTCTGACTCCTCACTGAAACAGGGACATTCAAACTCCTCACTGAAACAGGGACATGCAGACTCCTCAGTGAAATGGGGTTCATTCAAACTCCTCAATGAAACAGGGGCGTTCAGACTCCTCACTGAAATGGGGGACATTCAAACTCCTCACTGAAACAGGGACATTCAGACTCCTCACTGAAACAGGAATATTCAAACTCCTCACTAAAAAGGGGGACGTTCAGACTCCTTACTGAAACAGGGATATTCAATCTCCTCACTGAAACGAGGGACATTCAAACTGCTCACTGAAACGGGGGACGTTCGGACTCCCGATAGAAACGGGGGACGTTCAGACATCTCACTGAAATGGGGGACATTCAAACTCCTCACTGAAACGGGGCACGTTCAGACTCCTCAATGAAACAGGGGACGTTCAGACTCCTCACTGCAACGGGGAACGTTCAGACTCCTCACTATAAAGTTGGACATTCAAACTCCTCACTGAAACGGGGGACGTTCAGAATCTCACTGAAATGGGGGATATTCAAACTCCTCACTGAAACAGGGACTTTCAGACTCCTCACTGAAACGGGGGACGTTCAAACTCCTCACTGAAACATGGACGTTCAGACTCCTAACTGATACAGGTACGTTTCAACTCCCCACTGAAACGGGGGACGTTCAAACTCCTCACTGAAACAGGAACGTTCAGACTCCTCACTGAAAAGGGGGAAGTTCAGACTCCTCACTGAAACAGGGACATTCAGACTCCTCACTGAAACAACGGTATTCAAACTCCTCACTGAAAAGGGCGACCTTAAGACTCCTCACTGAAACAGGGACATTCAGACTCCTCACTGAAACAGGGACATTCAAACTCCTCAATGAATAGTGGGACGTTCAGACTCCTCACTGAAACAGGGACATTCAAAC
This sequence comes from Hemitrygon akajei, assembly GCF_048418815.1. Lineage (NCBI taxonomy): Eukaryota > Metazoa > Chordata > Chondrichthyes > Myliobatiformes > Dasyatidae > Hemitrygon > Hemitrygon akajei. The sequence continues at coordinate 112,031,152 of NC_133128.1, forward strand.
TCCTCAATGAATAGTGGGATGTTCAGACTCCTCACTGAAAAGGGACATTCAAACTCCTCACTGAAACGGGGGACATTCAAACTCCTCACTGAAACAGGGGCGTTCAGACTACTCTGTGAAACAAAGGACGTTCAGACTAGTCACTGAAACGGGGGACATTCGGACTCCTCACTGAACTGGTGGACGTTCACACTCCACACTGAAACGGATGACGTTCAGACTCGTCACAGAAACGGGGACGTTCAGAATCCTCACTGAAACGGGGGACATTCAAACTCCTCACTGAAACGGGGGACTTTACGACTCCTCACTGAAACTGCGGACGTTCGGACTCCTGATATAAACGGGGGAGATTTTAGACATCTCACTGAAACGGGGGACGTTCAAACTCCTCACCGAAACAGGGACGTTCAGACACCTCACAGATAAAGGGGAAGTTCAGACTCCTCACTGAAACAGGGACATTCAAACTCCTCACTGAAATGGGGGACGTTCAGACTCCTCACTGAAACAGGGACATTCAAACTCCTCACTGAAACAGGGACATTCAAACTCCTCACTGAAAAGGGGGACGTTCAGACTCCTTACTGAAACAGGGATATTCAATCTCCTCACTGAAACGGGGGACATTCAAACTCCTCACTGAAACAGGGACGTTCAGACTCCTCACTGAAAAAGGGACATTCAAACTCCTCACTGAAACAGGGACGTTCAGACTCCTCACTGAAATGGGGGTCGTTCAGACTCCTCCCTGAAACTGGGCACGTTCAGACTCCTCACTGAAACGGGGGACGTACAAACTCTTCACCGAAACAGGGACGTTCAGACAACTCACTGAAAAGGGGGAAGTTCTGACTCCTAACTGAAACAGGGACGTTCAGACTCCTCACTGAAACGGGGGACGTTCAAACTCCTCACTGAAACTGCGACGTTCTGTCTCCTCACTGAAAAGGGGGAAGTTCAGTCTCCTCACTGAAACAGGGACATTCAGGCTCCTCACTGAAACAGGGACATTCAAACTCCTCACTGAAAAGTTGGACTTTCAGACTCCTCACTGAAACAGGGACATTCAGACTCCTCACTGAAACAGGGACATTCAAACTCCTCAATGAAAAGTGGGACGTTCAGACTCCTCACTGAAACAGGGGCGTTCAGACTGCTCAGTGAAACAAAGAACGTTCAGAGTTCTCACAGAAACGGGGTCGTTCAGAATCCTCACTGAAACGGGGGACATTCAAACTCCTCACTGAAGCGGGGGACGTTCGGACTCCTGATAGAAACGGGGGACATTCAGACATCTCACTGAAATGGGGGATAATCAAAATCCTCACTGAAACAGGGACGTTCAGACTCCTCACTGAAACAGGGACATTCAAACTCCTCACTGAAACAGGGACGTTCAGACCCCTCACTGAAATGGGGGACGTTCAGACTCCTCACTGAAACGGGGCACGTTCAGTCTCCTCACTGAAACGGGGGACGTTCAAACTCCTCACCGAAACAGGGACGTTCAGACCCCTCACTGAAAAGGGGGAAGTTCAGACTCCTCACTGAAACAGGGACATTCAAACTCCTCACTGAAACAGGGACATGCAGACTCCTCAGTGAAATGGGGTTCATTCAAACTCCTCAATGAAACAGGGACATTCAGACTCCTCACTGAAACAGGAATATTCAAACTCCTCACTAAAAAGGGGGACGTTCAGACTCCTTACTGAAACAGGGATATTCAATCTCCTCACTGAAACGGGGGACATTCAAACTCCTCACTGAAACGGGGGACGTTCGGACTCCCGATAGAAACGGGGGACGTTCAGACATCTCACTGAAATGGGGGACATTCAAACTCCTCACTGAAACGGGGCACGTTCAGACTCCTCAATGAAACAGGGGACGTTCAGACTCCTCACTGCAACGGGGAACGTTCAGACTCCTCACTATAAAGTTGGACATTCAAACCCCTCACTGAAACGGGGGACGTTCAGAATCTCACTGAAATGGGGGATATTCAAACTCCTCACTGAAACAGGGACTTTCAGACTCCTCACTGAAACGGGGGACGTTCAAACTCCTCACTGAAACATGGACGTTCAGACTCCTAACTGATACAGGTACTTTCCAACTCCCCACTGAATCGGGGGACGTTCAAACTCCTCACTGAAACAGGAACGTTCAGACTCCTCACTGAAAAGGGGGAAGTTCAGACTCCTCACTGAAACAGGGACATTCAGACTCCTCACTGAAACAACGGTATTCAAACTCCTCACTGAAAAGGGCGACCTTAAGACTTCTCACTGAAACAGGGACATTCAGACTCCTCACTGAAACAGGGACATTCAAACTCCTCAATGAATAGTGGGACGTTCAGACTCCTCACTGAAACAGGGACATTCAAACTCCTCACTGAAACGGGGGACATTCAAACTCCTCACTGAAACAGGGGCGTTCAGACTACTCTGTGAAACAAAGGATGTTCAGACTATTCACTGAAACGGGGGACATTCGGACTCCTCACTGAACTGGTGGACGTTCACACTCCACACTGAAACGGGTGACGTTCAGACTCCTCACAGAAACGGGGACGTTCAGAATCCTCACTGAAACGGGGACATTCAAACTCCTCACTGAAACGGGGGACTTTACGACTCCTCACTGAAACTGCGGACGTTCGGACTCCTGATATAAACGGGGGACATTTTAGACATCTCACTGAAACGGGGGACGTTCAAACTCCTCACCGAAACAGGGACGTTCAGACACCTCACAGATAAAGGGGAAGTTCAGACTCCTCACTGAAACAGGGACATTCAAACTCCTCACTGAAATGGGGGACGTTCAGACTCCTCACTGAAATGGGGGACATTCAAACTCCTCACTGAAACAGGGACATTCAGACTCCTCACTGAAACAGGAATATTCAAACTCCTCACTGAAACAGGGAAGTTCAGACTCCTCACTGAAAAGGGGGAAGTTCAGAATCCTCACTGAAACAGGGGCGTTCAGACTCCTCACTGAAATGAGGGTCAATAAGACTCCTCACTGTAAAAGGGACCTGCAGACTCCTCACTGAAATGAGGGACATTAAGACTCCTCACTGTAACAGGGACGTTCAGATTCCTCACTGAAACAGAGGACATTCAGAAAAGTCACTGAAACGGGGGACATTCGGACTCCTCCCTGAAACGGGGCACGTTCAGACTCCTCACTGAAACGGGGGACGTTCAAACTCCTCAATGAAACAGGGACGTTCAGACTCCTCACTGCAACGGGGAACGTTCAGACTCCTCACTATAAAGTTGGACATTCAAACTCCTCACTGAAACGGGGGACGTTCAGAATCTCACTGAAATGGGGGATATTCAAACTCCTCACTGAAACAGGGACTTTCAGACTCCTCACTGAAAAGAGGAACGTTCAAACTCCTCACTGAAACAGGGACGTTCAGACTGCTCACTGAAAAGGGGGAAGTTCAGACTCCTCACTGAAACAGGGACATTCAGACTCCTCACTGAAACAGCGACATTCAAACTCCTCACTGAAAAGGGGGACGTTCAGACTCCTCACTGAAACAGGGACATTCAGACTCCTCACTGAAACAGGGACATTCAAACACCTCACTGAAACGGGGGACATTCAAACTCCTCACTGAAACAGGGGCGTTCAGACTACTCTGTGAAACAAAGGACGTTCAGACTAGTCACTGAAACGGGTGACGTTCAGACTCCTCATAGAAACGGGGACGTTCAGAATCATCACTGAAACGGGGGACATTCAAACTCCTCACTGAAACGGGGGACTTTACGACTCCTCACTGAAACTGGGGACGTTCGGACTCCTGATATAAACGGGGGACATTTTAGACATCTCACTGAAACGGGGGACGTTCAAACTCCTCACCGAAACAGGGACGTTCAGACACCTCAAAGATAAAGGGGAAGTTCAGACTCCTCACTGAAACAGGGACATTCAAACTCCTCACTGAAATGGGGGACGTTCAGACTCCTCACTGAAACAGGGACATTCAAACTCCTCACTGAAACAGGGACATTCAAACTCCTCACTGAAAAGGGGGACGTTCAGACTCCTTACTGAAACAGGGATATTCAATCTCCTCACTGAAACGGGGGACATTCAAACTCCTCACTGAAACAGGGACGTTCAGACTCCTCACTGAAAAAGGGACATTCAAACTCCTCACTGAAACAGGGACGTTCAGACTCCTCACTGAAATGGGGGTTGTTCAGACTCCTCCCTGAAACGGGGCACGTTCAGACTCCTCACTGAAACGGGGGACGTTCAAACACCTCACCTAAACAGGGACGTTCAGACTCCTTCCTGAATTGGGCGAAGTTCAGATTCCTCACTGAAACAGGGACATTCAAACTCCTCACTGAAACAGGGACATTCAAACTCCTCACTGAAACAGGGACGTTCTGACTCCTAACTGAAACAGGGACGTTCAGACTCCTCACTGAAACGGGGGACGTTCAAACTCCTCATTGAAACTGGGACGTTCTGTCTCCTCACTGAAAAGGGGGAAGTTCAGTCTCCTCACTGAAACAGGGACATTCAGACTCCTCACTGAAACAGGGACATTCAAACTCCTCACTGAAACGGGGCACGTTCAGACTCCTCACTGAAACGGGGGACGTTCAAACACCTCACCTAAACAGGGACGTTCAGACTCCTTCCTGAATTGGGCGAAGTTCAGATTCCTCACTGAAACAGGGACATTCAAACTCCTCACTGAAACAGGGACATTCAAACTCCTCACTGAAACAGGGACGTTCTGACTCCTAACTGAAACAGGGACGTTCAGACTCCTCACTGAAACGGGGGACGTTCAAACTCCTCATTGAAACTGGGACGTTCTGTCTCCTCACTGAAAAGGGGGAAGTTCAGTCTCCTCACTGAAACAGGGACATTCAGACTCCTCACTGAAACAGGGACATTCAAACTCCTCACTGAAAAGGGGGACTTTCAGACTCCTCACTGAAACAGGAACATTCAGACTCCTCACTGAAACAGGAACATTCAAACTCCTCACTGAAAAAGGGGACCTTCAGACTCCTCACTGAAACAGGGACATTCAGACTCCTAACTGAAACGGGGACGTTCAAACTCCTCAATGAAAAGTGGGACGTTCAGACTCCACACTGAAACAGGGGCGTTCAGACTGCTAAGTGAAACAAAGGACGTTCAGAGTTCTCACAGAAACGGGGTCGTTCAGAATCCTCACTGAAACGGGGGACATTCAAACTCCTCACTGAATCGGGGTACTTTACGACTCATCACTGAAGCGGGGGACGTTCGGACTCCTGATAGAAACGGGGGACATTCAGACATCTCACTGAAATGGGGGATAATCAAACTCCTCACTGAAACAGGGACGTTCAGACTCCTCACTGAAACAGGGACATTCAAACTCCTCACTGAAACAGGGACGTTCAGACCCCTCACTGAAATGGGGGACGTTCAGACTCCTCCCTGAAACGGGGCACGTTCAGTCTCCTCACTGAAACGGGGGACTTTCAAACTCCTCACCGAAACAGGGACGTTCAGACCCCTGACTGAAAAGGGGGATGTTCAGACTCCTCACTGAAACAGGGACATTCAAACTCCTCACTGAAATGGGGGACGTTCAGACTCCTCACTGAAACAGGGACATTCAAACTCCTCACTGAAATGGGGGACCTTCAGACTCCTCACTGAAACAGGGACATTCAATCTCCTCACTGAAACAGGGGCGTTCAGACTCCTCACCGAAACAGGGAAGTTCAGACTCCTCACTGAAAAGGGGAAGTTCAGACTCCTCACTGAAACAGGGACATTCAAACTCCTCACTGAAATGAGGGACGTTTAGACTCCTCACTGAAACAGGTACAGTCAAACTCATCACTGAAACAGGTACATTCAAACTCCTCACTGAAAAGGGGGACGTTCAGAGTCCTCACTGAAACAGGGACATTCAGACTCCTCACTGAAACAGGGACATTCAAACTCCTCAATGAATAGTGGGACGTTCAGACTCCTCACAGAAACAGGGACATTCAAACTCCTCACTGAAACGGGGGACATTCAAACTCCTCACTGAAACAGGGGCGTTCAGACTACTCTGTGAAACAAAGGACGTTCAGACTAGTCACTGAAACGGGGGACATTCGGACTCCTCACTGAACTGGTGGACGTTCACACTCCACACTGAAACGGGGGACATTCAAACTCCTCACTGAAACGGGGGACTTTACGACTCCTCACTGAAACTGGGGACGTTCGGACTCCTGATATAAACGGGGGACATTTTAGACATCTCACTGAAACGGGGGACGTTCAAACTCCTCACCGAAACAGGGACGTTCAGACACCTCACAGATAAAGGGGAAGTTCAGACTCCTCACTGAAACAGGGACATTCAAACTCCTCACTGAAACGGGGCACGTTCAGACTCCTCAATGAAACAGGGGACGTTCAGACTCCTCACTGCAACGGGGAACGTTCAGACTCCTCACTATAAAGCTGGACATTCAAACTCCTCACTGAAACGGGGGACGTTCAGAATCTCACTGAAATGGGGGATATTCAAACTCCTCACTGAAACAGGGACTTTCAGACTCCTCACTGAAAAGAGGAACGTTCAAACTCCTCACTGAAACAGGGACGTTCAGACTGCTCACTGAAAAGGGGGAAGTTCAGACTCCTCACTGAAACAGGGACATTCAGACTCCTCACTGAAACAGCGACATTCAAACTCCTCACTGAAAAGGGGGACGTTCAGACTCCTCACTGAAACAGGGACATTCAGACTCCTCACTGAAACAGGGACATTCAAACTCCTCAATGAATAGTGGGACGTTCAAACTCCTCACTGAAACGGGGGACATTCAAACTCCACACTGAAACAGGGGCGTTCAGACTACTCTGTGAAACAAAGGACGTTCAGACTCCTCACTGAAACAGGGATATTCAGACTCCTCACTGAAACAGGGACATTCAAACTCCTCAATGAATAGTGGGACGTTCAGACTCCTCACTGAAACAGGGACATTCAAACTCCTCACTGAAACGGGGGACATTCAAACTCCTCACTGAAACATGGGCGTTCAAACTACTCTGTGAAACAAAGGACGTTCAGACTAGTCACTGAAACGGGTGACGTTCAGACTCCTCACAGAAACGGGGACGTTCAGAATCATCACTGAAACGGGGGACATTCAAACTCCTCACTGAAACGGGGGACTTTACGACTCCTCACTGAAACGGGGGACGTTCAAACTCCTCACCGAAACAGGGACGTTCAGACACCTCAAAGATAAAGGGGAAGTTCAGACTCCTCACTGAAACAGGGACATTCAAACTCCTCACTGAAATGGGGGACGTTCAGACTCCTCACTGAAACAGGGACATTCAAACTCCTCACTGAAACAGGGACATTCAAACTCCTCACTGAAAAGGGGGACGTTCAGACTCCTTACTGAAACAGGGATATTCAATCTCCTCACTGAAACAGGGACGTTCAGACTCCTCACTGAAAAAGGAACATTCAAACTCCTCACTGAAACAGGGACGTTCAGACTCCTCACTGAAATGGGGGTTGTTCAGACTCCTCACTGAAACGGGGGACGTTCAAACACCTCACCTAAACAGGGACGTTCAGACTCCTTACTGAATTGGGCGAAGTTCAGATTCCTCACTGAAACAGGGACATTCAAACTCCTCACTGAAACAGGGACATTCAAACTCCTCACTGAAACAGGGACGTTCTGACTCCTAACTGAAACAGGGACTTTCAGACTCCTCACTGAAACGGGGGACGTTCAAACTCCTCATTGAAACTGGGACGTTCTGTCTCCTCACTGAAAAGGGGGAAGTTCAGTCTCCTCACTGAAACAGGGACATTCAGACTCCTCACTGAAACAGGGACATTCAAACTCCTCACTGAAAAGGGGGACTTTCAGACTCCTCACTGAAACAGGGACATTCAGACTCCTCACTGAAACAGGAACATTCAAACTCCTCACTGAAAAAGGGGTCCTTCAGACTCCTCACTGAAACAGGGGCGTTCAGACTGCTAAGTGAAACAAAGGACGTTCAGAGTTCTCACAGAAACGGGGTCGTTCAGAATCCTCACTGAAATGGGGGACATTCAAACTCCTCATTGAATCGGGGTACTTTACGACTCATCACTGAAGCGGGGGACGTTCGGACTCCTGATAGAAACGGGGGACATTCAGACATCTCACTGAAATGGGGGATAATCAAACTCCTCACTGAAACAGGGACGTTCAGACTCCTCACTGAAACAGGGACATTCAAACTCCTCACTGAAACAGGGACGTTCAGACCCCTCACTGAAATGGGGGACGTTCAGACTCCTCCCTGAAACGGGGCACGTTCAGTCTCCTCACTGAAACGGGGGACTTTCAAACTACTCACCGAAACAGGGACGTTCAGACCCCTGACTGAAAAGGGGGATGTTCAGACTCCTCACTGAAACAGGGACATTCAAACTCCTCACTGAAATGGGGGACGTTCAGACTCCTCACTGAAACAGGGACATTCAAACTCCTCACTGAAATGGGGGACCTTCAGACTCCTCACTGAAACAGGGACATTCAATCTCCTCACTGAAACAGGGGCGTTCAGACTCCTCACCGAAACAGGGACGTTCAGACTCCTCACTGAAAAGGGGAAGTTCAGACTCCTCACTGAAACAGGGACATTCAAACTCCTCACTGAAATGAGGGACGTTTAGACTCCTCACTGAAACAGGTACAGTCAAACTCATCACTGAAACAGGGACATTCAAACTCCTCACTGAAAAGGGGGACGTTCAGAGTCCTCACTGAAACAGGGACATTCAAACTCCTCACTGAGACAGGGACATGCAGACTCCTCAGTGAAATGGGGTTCATTCAAACTCCTCAATGAAACAGGGGCGTTCAGACTCCTCACTGAAATGGGGAACATTCAAACTCCTCACTGAAACAGGGACATTCAAACTCCTCACTGAAAAGGGGGACGTTCAGACTCCTCAATGAAACAGGGATATTAAATCTCCTCACTGAAACGGGGGACATTCAAACTCCTCACTGAAACAGGGACGTTCAGACTCCTCCGTGAAATGGGGTTCATTCAAACTCCTCACTGAAACTGGGGCGTTCTGACTCCTCACTGAAATGAGGGACATTAAGCCTCCTCACTGTAAAAGGGACCTGCAGACTCCTGACTGAAATGAGGGACATTAAGACAACTCACTGTAACAGGGACGTTCAGATTTCTCACTGAATTGGCGGATATTCAAACTCCTCACTGAAACAGGGACGTTCTGACTCCTCACTGAAACAGGGACATTCAAACTCCTCACTGAAACAGGGGCGTTCAGACTCCTCACTGAAATGGGGGACGTTCAGACACCGCCCTGAAACGGGGCACGTTCAGACTCCTCACTGAAACGGGGGACGTTCAAACTCCTCACCGAAAAAGGGTCGTTCAGACTCCTCACTGAAAAGGGGGAAGTTCTGACTCCTCACTGAAATAGGGACATTCAATCTCCTCACTGAAATGGGGGACGTTCAGACTCCTCACTGAAACAGGGACATTCAAACTCCTCACTGAAAAGGGGGACGTTCAGAGTCCTCACTGAAACAGGGATATTCAATCTCCTCACTGAAACGGGGGACATTCAAACTCCTCACTGAAACAGGGACGTTCAGACTCCTCAGTGAAATGGGGCTCATTCAAACTCCTCACTGAAACAGGGACGTTCAGACTCCTCAGTGAAACAGAGGACGTTCAGACTAGTCACTGAAACGGGGGACATTCGGAATCCTCACTGAACTGGTGGACGTTCAGACTCCACACTGAAACGGGGGACGTTCAAACTCCTCACCGAAACAGGGACGTTCAGACTCCTCACTGAAATGGGGGACGTTCAGACTCCTCCCTGAAACTGGGCACGTTCAGACTCCTCACTGAAACGGGGGACGTTCAAACTCCTCACCGAAATAGGGACGTTCAGACTACTCACAGAAAAGGGGGAAGTTCTGACTCCTCACTGAAACAGGACATTCAAACACCTCACTGAAATGGGGGACGTTCAGACTCCTCACTGAAACAGGGACATTCAAACTCCTCACTTAAACGGGGACATTCAAACTCCTCACTGAAAAGGGGGACGTTCGGACTCCTCACTGAAACAGAGATATTCTATCTCCTCACTGAAACGGGGGCATTCAAACTCCTCACTGAAACATGGGGGCGTTCAGACTCCTCAGTGAAATGGGGTTCATTCAAACTCTTCACTGAAACAGGGGCGTTCAGACTCCTCACTGAAATGAGGGACATTAAGACACCTCACTGTAACAGGGACTTTCAGATTCCTCACTGAAACAGAGGACGTTCAGACTTGTCACTGAAACGGGGGACATTCGGACTACTCACTGAATTAGTGGACGTTCAGACTCCACACTGAAACGGGGGACTTTCACACTCCTCACAGAAAGGGGGACTTTACGACTCCTCACTGAAACGGGAGACGTTAGGACTCCTGATAGAAACGGGGGAGGTTCAGACATCTCACTGAAATGGCGGATATTCAAACTCCTCATTGAAACAGGGACGTTCAGACTCCTCACTGAAATGGGGGACGTTCAGACTCCTCACTGAAACGGGGCACGTTTAGACTCCTCACTGAAACGGGGGACGTTCAGACTCCTCACAGCAACCGGGAAAGTTCAGACTCCTCACTGAAAAGGTGGACATTCAAACTCCTCACTGAAACGGGGGACTTTCAGACTGCGCACTGAAACGGGGGACGTTCGGACTCCTCACTGAAACGGGGGACGTTCAGACTCCTCATTGAAATGGGGGACTTTACGACTCCTAACTGAAACGGGGGACGTTCGGAATACTCATAGAAGCGGGAGTCGTTCAGACATCTCACTGAAGTGGGGGATATTCAAACTCCTCACTGAAACAGGGACTTTCAGACTGCTCACTGAAACGGGGGATATTCAAACTCCTCACTGAAACAGGGGCGTTCTGAAACCTCAGTGAAACAGAGGACGTTCAGACTAGTCACTGAAACGGGGGACATTCGGACTCCTCACTGAACTGGTGGACGTTCAGACTCCACACTAAAACGGGGGACGTTCAGACTCCTCAAAGAAACGGGGTCTTTCAGAATCCTCACTGTAACGGGGGACATTCAAACTCCTCACAGAAACGGGGGACTTTACGACTCCTCACTGAAACGGGGGACATTCGGACTCCTGATAGAAACGGGGGACATTCAGACATCTCACTGAAATGGGGGATATTCAAACTCCTCACTGAAACAGGGACGTTCAGACTCCTCACTGAAACAGGGACATTCAGACTCCTCACTGAAACAGGGACATTCAATCTCCTCACTGAAACAGGGACGTTCAGACTCCTCAGTGAAATGTGGTTCATTCAAACTCCTCACTGAAACGGGGGACGTTCAGACTCCTCACTGAAACAGGGGCGTTCAGACTCCTCACTGAAATGGGGGAAGTTCAGACTCCTCAATGAAACAGGGGCGTTCAGACTCCTCACTGAAATGGGGGACATTCAAACTCCTCACTGAAACAGGGGCGTTCAGACTCCTCAATGAAATGAGGGACATTAAGACTCCTCACTGTAACCGGGACCTGCAGACACCTCACTGAAATGAGGGACATTAAGACACCTCACTGTAACAGGGACGTTCAGATTCCTCACTGAAACAGAGGACGTTCAGACTTGTCACTGAAACGGGGGACATTCGGACTCCTCACTGAATTAGTGGACGTTCAGCCTCCACACTGAAATGGGGGACGTTCAGAGTCCTCACTGAAACAGGGACATTCAAACTCCTCAATGAATAGTGGGACGTTCAGACTCCTCACTGAAACAGGGACATTCAAACTCCTCACTGAAACGGGGGACATTCAAACTCCTCACTGAAACATGGGCGTTCAAACTACTCTGTGAAACAAAGGACGTTCAGACTAGTCACTGAAACGGGTGACGTTCAGACTCCTCACAGAAACGGGGACGTTCAGAATCATCACTGAAACGGGGGACATTCAAACTCCTCACTGAAACGGGGGACTTTACGACTCCTCACTGAAACGGGGGACGTTCAAACTCCTCACCGAAACAGGGACGTTCAGACACCTCAAAGATAAAGGGGAAGTTCAGACTCCTCACTGAAACAGGGACATTCAAACTCCTCACTGAAATGGGGGACGTTCAGACTCCTCACTGAAACAGGGACATTCAAACTCCTCACTGAAACAGGGACATTCAAACTCCTCACTGAAAAGGGGGACGTTCAGACTCCTTACTGAAACAGGGATATTCAATCTCCTCACTGAAACAGGGACGTTCAGACTCCTCACTGAAAAACGGACATTCAAACTCCTCACTGAAACAGGGACGTTCAGACTCCTCACTGAAATGGGGGTTGTTCAGACTCCTCACTGAAACAGGGACGTTCAGACTCCTCAGTGAAACAGAGGACGTTCAGACTAGTCACTGAAACGGGGGACATTCGGAATCCTCACTGAACTGGTGGACGTTCAGACTCCACACTGAAACGGGGGACGTTCAAACTCCTCACCGAAACAGGGACGTTCAGACTCCTCACTGAAATGGGGGACGTTCAGACTCCTCCCTGAAACTGGGCACGTTCAGACTCCTCACTGAAACGGGGGACGTTCAAACTCCTCACCGAAATAGGGACGTTCAGACTACTCACAGAAAAGGGGGAAGTTCTGACTCCTCACTGAAACAGGACATTCAAACACCTCACTGAAATGGGGGACGTTCAGACTCCTCACTGAAACAGGGACATTCAAACTCCTCACTTAAACGGGGACATTCAAACTCCTCACTGAAAAGGGGGACGTTCGGACTCCTCACTGAAACAGAGATATTCTATCTCCTCACTGAAACGGGGGCATTCAAACTCCTCACTGAAACATGGGGGCGTTCAGACTCCTCAGTGAAATGGGGTTCATTCAAACTCTTCACTGAAACAGGGGCGTTCAGACTCCTCACTGAAATGAGGGACATTAAGACACCTCACTGTAACAGGGACTTTCAGATTCCTCACTGAAACAGAGGACGTTCAGACTTGTCACTGAAACGGGGGACATTCGGACTACTCACTGAATTAGTGGACGTTCAGACTCCACACTGAAACGGGGGACTTTCACACTCCTCACAGAAAGGGGGACTTTACGACTCCTCACTGAAACGGGAGACGTTAGGACTCCTGATAGAAACGGGGGAGGTTCAGACATCTCACTGAAATGGCGGATATTCAAACTCCTCATTGAAACAGGGACGTTCAGACTCCTCACTGAAATGGGGGACGTTCAGACTCCTCACTGAAACGGGGCACGTTTAGACTCCTCACTGAAACGGGGGACGTTCAGACTCCTCACAGCAACCGGGAAAGTTCAGACTCCTCACTGAAAAGGTGGACATTCAAACTCCTCACTGAAACGGGGGACTTTCAGACTGCGCACTGAAACGGGGGACGTTCGGACTCCTCACTGAAACGGGGGACGTTCAGACTCCTCATTGAAATGGGGGACTTTACGACTCCTAACTGAAACGGGGGACGTTCGGAATACTCATAGAAGCGGGAGTCGTTCAGACATCTCACTGAAGTGGGGGATATTCAAACTCCTCACTGAAACAGGGACTTTCAGACTGCTCACTGAAACGGGGGATATTCAAACTCCTCACTGAAACAGGGGCGTTCTGAAACCTCAGTGAAACAGAGGACGTTCAGACTAGTCACTGAAACGGGGGACATTCGGACTCCTCACTGAACTGGTGGACGTTCAGACTCCACACTAAAACGGGGGACGTTCAGACTCCTCAAAGAAACGGGGTCTTTCAGAATCCTCACTGTAACGGGGGACATTCAAACTCCTCACAGAAACGGGGGACTTTACGACTCCTCACTGAAACGGGGGACATTCGGACTCCTGATAGAAACGGGGGACATTCAGACATCTCACTGAAATGGGGGATATTCAAACTCCTCACTGAAACAGGGACGTTCAGACTCCTCACTGAAACAGGGACATTCAGACTCCTCACTGAAACAGGGACATTCAATCTCCTCACTGAAACAGGGACGTTCAGACTCCTCAGTGAAATGTGGTTCATTCAAACTCCTCACTGAAACGGGGGACGTTCAGACTCCTCACTGAAACAGGGGCGTTCAGACTCCTCACTGAAATGGGGGAAGTTCAGACTCCTCAATGAAACAGGGGCGTTCAGACTCCTCAATGAAATGGGGGACATTCAAACTCCTCACTGAAACAGGGGCGTTCAGACTCCTCAATGAAATGAGGGACATTAAGACTCCTCACTGTAACCGGGACCTGCAGACACCTCACTGAAATGAGGGACATTAAGACACCTCACTGTAACAGGGACGTTCAGATTCCTCACTGAAACAGAGGACGTTCAGACTTGTCACTGAAACGGGGGACATTCGGACTCCTCACTGAATTAGTGGACGTTCAGCCTCCACACTGAAATGGGGGACGTTCAGAGTCCTCACTGAAACAGGGACATTCAAACTCCTCAATGAATAGTGGGACGTTCAGACTCCTCACTGAAACAGGGACATTCAAACTCCTCACTGAAACGGGGGACATTCAAACTCCTCACTGAAACATGGGCGTTCAAACTACTCTGTGAAACAAAGGACGTTCAGACTAGTCACTGAAACGGGTGACGTTCAGACTCCTCACAGAAACGGGGACGTTCAGAATCATCACTGAAACGGGGGACATTCAAACTCCTCACTGAAACGGGGGACTTTACGACTCCTCACTGAAACGGGGGACGTTCAAACTCCTCACCGAAACAGGGACGTTCAGACACCTCAAAGATAAAGGGGAAGTTCAGACTCCTCACTGAAACAGGGACATTCAAACTCCTCACTGAAATGGGGGACGTTCAGACTCCTCACTGAAACAGGGACATTCAAACTCCTCACTGAAACAGGGACATTCAAACTCCTCACTGAAAAGGGGGACGTTCAGACTCCTTACTGAAACAGGGATATTCAATCTCCTCACTGAAACAGGGACGTTCAGACTCCTCACTGAAAAACGGACATTCAAACTCCTCACTGAAACAGGGACGTTCAGACTCCTCACTGAAATGGGGGTTGTTCAGACTCCTCACTGAAACGGGGGACGTTCAAACACCTCACCTAAACAGGGACGTTCAGACTCCTTACTGAATTGGGCGAAGTTCAGATTCCTCACTGAAACAGGGACATTCAAACTCCTCACTGAAACAGGGACATTCAAACTCCTCACTGAAACAGGGACGTTCTGACTCCTAACTGAAACAGGGACTTTCAGACTCCTCACTGAAACGGGGGACGTTCAAACTCCTCATTGAAACTGGGACGTTCTGTCTCCTCACTGAAAAGGGGGAAGTTCAGTCTCCTCACTGAAACAGGGACATTCAGACTCCTCACTGAAACAGGGACATTCAAACTCCTCACTGAAAAGGGGGACTTTCAGACTCCTCACTGAAACAGGGACATTCAGACTCCTCACTGAAACAGGAACATTCAAACTCCTCACTGAAAAAGGGGTCCTTCAGACTCCTCACTGAAACAGGGGCGTTCAGACTGCTAAGTGAAACAAAGGACGTTCAGAGTTCTCACAGAAACGGGGTCGTTCAGAATCCTCACTGAAATGGGGGACATTCAAACTCCTCATTGAATCGGGGTACTTTACGACTCATCACTGAAGCGGGGGACGTTCGGACTCCTGATAGAAACGGGGGACATTCAGACATCTCACTGAAATGGGGGATAATCAAACTCCTCACTGAAACAGGGACGTTCAGACTCCTCACTGAAACAGGGACATTCAAACTCCTCACTGAAACAGGGACGTTCAGACCCCTCACTGAAATGGGGGACGTTCAGACTCCTCCCTGAAACGGGGCACGTTCAGTCTCCTCACTGAAACGGGGGACTTTCAAACTACTCACCGAAACAGGGACGTTCAGACCCCTGACTGAAAAGGGGGATGTTCAGACTCCTCACTGAAACAGGGACATTCAAACTCCTCACTGAAATGGGGGACGTTCAGACTCCTCACTGAAACAGGGACATTCAAACTCCTCACTGAAATGGGGGACCTTCAGACTCCTCACTGAAACAGGGACATTCAATCTCCTCACTGAAACAGGGGCGTTCAGACTCCTCACCGAAACAGGGACGTTCAGACTCCTCACTGAAAAGGGGAAGTTCAGACTCCTCACTGAAACAGGGACATTCAAACTCCTCACTGAAATGAGGGACGTTTAGACTCCTCACTGAAACAGGTACAGTCAAACTCATCACTGAAACAGGGACATTCAAACTCCTCACTGAAAAGGGGGACGTTCAGAGTCCTCACTGAAACAGGGACATTCAAACTCCTCACTGAGACAGGGACATGCAGACTCCTCAGTGAAATGGGGTTCATTCAAACTCCTCAATGAAACAGGGGCGTTCAGACTCCTCACTGAAATGGGGAACATTCAAACTCCTCACTGAAACAGGGACATTCAAACTCCTCACTGAAAAGGGGGACGTTCAGACTCCTCAATGAAACAGGGATATTAAATCTCCTCACTGAAACGGGGGACATTCAAACTCCTCACTGAAACAGGGACGTTCAGACTCCTCCGTGAAATGGGGTTCATTCAAACTCCTCACTGAAACTGGGGCGTTCTGACTCGTCACTGAAATGAGGGACATTAAGCCTCCTCACTGTAAAAGGGACCTGCAGACTCCTGACTGAAATGAGGGACATTAAGACAACTCACTGTAACAGGGACGTTCAGATTTCTCACTGAATTGGCGGATATTCAAACTCCTCACTGAAACAGGGACGTTCTGACTCCTCACTGAAACAGGGACATTCAAACTCCTCACTGAAACAGGGGCGTTCAGACTCCTCACTGAAATGGGGGACGTTCAGACACCGCCCTGAAACGGGGCACGTTCAGACTCCTCACTGAAATGGGGGACGTTCAAACTCCTCACCGAAAAAGGGTCGTTCAGACTCCTCACTGAAAAGGGGGAAGTTCTGACTCCTCACTGAAATAGGGACATTCAATCTCCTCACTGAAATGGGGGACGTTCAGACTCCTCACTGAAACAGGGACATTCAAACTCCTCACTGAAAAGGGGGACGTTCAGAGTCCTCACTGAAACAGGGATATTCAATCTCCTCACTGAAACGGGGGACATTCAAACTCCTCACTGAAACAGGGACGTTCAGACTCCTCAGTGAAATGGGGCTCATTCAAACTCCTCACTGAAACAGGGACGTTCAGACTCCTCAGTGAAACAGAGGACGTTCAGACTAGTCACTGAAACGGGGGACATTCGGAATCCTCACTGAACTGGTGGACGTTCAGACTCCACACTGAAACGGGGGACGTTCAAACTCCTCACCGAAACAGGGACGTTCAGACTCCTCACTGAAATGGGGGACGTTCAGACTCCTCCCTGAAACTGGGCACGTTCAGACTCCTCACTGAAACGGGGGACGTTCAAACTCCTCACCGAAATAGGGACGTTCAGACTACTCACAGAAAAGGGGGAAGTTCTGACTCCTCACTGAAACAGGACATTCAAACACCTCACTGAAATGGGGGACGTTCAGACTCCTCACTGAAACAGGGACATTCAAACTCCTCACTTAAACGGGGACATTCAAACTCCTCACTGAAAAGGGGGACGTTCGGACTCCTCACTGAAACAGAGATATTCTATCTCCTCACTGAAACGGGGGCATTCAAACTCCTCACTGAAACATGGGGGCGTTCAGACTCCTCAGTGAAATGGGGTTCATTCAAACTCTTCACTGAAACAGGGGCGTTCAGACTCCTCACTGAAATGAGGGACATTAAGACTCCTCACTGTAACCGGGACCTGCAGACTCTTCACTGAAATGAGGGACATTAAGACACCTCACTGTAACAGGGACTTTCAGATTCCTCACTGAAACAGAGGACGTTCAGACTTGTCACTGAAACGGGGGACATTCGGACTACTCACTGAATTAGTGGACGTTCAGACTCCACACTG
The DNA here is from genome assembly GCF_048418815.1 of Hemitrygon akajei. Classification (NCBI taxonomy): domain Eukaryota; kingdom Metazoa; phylum Chordata; class Chondrichthyes; order Myliobatiformes; family Dasyatidae; genus Hemitrygon; species Hemitrygon akajei. Next base: position 112,049,291 of record NC_133128.1, read on the forward strand.
AAACGGGGGACTTTCACACTCCTCACAGAAAGGGGGACTTTACGACTCCTCACTGAAACGGGAGACGTTAGGACTCCTGATAGAAACGGGGGAGGTTCAGACATCTCACTGAAATGGCGGATATTCAAACTCCTCATTGAAACAGGGACGTTCAGACTCCTCACTGAAATGGGGGACGTTCAGACTCCTCACTGAAACGGGGCACGTTTAGACTCCTCACTGAAACGGGGGACGTTCAGACTCCTCACAGCAACCGGGAAAGTTCAGACTCCTCACTGAAAAGGTGGACATTCAAACTCCTCACTGAAACGGGGGACTTTCAGACTGCGCACTGAAACGGGGGACGTTCGGACTCCTCACTGAAACGGGGGACGTTCAGACTCCTCATTGAAATGGGGGACTTTACGACTCCTAACTGAAACGGGGGACGTTCGGAATACTCATAGAAGCGGGAGTCGTTCAGACATCTCACTGAAGTGGGGGATATTCAAACTCCTCACTGAAACAGGGACTTTCAGACTGCTCACTGAAACGGGGGATATTCAAACTCCTCACTGAAACAGGGGCGTTCTGAAACCTCAGTGAAACAGAGGACGTTCAGACTAGTCACTGAAACGGGGGACATTCGGACTCCTCACTGAACTGGTGGACGTTCAGACTCCACACTAAAACGGGGGACGTTCAGACTCCTCAAAGAAACGGGGTCTTTCAGAATCCTCACTGTAACGGGGGACATTCAAACTCCTCACAGAAACGGGGGACTTTACGACTCCTCACTGAAACGGGGGACATTCGGACTCCTGATAGAAACGGGGGACATTCAGACATCTCACTGAAATGGGGGATATTCAAACTCCTCACTGAAACAGGGACGTTCAGACTCCTCACTGAAACAGGGACATTCAGACTCCTCACTGAAACAGGGACATTCAATCTCCTCACTGAAACAGGGACGTTCAGACTCCTCAGTGAAATGTGGTTCATTCAAACTCCTCACTGAAACGGGGGACGTTCAGACTCCTCACTGAAACAGGGGCGTTCAGACTCCTCACTGAAATGGGGGAAGTTCAGACTCCTCAATGAAACAGGGGCGTTCAGACTCCTCACTGAAATGGGGGACATTCAAACTCCTCACTGAAACAGGGGCGTTCAGACTCCTCAATGAAATGAGGGACATTAAGACTCCTCACTGTAACCGGGACCTGCAGACACCTCACTGAAATGAGGGACATTAAGACACCTCACTGTAACAGGGACGTTCAGATTCCTCACTGAAACAGAGGACGTTCAGACTTGTCACTGAAACGGGGGACATTCGGACTCCTCACTGAATTAGTGGACGTTCAGCCTCCACACTGAAATGGGGGACGTTCAGAGTCCTCACTGAAACAGGGACATTCAAACTCCTCACTGAAACAGGGGAGTTCATACTCCTCACTGAAATGAGGGACATTAAGACTCCTCACTGTAACCGGGACCTGCAGACTCTTCACTGAAATGAGGGACATTAAGACACCTCACTGTAACAGGGTCTTTCAGATTCCTCACTGAAACAGAGGACGTTCAGACTTGTCACTGAAACGGAGGACATTCGGACTACTCACTGAATTGGTGGACGTTCAGACTCCACACTGAAACGGGGGACTTTCACACTCCTCACAGAAAGGGGGACTTTACGACTCCTCACTGAAACGGGAGACGTTAGGACTCCTGATAGAAACGGGGGAGGTTCAGACATCTCACTGAAATGGCGGATATTCAAACTCCTCATTGAAACAGGGACGTTCAGACTCCTCACTGAAATGGGGGACGTTCAGACTCCTCACTGAAACGGGGCACGTTTAGACTCCTCACTGAAACGGGGGACGTTCAGACTCCTCACAGCAACCGGGAACGTTCAGACTCCTCACTGAAAAGGTGGACATTCAAACTCCTCACTGAAACGGGGGACTTTCAGACTGCGCACTGAAACGGGGGACGTTCGGACTCCTCACTGAAACGGGGGACGTTCAGACTCCTCCCGGAAACTGGGCACGTTCAGACTCCTCACTGAAACGGGGGACGTTCAAACTCCTAACCGAAACAGGGACGTTCAGACTACTCACAGAAAAGGGGGAAGTTCTGACTCCTCACTGAAACAGGGACATTCAAACACCTCACTGAAATGGGGGACGTTCAGACTCCTCACTGAAACAGGGACATTCAAACTCCTCACTGAAAGAGGGACATTCAAACTCCTCACTGAAACGGGGGCATTCAAACTCCTCACTGAAACCTGGGGGCGTTCAGACTCCTCAGTGAAACGGGGTTCATTCAAACTCTTCACTGAAACAGGGGCGTTCAGACTCCTCACTGAAATGAGGGACATTAAGACTCCTCACTGTAACCGGGACCTGCAGACTCTTCACTGAAATGAGGGACATTAAGACACCTCACTGTAACAGGGACTTTCAGATTCCTCACTGAAACAGAGGACGTTCAGACTAGTCACTGAAACGTGGGACATTCGGACTACTCACTGAATTGGTGGACGTTCAGACTCCACACTGAAACGGGGGACGTTCGGAATACTCATAGAAACGGGGGACGTTCAGACTCCTCACTGCAATGTGGAACATTCAAACTCCTCACTGAAACAGAGACCTTCAGACTCCTAACTGAAACAGGGACGTTCAGACTCCTCACAGAAACGGGGAACGTTCAAACTCCTCACTGAAACGGACGTTCAGACTCCTCACTGAAAAGGGGGTAGTTCAGACTCCTCACTGAAACAGGGACATTCAAACTCCTCACTGAAACGGGGTACATTCAAACTCCTCACTGAAACAGGGCCGTTCAGACTCCTCCCTGAAACGGGGCACGTTCAGACTCCTCACTGAAACGGGGGACGTTCAAACTCCTCACCGAAACAGGGACGTTCAGACTCCTCACTGAAATGGGGGACGTTCAGACTCCTCCCTGAAACTGGGCACGTTCAGACTCCTCACTGAAACGGGGGACGTTCAAACTCCTCACCGAAACAGGGACGTTCAGACTACTCACAGAAAAGGGGGAGGTTCTGACTCCTCACTGAAACAGGACATTCAAACACCTCACTGAAATGGGGGACGTTCAGACTCCTCACTGAAACAGGGACATTCAAACTCCTCACTTAAACGGGGACATTCAAACTCCTCACTGAAAAGGGGGACGTTCAGACTCCTCACTGAAATAGGGATATTCTATCTCCTCACTGAAACGGGGGCATTCAAACTCCTCACTGAAACATGGGGGCGTTCAGACTCCTCAGTGAAATGGGGTTCATTCAAACTCTTCACTGAAACAGGGGCGTTCAGACTCCTCACTGAAATGAGGGACATTAAGACTCCTCACTGTAACCGGGACCTGCAGACTCTTCACTGAAATGAGGGACATTAAGACACCTCACTGTAACAGGGACTTTCAGATTCCTCACTGAAACAGAGGACGTTCAGACTTGTCACTGAAACGGGGGACATTCGGACTACTCACTGAATTAGTGGACGTTCAGACTCCACACTGAAACGGGGGACTTTCACACTCCTCACAGAAAGGGGGACTTTACGAATCCTCACTGAAACGGGAGATGTTAGGACTCCTGATAGAAACGGGGGAGGTTCAGACATCTCACTGAAATGGCGGATATTCAAACTCCTCATTGAAACAGGGACGTTCAGACTCCTCACTGAAATGGGGGACGTTCAGACTCCTCACTGAAACGGGGCACGTTTAGACTCCTCACTGAAACGGGGGACGTTCAGACTCCTCACTGAAAAGGTGGACATTCAAACTCCTCACTGAAACGGGGGACTTTCAGACTGCGCACTGAAACGGGGGACGTTCGGACTCCTCACTGAAACGGGGGACGTTCAGACTCCTCATTGAAATGGGGGACTTTACGACTCCTAACTGAAACGGGGGACGTTCGGAATACTCATAGAAGCGGGGGTCGTTCAGACATCTCACTGAAATGGGGGATATTCAAACTCCTCACTGAAACAGGGACTTTCAGACTGCTCACTGAAATGTGGGACATTCAAACTCCTCACTGAAACAGGGACGTTCAGTCTCCTAACTGAAACAGGGACGTTCAGACTCCTCACTGAAACGGGGGACGTTCAAACTCCTCACTGAAACGGGGGATATTCAAACTCCTCACTGAAACAGGGGCGTTCAGAAACCTCAGTGAAACAGAGGACGTTCAGACTAGTCACTGAAACGGGGGACATTCGGACTCCTCACTGAACTGGTGGACGTTCAGACTCCACACTAAAACGGGGGACGTTCAGACTCCTCAAAGAAACGGGGTCTTTCAGAATCCTCACTGTAACGGGGGACATTCAAACTCCTCACAGAAACGGGGGACTTTACGACTCCTCACTGAAACGGGGGACATTCGGACTCCTGATCGAAACGGGGGACATTCAGACATCTCACTGAAATGGGGGATATTCAAACTCCTCACTGAAACAGGGACGTTCAGACTCCTCACTGAAACAGGGACATTCAGACTCCTCACTGAAACAGGCACATTCAATCTCCTCACTGAAACAGGGACGTTCAGACTCCTCAGTGAAATGTGGTTCATTCAATCTCCTCACTGAAACAGGGACGTTCAGACTCCTCAGTGAATTGTGATTCATTCAAACTCCTCACTGAAACGGGGGACGTTCAGACTCCTCACTGAAACAGGGGCGTTCAGACTCCGCACTGAAATGGGGGAAGTTCAGACTCCTCAATGAAACAGAGGCGTTCAGACTCCTCACTGAAATGGGGGACATTCAAACTCCTCACTGAAACAGGGGCGTTCAGACTCCTCAATGAAATGAGGGACATTAAGACTCCACACTGTAACCGGGACCTGCAGACACCTCACTGAAATGAGGGACATTAAGACACCTCACTGTAACAGGGACGTTCAGATTCCTCACTGAAACAGAGGACGTTCAGACTTGTCACTGAAACGGGGGACATTCGGACTCCTCACTGAATTAGTGGACGTTCAGACTCCACACTGAAATGGGGGACGTTCAGAGTCCTCACTGAAACAGGGACATTCAAACTCCTCACTGAAACAGGGACATGCAGACTCCTCAGTGAAATGGGGTTCATTCAAACTCCTCAATGAAACAGGGGCGTTCAGACTCCTCACTGAATTGGGGGACATTCAAACTCCTCACTGAAACAGGGACATTCAGACTCCTCACTGAAACAGGGACATTCAAACTCCTCACCGAAAAGGGGGACGTTCAGACTATTCACTGAAACAGGGATAATCAATCTCCTCACTGAAACGGGGGACATTCAAACTCCTCACTGAAACAGGGGCGTTCAGACTCCTCACTGAAATGAGGGACATTAAGACTCCTCACTGTAACAGGGACCTGCAGACTCCTCACTGAAATCAGGGACATTAAGACTCCTCACTGTAACAGGGACGTTCAGATTTCTCACTGAAACAGAGGACGTTCAGACTAGTCACCGAAACGGGGGACATTCGGACTTCTCACTGAATTGGTGGACGTGCGGACTCCTGATAGAAACGGGGGACGTTCAGACTCCTCACTGAAACGGAGGACATTTAAACTCCTCACTGAAACGGGGGAAATTCGGACTCCTCACTGAATTGGTGGAGGTTCAGACTCCAGACTGAAACAGGAGACGTTCAGACTCCTCACTGAAACGGGGGACGTTCAGACTCCTCAGTGAAATGGGGTTGATTCAAACTCCTCACTGAAACAGGGGCGTTCAGACTCCTCACTGAAACAGGGACTTTCAGACTGCTCACTGAAATGTGGGACATTCAAACTCCTCACTGAAACAGGGACGTTCAGTCTCCTAACTGAAACAGGGACGTTCAGACTCCTCACTGAAACGGGGGACGTTCAAACTCCTCACTGAAACGGGGGATATTCAAACTCCTCACTGAAACAGGGGCGTTCAGAAACCTCAGTGAAACAGAGGACGTTCAGACTAGTCACTGAAACGGGGGACATTCGGACTCCTCACTGAACTGGTGGACGTTCAGACTCCACACTAAAACGGGGGACGTTCAGACTCCTCAAAGAAACGGGGTCTTTCAGAATCCTCACTGTAACGGGGGACATTCAAACTCCTCACAGAAACGGGGGACTTTACGACTCCTCACTGAAACGGGGGACATTCGGACTCCTGATAGAAACGGGGGACATTCAGACATCTCACTGAAATGGGGGATATTCAAACTCCTCACTGAAACAGGGACGTTCAGACTCCTCACTGAAACAGGGACATTCAGAATCCTCACTGAAACAGGCACATTCAATCTCCTCACTGAAACAGGGACGTTCAGACTCCTCAGTGAAATGTGGTTCATTCAATCTCCTCACTGAAACAGGGACGTTCAGACTCCTCAGTGAATTGTGGTTCATTCAAACTCCTCACTGAAACGGGGGACGTTCAGACTCCTCACTGAAACAGGGGCGTTCAGACTCCGCACTGAAATGGGGGAAGTTCAGACTCCTCAATGAAACAGAGGCGTTCAGACTCCTCACTGAAATGGGGGACATTCAAACTCCTCACTGAAACAGGGGCGTTCAGACTCCTCAATGAAATGAGGGACATTAAGACTCCTCACTGTAACCGGGACCTGCAGACACCTCACTGAAATGAGGGACATTAAGACACCTCACTGTAACAGGGACGTTCAGATTCCTCACTGAAACAGAGGACGTTCAGACTTGTCACTGAAACGGGGGACATTCGGACTCCTCACTGAATTAGTGGACGTTCAGACTCCACACTGAAATGGGGGACGTTCAGAGTCCTCACTGAAACAGGGACATTCAAACTCCTCACTGAAACAGGGACATGCAGACTCCTCAGTGAAATGGGGTTCATTCAAACTCCTCAATGAAACAGGGGCGTTCAGACTCCTCACTGAATTGGGGGACATTCAAACTCCTCACTGAAACAGGGACATTCAAACTCCTCACTGAAATGGGGGACGTTCAGACTCCTCACTGAAACAGGGACATTCAAACTCCTCACTGAAACAGGGACATTCAAACTCCTCACTGAAAAGGGGGCGTTCAGAGTCGTCACTGAAACAGGGACGTTCAAACTCCTCACTTAAACAGGGACATGCAGACTCCTCAGTGAAATTTGGTTCATTCAAACTCCTCAATGAAACAGGGGCGTTCAGACTCCTCACTGAAATGGGGGACATTCAAACTCCTCACTGAAACAGGGACATTCAGACTCCTCACTGAAACAGGGACATTCAAACTCCTCACCGAAAAGGGGGACGTTCAGACTATTCACTGAAACAGGGATAATCAATCTCCTCACTGAAACGGGGGACATTCAAACTCCTCACTGAAACAGGGGCGTTCAGACTCCTCACTGAAATGAGGGACATTAAGACTCCTCACTGTAACAGGGACCTGCAGACTCCTCACTGAAATCAGGGACATTAAGACTCCTCACTGTAACAGGGACGTTCAGATTTCTCACTGAAACAGAGGACGTTCAGACTAGTCACCGAAACGGGGGACATTCGGACTTCTCACTGAATTGGTGGACGTGCGGACTCCTGATAGAAACGGGGGACGTTCAGACTCCTCACTGAAACGGAGGACATTTAAACTCCTCACTGAAACGGGGGAAATTCGGACTCCTCACTGAATTGGTGGAGGTTCAGACTCCAGACTGAAACAGGAGACGTTCAGACTCCTCACTGAAACGGGGGACGTTCAGACTCCTCAGTGAAATGGGGTTGATTCAAACTCCTCACTGAAACAGGGGCGTTCAGACTCCTCACTGAAATGAGGGACATTAAGACTCCTCACTGTAACAGGGACCTGCAGACACCTCATTGAAATGAAGGACATTAAGACTCCTCACTGTAACAGGGACGTTCGGATTCCTCACTGAAACAGAGGACGTTCAGACTAGTCACTGAAACGGGGGACATTCGGACTCCTCACTGAATTGGTGGACGTTCAGACTTGACACTGAAACGGGGGACGTTCAGACTCCTCACAGAAAGAGGGGACTTTACGACTCCTCACTGAAACGGGTTACGTTCGGACTCCTCATAGAAACGGGGGACGTTCAGACATCTCACTGAAATGGGGGATATTCAAACTCCTCACTGAAACAGGGACGTTCAGACTCCTCACTGAAATGGGGGACTTTCAAACTCCTCACTGAAACATGGACGTTCAGTCTCCTCACTGAAATGGGGGACGTTCAATCTCCTCACTGAAACATGGACGTTCAGTCTCCTCACTGAAACAGGGACATGCAAACTCCTCACTGAAACAGGGACGTTCGGACGAGTCACTAAAACGGGGGACATTCGTACTCCTCACAGAAACGGGGGACTTTACGACTCCTCACTGAAACGGCGGACGTGCGGACTCCTGATAGAAACGGGGGACGTTCAGACTCCTCACTTAAACGGGGGACGTTCAGACTACTCACAGAAACGGGGTCGTTCAGAATCCTCACTGAAACGGAGGACATTCAAAGTCCTCACTGAAACATGGACGTTCAGTCTCCTCACTGAAATGGGGGACGTTCAATCTCCTCACTGAAACATGGACGTTCAGTCTCCTCACTGAAACAGGGACATGCAAACTCCTCACTGAAACAGGGACGTTCAGAATCCTCACTGAAACGGGGGACATTCAAACTCCTCACTGAAACGTGGGACTTTACGACTCCTCACTGAAACGGGGGACGTTCGGACTCCTGATAGAAACGGGGGACGTTCAGTCATCTCACTGAAATGGGGGATATTCAAACTCCTCACTGAAACATGGTCGTTCAGTCTCCTCACTGAAACAGGGAGATGCAAACTCCTCACTGAAACAGGGACGTTCGGACGAGTCACTAAAACGGGGGACATTCGGACTCCTCACTGAATTGGTGGACGTTCAGACTCCACACTGAAACGGGGGACGTTCAGACTCCTCACAGAAACGGGGGATTTTACGACTCCTCACTGAAACATGGACGTTCAGACTCCTCACTGAAACAGGGACATGCAAACTCCTCACTGAAACAGGGACGTTCAGACTCCTCACTGAAATGGGGGACTTTCAAACTCCTCACTGAAACATGGACCTGCAGACTCCTCACTGAAACTGGGACATGCAAACTCCTCAGTGAAACAGGGACGTTCGGACGAGTCACTAAAACGGGGGACATTCGGACTCCTCGCAGAAACGGGGGACTTTACGACTCCTCGCTGAAACGGGGGACGTGCGGACTCCTGATAGAAACGGGGGACGTTCAGACTCCTCACTGAAACGGGGGACGTTCAGACTACTCACAGAAACGGGGTCGTTCAGAATCCTCACTGAAACGGAGGACATTCAAACTCCTCACTGAAACGGGGGACTTTACGACTCCTTACTGAAACGGGGGACATTCGCAATACTCATAGAAACGGGGGACGTTCAGACATCTCACTGAAAATGGGGAAGTTCAGACTCCTCACTGAAACAGGGACATTCAAACTCCTCACTGAAAAGGGGGAAGTTCAGACTCCTCACTGAAACAGGGACATTCAAACACCTCACTGAAATGGGGGACGTTCAGACTCCTCATTGAAACAGGGACATTCAAACTCCTCACTGAAACAGGGACATTCAAACTCCTCACTGAAAAGAGGGACGTTCAGAGTCGTCACTGAAACAGGGACATTCAAACTCCTCACTGAAGCAGGGACATGCAGAATCCTCAGTGAAATGGGGTTCATTCAAACTCCTCAATGAAACAGGGGCGTTCAGACTCCTCGCTGAAATGGGGGACATTCAAACTCCTCACTGAAACAGGGACATTCAAACTCCTCACTGAAAAGTGGGACGTTCAGACTCCTCACTGAAACAGGGACATTCAAACTCGTCACTGAAACAGGATCATTCAAGCTCCTCACTGAAAAGGGGGACGTTCAGAGTCGTCACTGAAACAGGGACGTTCAAACTCCTCACTGAAACAGGGACATGCAGACTCCTCAGTGAAATGGGGTTCATTCAAACTCCTCAATGAAACAGGGGCGTTCAGACTCCTCACTGAAATGGGGGACATTCAAACTCCTCACTGAAACAGGGACATTCAAACTCCTCACCGAAAAGGGAGTCGATCAGTCTATTCACTGAAACAGGGATAATCAATCTCCTCACTGAAACGGGGGACATTCAAACTCCTCAATGAAACAGGGGCGTTCAGACTCCTCGCTGAAATGGGGGACATTCAAACTCCTCACTGAAACAGGGACATTCAAACTCCTCACTGAAATGGGGGACGTTCAGACTCCTCACTGAAACAGGCACATTCAAACTCCTCACTGAAACAGGGTCATTCAAACTCCTCACTGAAAAGGGGGACGTTCAGAGTCGTCACTGAAACAGGGATGTTCAAACTCCTCACTGAAACAGGGACATGCATACTCCTCAGTGAAATGGGGTTCATTCAAACTCCTCAATGAAGCAGGGGCGTTCAGACTCCTCACTGAAATGGGGGACATTCAAACTCCTCACTGAAACAGGGACATTCAGACTCCTCACTGAAACAGGGACATTCAAACTCCTCACCGAAAAGGGGGACGATCAGACTATTCACTGAAACAGGGATAATCAATCTCCTCACTGAAACGGGGGACATTCAAACTCCTCACTGAAACAGGCACGTTCAGACTCCTCAGTGAAATGGGGTTCATTCAAACTCCTCACTGAAACAGGGTCGTTCAGACTCATCACTGAAATGAGAGACATTAAGACTCTTCACTGTAACAGGGACGTTCAGATTCCTCACTGAAACAGAGGACGTTCTGACTAGTCACTGAAACGGGAGACATTCGGACTCCTCACTGAATTGGTGGACGTTCAGACTTGACACTGAAACGGGGGACGTTCAGACTCCTCACAGAAAGGGAGGACTTTACGACTCCTTACTGAAACGGGGGACGTTCGGAATACTCAGAGAAACGGTGGACTTTCAGACATCTCACTGAAAAGGGGAGAGTTCAGACTCCTCACTGAAACAGGGACATTCAAACTCCTCACTGAAAAGGGGGAAGTTCAGACTCCTCACTGAAACAGGGACATTCAAACTCCTCACTGAAATGGGGGACGTTTAGACTCCTCATTGAAACAGGGACATTCAAACTCCTCACTGAAACAGGGACATTCAAACTCCTCACTGAAACAGGCACGTTCAGACTCCTCAGTGAAATGGGGTTCATTCAAACTCCTCACTGAAACAGGGTCGTTCAGACTCATCACTGAAATGAGAGACATTAAGACTCTTCACTGTAACAGGGACGTTCAGATTCCTCACTGAAACAGAGGACGTTCTGACTAGTCACTGAAACGGGAGACATTCGGTCTCCTCACTGAATTGGTGGACGTTCAGACTTGACACTGAAACGGGGGACGTTCAGACTCCTCACTGAAACGGGGGACGTTCAGACTCCTCAGTGAAATGGGGTTGATTCAAACTCCTCACTGAAACAGGGGCGTTCAGACTCCTCACTGAAATGAGGGACATTAAGACTCCTCACTGTAACAGGGACCTGCAGACACCTCATTGAAATGAAGGACATTAAGACTCCTCACTGTAACAGGGACGTTCGGATTCCTCACTGAAACAGAGGACGTTCAGACTAGTCACTGAAACGGGGGACATTCGGACTCCTCACTGAATTGGTGGACGTTCAGACTTGACACTGAAACGGGGGACGTTCAGACTCCTCACAGAAAGAGGGGACTTTACGACTCCTCACTGAAACGGGTTACGTTCGGACTCCTCATAGAAACGGGGGACGTTCAGACATCTCACTGAAATGGGGGATATTCAAACTCCTCACTGAAACAGGGACGTTCAGACTCCTCACTGAAATGGGGGACTTTCAAACTCCTCACTGAAACATGGACGTTCAGTCTCCTCACTGAAATGGGGGACGTTCAATCTCCTCACTGAAACATGGACGTTCAGTCTCCTCACTGAAACAGGGACATGCAAACTCGTCACTGAAACAGGGACGTTCGGACGAGTCACTAAAACGGGGGACATTCGTACTCCTCACAGAAACGGGGGACTTTACGACTCCTCACTGAAACGGCGGACGTGCGGACTCCTGATAGAAACGGGGGACGTTCAGACTCCTCACTTAAACGGGGGACGTTCAGACTACTCACAGAAACGGGGTCGTTCAGAATCCTCACTGAAACGGAGGACATTCAAACTCCTCACTGAAACATGGACGTTCAGTCTCCTCACTGAAATGGGGGACGTTCAATCTCCTCACTGAAACATGGACGTTCAGTCTCCTCACTGAAACAGGGACATGCAAACTCCTCACTGAAACAGGGACGTTCAGAATCCTCACTGAAACGGGGGACATTCAAACTCCTCACTGAAACGTGGGACTTTACGACTCCTCACTGAAACGGGGGACGTTCGGACTCCTGATAGAAACGGGGGACGTTCAGTCATCTCACTGAAATGGGGGATATTCAAACTCCTCACTGAAACATGGTCGTTCAGTCTCCTCACTGAAACAGGGAGATGCAAACTCCTCACTGAAACAGGGACGTTCGGACGAGTCACTAAAACGGGGGACATTCGGACTCCTCACTGAATTGGTGGACGATCAGACTCCACACTGAAACGGGGGACGTTCAGACTCCTCACAGAAACGGGGGATTTTACGACTCCTCACTGAAACATGGACGTTCAGACTCCTCACTGAAACAGGGACATGCAAACTCCTCACTGAAACAGGGACGTTCAGACTCCTCACTGAAATGGGGGACATTCAAACTCCTCACTGAAACATGGACCTGCAGACTCCTCACTGAAACTGGGACATGCAAACTCCTCAGTGAAACAGGGACGTTCGGACGAGTCACTAAAACGGGGGACATTCGGACTCCTCGCAGAAACGGGGGACTTTACGACTCCTCGCTGAAACGGGGGACGTGCGGACTCCTGATAGAAACGGGGGACGTTCAGACTCCTCACTGAAACGGGGGACGTTCAGACTACTCACAGAAACGGGGTCGTTCAGAATCCTCACTGAAACGGAGGACATTCAAACTCCTCACTGAAACGGGGGACTTTACGACTCCTTACTGAAACGGGGGACATTCGCAATACTCATAGAAACGGGGGACGTTCAGACATCTCACTGAAAAGGGGGAAGTTCAGACTCCTCACTGAAACAGGGACATTCAAACTCCTCACTGAAAAGGGGGAAGTTCAGACTCCTCACTGAAAAGAGGGACGTTCAGAGTCGTCACTGAAACAGGGACATTCAAACTCCTCACTGAAGCAGGGACATGCAGAATCCTCAGTGAAATGGGGTTCATTCAAACTCCTCAATGAAACAGGGGCGTTCAGACTCCTCGCTGAAATGGGGGACATTCAAACTCCTCACTGAAACAGGGACATTCAAACTCCTCACTGAAAAGTGGGACGTTCAGACTCCTCACTGAAACAGGGACATTCAAACTCGTCACTGAAACAGGGTCATTCAAACTCCTCACTGAAAAGGGGGACGTTCAGAGTCGTCACTGAAACAGGGACGTTCAAACTCCTCACTGAAACAGGGACATGCAGACTCCTCAGTGAAATGGGGTTCATTCAAACTCCTCAATGAAACAGGGGCGTTCAGACTCCTCACTGAAATGGGGGACATTCAAACTCCTCACTGAAACAGGGACATTCAAACTCCTCACCGAAAAGGGAGTCGATCAGTCTATTCACTGAAACAGGGATAATCAATCTCCTCACTGAAACGGGGGACATTCAAACTCCTCAATGAAACAGGGGCGTTCAGACTCCTCGCTGAAATGGGGGACATTCAAACTCCTCACTGAAACAGGGACATTCAAACTCCTCACTGAAATGGGGGACGTTCAGACTCCTCACTGAAACAGGCACATTCAAACTCCTCACTGAAACAGGGTCATTCAAACTCCTCAATGAAAAGGGGGACGTTCAGAGTCGTCACTGAAACAGGGATGTTCAAACTCCTCACTGAAACAGGGACATGCATACTCCTCAGTGAAATGGGGTTCATTCAAACTCCTCAATGAAGCAGGGGCGTTCAGACTCCTCACTGAAATGGGGGACATTCAAACTCCTCACTGAAACAGGGACATTCAGACTCCTCACTGAAACAGGGACATTCAAACTCCTCACCGAAAAGGGGGACGATCAGACTATTCACTGAAACAGGGATAATCAATCTCCTCACTGAAACGGGGGACATTCAAACTCCTCACTGAAACAGGCACGTTCAGACTCCTCAGTGAAATGGGGTTCATTCAAACTCCTCACTGAAACAGGGTCGTTCAGACTCATCACTGAAATGAGAGACATTAAGACTCTTCACTGTAACAGGGACGTTCAGATTCCTCACTGAAACAGAGGACGTTCTGACTAGTCACTGAAACGGGAGACATTCGGACTCCTCACTGAATTGGTGGACGTTCAGACTTGACACTGAAACGGGGGACGTTCAGACTCCTCACAGAAAGGGAGGACTTTACGACTCCTTACTGAAACGGGGGACGTTCGGAATACTCAGAGAAACGGTGGACTTTCAGACATCTCACTGAAAAGGGGAGAGTTCAGACTCCTCACTGAAACAGGGACATTCAAACTCCTCACTGAAAAGGGGGAAGTTCAGACTCCTCACTGAAACAGGGACATTCAAACTCCTCACTGAAATGGGGGACGTTTAGACTCCTCATTGAAACAGGGACATTCAAACTCCTCACTGAAACAGGGACATTCAAACTCCTCACTGAAACAGGCACGTTCAGACTCCTCAGTGAAATGGGGTTCATTCAAACTCCTCACTGAAACAGGGTCGTTCAGACTCATCACTGAAATGAGAGACATTAAGACTCTTCACTGCAACAGGGACGTTCAGATTCCTCACTGAAACAGAGGACGTTCTGACTAGTCACTGAAACGGGAGACATTCGGTCTCCTCACTGAATTGGTGGACGTTCAGACTTGACACTGAAACGGGGGACGTTCAGACTCCTCACAGAAAGGGGGGACTTTACGACTCCTCACTGTAACGAGGGACGTGCGGACTCCTGATAGAAACGGGGGACGTTCAGACTCCTCACTGAAACGGGGGACGTTCAGACTACTCGCAGAAACTGGGTCGTTCAGAATCCTCACTGAAACGGAGGACATTCAAACTCCTCACTGAAACGGGGGACATTCGGACTCCTCACTGAATTGCTGGACGTTCATACTCCAGACTGAAACAGGAGACGTTCAGACTCCACACTGAAACGGAGGACATTCAAACTCCTCACTGAAACGGGGGACTTTACGACTCCGTACTGAAACGGGGGACGTTCGGACATCTCACTGAAAAGGGGGAAGTTCAGACTCCTCACTGAAACAGGGACATTCAAACTCCTCACTGAAAAGGGGGAAGTTCAGACTCCTCACTGAAACAGGGACATTCAAACTCCTCACTTAAATGGGGGACGTTTAGACTCCTCATTGAAACAGGGACATTCAAACTCCTCACTGAAACAGGGACATTCAAACTCCTCACTGAAACAGGGACATGCTGACTCCTCACTGAAATGGGGGACATTCAAACTCCTCACTGAAACAGGGACATTCAAACTCCTCACCGAAAAGGGGGACGATCAGACTATTCACTGAAACAGAGATAATCAATCTCCTCACTGAAACGGGGGACATTCAAACTCCTCAATGAAACAGGGGCGTTCAGACTCCTCGCTGAAATGGGGGACATTCAAACTCCTCACTGAAACATGGACGTTCAGACTCCTCACTGAAATGGGGGACGTTCAGACTCCTCACAGAAACGGGTCGTTCAGAATCCTCACTGAAACGGGGGACATTCAAACTCCTCACTGAAACGTGGGACTTTACGACTCCTCACTGAAACGGGGGACGTTCGGACTCCTGATAGAAACGGGGGACGTTCAGTCATCTCACTGAAATGGGGGATATTCAAACTCCTCACTGAAACATGGTCGTTCAGTCTCCTCACTGAAACAGGGAGATGCAAACTCCTCACTGAAACAGGGACGTTCGGACGAGTCACTAAAACGGGGGACATTCGGACTCCTCACTGAATTGGTGGACGTTCAGACTCCACACTGAAACGGGGGACGTTCAGACTCCTCACAGAAACGGGGGACTTTACGACTCCTCACTGAAACATGGACGTTCAGAATCCTCACTGAAATGGGGGACTTTCAAACTCCTCACTGAAACATGGACCTGCAGACTCCTCACTGAAACAGGAACATGCAAACTCCTCACTGAAACAGGGACGTTCGGACGAGTCACTAAAACGGGGGACATTCGGACTCCTCGCAGAAACGGGGGACTTTACGACTCCTGACTGAAACGGGGGACGTGCGGACTCCTGATAGAAACGGGGGACGTTCAGACTCCTCACTGAAACGGGGGACATTCAAACTCCTCACTGAAACGGGGGACTTTACGACTCCTTACTGAAACGGGGGACATTCGGAATACTCATAGAAACGGGGGACGTTCAGACATCTCACTGAAAAGTGGGAAGTTCAGACTCCTCACTGAAACAGGGACATTCAAACACCTCACTGAAATGGGGGACTTTCAGACTCCTCATTGAAACAGGGACATTCAAACTCCTCACTGAAACAGGGACATTCAAACTCCTCACTGAAAAGAGGGACGTTCAGAGTCGTCACTGAAACAGGGACATTCAAACTCCTCACTGAAGCAGGGACATGCAGACTCCTCAGTGAAATGGGGTTCATTCAAACTCCTCAATGAAACAGGGGCGTTCAGACTCCTCGCTGAAATGGGGGACATTCAAACTCCTCACTGAAACAGGGACATTCAAACTCCTCACTGAAACAGGGTCGTTCAGACTCATCACTGAAATGAGAGAAATTAAGACTCTTCACTGTAACAGGGACGTTCAGATTCCTCACTGAAACAGAGTACGTTATGACTAGTCACTGAAACGGGAGACATTCGGACTCCTCACTGAATTGGTGGACGTTCAGACTTGACACTGAAACGGGGGACGTTCAGACTCCTCACAGAAAGGGGGGACTTTACGACTCCTCACTGAAACGAGGGACGTGCGGACTCCTGATAGAAACGGGGGACGTTCAGACTCCTCACTGAAACGGGGGACGTTCAGACTACTCGCAGAAACGGGGTCGTTCAGAATCCTCACTGAAACGGAGGACATTCAAATTCCTCACTGAAACGGGGGACATTCGGACTCCTCACTGAATTGGTGGACGTTCATACTCCAGACTGAAACAGGAGACGTTCAGACTCCACACTGAAACGGAGGACATTCAAACTCCTCACTGAAACGGGGGACTTTACGACTCCTTACTGAAACGGGGGACGATCGGAATACTCAGAGAAACGGTGGACGTTCAGACATCTCACTGAAAAGGGGGAAGTTCAGACGCCTCACTGAAACAGGGACATTCAAACTCCTCACTGAAAAGGGGGAAGTTCAGACTCCTCACTGAAACAGGGACATTCAAACTCCTCAGTGAAATGGGGGACGTTTAGACTCCTCATTGAAACAGGGACATTCAAACTCCTCACTGAAACAGGGACATTCAAACTCCTCACTGAAACAGGGACATGCAGACTCCTCACTGAAATGGGGGACATTCAAACTCCTCACTGAAACAGGGACATTCAAACTCCTCACCGAAAAGGGGGACGATCAGACTATTCACTGAAACAGGGATAATCAATCTCCTCAATGAAACGGGGGACATTCAAACTCCTCAATGAAACAGGGGCGTTCAGACTCCTCGCTGAAATGGGGGACATTCAAACTCCTCACTGAAACAGGGACATTCAAAGTCCTCACTGAAATGGGGGACGTTCAGACTCCTCGCTGAAACAGGGTCATTCAAACTCCTCACTGAAAAGGGGGAAGTTCAGAGTCGTCACTGAAACAGGGACGTTCAAACTCGACACTGAATCAGGGACATGCAGACTCCTCAGTGAAATGGGGTTCATTCAAACTCCTCAATGAAACAGGGGCGTTCAGACACCTCACTGAAATGGGGGACATTCAAACTCCTCACTGAAACAGGGACAATCAGACTCCTCACTGAAACAGGGACATTCAAACTCCTCACCGAAAAGGGGGACCATCAGACTATTCACTGAAACAGGGATAATCAATCTCCTCATTGAAACGGGGGACATTCAAACTCCTCACTGAAACAGGGACGTTCAGACTCCTCAGTGAAATGGGGTTCATTCAAACTCCTCACTGAAACAGGGGCGTTCAGACTCCTCACTGAAATGAGAGACATTAAGACTCTTCACTGTAACAGGGACCTGCAGACTCCTCACTGAAATGAGGGACATTAAGACTCCTCACTGTAACAGGGACGTTCAGATTCCTCACTGAAACAGAGGACGTTCAGACTAGTCACTGAAACGGGAGACATTCGGACTCCTCACTGAATTGGTGGACGTTCAGAGATCCACACTGAAACGGGGGACGTTCAGACTCCTCACAGAAACGGGGGACTTTACGACTCCTCACTGAAACCGGGGACGTTCGGACTCCTGATAGAAACGGGGGACGTTCAGACATCTCACAGAAATGGGGGATATTCAAACTCCTCACTGAAACAGGGACGTTCAGACTCCTCACTGAAATGGGGGACTTTCAAACTCCTCACTGAAACATGGACGTTCAGACTCCTCACTGAAATGGGGGACGTTCAGACTCCTCACTGAAACGGGGGACGTTCAGACTCCTCACAGAAACGGGTCGTTCAGAATCCTCACTGAAACGGGGGACATTCAAACTCCTCACTGAAACGGGGGACTTTACGACTCCTCACTGAAACGGGGGACGTTCGGACTCCTGATAGAAACGGGGGACGTTCAGTCATCTCACTGAAATGGGGGATATTCAAACTCCTCACTGAAACATGGTCGTTCAGTCTCCTCACTGAAACAGGGAGATGAAAACTCCTCACTGAAACAGGGACGTTCGGACGAGTCACTGAAACGGGGGACATTCGGACTCCTCACTGAATTGGTGGACGTTCAGACTCCACACTGAAACGGGGGACGTTGAGACTCCTCACTGAAACAGGGACATGCAAACTCCTCACTGAAACAGGGACGTTCAGACTCCTCACTGAAATGGGGGACTTTCAAACTCCTCACTGAAACATGGACCTGCAGACTCCTCACTGAAACAGGGACATGCAAACTCCTCACTGAAACAGGGACGTTCGGACGAGTCACTAAAACGGGGGACATTCGGACTCCTCGCAGAAACGGGGGACTTTACGACTCCTCACTGAAACGGGGGACGTGCGGACTCCTCACTGAAACGGGGGACGTTCAGACTACTCACAGAAACGGGGTCGTTCAGAATCCTCACTGAAACGGAGGACATTCAAACTCCTCACTGAAACGGGGGACATTCGGACTCCTCACTGAATTGGTGGACGTTCATACTCCAGACTGAAACAGGAGACGTTCAGACTCCTCACTGAAACGGGGCACGTTCAAACTCCTCACTGAAACAGGAGACGTACAGACTCCTCACTGAAACGGAGGACATTCAAACTCCTCACTGAAACGGGGGACTTTACGACTCCTTACTGAAACGGGACACGTTCGGAATACTCATAGAAACGGGGGACGTTCAGACATCTCACTGAAAAGGGGGAAGTTCAGACACCTCAATGAAACGGGGGACGTTCAGACTCCTCACTGAAACGGGGGACGTTCAGACTACTCACAGAAACGGGGTCGTTCAGAATCCTCACTGAAACGGAGGACATTCAAACTCCTCACTGAAACGGGGGACATTCGGACTCCTCACTGAATTGGTGGACGTTCATACTCCAGACTGAAACAGGAGACGTTCAGACTCCTCACTGAAACGGGGCACGTTCAAACTCCTCACTGAAACAGGAGACGTTCAGACTCCTCACTGAAACGGAGGACATTCAAACTCCTCACTGAAACGGGGGACTTTACGACTCCTTACTGAAACGGGACACGTTCGGAATACTCATAGAAACGGGGGACGTTCAGACATCTCACTGAAAAGGGGGAAGTTCAGACACCTCAATGAAACAGGGGCGTTCAGACTCCTCACTGAAATGGGGGACATTCAAACTCCTCACTGAAACAGGGACATTCAAACTCCTCACTGAAATGGGGGACGTTCTGACTCCTCACTGAAACAGGGACATTCAAACTCCTCACTGAAACAGGGACATTCAAACTCCTCACTGAAAAGGGGGCGTTCAGAGTCGTCACTGAAACAGGGACGTTCAAACTCCTCACTGAAACAGGGACATGCAGACTCCTCAGTGAAATTTGGTTCATTCAAACTCCTCAATGAAACAGGGGCGTTCAGACTCCTCACTGAAATGGGGGACATTCAAACTCCTCACTGAAACAGGGACATTCGGACTCCTCACTGAATTGGTGGACGTTCAGACTTGACACTGAAACGGGGGACGTTCAGACTCCTCACAGAAAGAGGGGACTTTAAGACTCCTCACTGAAACGGGTTACGTTCGGACTCCTCATAGAAACGGGGGACGTTCAGACATCTCACAGAAATGGGGGATATTCAAACTCCTCACTGAAACAGGGACGTTCAGACTCCTCACTGAAATGGGGGACTTTCAAACTCCTCACTGAAACATGGACGTTCAGTCTCCTCACTGAAATGGGGGACGTTCAATCTCCTCACTGAAACATGGACGTTCAGTCTCCTCACTGAAACAGGGACATGCAAACTCCTCACTGAAACAGGGACGTTCGGACGAGTCACTAAAACGGGGGACATTCGTACTCCTCACAGAAACGGGGGACTTTACGACTCCTCACTGAAACGGCGGACGTGCGGACTCCTGATAGAAACGGGGGACGTTCAGACTCCTCACTTAAACGGGGGACGTTCAGACTACTCACAGAAACGGGGTCGTTCAGAATCCTCACTGAAACGGAGGACATTCAAACTCCTCACTGAAACGGGGGACATTCGGACTCCTCACTGAATTGGTGGACGTTCATACTCCAGACTGAAACAGGAGACGTTCAGACTCCAAACTGAAACGGGGCACGTTCAAACTCCTCACTGAAACAGGAGACGTTCAGACTCCTCACTGAAACGGAGGACATTCAAACTCCTCACAGAAACGGTGGACATTACGACTCCTTACTGAAACGGGGGACGTTCAGTCATCTCACTGAAAAGGGGGAAGTTCAGACTCCTCACTGAAACAGGGACATTCAAACTCCTCACTGAAACAGGGACATTCAAACGCCTCACTGAAAAGGGGGACGTTCAGATTCGTCACTGAAACAGGGACATTCAAACTCCTCACTGAAACAGGGAGGTTCAGACTCCTCACTGAAATGGGGGACGTTCAAACTCCTAACTGAAACATGGACGTTCAGTCTCCTCACTGAAACAGAGACATGCAAACTCCTCACTGAAACAGGGACGTTCGGACTCCTCACTAAAACGGGGGACATTCGGACTCCTCACAGAAACGGGGGACTTTACGACACCTCACTGAAACCGGGGACGTTCGGACTCCTGATAGAAAAGGAGGACGTTCAGACATCTCACTGAAATGGGGGATATTCAAACTCCTCACAGAAACAGGGACGTTCAGACTCCTCACTGAAATGGGGGACTTTCAAACTCCTCACTGAAACATGGACGTTCAGACTCCTCACTGAAATGGGGGTCGTTCAGACTCCTCACTGAAACGGGGGACGTTCAGACTCCTCACAGAAACGGGGGACTTTACGACTCCTCACTGAAACGGGGGACGTGCGGACTCCTCATAGAAACGGGGGACGTTCAGACTCCTCACTGAAACGGGGGACGTTCAGACTACTCACAGAAACGGGGTCGTTCAGAATCCTCACTGAAACGGAGGACATTCAAACTCCTCACTGAAACGGGGGACATTCGGACTCCTCACTGAATTAGTGGACGTTCAGACTCCAGACTGAAAGAGGAGACGTTCAGACTCCTCACTGAAACGGGGGACGTTCAGACTCCTCAGTGAAATGGGGTTCATTCAAACTCCTCACTGAAACAGGGGCGTTCAGACTCCTCACTGAAATGAGGGACATTAAGACTCCTCACTGTAACAGGAACCTGCAGACACCTCATTGAAATGAGGGACATTAAGACTCCTCACTGTAACAGGGACGTTCAGATTCCTCACTGAAACAGAGGACGTTCAGACTAGTCACTGAAACAGGGTCATTCAAACTCCTCACTGAAATGGGGGACGTTCAGAGTCGTCACTGAAACAGGGACATGCATACTCCTCAGTGAAATGGGGTTCATTCAAACTCCTCAATGAAACAGGGGCGTTCAGACTCCTCACTGAAATGGGGGACATTCAAACTCCTCACTGAAACAGGGACATTCAGACTCCTCACTGAAACAGGGACATTCATACTCCTCACCGAAAAGGGGGACGATCAGACTATTCACTGAAACAGGGATGATCAATCTCCTCACTGAAACGGGGGACATTCAAACTCCTCACTGAAACAGGCACGTTCAGACTCCTCAGTGAAATGGGGTTCATTCAAACTCCTCACTGAAACAGGGGCGTTCAGACTCATCACTGAAATGAGCGACATTAAGACTCTTCACTGTAACAGGGACGTTCAGATTCCTCACTGAAACAGAGGACGTTCTGACTAGTCACTGAAACGGGGGACATTCAAACTCCTCACTGAAACAGGAGACGTTCAGACTCCTCACTGAAACGGAGGACATTCAAACTCCTCACTGAAACGGGGGACTTTACGACTCTTTACTGAAACGGGGGACGTTCGGAATACTCAGAGAAACGGGGGACGTTCAGACATCTCACTGAAAAGGGGGAAGTTCAGACTCCTCACTGAAACAGGGACATTCAAACTCCTCACTGAAAAGGGGGAAGTTCAGACTCCTCACTGAAACAGGGACATTCAAACTCCTCACTGAAATGGGGGACGTTCAGTCTCCTCACTGAAACAGGGACATTCAAACTCCTCACTGAAACAGGGACATTCAAACTCCTCACTGAAACAGGGACATGCAGAATCCTCAGTGAAATGGGGTTCATTCAAACTCCTCAATGAAACAGGGGCGTTCGAACTCCTCACTGAAACGGGGGACTTTACGACTCCTCACTGAAACGGGGGACGTTCGGACTCCTGATAGAAACGGGGGACGTTCAGTCATCTCACTGAAATGGGGGATATTCAAACTCCTCACTGAAACATGGTCGTTCAGTCTCCTCACTGAAACAGGGAGATGAAAACTCCTCACTGAAACAGGGACGTTCGGACGAGTCACTGAAACGGGGGACATTCGGACTCCTCACTGAATTGGTGGACGTTCAGACTCCACACTGAAACGGGGGACGTTGAGACTCCTCACAGAAACGGGGGACTTTACGACTCCTCACTGAAACATGGACGTTCAGACTCCTCACTGAAACAGGGACATGCAAACTCCTCACTGAAACAGGGACGTTAAGACTCCTCACTGAAATGGGGGACTTTCAAACTCCTCACTGAAACATGGACCTGCAGACTCCTCACTGAAACAGGGACATGCAAACTCCTCACTGAAACAGGGACGTTCGGACGAGTCACTAAAACGGGGGACATTCGGACTCCTCGCAGAAACGGGGGACTTTACGACTCCTCACTGAAACGGGGGACGTGCGGACTCCTCACTGAAACGGGGGACGTTCAGACTACTCACAGAAACGGGGTCGTTCAGAATCCTCACTGAAACGGAGGACATTCAAACTCCTCACTGAAACGGGGGACATTCGGACTCCTCACTGAATTGGTGGACGTTCATACTCCAGACTGAAACAGGAGACGTTCAGACTCCTCACTGAAACGGGGCACGTTCAAACTCCTCACTGAAACAGGAGACGTTCAGACTCCTCACTGAAACGGAGGACATTCAAACTCCTCACTGAAACGGGGGACTTTACGACTCCTTACTGAAACGGGACACGTTCGGAATACTCATAGAAACGGGGGACGTTCAGACATCTCACTGAAAAGGGGGAAGTTCAGACACCTCAATGAAACGGGGGACGTTCAGACTCCTCACTGAAACGGGGGACGTTCAGACTACTCACAGAAACGGGGTCGTTCAGAATCCTCACTGAAACGGAGGACATTCAAACTCCTCACTGAAACGGGGGACATTCGGACTCCTCACTGAATTGGTGGACGTTCATACTCCAGACTGAAACAGGAGACGTTCAGACTCCTCACTGAAACGGGGCACGTTCAAACTCCTCACTGAAACAGGAGACGTTCAGACTCCTCACTGAAACGGAGGACATTCAAACTCCTCACTGAAACGGGGGACTTTACGACTCCTTACTGAAACGGGACACGTTCGGAATACTCATAGAAACGGGGGACGTTCAGACATCTCACTGAAAAGGGGGAAGTTCAGACACCTCAATGAAACAGGGGCGTTCAGACTCCTCACTGAAATGGGGGACATTCAAACTCCTCACTGAAACAGGGACATTCAAACTCCTCACTGAAATGGGGGACGTTCAGACTCCTCACTGAAACAGGGACATTCAAACTCCTCACTGAAACAGGGACATTCAAACTCCTCACTGAAAAGGGGGCGTTCAGAGTCGTCACTGAAACAGGGACGTTCAAACTCCTCACTGAAACAGGGACATGCAGACTCCTCAGTGAAATTTGGTTCATTCAAACTCCTCAATGAAACAGGGGCGTTCAGACTCCTCACTGAAATGGGGGACATTCAAACTCCTCACTGAAACAGGGACATTCAGACTCCTCACTGAAACAGGGACATTCAAACTCCTCACCGAAAAGGGGGACGTTCAGACTATTCACTGAAACAGGGATAATCAATCTCCTCACTGAAACTGGGGACATTCAAACTCCTCACTGAAACAGGGACGTTCAGACTCCTCAGTGAAATGGGGTTCATTCAAACTCCTCACTGAAACAGGGGCGTTCAGACTCCTCACTGAAATGAGGGACATTAAGACTCCTCACTGTGACAGGGACCTGCAGACTCCTCACTGAAATCAGGGACATTAAGACTCCTCACTGTAACAGGGACGTTCAGATTTCTCAATGAAACATTGGACGTTCAGACTAGTCACTGAAACGGGGGACATTCGGACTACTCACTGAATTGGTGGACGTGCGGACTCCTGATAGAACCGGGGGACGTTCAGACTCCTCACTGAAACGGAGGACATTCAAACTCCTCACTGAAACGGGGGAAATTCGGACTCCTCACTGAATTGGTGGAGGTTCAGACTCCAGACTGAAACAGGAGACGTTCAGACTCCTCACTGAAACGGGGGACGTTCAGACTCCTCAGTGAAATAGGGTTGATTCAAACTCCTCACTGAAACAGGGGCGTTCAGACTCCTCACTGAAATGAGGGACATTAAGACTCCTCACTGTAACAGGGACCTGCAGACACCTCATTGAAATGAAGGACATTAAGACTCCTCACTGTAACAGGGACGTTCGGATTCCTCACTGAAACAGAGGACGTTCAGACTAGTCACTGAAACGGGGGACATTCGGACTCCTCACTGAATTGGTGGACGTTCAGACTTGACACTGAAACGGGGGACGTTCAGACTCCTCACAGAAAGAGGGGACTTTACGACTCCTCACTGAAACAGGGACATTCAAACTCCTCACTGAAAAGGGGGCGTTCAGAGTCGTCACTGAAACAGGGACGTTCAAACTCCTCACTGAAACAGGGACATGCAGACTCCTCAGTGAAATTTGGTTCATTCAAACTCCTCAATGAAACAGGGGCGTTCAGACTCCTCACTGAAATGGGGGACATTCAAACTCCTCACTGAAACAGGGACATTCGGACTCCTCACTGAATTGGTGGACGTTCAGACTTGACACTGAAACGGGGGACGTTCAGACTCCTCACAGAAAGAGGGGACTTTAAGACTCCTCACTGAAACGGGTTACGTTCGGACTCCTCATAGAAACGGGGGACGTTCAGACATCTCACAGAAATGGGGGATATTCAAACTCCTCACTGAAACAGGGACGTTCAGACTCCTCACTGAAATGGGGGACTTTCAAACTCCTCACTGAAACATGGACGTTCAGTCTCCTCACTGAAATGGGGGACGTTCAATCTCCTCACTGAAACATGGACGTTCAGTCTCCTCACTGAAACAGGGACATGCAAACTCCTCACTGAAACAGGGACGTTCGGACGAGTCACTAAAACGGGGGACATTCGTACTCCTCACAGAAACGGGGGACTTTACGACTCCTCACTGAAACGGCGGACGTGCGGACTCCTGATAGAAACGGGGGACGTTCAGACTCCTCACTTAAACGGGGGACGTTCAGACTACTCACAGAAACGGGGTCGTTCAGAATCCTCACTGAAACGGAGGACATTCAAACTCCTCACTGAAACGGGGGACATTCGGACTCCTCACTGAATTGGTGGACGTTCATACTCCAGACTGAAACAGGAGACGTTCAGACTCCAAACTGAAACGGGGCACGTTCAAACTCCTCACTGAAACAGGAGACGTTCAGACTCCTCACTGAAACGGAGGACATTCAAACTCCTCACAGAAACGGTGGACATTACGACTCCTTACTGAAACGGGGGACGTTCAGTCATCTCACTGAAAAGGGGGAAGTTCAGACTCCTCACTGAAACAGGGACATTCAAACTCCTCACTGAAACAGGGACATTCAAACGCCTCACTGAAAAGGGGGACGTTCAGATTCGTCACTGAAACAGGGACATTCAAACTCCTCACTGAAACAGGGAGGTTCAGACTCCTCACTGAAATGGGGGACGTTCAAACTCCTAACTGAAACATGGACGTTCAGTCTCCTCACTGAAACAGAGACATGCAAACTCCTCACTGAAACAGGGACGTTCGGACTCCTCACTAAAACGGGGGACATTCGGACTCCTCACAGAAACGGGGGACTTTACGACACCTCACTGAAACCGGGGACGTTCGGACTCCTGATAGAAAAGGAGGACGTTCAGACATCTCACTGAAATGGGGGATATTCAAACTCCTCACAGAAACAGGGACGTTCAGACTCCTCACTGAAATGGGGGACTTTCAAACTCCTCACTGAAACATGGACGTTCAGACTCCTCACTGAAATGGGGGTCGTTCAGACTCCTCACTGAAACGGGGGACGTTCAGACTCCTCACAGAAACGGGGGACTTTACGACTCCTCACTGAAACGGGGGACGTGCGGACTCCTCATAGAAACGGGGGACGTTCAGACTCCTCACTGAAACGGGGGACGTTCAGACTACTCACAGAAACGGGGTCGTTCAGAATCCTCACTGAAACGGAGGACATTCAAACTCCTCACTGAAACGGGGGACATTCGGACTCCTCACTGAATTAGTGGACGTTCAGACTCCAGACTGAAAGAGGAGACGTTCAGACTCCTCACTGAAACGGGGGACGTTCAGACTCCTCAGTGAAATGGGGTTCATTCAAACTCCTCACTGAAACAGGGGCGTTCAGACTCCTCACTGAAATGAGGGACATTAAGACTCCTCACTGTAACAGGAACCTGCAGACACCTCATTGAAATGAGGGACATTAAGACTCCTCACTGTAACAGGGACGTTCAGATTCCTCACTGAAACAGAGGACGTTCAGACTAGTCACTGAAACAGGGTCATTCAAACTCCTCACTGAAATGGGGGACGTTCAGAGTCGTCACTGAAACAGGGACATGCATACTCCTCAGTGAAATGGGGTTCATTCAAACTCCTCAATGAAACAGGGGCGTTCAGACTCCTCACTGAAATGGGGGACATTCAAACTCCTCACTGAAACAGGGACATTCAGACTCCTCACTGAAACAGGGACATTCATACTCCTCACCGAAAAGGGGGACGATCAGACTATTCACTGAAACAGGGATGATCAATCTCCTCACTGAAACGGGGGACATTCAAACTCCTCACTGAAACAGGCACGTTCAGACTCCTCAGTGAAATGGGGTTCATTCAAACTCCTCACTGAAACAGGGGCGTTCAGACTCATCACTGAAATGAGCGACATTAAGACTCTTCACTGTAACAGGGACGTTCAGATTCCTCACTGAAACAGAGGACGTTCTGACTAGTCACTGAAACGGGGGACATTCAAACTCCTCACTGAAACAGGAGACGTTCAGACTCCTCACTGAAACGGAGGACATTCAAACTCCTCACTGAAACGGGGGACTTTACGACTCTTTACTGAAACGGGGGACGTTCGGAATACTCAGAGAAACGGGGGACGTTCAGACATCTCACTGAAAAGGGGGAAGTTCAGACTCCTCACTGAAACAGGGACATTCAAACTCCTCACTGAAAAGGGGGAAGTTCAGACTCCTCACTGAAACAGGGACATTCAAACTCCTCACTGAAATGGGGGACGTTCAGTCTCCTCACTGAAACAGGGACATTCAAACTCCTCACTGAAACAGGGACATTCAAACTCCTCACTGAAACAGGGACATGCAGAATCCTCAGTGAAATGGGGTTCATTCAAACTCCTCAATGAAACAGGGGCGTTCGAACTCCTCACTGAAACGGGGGACTTTACGACTCCTCACTGAAACGGGGGACGTTCGGACTCCTGATAGAAACGGGGGACGTTCAGTCATCTCACTGAAATGGGGGATATTCAAACTCCTCACTGAAACATGGTCGTTCAGTCTCCTCACTGAAACAGGGAGATGAAAACTCCTCACTGAAACAGGGACGTTCGGACGAGTCACTGAAACGGGGGACATTCGGACTCCTCACTGAATTGGTGGACGTTCAGACTCCACACTGAAACGGGGGACGTTGAGACTCCTCACAGAAACGGGGGACTTTACGACTCCTCACTGAAACATGGACGTTCAGACTCCTCACTGAAACAGGGACATGCAAACTCCTCACTGAAACAGGGACGTTAAGACTCCTCACTGAAATGGGGGACTTTCAAACTCCTCACTGAAACATGGACCTGCAGACTCCTCACTGAAACAGGGACATGCAAACTCCTCACTGAAACAGGGACGTTCGGACGAGTCACTAAAACGGGGGACATTCGGACTCCTCGCAGAAACGGGGGACTTTACGACTCCTCACTGAAACGGGGGACGTGCGGACTCCTCACTGAAACGGGGGACGTTCAGACTACTCACAGAAACGGGGTCGTTCAGAATCCTCACTGAAACGGAGGACATTCAAACTCCTCACTGAAACGGGGGACATTCGGACTCCTCACTGAATTGGTGGACGTTCATACTCCAGACTGAAACAGGAGACGTTCAGACTCCTCACTGAAACGGGGCACGTTCAAACTCCTCACTGAAACAGGAGACGTTCAGACTCCTCACTGAAACGGAGGACATTCAAACTCCTCACTGAAACGGGGGACTTTACGACTCCTTACTGAAACGGGACACGTTCGGAATACTCATAGAAACGGGGGACGTTCAGACATCTCACTGAAAAGGGGGAAGTTCAGACACCTCAATGAAACGGGGGACGTTCAGACTCCTCACTGAAACGGGGGACGTTCAGACTACTCACAGAAACGGGGTCGTTCAGAATCCTCACTGAAACGGAGGACATTCAAACTCCTCACTGAAACGGGGGACATTCGGACTCCTCACTGAATTGGTGGACGTTCATACTCCAGACTGAAACAGGAGACGTTCAGACTCCTCACTGAAACGGGGCACGTTCAAACTCCTCACTGAAACAGGAGACGTTCAGACTCCTCACTGAAACGGAGGACATTCAAACTCCTCACTGAAACGGGGGACTTTACGACTCCTTACTGAAACGGGACACGTTCGGAATACTCATAGAAACGGGGGACGTTCAGACATCTCACTGAAAAGGGGGAAGTTCAGACACCTCAATGAAACAGGGGCGTTCAGACTCCTCACTGAAATGGGGGACATTCAAACTCCTCACTGAAACAGGGACATTCAAACTCCTCACTGAAATGGGGGACGTTCAGACTCCTCACTGAAACAGGGACATTCAAACTCCTCACTGAAACAGGGACATTCAAACTCCTCACTGAAAAGGGGGCGTTCAGAGTCGTCACTGAAACAGGGACGTTCAAACTCCTCACTGAAACAGGGACATGCAGACTCCTCAGTGAAATTTGGTTCATTCAAACTCCTCAATGAAACAGGGGCGTTCAGACTCCTCACTGAAATGGGGGACATTCAAACTCCTCACTGAAACAGGGACATTCAGACTCCTCACTGAAACAGGGACATTCAAACTCCTCACCGAAAAGGGGGACGTTCAGACTATTCACTGAAACAGGGATAATCAATCTCCTCACTGAAACTGGGGACATTCAAACTCCTCACTGAAACAGGGACGTTCAGACTCCTCAGTGAAATGGGGTTCATTCAAACTCCTCACTGAAACAGGGGCGTTCAGACTCCTCACTGAAATGAGGGACATTAAGACTCCTCACTGTGACAGGGACCTGCAGACTCCTCACTGAAATCAGGGACATTAAGACTCCTCACTGTAACAGGGACGTTCAGATTTCTCAATGAAACATTGGACGTTCAGACTAGTCACTGAAACGGGGGACATTCGGACTACTCACTGAATTGGTGGACGTGCGGACTCCTGATAGAACCGGGGGACGTTCAGACTCCTCACTGAAACGGAGGACATTCAAACTCCTCACTGAAACGGGGGAAATTCGGACTCCTCACTGAATTGGTGGAGGTTCAGACTCCAGACTGAAACAGGAGACGTTCAGACTCCTCACTGAAACGGGGGACGTTCAGACTCCTCAGTGAAATAGGGTTGATTCAAACTCCTCACTGAAACAGGGGCGTTCAGACTCCTCACTGAAATGAGGGACATTAAGACTCCTCACTGTAACAGGGACCTGCAGACACCTCATTGAAATGAAGGACATTAAGACTCCTCACTGTAACAGGGACGTTCGGATTCCTCACTGAAACAGAGGACGTTCAGACTAGTCACTGAAACGGGGGACATTCGGACTCCTCACTGAATTGGTGGACGTTCAGACTTGACACTGAAACGGGGGACGTTCAGACTCCTCACAGAAAGAGGGGACTTTACGACTCCTCACTGAAACGGGTTACGTTCGGACTCCTCATAGAAACGGGGGACGTTCAGACATCTCACAGAAATGGGGGATATTCAAACTCCTCACTGAAACAGGGACGTTCAGACTCCTCACTGAAATGGGGGACTTTCAAACTCCTCACTGAAACATGGACGTTCAGTCTCCTCACTGAAATGGGGGACGTTCAATCTCCTCACTGAAACATGGACGTTCAGTCTCCTCACTGAAACAGGGACATGCAAACTCCTCACTGAAACAGGGACGTTCGGACGAGTCACTAAAACGGGGGACATTCGTACTCCTCACAGAAACGGGGGACTTTACGACTCCTCACTGAAACGGCGGACGTGCGGACTCCTGATAGAAACGGGGGACGTTCAGACTCCTCACTTAAACGGGGGACGTTCAGACTACTCACAGAAACGGGGTCGTTCAGAATCCTCACTGAAACGGAGGACATTCAAACTCCTCACTGAAACGGGGGACATTCGGACTCCTCACTGAATTGGTGGACGTTCATACTCCAGACTGAAACAGGAGACGTTCAGACTCCAAACTGAAACGGGGCACGTTCAAACTCCTCACTGAAACAGGAGACGTTCAGACTCCTCACTGAAACGGAGGACATTCAAACTCCTCACAGAAACGGTGGACATTACGACTCCTTACTGAAACGGGGGACGTTCAGTCATCTCACTGAAAAGGGGGAAGTTCAGACTCCTCACTGAAACAGGGACATTCAAACTCCTCACTGAAACAGGGACTTTCAAACGCCTCACTGAAAAGGGGGACGTTCAGATTCGTCACTGAAACAGGGACATTCAAACTCCTCACTGAAACAGGGAGGTTCAGACTCCTCACTGAAATGGGGGACGTTCAAACTCCTAACTGAAACATGGACGTTCAGTCTCCTCACTGAAACAGAGACATGCAAACTCCTCACTGAAACAGGGACGTTCGGACTCCTCACTAAAACGGGGGACATTCGGACTCCTCACAGAAACGGGGGACTTTACGACACCTCACTGAAACCGGGGACGTTCGGACTCCTGATAGAAACGGGGGACGTTCAGACATCTCACTGAAATGGGGGATATTCAAACTCCTCACAGAAACAGGGACGTTCAGACTCCTCACTGAAATGGGGGACTTTCAAACTCCTCACTGAAACATGGACGTTCAGACTCCTCACTGAAATGGGGGTCGTTCAGACTCCTCACTGAAACGGGGGACGTTCAGACTCCTCACAGAAACGGGGGACTTTACGACTCCTCACTGAAACGGGGGACGTGCGGACTCCTCATAGAAACGGGGGACGTTCAGACTCCTCACTGAAACGGGGGACGTTCAGACTACTCACAGAAACGGGGTCGTTCAGAATCCTCACTGAAACGGAGGACATTCAAACTCCTCACTGAAACGGGGGACATTCGGACTCCTCACTGAATTAGTGGACGTTCAGACTCCAGACTGAAAGAGGAGACGTTCAGACTCCTCACTGAAACGGGGGACGTTCAGACTCCTCAGTGAAATGGGGTTCATTCAAACTCCTCACTGAAACAGGGGCGTTCAGACTCCTCACTGAAATGAGGGACATTAAGACTCCTCACTGTAACAGGAACCTGCAGACACCTCATTGAAATGAGGGACATTAAGACTCCTCACTGTAACAGGGACGTTCAGATTCCTCACTGAAACAGAGGACGTTCAGACTAGTCACTGAAACAGGGTCATTCAAACTCCTCACTGAAATGGGGGACGTTCAGAGTCGTCACTGAAACAGGGACATGCATACTCCTCAGTGAAATGGGGTTCATTCAAACTCCTCAATGAAACAGGGGCGTTCAGACTCCTCACTGAAATGGGGGACATTCAAACTCCTCACTGAAACAGGGACATTCAGACTCCTCACTGAAACAGGGACATTCAAACTCCTCACCGAAAAGGGGGACGATCAGACTATTCACTGAAAGAGGGATAATCAATCTCCTCACTGAAACGGGGGACATTCAAACTCCTCACTGAAACAGGCACGTTCAGACTCCTCAGTGAAATGGGGTTCATTCAAACTCCTCACTGAAACAGGGGCGTTCAGACTCATCACTGAAATGAGCGACATTAAGACTCTTCACTGTAACAGGGACGTTCAGATTCCTCACTGAAACAGAGGACGTTCTGACTAGTCACTGAAACGGGGGACATTCAAACTCCTCACTGAAACAGGAGACGTTCAGACTCCAAACTGAAACGGGGCACGTTCAAACTCCTCACTGAAACAGGAGACGTTCAGACTCCTCACTGAAACGGAGGACATTCAAACTCCTCACTGAAACGGGGGACTTTACGACTCTTTACTGAAACGGGGGACGTTCGGAATACTCAGAGAAACGGGGGACGTTCAGACATCTCACTGAAAAGGGGGAAGTTCAGACTCCTCACTGAAACAGGGACATTCAAACTCCTCACTGAAAAGGGGGAAGTTCAGACTCCTCACTGAAACAGGGACATTCAAACTCCTCACTGAAATGGGGGACGTTCAGACTCCTCACTGAAACAGGGACATTCAAACTCCTCACTGAAACAGGGACATTCAAACTCCTCACTGAAACAGGGACATGCAGAATCCTCAGTGAAATGGGGTTCATTCAAACTCCTCAATGAAACAGGGGCGTTCAGACTCCTCGCTGAAATGGGGGACATTCAAACTCCTCACTGAAACAGGGACATTCAAACTCCTCACTGAAAAGGGGGACGTTCATACTCCTCACTGAAACAGGGACATGCACACTCCTCAGTGAAATGGGGTTCATTCAAACTACTCAATGAAACAGGGGCGTTCAGACTCCTCACTGAAATGGGGGACATTCAAACTCTTCACTGAAACAGGGACATTCAAACTCCTCACCGAAAAGGGGGACGATCAGACTATTCACTGAAACAGGGATAATCAATCTTCTCACTGAAACGGGGGACATTCAAACTCCTCAATGAAACAGGGGCGTTCAGACTCCTCGCTGAAACGGGGGACATTCAAACACCTCACTGAAACAGGGACATTCAAAATCCTCACTGAAATGGGGGACGTTCAGACTCCTCACTGAAACAGGGACATTCAAACTCCTCACTGAATCAGGGTCATTCAAACTCCTCACTGAAAAGGGGGACGTTCAGAGTCGTCACTGAAACAGGGACGTTCAAACTCCTCACTGAAACAGGGACATGCCGACTCCTCAGTGAAATGGGGTTCATTCAAACTCCTCAATGAAACAGGGGCGTTCAGACACCTCACTGAAATGGGGGACATTCAAACTCCTCACTGAATCAGGGACAATCAGACTCCTCACTGAAACAGGGACATTCAAACTCCTCACCGAAAAGGGGGACGATCAGACTATTCACTGAAACAGGGATAATCAATCTCCTCATTGAAACGGGGGACATTCAAACACCTCACTGAAACAGGGACGTTCAGACTCCTCAGTGAAATGGGGTTCATTCAAACTCCTCACTGAAACAGGGGCGTTCAGACTCCTCACTGAAATGAGAGACATTAAGACTCTTCACTGTAACAGTGACCTGCAGACTCCTCACTGAAATGAGGGACATTAAGACTCCTCACTGTAACAGGGACGTTCAGATTCCTCACTGAAACAGAGGACGTTCAGACTAGTCACTGAAACGGGAGACATTCGGACTCCTCACTGAATTGGTGGACGTTCAGACTCCACACTGAAACGGGGGACGTTCAGACTCCTCACAGAAACGGGGGACTTTACGACTCCTCACTGAAACCGGGGACGTTCGGACTCCTGATAGAAACGGGGGACGTTCAGACATCTCACAGAAATGGGGGATATTCAAACTCCTCACTGAAACAGGGACGTTCAGACTCCTCACTGAAATGGGGGACTTTCAAACTCCTCACTGAAACATCGACGTTCAGACTCCTCACT
Source organism: Hemitrygon akajei (assembly GCF_048418815.1). Classification (NCBI taxonomy): domain Eukaryota; kingdom Metazoa; phylum Chordata; class Chondrichthyes; order Myliobatiformes; family Dasyatidae; genus Hemitrygon; species Hemitrygon akajei. The sequence continues at coordinate 112,084,489 of NC_133128.1, forward strand.
GAAATGGGGGACGTTCAGACTCCTCACTGAAACGGGGGACGTTCAGACTCCTCACAGAAACGGGTCGTTCACAATCCTCACTGAAACGGGGGACATTCAAACTCCTCACTGAAACGGGGGACTTTACGACTCCTCACTGAAACGGGGGACGTTCGGACTCCTGATAGAAACGGGGGACGTTCAGACATCTCACTGAAATGGGGGATATTCAAACTCCTCACTGAAACATGGTCGTTCAGTCTCCTCACTGAAACAGGGAGATGCAAACTCCTCACTGAAACAGGGACGTTCGGACGAGTCACTAAAACGGGGGACATTCGGACTCCTCACTGAATTGGTGGACGTTCAGACTCCACACTGAAACGGGGGACGTTCAGACTCCTCGTAGAAACGGGGGACGTTCAGACTCCTCACTGAAATGGTGGATATTCAAACTCCTCACTGAAACAGGGACGTTCAGACTCCTCACTGAAATGGGGGACTTTCAAACTCCTCACTGAAACATGGACGTTCAGACTCCTCACTGAAACAGGGACATGCAAACTCCTCACTGAAACAGGGACGTTCGGACGAGTCACTAAAACGGGGGACATTCGGACTCCTCACAGAAACGGGGGACTTTACGACTCCTCACTGAAACGGGGGACGTTCAGACTACTCACAGAAACGGGGTCATTCAGAATCCTCACTGAAACGGAGGACATTCAAACTCCTCACTGAAACGGGGGACATTCGGACTCCTCACTGAATTGGTGGACGTTCATACTCCAGACTGAAACAGGGACGTTCAGACTCCTCACTGAAATGGGGGACTTTCAAACTCCTCACTGAAACATGGACGTTCAGTCTCCTCACTGAAACAGGGACATGCAAACTCCTCACTGAAACAGGGACGTTCGGTCGAGTCACTAAAACGGGGGACATTCGTACTCCTCACAGAAACGGGGGACTTTACGACTCCTCACTGAAACGGCGGACGTGCGGACTCCTGATAGAAACGGGGGACGTTCAGACTCCTCACTTAAACGGGGGACGTTCAGACTACTCACAGAAACGGGGTCGTTCAGAATCCTCACTGAAACTGAGGACATTCAAACTCCTCACTGAAACGGGGGACATTCGGACTCCTCACTGAATTGGTGGACGTTCATACTCCAGACTGAAACAGGAGACGTTCAGACTCCAAACTGAAACGGGGCACGTTCAAACTCCTCACTGAAACAGGAGACGTTCAGACTCCTCACTGAAACGGAGGACATTCAAACTCCTCACAGAAACGGTGGACATTACGACTCCTTACTGAAACGGGGGACGTTCAGTCATCTCACTGAAAAGGGGGAAGTTCAGACTCCTCACTGAAACAGGGACATTCAAACTCCTCACTGAAACAGGGACTTTCAAACGCCTCACTGAAAAGGGGGACGTTCAGATTCGTCACTGAAACAGGGACATTCAAACTCCTCACTGAAACAGGGAGGTACAGACTCCTCACTGAAATGGGGGACGTTCAAACTCCTCACTGAAACATGGACGTTCAGTCTCCTCACTGAAACAGAGACATGCAAACTCCTCACTGAAACAGGGACGTTCGGACTCCTCACTAAAACGGGGGACATTCGGACTCCTCACAGAAACGGGGGACTTTACGACACCTCACTGAAACCGGGGACGTTCGGACTCCTGATAGAAACGGGGGACGTTCAGACATCTCACTGAAATGGGGGATATTCAAACTCCTCACAGAAACAGGGACGTTCAGACTCCTCACTGAAATGCGGGACTTTCAAACTCCTCACTGAAACATGGACGTTCAGACTCCTCACTGAAATGGGGGTCGTTCAGACTCCTCACTGAAACGGGGGACGTTCAGACTCCTCACAGAAACGGGGGACTTTACGACTCCTCACTGAAACGGGGGACGTGCGGACTCCTCATAGAAACGGGGGACGTTCAGACTCCTCACTGAAACGGGGGACGTTCAGACTACTCACAGAAACGGGGTCGTTCAGAATCCTCACTGAAACGGAGGACATTCAAACTCCTCACTGAAACGGGGGACATTCGGACTCCTCACTGAATTAGTGGACGTTCAGACTCCAGACTGAAAGAGGAGACGTTCAGACTCCTCACTGAAACGGGGGACGTTCAGACTCCTCAGTGAAATGGGGTTCATTCAAACTCCTCACTGAAACAGGGGCGTTCAGACTCCTCACTGAAATGAGGGACATTAAGACTCCTCACTGTAACAGGAACCTGCAGACACCTCATTGAAATGAGGGACATTAAGACTCCTCACTGTAAAAGGGACGTTCAGATTCCTCACTGAAACAGAGGACGTTCAGACTAGTCACTGAAACAGGCTCATTCAAACTCCTCACTGAAATGGGGGACGTTCAGAGTCGTCACTGAAACAGGGAAATGCATACTCCTCAGTGAAATGGGGTTCATTCAAACTCCTCAATGAAACAGGGGCGTTCAGACTCCTCACTGAAATGGGGGACATTCAAACTCCTCACTGAAACAGGGACATTCAGACTCCTCACTGAAACAGGGACATTCAAACTCCTCACCGAAAAGGGGGACGATCAGACTATTCACTGAAAGAGGGATAATCAATCTCCTCACTGAAACGGGGGACATTCAAACTCCTCACTGAAACAGGCACGTTCAGACTCCTCAGTGAAATGGGGTTCATTCAAACTCCTCACTGAAACAGGGGCGTTCAGACTCATCACTGAAATGAGCGACATTAAGACTCTTCACTGTAACAGGGACGTTCAGATTCCTCACTGAAACAGAGGACGTTCTGACTAGTCACTGAAACGGGGGACATTCAAACTCCTCACTGAAACAGGAGACGTTCAGACTCCAAACTGAAACGGGGCACGTTCAAACTCCTCACTGAAACAGGAGACGTTCAGACTCCTCACTGAAACGGAGGACATTCAAACTCCTCACTGAAACGGGGGACTTTACGACTCTTTACTGAAACGGGGGACGTTCGGAATACTCAGAGAAACGGGGGACGTTCAGACATCTCACTGAAAAGGGGGAAGTTCAGACTCCTCACTGAAACAGGGACATTCAAACTCCTCACTGAAAAGGGGGAAGTTCAGACTCCTCACTGAAACAGGGACATTCAAACTCCTCACTGAAATGGGGGACGTTCAGACTCCTCACTGAAACAGGGACATTCAAACTCCTCACTGAAACAGGGACATTCAAACTCCTCACTGAAACAGGGACATGCAGAATCCTCAGTGAAATGGGGTTCATTCAAACTCCTCAATGAAACAGGGGCGTTCAGACTCCTCGCTGAAATGGGGGACATTCAAACTCCTCACTGAAACAGGGACATTCAAACTCCTCACTGAAAAGGGGGACGTTCATACTCCTCACTGAAACAGGGACATGCACACTCCTCAGTGAAATGGGGTTCATTCAAACTACTCAACGAAACAGGGGCGTTCAGACTCCTCACTGAAATGGGGGACATTCAAACTCTTCACTGAAACAGGGACATTCAAACTCCTCACCGAAAAGGGGGACGATCAGACTATTCACTGAAACAGGGATAATCAATCTCCTCACTGAAACGGGGGACATTCAAACTCCTCAATGAAACAGGGGCGTTCAGACTCCTCGCTGAAACGGGGGACATTCAAACACCTCACTGAAACAGGGACATTCAAAATCCTCACTGAAATGGGGGACGTTCAGACTCCTCACTGAAACAGGGACATTCAAACTCCTCACTGAATCAGGGTCATTCAAACTCCTCACTGAAAAGGGGGACGTTCAGAGTCGTCACTGAAACAGGGACGTTCAAACTCCTCACTGAAACAGGGACATGCCGACTCCTCAGTGAAATGGGGTTCATTCAAACTCCTCAATGAAACAGGGGCGTTCAGACACCTCACTGAAATGGGGGACATTCAAACTCCTCACTGAATCAGGGACAATCAGACTCCTCACTGAAACAGGGACATTCAAACTCCTCACCGAAAAGGGGGACGATCAGACTATTCACTGAAACAGGGATAATCAATATCCTCATTGAAACGGGGGACATTCAAACACCTCACTGAAACAGGGACGTTCAGACTCCTCAGTGAAATGGGGTTCATTCAAACTCCTCACTGAAAAAGGGGCGTTCAGACTCCTCACTGAAATGAGAGACATTAAGACTCTTCACTGTAACAGTGACCTGCAGACTCCTCACTGAAATGAGGGACATTGAGACTCTTCACTGAAACAGGGGCGTTCAGACTCCTCACTGAAATGGGGGACGTTCAGACTCCTCACTGAAACGGGGGACGTTCAGAATCCTCACAGAAACGGGTCGTTCAGAATCCTCACTGAAACGGGGGACATTCAAACTCCTCACTGAAACGGGGGACTTTACGACTCCTCACTGAAACGGGGGACGTTCGTCTCCTGATAGAAACGGGGGACGTTCAGACATCTCACTGAAATGGGGGATATTCAAACTCCTCACTGAAACATGGTCGTTCAGTCTCCTCACTGAAACAGGGAGATGCAAACTCCTCACTGAAACAGGGACGTTCGGACGAGTCACTAAAACGGGGGACATTCGGACTCCTCACTGAATTGGTGGACGTTCAGACTCCACACTGAAACGGGGGACGTTCAGACTCCTCACAGAAACGGGGGACTTTACGACTCCTCACTGAAACGGTGGACGTGCGGACTCCTCGTAGAAACGGGGGACGTTCAGACTCCTCACTGAAATGGTGGATATTCAAACTCCTCACTGAAACAGGGACGTTCAGACTCCTCACTGAAATGGGGGACTTTCAAACTCCTCACTGAAACATGGACGTTCAGACTCCTCACTGAAACAGGGACATGCAAACTCCACACTGAAACAGGGACGTTCGGACGAGTCACTAAAACGGGGGACATTCGGACTCCTCACAGAAACGGGGGACTTTACGACTCCTCACTGAAACGGGGGACGTTCAGACTACTCACAGAAACGGGGTCATTCAGAATCCTCACTGAAACGGAGGACATTCAAACTCCTCACTGAAACGGGGGACATTCGGACTCCTCACTGAATTGGTGGACGTTCATACTCCAGACTGAAACAGGGACGTTCAGACTCCTCACTGAAATGGGGGACTTTCAAACTACTCACTGAAACATGGACGTTCAGTCTCCTCACTGAAATGGGGGACGTTCAATCTCCTCACTGAAACATGGACGTTCAGTCTCCTCACTGAAACAGGGACATGCAAACTCCTCACTGAAACAGGGACGTTCGGTCGAGTCACTAAAACGGGGGACATTTGTACTCCTCACAGAAACGGGGGACTTTACGACTCCTCACTGAAACGGCGGACGTGCGGACTCCTGATAGAAACGGGGGACGTTCAGACTCCTCACTTAAACGGGGGACGTTCAGACTACTCACAGAAACGGGGTCGTTCAGAATCCTCACTGAAACGGAGGACATTCAAACTCCTCACTGAAACGGGGGACATTCGGACTCCTCACTGAATTGGTGGACGTTCATACTCCAGACTGAAACAGGAGACGTTCAGACTCCAAACTGAAACGGGGCACGTTCAAACTCCTCACTGAAACAGGAGACGTTCAGACTCCTCACTGAAACGGAGGACATTCAAACTCCTCACAGAAACGGTGGACATTACGACTCCTTACTGAAACGGGGGACGTTCAGTCATCTCACTGAAAAGGGGGAAGTTCAGACTCCTCACTGAAACAGGGACATTCAAACTCCTCACTGAAACAGGGACTTTCAAACGCCTCACTGAAAAGGGGGACGTTCAGATTCGTCACTGAAACAGGGACATTCAAACTCCTCACTGAAACAGGGAGGTACAGACTCCTCACTGAAATGGGGGACGTTCAAACTCCTCACTGAAACATGGACGTTCAGTCTCCTCACTGAAACAGAGACATGCAAACTCCTCACTGAAACAGGGACGTTCGGACTCCTCACTAAAACGGGGGACATTCGGACTCCTCACAGAAACGGGGGACTTTACGACACCTCACTGAAACCGGGGACGTTCGGACTCCTGATAGAAACGGGGGACGTTCAGACATCTCACTGAAATGGGGGATATTCAAACTCCTCACAGAAACAGGGACGTTCAGACTCCTCACTGAAATGGGGGACTTTCAAACTCCTCACTGAAACATGGACGTTCAGACTCCTCACTGAAATGGGGGTCGTTCAGACTCCTCACTGAAACGGGGGACGTTCAGACTCCTCACAGAAACGGGGGACTTTACGACTCCTCACTGAAACGGGGGACGTGCGGACTCCTCATAGAAACGGGGGACGTTCAGACTCCTCACTGAAACGGGGGACGTTCAGACTACTCACAGAAACGGGGTCGTTCAGAATCCTCACTGAAACGGAGGACATTCAAACTCCTCACTGAAACGGGGGACATTCGGACTCCTCACTGAATTAGTGGACGTTCAGACTCCAGACTGAAAGAGGAGACGTTCAGACTCCTCACTGAAACGGGGGACGTTCAGACTCCTCAGTGAAATGGGGTTCATTCAAACTCCTCACTGAAACAGGGGCGTTCAGACTCCTCACTGAAATGAGGGACATTAAGACTCCTCACTGTAACAGGAACCTGCAGACACCTCATTGAAATGAGGGACATTAAGACTCCTCACTGTAAAAGGGACGTTCAGATTCCTCACTGAAACAGAGGACGTTCAGACTAGTCACTGAAACAGGGACGTTCAGACTCCTCACTGAAATGGGGGACTTTCAAACTCCTCACTGAAACATGGACGTTCAGACTCCTCACTGAAACAGGGACATGCAAACTCCTCACTGAAACAGGGACGTTCGGACTCCTCACAGAAACGGGGGACTTTACGACTCCTCACTGAAACGGGGGACGTTCAGACTACTCACAGAAACGGGGTCATTCAGAATCCTCACTGAAACGGAGGACATTCAAACTCCTCACTGAAACGGGGGACATTCGGACTCCTCACTGAATTGGTGGACGTTCATACTCCAGACTGAAACAGGGACGTTCAGACTCCTCACTGAAATGGGGGACTTTCAAACTACTCACTGAAACATGGACGTTCAGTCTCCTCACTGAAATGGGGGACGTTCAATCTCCTCACTGAAACATGGACGTTCAGTCTCCTCACTGAAACAGGGACATGCAAACTCCTCACTGAAACAGGGACGTTCGGTCGAGTCACTAAAACGGGGGACATTCGTACTCCTCACAGAAACGGGGGACTTTACGACTCCTCACTGAAACGGCGGACGTGCGGACTCCTGATAGAAACGGGGGACGTTCAGACTCCTCACTTAAACGGGGGACGTTCAGACTACTCACAGAAACGGGGTCGTTCAGAATCCTCACTGAAACGGAGGACATTCAAACTCCTCACTGAAACGGGGGACATTCGGACTCCTCACTGAATTGGTGGACGTTCATACTCCAGACTGAAACAGGAGACGTTCAGACTCCAAACTGAAACGGGGCACGTTCAAACTCCTCACTGAAACAGGAGACGTTCAGACTCCTCACTGAAACGGAGGACATTCAAACTCCTCACAGAAACGGTGGACATTACGACTCCTTACTGAAACGGGGGACGTTCAGTCATCTCACTGAAAAGTGGGAAGTTCAGACTCCTCACTGAAACAGGGACATTCAAACTCCTCACTGAAACAGGGACTTTCAAACGCCTCACTGAAAAGGGGGACGTTCAGATTCGTCACTGAAACAGGGACATTCAAACTCCTCACTGAAACAGGGAGGTACAGACTCCTCACTGAAATGGGGGACGTTCAAACTCCTCACTGAAACATGGACGTTCAGTCTCCTCACTGAAACAGAGACATGCAAACTCCTCACTGAAACAGGGACGTTCGGACTCCTCACTAAAACGGGGGACATTCGGACTCCTCACAGAAACGGGGGACTTTACGACACCTCACTGAAACCGGGGACGTTCGGACTCCTGATAGAAACGGGGGACGTTCAGACATCTCACTGAAATGGGGGATATTCAAACTCCTCACAGAAACAGGGACGTTCAGACTCCTCACTGAAATGGGGGACTTTCAAACTCCTCACTGAAACATGGACGTTCAGACTCCTCACTGAAATGGGGGTCGTTCAGACTCCTCACTGAAACGGGGGACGTTCAGACTCCTCACAGAAACGGGGGACTTTACGACTCCTCACTGAAACGGGGGACGTGCGGACTCCTCATAGAAACGGGGGACGTTCAGACTCCTCACTGAAACGGGGGACGTTCAGACTACTCACAGAAACGGGGTCGTTCAGAATCCTCACTGAAACGGAGGACATTCAAACTCCTCACTGAAACGGGGGACATTCGGACTCCTCACTGAATTAGTGGACGTTCAGACTCCAGACTGAAAGAGGAGACGTTCAGACTCCTCACTGAAACGGGGGACGTTCAGACTCCTCAGTGAAATGGGGTTCATTCAAACTCCTCACTGAAACAGGGGCGTTCAGACTCCTCACTGAAATGAGGGACATTAAGACTCCTCACTGTAACAGGAACCTGCAGACACCTCATTGAAATGAGGGACATTAAGACTCCTCACTGTAAAAGGGACGTTCAGATTCCTCACTGAAACAGAGGACGTTCAGACTAGTCACTGAAACAGGGTCATTCAAACTCCTCACTGAAATGGGGGACGTTCAGAGTCGTCACTGAAACAGGGACATGCATACTCCTCAGTGAAATGGGGTTCATTCAAACTCCTCAATGAAACAGGGGCGTTCAGACTCCTCACTGAAATGGGGGACATTCAAACTCCTCACTGAAACAGGGACATTCAGACTCCTCACTGAAACAGGGACATTCAAACTCCTCACCGAAAAGGGGGACGATCAGACTATTCACTGAAAGAGGGATAATCAATCTCCTCACTGAAACGGGGGACATTCAAACTCCTCACTGAAACAGGCACGTTCAGACTCCTCAGTGAAATGGGGTTCATTCAAACTCCTCACTGAAACAGGGGCGTTCAGACTCATCACTGAAATGAGCGACATTAAGACTCTTCACTGTAACAGGGACGTTCAGATTCCTCACTGAAACAGAGGACGTTCTGACTAGTCACTGAAACGGGGGACATTCAAACTCCTCACTGAAACAGGAGACGTTCAGACTCCAAACTGAAACGGGGCACGTTCAAACTCCTCACTGAAACAGGAGACGTTCAGACTCCTCACTGAAACGGAGGACATTCAAACTCCTCACTGAAACGGGGGACTTTACGACTCTTTACTGAAACGGGGGACGTTCGGAATACTCAGAGAAACGGGGGACGTTCAGACATCTCACTGAAAAGGGGGAAGTTCAGACTCCTCACTGAAACAGGGACATTCAAACTCCTCACTGAAAAGGGGGAAGTTCAGACTCCTCACTGAAACAGGGACATTCAAACTCCTCACTGAAATGGGGGACGTTCAGACTCCTCACTGAAACAGGGACATTCAAACTCCTCACTGAAACAGGGACATTCAAACTCCTCACTGAAACAGGGACATGCAGAATCCTCAGTGAAATGGGGTTCATTCAAACTCCTCAATGAAACAGGGGCGTTCAGACTCCTCGCTGAAATGGGGGACATTCAAACTCCTCACTGAAACAGGGACATTCAAACTCCTCACTGAAAAGGGGGACGTTCATACTCCTCACTGAAACAGGGACATGCACACTCCTCAGTGAAATGGGGTTCATTCAAACTACTCAATGAAACAGGGGCGTTCAGACTCCTCACTGAAATGGGGGACATTCAAACTCTTCACTGAAACAGGGACATTCAAACTCCTCACCGAAAAGGGGGACGATCAGACTATTCACTGAAACAGGGATAATCAATCTCCTCACTGAAACGGGGGACATTCAAACTCCTCAATGAAACAGGGGCGTTCAGACTCCTCGCTGAAACGGGGGACATTCAAACACCTCACTGAAACAGGGACATTCAAAATCCTCACTGAAATGGGGGACGTTCAGACTCCTCACTGAAACAGGGACATTCAAACTCCTCACTGAATCAGGGTCATTCAAACTCCTCACTGAAAAGGGGGACGTTCAGAGTCGTCACTGAAACAGGGACGTTCAAACTCCTCACTGAAACAGGGACATGCCGACTCCTCAGTGAAATGGGGTTCATTCAAACTCCTCAATGAAACAGGGGCATTCAGACACCTCACTGAAATGGGGGACATTCAAACTCCTCACTGAATCAGGGACAATCAGACTCCTCACTGAAACAGGGACATTCAAACTCCTCACCGAAAAGGGGGACGATCAGACTATTCACTGAAACAGGGATAATCAATATCCTCATTGAAACGGGGTCATTCAAACACCTCACTGAAACAGGGACGTTCAGACTCCTCAGTGAAATGGGGTTCATTCAAACTCCTCACTGAAACAGGGGCGTTCAGACTCCTCACTGAAATGAGAGACATTAAGACTCTTCACTGTAACAGTGACCTGCAGACTCCTCACTGAAATGAGGGACATTGAGACTCCTCACTGTAACAGGGACGTTCAGATTCCTCACTGAAACAGAGGACGTTCAGACTAGTCACTGAAACGGGAGACATTCGGACTCCTCACTGAATTGGTGGACGTTCAGACTCCACACTGAAACGGGGGACGTTCAGACTCCTCACAGAAACGGGGGACTTTACGACTCCTCACTGAAACCGGGGACGTTCGGACTCCTGATAGAAACGGGGGACGTTCAGACATCTCACAGAAATGGGGGATATTCAAACTCCTCACTGAAACAGGGACGTTCAGACTCCTCACTGAAATGGGGGACTTTCAAACTCCTCACTGAAACATGGACGTTCAGACTCCTCACTGAAATGGGGGACGTTCAGACTCCTCACTGAAACGGGGGACGTTCAGACTCCTCACAGAAACGGGTCGTTCAGAATCCTCACTGAAACGGGGGACATTCAAACTCCTCACTGAAACGGGGGACTTTACGACTCCTCACTGAAACGGGGGACGTTCGGACTCCTGATAGAAACGGGGGACGTTCAGACATCTCACTGAAATGGGGGATATTCAAACTCCTCACTGAAACATGGTCGTTCAGTCTCCTCACTGAAACAGGGAGATGCAAACTCCTCACTGAAACAGGGACGTTCGGACGAGTCACTAAAACGGGGGACATTCGGAATCCTCACTGAATTGGTGGACGTTCAGACTCCACACTGAAACGGGGGACGTTCAGACTCCTCACAGAAACGGGGGACTTTACGACTCCTCACTGAAACGGTGGACGTGCGGACTCCTCGTAGAAACGGGGGACGTTCAGACTCCTCACTGAAATGGTGGATATTCAAACTCCTCACTGAAACAGGGACGTTCAGACTCCTCACTGAAATGGGGGACTTTCAAACTCCTCACTGAAACATGGACGTTCAGACTCCTCACTGAAACAGGGACATGCAAACTCCTCACTGAAACAGGGACGTTCGGACGAGTCACTAAAACGGGGGACATTCGGACTCCTCACAGAAACGGGGGACTTTACGACTCCTCACTGAAACGGGGGACGTTCAGACTACTCACAGAAACGGGGTCATTCAGAATCCTCACTGAAACGGAGGACATTCAAACTCCTCACTGAAACGGGGGACATTCGGACTCCTCACTGAATTGGTGGACGTTCATACTCCAGACTGAAACAGGGACGTTCAGACTCCTCACTGAAATGGGGGACTTTCAAACTACTCACTGAAACATGGACGTTCAGTCTCCTCACTGAAATGGGGGACGTTCAATCTCCTCACTGAAACATGGACGTTCAGTCTCCTCACTGAAACAGGGACATGCAAACTCCTCACTGCAACAGGGACGTTCGGTCGAGTCACTAAAACGGGGGACATTCGTACTCCTCACAGAAACGGGGGACTTTACGACTCCTCACTGAAACGGCGGACGTGCGGACTCCTGATAGAAACGGGGGACGTTCAGACTCCTCACTTAAACGGGGGACGTTCAGACTACTCACAGAAACGGGGTCGTTCAGAATCCTCACTGAAACGGAGGACATTCAAACTCCTCACTGAAACGGGGGACATTCGGACTCCTCACTGAATTGGTGGACGTTCATACTCCAGACTGAAACAGGAGACGTTCAGACTCCAAACTGAAACGGGGCACGTTCAAACTCCTCACTGAAACAGGAGACGTTCAGACTCCTCACTGAAACGGAGGACATTCAAACTCCTCACAGAAACGGTGGACATTACGACTCCTTACTGAAACGGGGGACGTTCAGTCATCTCACTGAAAAGGGGGAAGTTCAGACTCCTCACTGAAACAGGGACATTCAAACTCCTCACTGAAACAGGGACTTTCAAACGCCTCACTGAAAAGGGGGACGTTCAGATTCGTCACTGAAACAGGGACATTCAAACTCCTCACTGAAACAGGGAGGTACAGACTCCTCACTGAAATGGGGGACGTTCAAACTCCTCACTGAAACATGGACGTTCAGTCTCCTCACTGAAACAGAGACATGCAAACTCCTCACTGAAACAGGGACGTTCGGACTCCTCACTAAAACGGGGGACATTCGGACTCCTCACAGAAACGGGGGACTTTACGACACCTCACTGAAACCGGGGACGTTCGGACTCCTGATAGAAACGGGGGACGTTCAGACATCTCACTGAAATGGGGGATATTCAAACTCCTCACAGAAACAGGGACGTTCAGACTCCTCACTGAAATGGGGGACTTTCAAACTCCTCACTGAAACATGGACGTTCAGACTCCTCACTGAAATGGGGGTCGTTCAGACTCCTCACTGAAACGGGGGACGTTCAGACTCCTCACAGAAACGGGGGACTTTACGACTCCTCACTGAAACGGGGGACGTGCGGACTCCTCATAGAAACGGGGGACGTTCAGACTCCTCACTGAAACGGGGGACGTTCAGACTACTCACAGTAACGGGGTCGTTCAGAATCCTCACTGAAACGGAGGACATTCAAACTCCTCACTGAAACGGGGGACATTCGGACTCCTCACTGAATTAGTGGACGTTCAGACTCCAGACTGAAAGAGGAGACGTTCAGACTCCTCACTGAAACGGGGGACGTTCAGACTCCTCAGTGAAATGGGGTTCATTCAAACTCCTCACTGAAACAGGGGCGTTCAGACTCCTCACTGAAATGAGGGACATTAAGACTCCTCACTGTAACAGGAACCTGCAGACACCTCATTGAAATGAGGGACATTAAGACTCCTCACTGTAACAGGGACGTTCAGATTCCTCACTGAAACAGAGGACGTTCAGACTAGTCACTGAAACAGGGTCATTCAAACTCCTCACTGAAATGGGGGACGTTCAGAGTCGTCACTGAAACAGGGACATGCATACGCCTCAGTGAAATGGGGTTCATTCAAACTCCTCAATGAAACAGGGGCGCACAGACTCCTCACTGAAATGGGGGACATTCAAACTCCTCACTGAAACAGGGACATTCAGACTCCTCACTGAAACAGGGACATTCAAACTCCTCACCGAAAAGGGGGACGATCAGACTATTCACTGAAACAGGGATAATCAATCTCCTCACTGAAACGGGGGACATTCAAACTCCTCACTGAAACAGGCACGTTCAGACTCCTCAGTGAAATGGGGTTCATTCAAACTCCTCACTGAAACAGGGGCGTTCAGACTCATCACTGAAATGAGCGACATTAAGACTCTTCACTGTAACAGGGACGTTCAGATTCCTCACTGAAACAGAGGACGTTCTGACTAGTCACTGAAACGGGGGACATTCAAACTCCTCACTGAAACAGGAGACGTTCAGACTCCTCACTGAAACGGAGGACATTCAAACTCCTCACTGAAACGGGGGACTTTACGACTCTTTACTGAAACGGGGGACGTTCGGAATACTCAGAGAAACGGGGGACGTTCAGACTTCTCACTGAAAAGGGGGAAGTTCAGACTCCTCACTGAAACAGGGACATTCAAACTCCTCACTGAAAAGGGGGAAGTTCAGACTCCTCACTGAAACAGGGACATTCAAACTCCTCACTGAAATGGGGGACGTTCAGACTCCTCACTGAAACAGGGACATTCAAACTCCTCACTGAAACAGGGACATTCAAACTCCTCACTGAAACAGGGACATGCAGAATCCTCAGTGAAATGGGGTTCATTCAAACTCCTCAATGAAACAGGGGCGTTCAGACTCCTCGCTGAAATGGGGGACATTCAAACTCCTCACTGAAACAGGGACATTCAAACTCCTCACTGAAAAGGGGGACGTTCAAACTCCTCACTGAAACAGGGACATGCACACTCCTCAGTGAAATGGGGTTCATTCAAACTACTCAATGAAACAGGGGCGTTCAGACTCCTCACTGAAATGGGGGACATTCAAACTCTTCACTGAAACAGGGACATTCAAACTCCTCACCGAAAAGGGGGACGATCAGACTATTCACTGAAACAGGGATAATCAATCTCCTCACTGAAACGGGGGACATTCAAACTCCTCAATGTAACAGGGGCGTTCAGACTCCTCGCTGAAACGGGGGACATTCAAACACCTCACTGAAACAGGGACATTCAAAATCCTCACTGAAATGGGGGACGTTCAGACTCCTCACTGAAACAGGGACATTCAAACTCCTCACTGAAACAGGGTCATTCAAACTCCTCACTGAAAAGGGGGACGTTCAGAGTCGTCACTGAAACAGGGACGTTCAAACTCCTCACTGAAACAGGGACATGCCGACTCCTCAGTGAAATGGGGTTCATTCAAACTCCTCAATGAAACAGGGGCGTTCATACACCTCACTGAAATGGGGGACATTCAAACTCCTCACTGAATCAGGGACAATCAGACTCCTCACTGAAACAGGGACATTCAAACTCCTCACCGAAAAGGGGGACGATCAGACTATTCACTGAAACAGGGATAATCAATCTCCTCATTGAAACGGGGGACATTCAAACTCCTCACTGAAACAGGGACGTTCAGACTCCTCAGTGAAATGGGGTTCATTCAAACTCCTCACTGAAACAGGGGCGTTCAGACTCCTCACTGAAATGAGAGACATTAAGACTCTTCACTGTAACAGTGACCTGCAGACTCCTCACTGAAATGAGGGACATTAAGACTCCTCACTGTAACAGGGACGTTCAGATTCCTCACTGAAACAGAGGACGTTCAGACTCGTCACTGAAACGGGAGACATTCGGACTCCTCACTGAATTGGTGGACGTTCAGACTCCACACTGAAACGGGGGACGTTCAGACTCCTCACAGAAACGGGGGACTTTACGACTCCTCACTGAAACCGGGGACGTTCGGACTCCTGATAGAAACGGGGGACGTTCAGACATCTCACAGAAATGGGGGATATTCAAACTCCTCACTGAAACAGGGACGTTCAGACTCCTCACTGAAATGGGGGACTTTCAAACTCCTCACTGAAACATGGACGTTCAGACTCCTCACTGAAATGGGGGACGTTCAGACTCCTCACTGAAACGGGGGACGTTCAGACTCCTCACAGAAACGGGTCGTTCAGAATCCTCACTGAAACGGGGGACATTCAAACTCCTCACTGAAACGGGGGACTTTACGACTCCTCACTGAAACGGGGGACGTTCGGACTCCTGATAGAAACGGGGGACGTTCAGACATCTCACTGAAATGGGGGATATTCAAACTCCTCACTGAAACATGGTCGTTCAGTCTCCTCACTGAAACAGGGAGATGCAAACTCCTCACTGAAACAGGGACGTTCGGACGAGTCACTAAAACGGGGGACATTCGGACTCCTCACTGAATTGGTGGACGTTCAGACTCCACACTGAAACGGGGGACGTTCAGACTCCTCACAGAAACGGGGGACTTTACGACTCCTCACTGAAACGGTGGACGTGCGGACTCCTCGTAGAAACGGGGGACGTTCAGACTCCTCACTGAAATGGTGGATATTCAAACTCCTCACTGAAACAGGGACGTTCAGACTCCTCACTGAAATGGGGGACTTTCAAACTCCTCACTGAAACATGGACGTTCAGACTCCTCACTGAAACAGGGACATGCAAACTCCTCACTGAAACAGGGACGTTCGGACGAGTCACTAAAACGGGGGACATTCGGACTCCTCACAGAAACGGGGGACTTTACGACTCCTCACTGAAACGTGGGACGTTCAGACTACTCACAGAAACGGGGTCATTCAGAATCCTCACTGAAACGGAGGACATTCAAACTCCTCACTGAAACGGGGTCATTCGGACTCCTCACTGAATTGGTGGACGTTCATACTCCAGACTGAAACAGGGACGTTCAGACTCCTCACTGAAATGGGGGACTTTCAAACTCCTCACTGAAACATGGACGTTCAGTCTCCTCACTGAAATGGGGGACGTTCAATCTCCTCACTGAAACATGGACGTTCAGTCTCCTCACTGAAACAGGGACATGCAAACTCCTCACTGAAACAGGGACGTTCGGTCGAGTCACTAAAACGGGGGACATTCGTACTCCTCACAGAAACGGGGGACTTTACGACTCCTCACTGAAACGGCGGACGTGCGGACTCCTGATAGAAACGGGGGACGTTCAGACTCCACACTTAAACGGGGGACGTTCAGACTACTCACAGAAACGGGGTCGTTCAGAATCCTCACTGAAACGGAGGACATTCAAACTCCTCACTGAAACGGGGGACATTCGGACTCCTCACTGAATTGGTGGACGTTCATACTCCAGACTGAAACAGGAGACGTTCAGACTCCAAACTGAAACGGGGCACGTTCAAACTCCTCACTGAAACAGGAGACGTTCAGACTCCTCACTGAAACGGAGGACATTCAAACTCCTCACAGAAACGGTGGACATTACGACTCCTTACTGAAACGGGGGACGTTCAGTCATCTCACTGAAAAGGGGGAAGTTCAGACTCCTCACTGAAACAGGGACATTCAAACTCCTCACTGAAACAGGGACTTTCAAACGTCTCACTGAAAAGGGGGACGTTCAGATTCGTCACTGAAACAGGGACATTCAAACTCCTCACTGAAACAGGGAGGTACAGACTCCTCACTGAAATGGGGGACGTTCAAACTCCTCACTGAAACATGGACGTTCAGTCTCCTCACTGAAACAGAGACATGCAAACTCCTCACTGAAACAGGGACGTTCGGACTCCTCACTAAAACGGGGGACATTCGGACTCCTCACAGAAACGGGGGACTTTACGACACCTCACTGAAACCGGGGACGTTCGGACACCTGATAGAAAGGGGGACGTTCAGACATCTCACTGAAATGGGGGATATTCAAACTCCTCACAGAAACAGGGACGTTCAGACTCCTCACTGAAATGGGGGACTTTCAAACTCCTCACTGAAACATGGACGTTCAGACTCCTCACTGAAATGGGGGTCGTTCAGACTCCTCACTGAAACGGGGGACGTTCAGACTCCTCACAGAAACGGGGGACTTTACGACTCCTCACTGAAACGGGGGACGTGCGGACTCCTCATAGAAACGGGGGACGTTCAGACTCCTCACTGAAACGGGGGACGTTCAGACTACTCACAGAAACGGGGTCGTTCAGAATCCTCACTGAAACGGAGGACATTCAAACTCCTCACTGAAACGGGGGACATTCGGACTCCTCACTGAATTAGTGGACGTTCAGACTCCAGACTGAAAGAGGAGACGTTCAGACTCCTCACTGAAACGGGGGACGTTCAGACTCCTCAGTGAAATGGGGTTCATTCAAACTCCTCACTGAAACAGGGGCGTTCAGACTCCTCACTGAAATGAGGGAAATTAAGACTCCTCACTGTAACAGGAACCTGCAGACACCTCATTGAAATGAGGGACATTAAGACTCCTCACTGTAACAGGGACGTTCAGATTCCTCACTGAAACAGAGGACGTTCAGACTAGTCACTGAAACAGGGTCATTCAAACTCCTCACTGAAATGGGGGACGTTCAGAGTCGTCACTGAAACAGGGACATGCATACTCCTCAGTGAAATGGGGTTCATTCAAACTCCTCAATGAAACAGGGGCGTTCAGACTCCTCACTGAAATGGGGGACATTCAAACTCCTCACTGAAACAGGGACATTCAGACTCCTCACTGAAACAGGGACATTCAAACTCCTCACCGAAAAGGGGGACGATCAGACTATTCACTGAAAGAGGGATAATCAATCTCCTCACTGAAACGGGGGACATTCAAACTCCTCACTGAAACAGGCACGTTCAGACTCCTCAGTGAAATGGGGTTCATTCAAACTCCTCACTGAAACAGGGGCGTTCAGACTCATCACTGAAATGAGCGACATTAAGACTCTTCACTGTAACAGGGACGTTCAGATTCCTCACTGAAACAGAGGACGTTCTGACTAGTCACTGAAACGGGGGACATTCAAACTCCTCACTGAAACAGGAGACGTTCAGACTCCTCACTGAAACGGAGGACATTCAAACTCCTCACTGAAACGGGGGACTTTACGACTCTTTACTGAAACGGGGGACGTTCGGAATACTCAGAGAAACGGGGGACGTTCAGACATCTCACTGAAAAGGGGGAAGTTCAGACTCCTCACTGAAACAGGGACATTCAAACTCCTCACTGAAAAGGGGGAAGTTCAGACTCCTCACTGAAACAGGGACATTCAAACTCCTCACTGAAATGGGGGACGTTCAGACTCCTCACTGAAACAGGGACATTCAAACTCCTCACTGAAACAGGGACATTCAAACTCCTCACTGAAACAGGGACATGCAGAATCCTCAGTGAAATGGGGTTCATTCAAACTCCTCAATGAAACAGGGGCGTTCAGACTCCTCGCTGAAATGGGGGACATTCAAACTCCTCACTGAAACAGGGACATTCAAACTCCTCACAGAAAAGGGGGACGATCAGACTATTCACTGAAACAGGGATAATCAATCTCCTCACTGAAACGGGGGACATTCAAACTCCTCAATGTAACAGGGGCGTTCAGACTCCTCGCTGAAACGGGGGACATTCAAACACCTCACTGAAACAGGGACATTCAAAATCCTCACTGAAATGGGGGACGTTCAGACTCCTCACTGAAACAGGGACATTCAAACTCCTCACTGAAACAGGGTCATTCAAACTCCTCACTGAAAAGGGGGACGTTCAGAGTCGTCACTGAAACAGGGACGTTCAAACTCCTCACTGAAACAGGGACATGCCGACTCCTCAGTGAAATGGGGTTCATTCAAACTCCTCAATGAAACAGGGGCGTTCAGACACCTCACTGAAATGGGGGACATTCAAACTCCTCACTGAATCAGGGACAATCAGACTCCTCACTGAAACAGGGACATTCAAACTCCTCACCGAAAAGGGGGACGATCAGACTATTCACTGAAACAGGGATAATCAATCTCCTCATTGAAACTGGGGACATTCAAACTCCTCACTGAAACAGGGACGTTCAGACTCCTCAGTGAAATGGGGTTCATTCAAACTCCTCACTGAAACAGGGGCGTTCAGACTCCTCACTGAAATGAGAGACATTAAGACTCTTCACTGTAACAGTGACCTGCAGACTCCTCACTGAAATGAGGGACATTAAGACTCCTCACTGTAACAGGGACGTTCAGATTCCTCACTGAAACAGAGGACGTTCAGACTAGTCACTGAAACGGGAGACATTCAGACTCCTCACTGAATTGGTGGACGTTCAGACTCCACACTGAAACGGGGGACGTTCAGACTCCTCACAGAAACGGGGGACTTTACGACTCCTCACTGAAAACGGGGACGTTCGGACTCCTGATAGAAACGGGGGACGTTCAGACATCTCACAGAAATGGGGGATATTCAAACTCCTCACTGAAACAGGGACGTTCAGACTCCTCACTGAAATGGGGGACTTTCAAACTCCTCACTGAAACATGGACGTTCAGACTCCTCACTGAAATGGGGGACGTTCAGACTCCTCACTGAAACGGAGCGCGTTCAGACTCCTCACAGAAACGGGTCGTTCAGAATCCTCACTGAAACGGGGGACATTCAAACTCCTCACTGAAACGGGGGACTTTACGACTCCTCACTGAAACGGGGGACGTTCGGACTCCTGATAGAAACGGGGGACGTTCAGACATCTCACTGAAATGGGGGATATTCAAACTCCTCACTGAAACATGGTCGTTCAGTCTCCTCACTGAAACAGGGAGAAGCAAACTCCTCACTGAAACAGGGACGTTCGGACGAGTCACTAAAACGGGGGACATTCGGACTCCTCACTGAATTGGTGGACGTTCAGACTCCACACTGAAACGGGGGACGTTCAGACTCCTCACAGAAACGGGGGACTTTACGACTCCTCACTGAAACGGTGGACGTGCGGACTCCTCGTAGAAACGGGGGACGTTCAGACTCCTCACTGAAATGGTGGATATTCAAACTCCTCACTGAAACAGGGACGTTCAGACTCCTCACTGAAATGGGGGACTTTCAAACTCCTCACTGAAACATGGACGTTCAGACTCCTCACTGAAACAGGGACATGCAAACTCCTCACTGAAACAGGGACGTTCGGACGAGTCACTAAAACGGGGGACATTCGGACTCCTCACAGAAACGGGGGACTTTACGACTCCTCACTGAAACGGGGGACGTACAGACTACTCACAGAAACGGGGTCATTCAGAATCCTCACTGAAACGGAGGACATTCAAACTCCTCACTGAAACGGGGGACATTCGGACTCCTCACTGAATTGGTGGACGTTCATACTCCAGACTGAAACAGGAGACGTTCAGACTCCTCACTGAAACGCGGCACGTTCAAACTCCTCACTGAAACAGGAGACGTTCAGACTCCTCACTGAAACGGAGGACATTCAAACTCCTCACTGAAACGGGGGACTTTACGACTCCTTACTGAAACGGGGGACGTTCGGAATACTCATAGAAACGGGGGACGTTCAGACATCTCACTGAAAAGGGGGAAGTTCAGACACCTCAATGAAACAGTGTCGTTCAGACTCCTCACTGAATTGGGGGACATTCAAACTCCTCACTGAAACAGGGACATTCAAACTCCTCACTGAAATGGGGGACGTTCAGACTCCTCACTGAAACAGGGACATTCAAACTCCTCACTGAAACAGGGACATTGAAACTCCTCACTGAAAAGGGGGCGTTCAGAGTCGTCACTGAAACAGGGACGTTCAAACTCCTCACTGAAACAGGGACATGCAGACTCCTCAGTGAAATTTGGTTCATTCAAACTCCTCAATGAAACAGGGGCGTTCAGACTCCTCACTGAAATGGGGGACATTCAAACTCCTCACTGAAACAGGGACATTCAGACTCCTCACTGAAACAGGTGCATTCAAACTCCTCACCGAAAAGGGGGAAGTTCAGACTATTCACTGAAACAGGGATAATCAATCTCCTCACTGAAACGGGGGACATTCAAACTCCTCACTGAAACAGGGGCGTTCAGACTCCTCACTGAAATGAGGGACATTAAGACTCCTCACTGTAACAGGGACCTGCAGACTCCTCACTGTAACAGGGACGTTCAGATTCCTCACTGAAACAGAGGACGTTCAGACTAGTCACTGAAACGGGGGACATTCGGACTACTCACTGAATTGGTGGACGTTCAGACTTGACACTGAAACGGGGGACGTTCAGACTCCTCACAGAAAGTGGGGACTTTACGACTCCTCACTGAAACGGGTTACGTTCGGACTCCTCATAGAAACGGGGGACGTTCAGACATCTCACTGAAATGGGGGATATTCAAACTCCTCACTGAAACAGGGACGTTCAAACTCCTCACTGAAATGGGGGACTTTCAAACTCCTCACTGAAACATGGACGTTCAGTCTCCTCACTGAAATGGGGGACGTTCAATCTCCTCACTGAAACATGGACGTTCAGTCTCCTCACTGAAACAGGGACATGCAAACTCCTCACTGAAACAGGGACGTTCGGACGAGTCACTAAAACGGGGACATTCGGACTCCTCACAGAAACGGGGGACTTTACGACTCCTCACTGAAACGGGGGACGTGCGGACTCCTGATAGAAACGGGGGACGTTCAGACATCTCACTGAAATGGGGGATATTCAAACTCCTCACAGAAACAGGGACGTTCAGACTCCTCACTGAAATGGGGGACTTTCAAACTCCTCACTGAAACATGCACGTTCAGACTCCTCAGTGAAATGGGGTTCATTCAAACTCCTCACAGAAACAGGGACGTTCAGACTCCTCACTGAAATGGGTGACTTTCAAACTCCTCACTGAAACATGGACGTTCAGACTCCTCACTGAAATGGGGGTCGTTCAGACTCCTCACTGAAACGGGGGACGTTCAGACTCCTCACAGAAACGGGGGACTTTACGACTCCTCACTGAAACGCGGGACGTGCGGACTCCTCATAGAAACGGGGGACGTTCAGACTCCTCACTGAAACGGGGGACGTTCAGACTACTCACAGAAACGGGGTCGTTCAGAATCCTCACTGAAACGGAGGACATTCAAACTCCTCACTGAAACGGGGGACATTCGGACTCCTCACTGCATTAGTGGACGTTCATACTCCAGACTGAAACAGGAGACGTTCAGACTCCAAACTGAAACGGGGCACGTTCAAACTCCTCACTGAAACAGGAGACGTTCAGACTCCTCACTGAAACAGGGGCGTTCAGACTCCTCACTGAAATGAGGGACATGAAGACTCCTCACTGTAACAGGAACCTGCAGACACCTCATTGAAATGAGGGACATTAAGACTCCTCACTGCAACAGGGACGTTCAGATTCCTCACTGAAACAGAGGACGTTCAGACTAGTCACTGAAACAGGGTCATTCAAACTCCTCACGGAAATGGGGGACGTTCAGAGTCGTCACTGAAACAGGGACATGCATACTCCTCAGTGAAATGGGGTTCATTCAAACTCCTCAATGAAACAGGGGCGTTCAGACTCCTCACTGAAATTTGGGAGATTCAAACTCCTCACTGAAACAGGGACATTCAGACTCCTCACTGAATCAGGGACATTCAAACTCCTCACCGAAAAGGGGGACGATCAGACTATTCACTGAAACAGGGATAATCAATCTCATCACTGAAATGGGGTTCATTAAAACTCCTCACTGAAACAGGGGCGTTCAGACTCATCACTGAAATGAGAGACATTAAGACTCTTCACTGTAACAGGGACGTTCAGATTCCTCACTGAAACAGAGGACGTTCTGAATAGTCACTGAAACGGGGGACATTCAAACTCCTCACTGAAACTGGAGACGTTCAGACTCCAAACTGAAACGGGGCACGTTCAAACTCCTCACTGAAACAAGAGACGTTCAGACTCCTCACTGAAACAGGGATATTCAAACTCCTCACCGAAAAGGGGGACGATCAGACTACTCACAGAAACGGGGTCGTTCAGAATCCTCACTGAAACGGAGGACATTCAAACTCCTCACTGAAACGGGGGACATTCGGACTCCTCACTGAATTGGTGGACGTTCATACTCCAGACTGAAACAGGAGACGTTCAGACTCCAAACTGAAACGGGGCACGTTCAAACTCCTCACTGAAACAGGAGACGTTCAGACTCCTCACTGAAACGGAGGACATTCAAACTCCTCACAGAAACGGTGGACATTACGACTCCTTACTGAAACGGGGGACGTTCAGTCATCTCACTGAAAAGGGGGAAGTTCAGACTCCTCACTGAAACAGGGACATTCAAACTCCTCACTGAAACAGGGACTTTCAAACGCCTCACTGAAAAGGGGGACGTTCAGATTCGTCACTGAAACAGGGACATTCAAACTCCTCACTGAAACAGGGAGGTACAGACTCCTCACTGAAATGGGGGACGTTCAAACTCCTCACTGAAACATGGACGTTCAGTCTCCTCACTGAAACAGAGACATGCAAACTCCTCACTGAAACAGGGACGTTCGGACTCCTCACTAAAACGGGGGACATTCGGACTCCTCACAGAAACGGGGGACTTTACGACACCTCACTGAAACCGGGGACGTTCGGACTCCTGATAGAAACGGGGGACGTTCAGACATCTCACTGAAATGGGGGATATTCAAACTCCTCACAGAAACAGGGACGTTCAGACTCCTCACTGAAATGGGGGACTTTCAAACTCCTCACTGAAACATGGACGTTCAGACTCCTCACTGAAATGGGGGTCGTTCAGACTCCTCACTGAAACGGGGGACGTTCAGACTCCTCACAGAAACGGGGGACTTTACGACTCCTCACTGAAACGGGGGACGTGCGGACTCCTCATAGAAACGGGGGACGTTCAGACTCCTCACTGAAACGGGGGACGTTCAGACTACTCACAGAAACGGGGTCGTTCAGAATCCTCACTGAAACGGAGGACATTCAAACTCCTCACTGAAACTGGGGACATTCGGACTCCTCACTGAATTAGTGGACGTTCAGACTCCAGACTGAAAGAGGAGACGTTAAGACTCCTCACTGAAACGGGGGACGTTCAGACTCCTCAGTGAAATGGGGTTCATTCAAACTCCTCACTGAAACAGGGGCGTTCAGACTCCTCACTGAAATGAGGGAAATTAAGACTCCTCACTGTAACAGGAACCTGCAGACACCTCATTGAAATGAGGGACATTAAGACTCCTCACTGTAACAGGGACGTTCAGATTCCTCACTGAAACAGAGGACGTTCAGACTAGTCACTGAAACAGGGTCATTCAAACTCCTCACTGAAATGGGGGACGTTCAGAGTCGTCACTGAAACAGGGACATGCATACTCCTCAGTGAAATGGGGTTCATTCAAACTCCTCAATGAAACAGGGGCGTTCAGACTCCTCACTGAAATGGGGGACATTCAAACTCCTCACTGAAACAGGGACATTCAGACTCCTCACTGAAACAGGGACATTCAAACTCCTCACCGAAAAGGGGGACGATCAGACTATTCACTGAAACAGGGATAATCAATCTCCTCACTGAAACGGGGGACATTCAAACTCCTCACTGAAACAGGCACGTTCAGACTCCTCAGTGAAATGGGGTTCATTCAAACTCCTCACTGAAACAGGGGCGTTCAGACTCATCACTGAAATGAGCGACATTAAGACTCTTCACTGTAACAGGGACGTTCAGATTCCTCACTGAAACAGAGGACGTTCTGACTAGTCACTGAAACGGGGGACATTCAAACTCCTCACTGAAACAGGAGACGTTCAGACTCCTCACTGAAACGGAGGACATTCAAACTCCTCACTGAAACGGGGGACTTTACGACTCTTTACTGAAACGGGGGACGTTCGGAATACTCAGAGAAACGGGGGACGTTCAGACATCTCACTGAAAAGGGGGAAGTTCAGACTCCTCACTGAAACAGGGACATTCAAACTCCTCACTGAAAAGGGGGAAGTTCAGACTCCTCACTGAAACAGGGACATTCAAACTCCTCACTGAAATGGGGGACGTTCAGACTCCTCACTGAAACAGGGACATTCAAACTCCTCACTGAAACAGGGACATTCAAACTCCTCACTGAAACAGGGACATGCAGAATCCTCAGTGAAATGGGGTTCATTCAAACTCCTCAATGAAACAGGGGCGTTCAGACTCCTCGCTGAAATGGGGGACATTCAAACTCCTCACTGAAACAGGGACATTCAAACTCCTCACTGAAAAGGGGGACGTTCAAACTCCTCACTGAAACAGGGACATGCACACTCCTCAGTGAAATGGGGTTCATTCAAACTACTCAATGAAACAGGGGCGTTCAGACTCCTCACTGAAATGGGGGACATTCAAACTCTTCACTGAAACAGGGACATTCAAACTCCTCACCGAAAAGGGGGACGATCAGACTATTCACTGAAACAGGGATAATCAATCTCCTCACTGAAACGGGGGACATTCAAACTCCTCAATGTAACAGGGGCGTTCAGACTCCTCGCTGAAACGGGGGACATTCAAACACCTCACTGAAACAGGGACATTCAAAATCCTCACTGAAATGGGGGACGTTCAGACTCCTCACTGAAACAGGGACATTCAAACTCCTCACTGAAACAGGGTCATTCAAACTCCTCACTGAAAAGGGGGACGTTCAGAGTCGTCACTGAAACAGGGACGTTCAAACTCCTCACTGAAACAGGGACATGCCGACTCCTCAGTGAAATGGGGTTCATTCAAACTCCTCAATGAAACAGGGGCGTTCAGACACCTCACTGAAATGGGGGACATTCAAACTCCTCACTGAATCAGGGACAATCAGACTCCTCACTGAAACAGGGACATTCAAACTCCTCACCGAAAAGGGGGACGATCAGACTATTCACTGAAACAGGGATAATCAATCTCCTCATTGAAACGGGGGACATTCAAACTCCTCACTGAAACAGGGACGTTCAGACTCCTCAGTGAAATGGGGTTCATTCAAACTCCTCACTGAAACAGGGGCGTTCAGACTCCTCACTGAAATGAGAGACATTAAGACTCTTCACTGTAACAGTGACCTGCAGACTCCTCACTGAAATGAGGGACATTAAGACTCCTCACTGTAACAGGGACGTTCAGATTCCTCACTGAAACAGAGGACGTTCAGACTAGTCACTGAAACGGGAGACATTCGGACTCCTCACTGAATTGGTGGACGTTCAGACTCCACACTGAAACGGGGGACGTTCAGACTCCTCACAGAAACGGGGGACTTTACGACTCCTCACTGAAAACGGGGACGTTCGGACTCCTGATAGAAACGGGGGACGTTCAGACATCTCACAGAAATGGGGGATATTCAAACTCCTCACTGAAACAGGGACGTTCAGACTCCTCACTGAAATGGGGGACTTTCAAACTCCTCACTGAAACATGGACGTTCAGACTCCTCACTGAAATGGGGGACGTTCAGACTCCTCACTGAAACGGAGCGCGTTCAGACTCCTCACAGAAACGGGTCGTTCAGAATCCTCACTGAAACGGGGGACATTCAAACTCCTCACTGAAACGGGGGACTTTACGACTCCTCACTGAAACGGGGGACGTTCGGACTCCTGATAGAAACGGGGGACGTTCAGACATCTCACTGAAATGGGGGATATTCAAACTCCTCACTGAAACATGGTCGTTCAGTCTCCTCACTGAAACAGGGAGATGCAAACTCCTCACTGAAACAGGGACGTTCGGACGAGTCACTAAAACGGGGGACATTCGGACTCCTCACTGAATTGGTGGACGTTCAGACTCCACACTGAAACGGGGGACTTTCAGACTCCTCACAGAAACGGGGGACTTTACGACTCCTCACTGAAACGGTGGACGTGCGGACTCCTCGTAGAAACGGGGGACGTTCAGACTCCTCACTGAAATGGTGGATATTCAAACTCCTCACTGAAACAGGGACGTTCAGACTCCTCACTGAAATGGGGGTCTTTCAAACTCCTCACTGAAACATGGACGTTCAGACTCCTCACTGAAACAGGGACATGCAAACTCCTCACTGAAACAGGGACGTTCGGACGAGTCACTAAAACGGGGGACATTCGGACTCCTCACAGAAACGGGGGACTTTACGACTCCTCACTGAAACGGGGGACGTACAGACTACTCACAGAAACGGGGTCATTCAGAATCCTCACTGAAACGGAGGACATTCAAACTCCTCACTGAAACGGGGGACATTCGGACTCCTCACTGAATTAGTGGACGTTCATACTCCAGACTGAAACAGGAGACGTTCAGACTCCTCACTGAAACGCGGCACGTTCAAACTCCTCACTGAAACAGGAGACGTTCAGACTCCTCACTGAAACGGAGGACATTCAAACTCCTCACTGAAACGGGGGACTTTACGACTCCTTGCTGAAACGGGGGACGTTCGGAATACTCATAGAAACGGGGGACGTTCAGACATCTCACTGAAAAGGGGGAAGTTCAGACACCTCAATGAAACAGGGTCGTTCAGACTCCTCACTGAATTGGGGGACATTCAAACTCCTCACTGAAACAGGGACATTCAAACTCCTCACTGAAATGGGGGACGTTCAGACTCCTCACTGAAACAGGGACATTCAAACTCCTCACTGAAACAGGGACATTGAAACTCCTCACTGAAAAGGGGGCGTTCAGAGTCGTCACTGAAACAGGGACGTTCAAACTCCTCACTGAAACAGGGACATGCAGACTCCTCAGTGAAATTTGGTTCATTCAAACTCCTCAATGAAACAGGGGCGTTCAGACTCCTCACTGAAATGGGGGACATTCAAACTCCTCACTGAAACAGGGACATTCAGACTCCTCACTGAAACAGGGACATTCAAACTCCTCACCGAAAAGGGGGAAGTTCAGACTATTCACTGAAACAGGGATAATCAATCTCCTCACTGAAACGGGGGACATTCAAACTCCTCACTGAAACAGGGGCGTTCAGACTCCTCACTGAAATGAGGGACATTAAGACTCCTCACTGTAACAGGGACCTGCAGACTCCTCACTGTAACAGGGACGTTCAGATTCCTCACTGAAACAGAGGACGTTCAGACTAGTCACTGAAACGGGGGACATTCGGACTACTCACTGAATTGGTGGACGTTCAGACTTGACACTGAAACGGGGGACGTTCAGACTCCTCACAGAAAGTGGGGACTTTACGACTCCTCACTGAAACGGGTTACGTTCGGACTCCTCATAGAAACGGGGGACGTTCAGACATCTCACTGAAATGGGGGATATTCAAACTCCTCACTGAAACAGGGACGTTCAAACTCCTCACTGAAATGGGGGACTTTCAAACTCCTCACTGAAACATGGACGTTCAGTCTCCTCACTGAAATGGGGGACGTTCAATCTCCTCACTGAAATATGGACGTTCAGTCTCCTCACTGAAACAGGGACATGCAAACTCCTCACTGAAACAGGGACGTTCGGACGAGTCACTAAAACGGGGACATTCGGACTCCTCACAGAAACGGGGGACTTTACGACTCCTCACTGAAACGGGGGACGTGCGGACTCCTGATAGAAACGGGGCACGTTCAGACATCTCACTGAAATGGGGGATATTCAAACTCCTCACAGAAACAGGGACGTTCAGACTCCTCACTGAAATGGGGGACTTTCAAACTCCTCACTGAAACATGCACGTTCAGACTCCTCAGTGAAATGGGGTTCATTCAAACTCCTCACAGAAACAGGGACGTTCAGACTCCTCACTGAAATGGGTGACTTTCAAACTCCTCACTGAAACATGGACGTTCAGACTCCTCACTGAAATGGGGGTCGTTCAGACTCCTCACTGAAACGGGGGACGTTCAGACTCCTCACAGAAACGGGGGACTTTACGACTCCTCACTGAAACGCGGGACGTGCGGACTCCTCATAGAAACGGGGGACGTTCAGACTCCTCACTGAAACGGGGGACGTTCAGACTACTCACAGAAACGGGGTCGTTCAGAATCCTCACTGAAACGGAGGACATTCAAACTCCTCACTGAAACGGGGGACATTCGGACTCCTCACTGCATTAGTGGACGTTCATACTCCAGACTGAAACAGGAGACGTTCAGACTCCAAACTGAAACGGGGCACGTTCAATCTCCTCACTGAAACAGGAGACGTTCAGACTCCTCACTGAAACAGGGGCGTTCAGACTCCTCACTGAAATGAGGGACATGAAGACTCCTCACTGTAACAGGAACCTGCAGACACCTCATTGAAATGAGGGACATTAAGACTCCTCACTGCAACAGGGACGTTCAGATTCCTCACTGAAACAGAGGACGTTCAGACTAGTCACTGAAACAGGGTCATTCAAACTCCTCACTGAAATGGGGGACGTTCAGAGTCGTCACTGAAACAGGGACATGCATACTCCTCAGTGAAATGGGGTTCATTCAAACTCCTCAATGAAACAGGGGCGTTCAGACTCCTCACTGAAATGGGGGACATTCAAACTCCTCACTGAAACAGGGACATTCAGACTCCTCACTGAATCAGGGACATTCAAACTCCTCACCGAAAAGGGGGACGATCAGACTATTCACTGAAACAGGGATAATCAATCTCATCACTGAAATGGGGTTCATTAAAACTCCTCACTGAAACAGGGGCGTTCAGACTCATCACTGAAATGAGAGACATTAAGACTCTTCA
The DNA here is from genome assembly GCF_048418815.1 of Hemitrygon akajei. Classification (NCBI taxonomy): domain Eukaryota; kingdom Metazoa; phylum Chordata; class Chondrichthyes; order Myliobatiformes; family Dasyatidae; genus Hemitrygon; species Hemitrygon akajei. Next base: position 112,114,723 of record NC_133128.1, read on the forward strand.
CTGTAACAGGGACGTTCAGATTCCTCACTGAAACAGAGGACGTTCTGAATAGTCACTGAAACGGGGGACATTCAAACTCCTCACTGAAACTGGAGACGTTCAGACTCCAAACTGAAACGGGGCACGTTCAAACTCCTCACTGAAACAGGAGACGTTCAGACTCCTCACTGAAACGGAGGACATTCAAACTCCTCACTGAAACGGGGGACTTTACGACTCTTTACTGAAACGGGGGACGTTCGGAATACTCAGAGAAACGGGGGACGTTCAGACATCTCACTGAAAAGGGGGAAGTTCAGACTCCTCACTGAAACAGGGCCATTCAAACTCCTCACTGAAAAGGGGGAAGTTCAGACTCCAGACTGAAACAGGAGACGTTCAGACTCCAAACTGAAACGGGGCACGTTCAAACTCCTCACTGAAACAGGAGACGTTCAGACTCCGCACTGAAACGGAGGACATTCAAACTCCTCACTAAACTGGGGGACATTCGGACTCCTCACAGAAACGGGGGACTTTACGACTCCTCACTGAAACCGGGGACGTTCGGACTCCTGATAGAAACGGGGGACGTTCAGACATCTCACTGAAATGGGGGATATTCAAACTCCTCACAGAAACAGGGACGTTCAGACTCCTCACTGAAATGGGGGACTTTCAAACTCCTCACTGAAACATGGACGTTCAGACTCCTCACTGAAATGGGGTTCGTTCAGACTCCTCACTGAAACGGGGGACGTTCAGACTCCTCACAGAAACGGGGGACTTTACGACTCCTCACTGAAACGGGGGACGTGCGGACTCCTCATAGAAACGGGGGACGTTCAGACTCCTCACTGAAACGGGGGACGTTCAGACTACTCACAGAAACGGGGTCGTTCAGAATCCTCACTGAAACGGAGGTCATTCAAACTCCTCACTGAAACGGTGGACATTCGGACTCCTCACTGAATTAGTGGACGTTCAGACTCCAGACTGAAAGAGGAGACGTTCAGACTCCTCACTGAAACGGGGGACGTTCAGACTCCTCAGTGAAATGGGGTTCATTCAAACTCCTCACTGAAACAGGGGCGTTCAGACTCCTCACTGAAATGAGGGACATTAAGACTCCTCACTGTAACAGGAACCTGCAGACACCTCATTGAAATGAGGGACATTAAGACTCCTCACTTCAACAGGGACGTTCAGATTCCTCACTGAAACAGAGGACGTTCAGACTAGTCACTGAAACAGGGTCATTCAAACTCCTCACTGAAATGGGGGACGTTCAGAGTCGTCACGGAAACAGGGACATGCATACTCCTCAGTGAAATGGGGTTCATTCAAACTCCTCAATGAAACAGGGGCGTTCAGACTCCTCACTGAAATGGGGGACATTCAAACTCCTCACTGAAACAGGGACATTCAGACTCCTCACTGAAACAGGGACATTCAAACTCCTCACCGAAAAGGGGGACGATCAGACTATTCACTGAAACAGGGATAATCAATCTCCTCACTGAAACGGGGGACATTCAAACTCCTCACTGAAACAGGCACGTTCAGACTCCTCAGTGAAATGGAGTTCATTCAAACTCCTCACAGAAACAGGGACGTTCAGACTCCTCACTGAAATGGGTGACTTTCAAACTCCTCACTGAAACATGGACGTTCAGACTCCTCACTGAAATGGGGGTCGTTCAGACTCCTCACTGAAACGGGGGACGTTCAGACTCCTCACAGAAACGGGGGACTTTACGACTCCTCACTGAAACGCGGGACGTGCGGACTCCTCATAGAAACGGGGGACGTTCAGACTCCTCACTGAAACGGGGGACGTTCAGACTACTCACAGAAACGGGGTCGTTCAGAATCCTCACTGAAACGGAGGACATTCAAACTCCTCACTGAAACGGGGGACATTCGGACTCCTCACTGCATTAGTGGACGTTCAGACTCCAGACTGAAAGAGGAGACGTTCAGACTCCTCACTGAAACGGGGGACGTTCAGACTCCTCAGTGAAATGGGGTTCATTCAAACTCCTCACTGAAACAGGGGCGTTCAGACTCCTCACTGAAATGAGGGACATTAAGACTCCTCACTGTAACAGGGACATTCAAACTCCTCACTGAAATGGGGGACGTTCAGAGTCGTCACTGAAACAGGGACATGCATACTCCTCAGTGAAATGGGGTTCATTCAAACTCCTCAATGAAACAGGGGCGTTCAGACTCCTCACTGAAATGGGGGACATTCAAACTCCTCACTGAAACAGGGACATTCAGACTCCTCACTGAATCAGGGACATTCAAACTCCTCACCGAAAAGGGGGACGATCACACTATTCACTGAAACAGGGATAATCAATCTCATCACTGAAACGGGGGACATTCAAACTCCTCACTGAAACAGGCACGTTCAGACTCCTCAGTGAAATCGGGTTCATTAAAACTCCTCACTGAAACAGGGGCGTTCAGACTCATCACTGAAATGAGAGACATTAAGACTCTTCACTGTAACAGGGACGTTCAGATTCCTCACTGAAACAGAGGACGTTCTGACTAGTCACTGAAACGGGGGACATTCAAACTCCTCACTGAAACTGGAGACGTTCGGACTCCAAACTGAAACGGGGCACGTTCAAACTCCTCACTGAAACAGGAGACGTTCAGACTCCTCACTGAAACGGAGGACATTCAAACTCCTCACTGAAACGGGGGACTTTACGACTCTTTACTGAAACGGGGGACGTTCGGAATACTCAGAGAAACGGGGGACGTTCAGACATCTCACTGAAAAGGGGGAAGTTCAGACTCCTCACTGAAACAGGGCCATTCAAACTCCTCACTGAAAAGGGGGAAGTTTAGACTCCTCACTGAAACAGGGACATTCAAACTCCTCACTGAAATGGGGGACGTTCAGACTCCTCATTGAAACAGGGACATTCAAACTCCTCACTGAAACAGGGACATTCAAACTCCTCACTGAAACAGGGACATGCAGACTCCTCAGTGAAATGGGGTTCATTCAAACTCCTCAATGAAACAGGGGCGTTCAGACTCCTCGCTGAAATGGGGGACATTCAAACTCCTCACTGAAACAGGGACATTCAAACTCCTCACTGAAAAGGGGGACGTTCAAACTCTTCACTGAAACAGGGACATGCAGACTCCTCAGTGAAATGGGGTTCATTCAAACTCCTCAATGAAACAGGGGCGTTCAGACTCCTCACTGAAATGGGGGACGATCAGACTATTCACTGAAACAGGGATAATCAATCTCCTCACTGAAACGGGGGACGTTCAGACTCCTCACTGAAACAGGGACATTCAAACTCCTCACTGAAACAGGGTCATTCAAACTCCTCACTGAAAAGGGGGACGTTCAGAGTCGTCACTGAAACAGGGACGTTCAAACTCCTCACTGAAACAGGGACATGCAGACTCCTCAGTGAAATGGGGTTCATTCAAACTCCTCAATGAAACAGGGGCGTTCAGACACATCACTGAAATGGGGGACATTCAAACTCCTCACTGAAACAGGGACAATCAGTCTCCTCACTGAAACAGGGATATTCAAACTCCTCACCGAAAAGGGGGACGATCAGACTACTCACAGAAACGGGGTCGTTCAGAATCCTCACTGAAACGGAGGACATTCAAACTCCTCACTGAAACGGGGGACATTCGGACTCCTCACTGAATTGGTGGACGTTCATACTCCAGACTGAAACAGGAGACGTTCAGACTCCAAACTGAAACGGGGCACGTTCAAACTCCTCACTGAAACAGGAGACGTTCAGACTCCTCACTGAAACGGAGGACATTCAAACTCCTCACAGAAACGGTGGACATTACGACTCCTTACTGAAACGGGGGACGTTCAGTCATCTCACTGAAAAGGGGGAAGTTCAGACTCCTCACTGAAACAGGGACATTCAAACTCCTCACTGAAACAGGGACTTTCAAACGCCTCACTGAAAAGGGGGACGTTCAGATTCGTCACTGAAACAGGGACATTCAAACTCCTCACTGAAACAGGGAGGTACAGACTCCTCACTGAAATGGGGGACGTTCAAACTCCTCACTGAAACATGGACGTTCAGTCTCCTCACTGAAACAGAGACATGCAAACTCCTCACTGAAACAGGGACGTTCGGACTCCTCACTAAAACGGGGGACATTCGGACTCCTCACAGAAACGGGGGACTTTACGACACCTCATTGAAACTGGGGACGTTCGGACTCCTGATAGAAACGGGGGACGTTCAGACATCTCACTGAAATGGGGGATATTCAAACTCCTCACAGAAACAGGGACGTTCAGACTCCTCACTGAAATGGGGGACTTTCAAACTCCTCACTGAAACATGGACGTTCAGACTCCTCACTGAAATGGGGGTCGTTCAGACTCCTCACTGAAACGGGGGACATTCAGACTCCTCACAGAAACGGGGGACTTTACGACTCCTCACTGAAACGGGGGACGTGCGGACTCCTCATAGAAACGGGGGACGTTCAGACTCCTCACTGAAACGGGGGACGTTCAGACTACTCACAGAAACGGGGTCGTTCAGAATCCTCACTGAAACGGAGGACATTCAAACTCCTCACTGAAACGGGGGACATTCGGACTCCTCACTGAATTAGTGGACGTTCAGACTCCAGACTGAAAGAGGAGACGTTCAGACTCCTCACTGAAACGGGGGACGTTCAGACTCCTCAGTGAAATGGGGTTCATTCAAACTCCTCACTGAAACAGGGGCGTTCAGACTCCTCACTGAAATGAGGGACATTAAGACTCCTCACTGTAACAGGAACCTGCAGACACCTCATTGAAATGAGGGACATTAAGACTCCTCACAGTAACAGGGACGTTCAGATTCCTCACTGAAACAGAGGACGTTCAGACTAGTCACTGAAACAGGGTCATTCAAACTCCTCACTGAAATGGGGGACGTTCAGAGTCGTCACTGAAACAGGGACATGCATACTCCTCAGTGAAATGGGGTTCATTCAAACTCCTCAATGAAACAGGGGCGTTCAGACTCCTCACTGAAATGGGGGACATTCAAACTCCTCACTGAAACAGGGACATTCAGACTCCTCACTGAAACAGGGACATTCAAACTCCTCACCGAAAAGGGGGACGATCAGACTATTCACTGAAACAGGGATAATCAATCTCCTCACTGAAACGGGGGACATTCAAACTCCTCACTGAAACAGGCACGTTCAGACTGCTCAGTGAAATGGGGTTCATTCAAACTCCTCACTGAAACAGGGGCGTTCAGACTCATCACTGAAATGAGCGACATTAAGACTCTTCACTGTAACAGGGACGTTCAGATTCCTCACTGAAACAGAGGACGTTCTGACTAGTCACTGAAACGGGGGACATTCAAACTCCTCACTGAAACAGGAGACGTTCAGACTCCTCACTGAAACGGAGGACATTCAAACTCCTCACTGAAACGGGGGACTTTACGACTCTTTACTGAAACGGGGGACGTTCGGAATACTCAGAGAAACGGGGGACGTTCAGACATCTCACTGAAAAGGGGGAAGTTCAGACTCCTCACTGAAACAGGGACATTCAAACTCCTCACTGAAAAGGGGGTAGTTCAGACTCCTCACTGAAACAGGGACATTCAAACTCCTCACTGAAATGGGGGACGTTCAGACTCCTCACTGAAACAGGGACATTCAAACTCCTCACTGAAACAGGGACATTCAAACTCCTCACTGAAACAGGGACATGCAGAATCCTCAGTGAAATGGGGTTCATTCAAACTCCTCAATGAAACAGGGGCGTTCAGACTCCTCGCTGAAATGGGGGACATTCAAACTCCTCACTGAAACAGGGACATTCAATCTCCTCACTGAAAAGGGGGACGTTCAAACTCCTCACTGAAACAGGGACATGCACACTCCTCAGTGAAATGGGGTTCATTCAAACTACTCAATGAAACAGGGGCGTTCAGACTCCTCACTGAAATGGGGGACATTCATACTCTTCACTGAAACAGGGACATTCAAACTCCTCACCGAAAAGGGGGACGATCAGACTATTCACTGAAACAGGGATAATCAATCTCCTCACTGAAACGGGGGACATTCAAACTCCTCAATGAAACAGGGGCGTTCAGACTCCTCGCTGAAACGGGGGACATTCAAACACCTCACTGAAACAGGGACATTCAAAATCCTCACTGAAATGGGGGACGTTCAGACTCCTCACTGAAACAGGGACATTCAAACTCCTCACTGAAACAGGGTCATTCAAACTCCTCACTGAAAAGGGGGACGTTCGGAGTCGTCACTGAAACAGGGACGTTCAAACTCCTCACTGAAACAGGGACATGCCGACTCCTCAGTGAAATGGGGTTCATTCAAACTCCTCAATGAAACAGGGGCGTTCAGACACCTCACTGAAATGGGGGACATTCAAACTCCTCACTGAATCAGGGACAATCAGACTCCTCACTGAAACAGGGACATTCAAACTCCTCACCGAAAAGGGGGACGATCAGACTATTCACTGAAACAGGGATAATCAATCTCCTCATTGAAACGGGGGACATTCAAACTCCTCACTGAAACAGGGACGTTCAGACTCCTCAGTGAAATGGGGTTCATTCAAACTCCTCACTGAAACAGGGGCGTTCAGACTCCTCACTGAAATGAGAGACATTAAGACTCTTCACTGTAACAGTGACCTGCAGACTCCTCACTGAAATGAGGGACATTAAGACTCCTCACTGTAACAGGGACGTTCAGATTCCTCACTGAAACAGAGGACGTTCAGACTAGTCACTGAAACGGGAGACATTCGGACTCCTCACTGAATTGGTGGACGTTCAGACTCCACACTGAAACGGGGGACGTTCAGACTCCTCACAGAAACGGGGGACTTTACGACTCCTCACTGAAAACGGGGACGTTCGGACTCCTGATAGAAACGGGGGACGTTCAGACATCTCACAGAAATGGGGGATATTCAAACTCCTCACTGAAACAGGGACGTTCAGACTCCTCACTGAAATGGGGGACTTTCAAACTCCTCACTGAAACATGGACGTTCAGACTCCTCACTGAAATGGGGGACGTTCAGACTCCTCACTGAAACGGGGGACGTTCAGACTCCTCACAGAAACGGGTCGTTCAGAATCCTCACTGAAACGGGGGACATTCAAACTCCTCACTGAAACGGGGGACTTTACGACTCCTCACTGAAACGGGGGACGTTCGGACTCCTGATAGAAACGGGGGACGTTCAGACATCTCACTGAAATGGGGGATATTCAAACTCCTCACTGAAACATGGTCGTTCAGTCTCCTCACTGAAACAGGGAGATGCAAACTCCTCACTGAAACAGGGACGTTCGGACGAGTCACTAAAACGGGGGACATTCGGACTCCTCACTGAATTGGTGGACGTTCAGACTCCACACTGAAACGGGGGACGTTCAGACTCCTCACAGAAACGGGGGACTTTACGACTCCTCGCTGAAACGGTGGACGTGCGGACTCCTCGTAGAAACGGGGGACGTTCAGACTCCTCACTGAAATGGTGGATATTCAAACTCCTCACTGAAACAGGGACGTTCAGACTCCTCACTGAAATGGGGGACTTTCAAACTCCTCACTGAAACATGGACGTTCAGACTCCTCACTGAAACAGGGACATGCAAACTCCTCACTGAAACAGGGACGTTCGGACGAGTCACTAAAACGGGGGACATTCGGACTCCTCACAGAAACGGGGGACTTTACGACTCCTCACTGAAACGGGGGACGTACAGACTACTCACAGAAACGGGGTCATTCAGAATCCTCACTGAAACGGAGGACATTCAAACTCCTCACTGAAACGGGGGACATTCGGACTCCTCACTGAATTGGTGGACGTTCATACTCCAGACTGAAACAGGAGACGTTCAGACTCCTCACTGAAACGCGGCACGTTCAAACTCCTCACTGAAACAGGAGACGTTCAGACTCCTCACTGAAACGGAGGACATTCAAACTCCTCACTGAAACGGGGGACTTTACGACTCCTTACTGAAACGGGGGACGTTCGGAATACTCATAGAAACGGGGGACGTTCAGACATCTCACTGAAAAGGGGGAAGTTCAGACACCTCAATGAAACAGGGTCGTTCAGACTCCTCACTGAATTGGGGGACATTCAAACTCCTCACTGAAACAGGGACATTCAAACTCCTCACTGAAATGGGGGACGTTCAGACTCCTCACTGAAACAGGGACATTCAAACTCCTCACTGAAACAGGGACATTGAAACTCCTCACTGAAAAGGGGGGCGTTCAGAGTCGTCACTGAAACAGGGACGTTCAAACTCCTCACTGAAACAGGGACATGCAGACTCCTCAGTGAAATTTGGTTCATTCAAACTCCTCAATGAAACAGGGGCGTTCAGACTCCTCACTAAAATGGGGGACATTCAAACTCCTCACTGAAACAGGGACATTCAGACTCCTCACTGAAACAGGGACATTCAAACTCCTCACCGAAAAGGGGGAAGTTCAGACTATTCACTGAAACAGGGATAATCAATCTCCTCACTGAAACGGGGGACATTCAAACTCCTCACTGAAACAGGGGCGTTCAGACTCCTCACTGAAATGAGGGACATTAAGACTCCTCACTGTAACATGGACCTGCAGACTCCTCACTGTAACAGGGACGTTCAGATTCCTCACTGAAACAGAGGACGTTCAGACTAGTCACTGAAACGGGGGACATTCGGACTACTCACTGAATTGGTGGACGTTCAGACTTGACACTGAAACGGGGGACGTTCAGACTCCTCACAGAAAGTGGGGACTTTACGACTCCTCACTGAAACGGGTTACGTTCGGACTCCTCATAGAAACGGGGGACGTTCAGACATCTCACTGAAATGGGGGATATTCAAACTCCTCACTGAAACAGGGACGTTCAAACTCCTCACTGAAATGGGGGACTTTCAAACTCCTCACTGAAACATGGACGTTCAGTCTCCTCACTGAAATGGGGGACGTTCAATCTCCTCACTGAAACATGGACGTTCAGTCTCCTCACTGAAACAGGGACATGCAAACTCCTCACTGAAACAGGGACGTTCGGACGAGTCACTAAAACGGGGACATTCGGACTCCTCACAGAAACGGGGGACTTTACGACTCCTCACTGAAACGGGGGACGTGCGGACTCCTGATAGAAACGGGGGACGTTCAGACATCTCACTGAAATGGGGGATATTCAAACTCCTCACAGAAACAGGGACGTTCAGACTCCTCACTGAAATGGGGGACTTTCAAACTCCTCACTGAAACATGCACGTTCAGACTCCTCAGTGAAATGGGGTTCATTCAAACTCCTCACAGAAACAGGGACGTTCAGACTCCTCACTGAAATGGGTGACTTTCAAACTCCTCACTGAAACATGGACGTTCAGACTCCTCACTGAAATGGGGGTCGTTCAGACTCCTCACTGAAACGGGGGACGTTCAGACTCCTCACAGAAACGGGGGACTTTACGACTCCTCACTGAAACGCGGGACGTGCGGACTCCTCATAGAAACGGGGGACGTTCAGACTCCTCACTGAAACGGGGGACGTTCTGACTACTCACAGAAACGGGGTCGTTCAGAATCCTCACTGAAACGGAGGACATTCAAACTCCTCACTGAAACGGGGGACATTCGGACTCCTCACTGAATTGGTGGACGTTCATACTCCAGACTGAAACAGGAGACGTTCAGACTCCTCACTGAAACGCGGCACGTTCAAACTCCTCACTGAAACAGGAGACGTTCAGACTCTTCACTGAAACGGAGGACATTCAAACTCCTCACTGAAACGGGGGACTTTACGACTCCTTACTGAAACGGGGGACGTTCGGAATACTCATAGAAACGGGGGACGTTCAGACATCTCACTGAAAAGGGGGAAGTTCAGACACCTCAATGAAACAGGGTCGTTCAGACTCCTCACTGAATTGGGGGACATTCAAACTCCTCACTGAAACAGGGACATTCAAACTCCTCACTGAAATGGGGGACGTTCAGACTCCTCACTGAAACAGGGACATTCAAACTCCTCACTGAAACAGGGACATTGAAACTCCTCACTGAAAAGGGGGGCGTTCAGAGTCGTCACTGAAACAGGGACGTTCAAACTCCTCACTGAAACAGGGACATGCAGACTCCTCAGTGAAATTTGGTTCATTCAAACTCCTCAATGAAACAGGGGCGTTCAGACTCCTCACTGAAATGGGGGACATTCAAACTCCTCACTGAAACAGGGACATTCAGACTCCTCACTGAAACAGGGACATTCAATCTCCTCACCGAAAAGGGGGAAGTTCAGACTATTCACTGAAACAGGGATAATCAATCTCCTCACTGAAACGGGGGACATTCAAACTCCTCACTGAAACAGGGGCGTTCAGACTCCTCACTGAAATGAGGGACATTAAGACTCCTCACTGTAACAGGGACCTGCAGACTCCTCACTGTAACAGGGACGTTCAGATTCCTCACTGAAACAGAGGACGTTCAGACTAGTCACTGAAACGGGGGACATTCGGACTACTCACTGAATTGGTGGACGTTCAGACTTGACACTGAAACGGGGGACGTTCAGACTCCTCACAGAAAGTGGGGACTTTACGACTCCTCACTGAAACGGGTTACGTTCGGACTCCTCATAGAAACGGGGGACGTTCAGACATCTCACTGAAATGGGGGATATTCAAACTCCTCACTGAAACAGGGACGTTCAAACTCCTCACTGAAATGGGGGACTTTCAAACTCCTCACTGAAACATGGACGTTCAGTCTCCTCACTGAAATGGGGGACGTTCAATCTCCTCACTGAAACATGGACGTTCAGTCTCCTCACTGAAACAGGGACATGCAAACTCCTCACTGAAACAGGGACGTTCGGACGAGTCACTAAAACGGGGACATTCGGACTCCTCACAGAAACGGGGGACTTTACGACTCCTCACTGAAACGGGGGACGTGCGGACTCCTGATAGAAACGGGGGACGTTCAGACATCTCACTGAAATGGGGGATATTCAAACTCCTCACAGAAACAGGGACGTTCAGACTCCTCACTGAAATGGGGGACTTTCAAACTCCTCACTGAAACATGCACGTTCAGACTCCTCAGTGAAATGGGGTTCATTCAAACTCCTCACAGAAACAGGGACGTTCAGACTCCTCACTGAAATGGGTGACTTTCAAACTCCTCACTGAAACATGGACGTTCAGACTCCTCACTGAAATGGGGGTCGTTCAGACTCCTCACTGAAACGGGGGACGTTCAGACTCCTCACAGAAACGGGGGACTTTACGACTCCTCACTGAAACGCGGGACGTGCGGACTCCTCATAGAAACGGGGGACGTTCAGACTCCTCACTGAAACGGGGGACGTTCTGACTACTCACAGAAACGGGGTCGTTCAGAATCCTCACTGAAACGGAGGACATTCAAACTCCTCACTGAAACGGGGGACATTCGGACTCCTCACTGCATTAGTGGACGTTCATACTCCAGACTGAAACAGGAGACGTTCAGACTCCAAACTGAAACGGGGCACGTTCAAACTCCTCACTGAAACAGGAGACGTTCAGACTCCTCACTGAAACAGGGGCGTTCAGACTCCTCACTGAAATGAGGGACATGAAGACTCCTCACTGTAACAGGAACCTGCAGACACCTCATTGAAATGAGGGACATTAAGACTCCTCACTGCAACAGGGACGTTCAGATTCCTCACTGAAACAGAGGACGTTCAGACTAGTCACTGAAACAGGGTCATTCAAACTCCTCACTGAAATGGGGGACGTTCAGAGTCGTCACTGAAACAGGGACATGCATACTCCTCAGTGAAATGGGGTTCATTCAAACTCCTCACAGAAACAGGGACGTTCAGACTCCTCACTGAAATGGGTGACTTTCAAACTCCTCACTGAAACATGGACGTTCAGACTCCTCACTGAAATGGGGGTCGTTCAGACTCCTCACTGAAACGGGGGACGTTCAGACTCCTCACAGAAACGGGGGACTTTACGACTCCTCACTGAAACGCGGGACGTGCGGACTCCTCATAGAAACGGGGGACGTTCAGACTCCTCACTGAAACGGGGGACGTTCTGACTACTCACAGAAACGGGGTCGTTCAGAATCCTCACTGAAACGGAGGACATTCAAACTCCTCACTGAAACGGGGGACATTCGGACTCCTCACTGAATTGGTGGACGTTCATACTCCAGACTGAAACAGGAGACGTTCAGACTCCTCACTGAAACGCGGCACGTTCAAACTCCTCACTGAAACAGGAGACGTTCAGACTCTTCACTGAAACGGAGGACATTCAAACTCCTCACTGAAACGGGGGACTTTACGACTCCTTACTGAAACGGGGGACGTTCGGAATACTCATAGAAACGGGGGACGTTCAGACATCTCACTGAAAAGGGGGAAGTTCAGACACCTCAATGAAACAGGGTCGTTCAGACTCCTCACTGAATTGGGGGACATTCAAACTCCTCACTGAAACAGGGACATTCAAACTCCTCACTGAAATGGGGGACGTTCAGACTCCTCACTGAAACAGGGACATTCAAACTCCTCACTGAAACAGGGACATTGAAACTCCTCACTGAAAAGGGGGGCGTTCAGAGTCGTCACTGAAACAGGGACGTTCAAACTCCTCACTGAAACAGGGACATGCAGACTCCTCAGTGAAATTTGGTTCATTCAAACTCCTCAATGAAACAGGGGCGTTCAGACTCCTCACTGAAATGGGGGACATTCAAACTCCTCACTGAAACAGGGACATTCAGACTCCTCACTGAAACAGGGACATTCAATCTCCTCACCGAAAAGGGGGAAGTTCAGACTATTCACTGAAACAGGGATAATCAATCTCCTCACTGAAACGGGGGACATTCAAACTCCTCACTGAAACAGGGGCGTTCAGACTCCTCACTGAAATGAGGGACATTAAGACTCCTCACTGTAACAGGGACCTGCAGACTCCTCACTGTAACAGGGACGTTCAGATTCCTCACTGAAACAGAGGACGTTCAGACTAGTCACTGAAACGGGGGACATTCGGACTACTCACTGAATTGGTGGACGTTCAGACTTGACACTGAAACGGGGGACGTTCAGACTCCTCACAGAAAGTGGGGACTTTACGACTCCTCACTGAAACGGGTTACGTTCGGACTCCTCATAGAAACGGGGGACGTTCAGACATCTCACTGAAATGGGGGATATTCAAACTCCTCACTGAAACAGGGACGTTCAAACTCCTCACTGAAATGGGGGACTTTCAAACTCCTCACTGAAACATGGACGTTCAGTCTCCTCACTGAAATGGGGGACGTTCAATCTCCTCACTGAAACATGGACGTTCAGTCTCCTCACTGAAACAGGGACATGCAAACTCCTCACTGAAACAGGGACGTTCGGACGAGTCACTAAAACGGGGACATTCGGACTCCTCACAGAAACGGGGGACTTTACGACTCCTCACTGAAACGGGGGACGTGCGGACTCCTGATAGAAACGGGGGACGTTCAGACATCTCACTGAAATGGGGGATATTCAAACTCCTCACAGAAACAGGGACGTTCAGACTCCTCACTGAAATGGGGGACTTTCAAACTCCTCACTGAAACATGCACGTTCAGACTCCTCAGTGAAATGGGGTTCATTCAAACTCCTCACAGAAACAGGGACGTTCAGACTCCTCACTGAAATGGGTGACTTTCAAACTCCTCACTGAAACATGGACGTTCAGACTCCTCACTGAAATGGGGGTCGTTCAGACTCCTCACTGAAACGGGGGACGTTCAGACTCCTCACAGAAACGGGGGACTTTACGACTCCTCACTGAAACGCGGGACGTGCGGACTCCTCATAGAAACGGGGGACGTTCAGACTCCTCACTGAAACGGGGGACGTTCTGACTACTCACAGAAACGGGGTCGTTCAGAATCCTCACTGAAACGGAGGACATTCAAACTCCTCACTGAAACGGGGGACATTCGGACTCCTCACTGCATTAGTGGACGTTCATACTCCAGACTGAAACAGGAGACGTTCAGACTCCAAACTGAAACGGGGCACGTTCAAACTCCTCACTGAAACAGGAGACGTTCAGACTCCTCACTGAAACAGGGGCGTTCAGACTCCTCACTGAAATGAGGGACATGAAGACTCCTCACTGTAACAGGAACCTGCAGACACCTCATTGAAATGAGGGACATTAAGACTCCTCACTGCAACAGGGACGTTCAGATTCCTCACTGAAACAGAGGACGTTCAGACTAGTCACTGAAACAGGGTCATTCAAACTCCTCACTGAAATGGGGGACGTTCAGAGTCGTCACTGAAACAGGGACATGCATACTCCTCAGTGAAATGGGGTTCATTCAAACTCCTCAATGAAACAGGGGCGTTCAGACTCCTCACTGAAATGGGGGACATTCAAACTCCTCACTGAAACAGGGACATTCAGACTCCTCACTGAATCAGGGACATTCAAACTCCTCACCGAAAAGGGGGACGATCAGACTATTCACTGAAACAGGGATAATCAATCTCATCACTGAAATGGGGTTCATTAAAACTCCTCACTGAAACAGGGGCGTTCAGACTCATCACTGAAATGAGAGACATTAAGACTCTTCACTGTAACAGGGACGTTCAGATTCCTCACTGAAACAGAGGACGTTCTGAATAGTCACTGAAACGGGGGACATTCAAACTCCTCACTGAAACTGGAGACGTTCAGACTCCAAACTGAAACGGGGCACGTTCAAACTCCTCACTGAAACAGGAGACGTTCAGACTCCTCACTGAAACGGAGGACATTCAAACTCCTCACTGAAACGGGGGACTTTACGACTCTTTACTGAAACGGGGGACGTTCGGAATACTCAGAGAAACGGGGGACGTTCAGACATCTCACTGAAAAGGGGGAGTTCAGACTCCTCACTGAAACAGGGCCATTCAAACTCCTCACTGAAAAGGGGGAAGTTCAGACTCCAGACTGAAACAGGAGACGTTCAGACTCCAAACTGAAACGGGGCACGTTCAAACTCCTCACTGAAACAGGAGACGTTCAGACTCCTCACTGAAACGGAGGACATTCAAACTCCTCACTAAAATGGGGGACATTCGGACTCCTCACAGAAACGGGGGACTTTACGACTCCTCACTGAAACCGGGGACGTTCGGACTCCTGATAGAAACGGGGGACGTTCAGACATCTCACTGAAATGGGGGATATTCAAACTCCTCACAGAAACAGGGACGTTCAGACTCCTCACTGAAATGGGGGACTTTCAAACTCCTCACTGAAACATGGACGTTCAGACTCCTCACTGAAATGGGGGTCGTTCAGACTCCTCACTGAAACGGGGGACGTTCAGACTCCTCACAGAAACGGGGGACTTTACGACTCCTCACTGAAACGGGGGACGTTCAGACTACTCACAGAAACGGGGTCGTTCAGAATCCTCACTGAAACGGAGGTCATTCAAACTCCTCACTGAAACGGGGGACATTCGGACTCCTCACTGAATTAGTGGGCGTTCAGACTCCAGACTGAAAGAGGAGACGTTCAGACTCCTCACTGAAACGGGGGACGTTCAGACTCCTCAGTGAAATGGGGTTCATTCAAACTCCTCACTGAAACAGGGGCGTTCAGACTCCTCACTGAAATGAGGGACATTAAGACTCCTCACTGTAACAGGAACCTGCAGACACCTCATTGAAATGAGGGACATTAAGACTCCTCACTGCAACAGGGACGTTCAGATTCCTCACTGAAACAGAGGACGTTCAGACTAGTCACTGAAACAGGGTCATTCAAACTCCTCACTGAAATGGGGGACGTTCAGAGTCGTCACTGAAACAGGGACATGCATACTCCTCAGTGAAATGGGGTTCATTCAAACTCCTCAATGAAACAGGGGCGTTCAGACTCCTCACTGAAATGGGGGACATTCAAACTCCTCACTGAAACAGGGACATTCAGACTCCTCACTGAAACAGGGATTTAAAACTCCTCACCGAAAAGGGGGACGATCAGACTATTCACTGAAACAGGGATAATCAATCTCCTCACTGAAACGGGGGACATTCAAACTCCTCACTGAAACAGGCACGTTCAGACTCCTCAGTGAAATGGAGTTCATTCAAACTCCTCACAGAAACAGGGACGTTCAGACTCCTCACTGAAATGGGTGACTTTCAAACTCCTCACTGAAACATGGACGTTCAGACTCCTCACTGAAATGGGGGTCGTTCAGACTCCTCACTGAAACGGGGGACGTTCAGACTCCTCACAGAAACGGGGGATTTTACGACTCCTCACTGAAACGCGGGACGTGCGGACTCCTCATAGAAACGGGGGACGTTCAGACTCCTCACTGAAACGGGGGACGTTCAGACTACTCACAGAAACGGGGTCGTTCAGAATCCTCACTGAAACGGAGGACATTCAAACTCCTCACTGAAACGGGGGACATTCGGACTCCTCACTGCATTAGTGGACGTTCAGACTCCAGACTGAAAGAGGAGACGTTCAGACTCCTCACTGAAACGGGGGACGTTCAGACTCCTCAGTGAAATGGGGTTCATTCAAACTCCTCACTGAAACAGGGGCGTTCAGACTCCTCACTGAAATGAGGGACATTAAGACTCCTCACTGCAACAGGGACGTTCAGATTCCTCACTGAAACAGAGGACGTTCAGACTAGTCACTGAAACAGGGTCATTCAAACTCCTCACTGAAATGGGGGACGTTCAGAGTCGTCACTGAAACAGGGACATGCATACTCCTCAGTGAAATGGGGTTCATTCAAACTCCTCAATGAAACAGGGACGTTCAGACTCCTCACAGAAACGGGGGACTTTACGACTCCTCACTGAAACGGGGGACGTTCAGACTACTCACAGAAACGGGGTCGTTCAGAATCCTCACTGAAACGGAGGTCATTCAAACTCCTCACTGAAACGGGGGACATTCGGACTCCTCACTGAATTAGTGGGCGTTCAGACTCCAGACTGAAAGAGGAGACGTTCAGACTCCTCACTGAAACGGGGGACGTTCAGACTCCTCAGTGAAATGGGGTTCATTCAAACTCCTCACTGAAACAGGGGCGTTCAGACTCCTCACTGAAATGAGGGACATTAAGACTCCTCACTGTAACAGGAACCTGCAGACACCTCATTGAAATGAGGGACATTAAGACTCCTCACTGCAACAGGGACGTTCAGATTCCTCACTGAAACAGAGGACGTTCCTCTAGTCACTGAAACAGGGTCATTCAAACTCCTCACTGAAATGGGGGACGTTCAGAGTCGTCACTGAAACAGGGACATGCATACTCCTCAGTGAAATGGGGTTCATTCAAACTCCTCAATGAAACAGGGGCGTTCAGACTCCTCACTGAAATGGGGGACATTCAAACTCCTCACTGAAACAGGGACATTCAGACTCCTCACTGAAACAGGGATTTAAAACTCCTCACCGAAAAGGGGGACGATCAGACTATTCACTGAAACAGGGATAATCAATCTCCTCACTGAAACGGGGGACATTCAAACTCCTCACTGAAACAGGCACGTTCAGACTCCTCAGTGAAATGGAGTTCATTCAAACTCCTCACAGAAACAGGGACGTTCAGACTCCTCACTGAAATGGGTGACTTTCAAACTCCTCACTGAAACATGGACGTTCAGACTCCTCACTGAAATGGGGGTCGTTCAGACTCCTCACTGAAACGGGGGACGTTCAGACTCCTCACAGAAACGGGGGATTTTACGACTCCTCACTGAAACGCGGGACGTGCGGACTCCTCATAGAAACGGGGGACGTTCAGACTCCTCACTGAAACGGGGGACGTTCAGACTACTCACAGAAACGGGGTCGTTCAGAATCCTCACTGAAACGGAGGACATTCAAACTCCTCACTGAAACGGGGGACATTCGGACTCCTCACTGCATTAGTGGACGTTCAGACTCCAGACTGAAAGAGGAGACGTTCAGACTCCTCACTGAAACGGGGGACGTTCAGACTCCTCAGTGAAATGGGGTTCATTCAAACTCCTCACTGAAACAGGGGCGTTCAGACTCCTCACTGAAATGAGGGACATTAAGACTCCTCACTGTAACAGGAACCTGCAGACACCTCATTGAAATGAGGGACATTAAGACTCCTCACTGCAACAGGGACGTTCAGATTCCTCACTGAAACAGAGGACGTTCAGACTAGTCACTGAAACAGGGTCATTCAAACTCCTCACTGAAATGGGGGACGTTCAGAGTCGTCACTGAAACAGGGACATGCATACTCCTCAGTGAAATGGGGTTCATTCAAACTCCTCAATGAAACAGGGGCGTTCAGACTCCTCACTGAAATGGGGGACATTCAAACTCCTCACTGAAACAGGGACATTCAGACTCCTCACTGAAACAGGGATTTAAAACTCCTCACCGAAAAGGGGGACGATCAGACTATTCACTGAAACAGGGATAATCAATCTCCTCACTGAAACGGGGGACATTCAAACTCCTCACTGAAACAGGCACGTTCAGACTCCTCAGTGAAATGGAGTTCATTCAAACTCCTCACAGAAACAGGGACGTTCAGACTCCTCACTGAAATGGGTGACTTTCAAACTCCTCACTGAAACATGGACGTTCAGACTCCTCACTGAAATGGGGGTCGTTCAGACTCCTCACTGAAACGGGGGACGTTCAGACTCCTCACAGAAACGGGGGATTTTACGACTCCTCACTGAAACGCGGGACGTGCGGACTCCTCATAGAAACGGGGGACGTTCAGACTCCTCACTGAAACGGGGGACGTTCAGACTACTCACAGAAACGGGGTCGTTCAGAATCCTCACTGAAACGGAGGACATTCAAACTCCTCACTGAAACGGGGGACATTCGGACTCCTCACTGCATTAGTGGACGTTCAGACTCCAGACTGAAAGAGGAGACGTTCAGACTCCTCACTGAAACGGGGGACGTTCAGACTCCTCAGTGAAATGGGGTTCATTCAAACTCCTCACTGAAACAGGGGCGTTCAGACTCCTCACTGAAATGAGGGACATTAAGACTCCTCACTGCAACAGGGACGTTCAGATTCCTCACTGAAACAGAGGACGTTCAGACTAGTCACTGAAACAGGGTCATTCAAACTCCTCACTGAAATGGGGGACGTTCAGAGTCGTCACTGAAACAGGGACATGCATACTCCTCAGTGAAATGGGGTTCATTCAAACTCCTCAATGAAACAGGGACGTTCAGACTCCTCACAGAAACGGGGGACTTTACGACTCCTCACTGAAACGGGGGACGTTCAGACTACTCACAGAAACGGGGTCGTTCAGAATCCTCACTGAAACGGAGGTCATTCAAACTCCTCACTGAAACGGGGGACATTCGGACTCCTCACTGAATTAGTGGGCGTTCAGACTCCAGACTGAAAGAGGAGACGTTCAGACTCCTCACTGAAACGGGGGACGTTCAGACTCCTCAGTGAAATGGGGTTCATTCAAACTCCTCACTGAAACAGGGGCGTTCAGACTCCTCACTGAAATGAGGGACATTAAGACTCCTCACTGTAACAGGAACCTGCAGACACCTCATTGAAATGAGGGACATTAAGACTCCTCACTGCAACAGGGACGTTCAGATTCCTCACTGAAACAGAGGACGTTCAGACTAGTCACTGAAACAGGGTCATTCAAACTCCTCACTGAAATGGGGGACGTTCAGAGTCGTCACTGAAACAGGGACATGCATACTCCTCAGTGAAATGGGGTTCATTCAAACTCCTCAATGAAACAGGGGCGTTCAGACTCCTCACTGAAATGGGGGACATTCAAACTCCTCACTGAAACAGGGACATTCAGACTCCTCACTGAAACAGGGATTTAAAACTCCTCACCGAAAAGGGGGACGATCAGACTATTCACTGAAACAGGGATAATCAATCTCCTCACTGAAACGGGGGACATTCAAACTCCTCACTGAAACAGGCACGTTCAGACTCCTCAGTGAAATGGAGTTCATTCAAACTCCTCACAGAAACAGGGACGTTCAGACTCCTCACTGAAATGGGTGACTTTCAAACTCCTCACTGAAACATGGACGTTCAGACTCCTCACTGAAATGGGGGTCGTTCAGACTCCTCACTGAAACGGGGGACGTTCAGACTCCTCACAGAAACGGGGGATTTTACGACTCCTCACTGAAACGCGGGACGTGCGGACTCCTCATAGAAACGGGGGACGTTCAGACTCCTCACTGAAACGGGGGACGTTCAGACTACTCACAGAAACGGGGTCGTTCAGAATCCTCACTGAAACGGAGGACATTCAAACTCCTCACTGAAACGGGGGACATTCGGACTCCTCACTGCATTAGTGGACGTTCAGACTCCAGACTGAAAGAGGAGACGTTCAGACTCCTCACTGAAACGGGGGACGTTCAGACTCCTCAGTGAAATGGGGTTCATTCAAACTCCTCACTGAAACAGGGGCGTTCAGACTCCTCACTGAAATGAGGGACATTAAGACTCCTCACTGCAACAGGGACGTTCAGATTCCTCACTGAAACAGAGGACGTTCAGACTAGTCACTGAAACAGGGTCATTCAAACTCCTCACTGAAATGGGGGACGTTCAGAGTCGTCACTGAAACAGGGACATGCATACTCCTCAGTGAAATGGGGTTCATTCAAACTCCTCAATGAAACAGGGGCGTTCAGACTCCTCACTGAAATGGGGGACATTCAAACTCCTCACTGAAACTGGGACATTCAAACTCCTCACCGAAAAGGGGGACGATCAGACTATTCACTGAAACAGGGATAATCAATCTCATCACTGAAACGGGGGACATTCAAACTCCTCACTGAAACAGGCACGTTCAGACTCCTCAGTGAAATGGGGTTCATTAAAACTCCTCACTGAAACAGGGGCGTTCAGACTCATCACTGAAATGAGAGACATTAAGACTCTTCACTGTAACAGGGACGTTCAGATTCCTCACTGAAACAGAGGACGTTCTGACTAGTCACTGAAACGGGGGACATTCAAACTCCTCACTGAAACTGGAGACGTTCAGACTCCAAACTGAAACGGGGCACGTTCAAACTCCTCACTGAAACAGGAGACGTTCAGACTCCTCACTGAAACGGAGGACATTCAAACTCCTCACTGAAACGGGGGACTTTACGACTCTTTACTGAAACGGGGGACGTTCGGAATACTCAGAGAAACGGGGGACGTTCAGACATCTCACTGAAAAGGGGGAAGTTCAGACTCCTCACTGAAACAGGGCCATTCAAACTCCTCACTGAAAAGGGGGAAGTTCAGACTCCTCACTGAAACAGGGACATTCAAACTCCTCACTGAAATGGGGGACGTTCAGACTCCTCATTGAAACAGGGACATTCAAACTCCTCACTGAAACAGGGACATTCAAACTCCTCACTGAAACAGGGACATGCAGACTCCTCAGTGAAATGGGGTTCATTCAAACTCCTCAATGAAACAGGGGCGTTCAGACTCCTCGCTGAAATGGGGGACATTCAAACTCCTCACTGAAACAGGGACATTCCAACTCCTCACTGAAAAGGGGGACGTTCAAACTCTTCACTGAAACAGGGACATGCAGACTCCTCAGTGAAATGGGGTTCATTCAAACTCCTCAATGAAACAGGGGCGTTCAGACACCTCACTGAAATGGGGGACGATCAGACTATTCACTGAAACAGGGATAATCAATCTCCTCACTGAAACGGGGGACGTTCAGACTCCTCACTGAAACAGGGACATTCAAACTCCTCACTGAAACAGCGTCATTCAAACTCCTCACTGAAAAGGGGGACGTTCAGAGTCGTCACTGAAACAGGGACGTTCAAACTCCTCACTGAAACAGGGACATGCAGACTCCTCAGTGAAATGGGGTTCATTCAAACTCCTCAATGAAACAGGGGCGTTCAGACACATCACTGAAATGGGGGACATTCAAACTCCTCACTGAAACAGGGACAATCAGTCTCCTCACTGAAACAGGGACATTCAAACTCCTCACCGAAAAGGGGGACGATCAGACTATTCACTGAAACAGGGATAATCAATCTCCTCATTGAAACGGGGGACATTCAAACTCCTCACTGAAACAGGGACGTTCAGACTCCTCAGTGAAATGGGGTTCATTCAAACTCCTCACTGAAACAGGGGCGTTCAGACTCCTCACTGAAATGAGGGACATTATGACTCCTCACTGTAACAGGGACGTTCAGATTCCTCACTAAAACAGAGGACGTTCAGACTAGTCACTGAAACGGGAGACATTCGGACTCCTCACTGAATTGGTGGACGTTCAGACTCCACACTGAAACGGGGGACGTTCAGACTCCTCACAGAAACGGGGGACTTTACGACTCCTCACTGAAACCGGGGACGTTCGGACTCCTGATAGAAACGGGGGACGTTCAAACTCCTCACTGAAATGGGGGACTTTCAAACTCCTCACTGAAACATGGACGTTCAGACTCCTCACTGAAATGGGGGACGTTCAGACTCCTCACTGAAACGGGGGACGTTCAGACTCCTCACAGAAACGGGTCGTTCAGAATCCTCACTGAAACGGGGGACATTCAAACTCCTCACTGAAACGGGGGACTTTACGACTCCTCACTGAAACGGGGGACGTTCGGACTCCTGATAGAAACGGGGGACGTTCAGACATCTCACTGAAATGGGGGATATTCAAACTCCTCACTGAAACATGGTCGTTCAGTCTCCTCACTGAAACAGGGAGATGCAAACTCCTCACTGAAACAGGGACGTTCGGACGAGTCACTAAAACGGGGGACATTCGGACTCCTCACTGAATTGGTGGACGTTCAGACTCCACACTGAAACGGGGGACGTTCAGACTCCTTACAGAAACGGGGGACTTTACGACTCCTCACTGAAACGGTGGACGTGCGGACTCCTCGTAGAAACGGGGGACGTTCAGACTCCTCACTGAAATGGTGGATATTCAAACTCCTCACTGAAACAGGGACGTTCAGAATCCTCACTGAAATGGGGGACTTTCAAACTCCTCACTGAAACATGGACGTTCAGACTCCTCACTGAAACAGGGACATGCAAACTCCTCACTGAAACAGGGACGTTCGGACGAGTCACTAAAACGGGGGACATTCGGACTCCTCACAGAAAGGGGGGACTTTACGACTCCTCACTGAAACGGGGGACGTTCAGACTACTCACAGAAACGGGGTCGTTCAGAATCCTCACTGAAACGGAGGACATTCAAACTCCTCACTGAAACGGGGGACATTCGGACTCCTCACTGAATTGGTGGACGTTCATACTCCAGACTGAAACAGGAGACGTTCAGACTCCTCACTGAAACGCGGCACGTTCAAACTCCTCACTGAAACAGGAGACGTTCAGACTCCTCACTGAAACGGAGGACATTCAAACTCCTCACTGAAACGGGGGACTTTACGACTCCTTACTGAAACGGGGGACGTTCGGAATACTCATAGAAACGGGGGACGTTCAGACATCTCACTGAAAAGGGGGAAGTTCAGACACCTCAATGAAACAGGGGCATTCAGACTCCTCACTGAAATGGGGGACGTTCATACTCCTCAATGAAACAGGGACATTCAAACTCCTCACTGAAACAGGGACATTCAAACTCCTCACTGAAAAGGGGGCGTTCAGAGTCGTCACTGAAACAGGGACGTTCAAACTCCTCACTGAAACAGGGACATGCAGACTCCTCAGTGAAATTTGGTTCATTCAAACTCCTCAATGAAACAGGGGCGTTCAGACTCCTCACTGAAATGGGGGACATTCAAACTCCTCACTGAAACAGGGACATTCAGACTCCTCACTGAAACAGGGACATTCAAACTCCTCACCGAAAAGTGGGACGTTCAGACTATTCACTGAAACAGGGATAATCAATCTCCTCACTGAAACGGGGGACATTCAAACTCCTCACTGAAACAGGGGCGTTCAGACTCCTCACTGAAATGAGGGACATTAAGACTCCTCACTGTAACAGGGACCTGCAGACTCCTCACTGAAATCAGGGACATTAAGACTCCTCACTGTAACAGGGACGTTCAGATTCCTCACTGAAACAGAGGACGTTCAGACTAGTCACTGAAACGGGGGACATTCGGACTACTCACTGAATTGGTGGACGTTCAGACTTGACACTGAAACGGGGGACGTTCAGACTCCTCACAGAAAGTGGGGACTTTACGTCTCCTCACTGAAACGGGTTACGTTCGGACTCCTCATAGAAACGGGGGACGTTCAGACATCTCACTGAAATGGGGGATATTCAAACTCCTCACTGAAACAGGGACATTCAAACTCCTCACCGAAAAGGGGGACGATCAGACTATTCACTGAAACAGGGATAATCAATCTCCTCACTGAAACGGGGGACATTCAAACTCCTCAATGAAACAGGGGCGTTCAGACTCCTCGCTGAAATGGGGGACATTCAAACTCCTCACTGAAACAGGGACATTCAAAATCCTCACTGAAATGGGGGACGTTCAGAGTCGTCACTGAAACAGGGACATTCAAACTCCTCACTGAAACAGGGACATGCAGACTCCTCAGTGAAATGGGGTTCATTCAAACTCCTCAATGAAACAGGGGCGTTCAGACACCTCACTGAAATGGGGGACATTCAAACTCCTCACTGAAACAGGGACAATCAGACTCCTCACTGAAACAGGGACATTCAAACTCCTCACCGAAAAGGGGGACGATCAGACTATTCACTGAAACAGAGATAATCAATCTCCTCATTGAAACGGGGGACATTCAAACTCCTCACTGAAACAGGGACGTTCAGACTCCTCAGTGAAATGGGGTTCATTCAAACTCCTCACTGAAACAGGGGCGTTCAGACACCTCACTGAAATGAGAGACATTAAGACTCTTCACTGTAACAGGGACCTGCAGACTCCTCACTGAAATGAGGGACATTAAGACTCCTCACTGTAACAGGGACGTTCAGATTCCTCACTGAAACAGAGGACGTTCAGAGTAGTCACTGAAACGGGAGACATTCGGACTCCTCACTGAATTGGTGGACGTTCAGACTCCTCACTGAAACCGGGGACGTTCGGACTCCTGATAGAAACGGGGGACGTTCAGACATCTCACTGAAATGGGGGATATTCAAACTCCTCACTGAAACAGGGACGTTCAGACTACTCACTGAAATGGGGGACTTTCAAACTCCTCACTGAAACATGGACGTTCAGACACCTCACTGAAATGGGGGACGTTCAGACTCCTCACTGAAACGGGGGACGTTCAGACTCCTCACAGAAACGGGTCGTTCAGAATCCTCACTGAAACGGGGGACATTCAAACTCCTCACTGAAACGGGGGACTTTACGACTCCTCACTGAAACGGGGGACGTTCGGACTCCTGATAGAAACGGGGGACGTTCAGACATCTCACTGAAATGGGGGATATTCAAACTCCTCACTGAAACATGGTCGTTCAGTCTCCTCACTGAAACAGGGAGATGCAAACTCCTCACTGAAACAGGGACGTTCGGACGAGTCACTAAAACGGGGGACATTCGGACTCCTCACTGAATTGGTGGACGTTCAGACTCCACACTGAAACGGGGGACGTTCAGACTCCTCACAGAAACGGGGGACTTTACGACTCCTCACTGAAACGGTGGACGTGCGGACTCCTCGTAGAAACGGGGGACGTTCAGACTCCTCACTGAAATGGTGGATATTCAAACTCCTCACTGAAACAGGGACGTTCAGACTCCTCACTGAAATGGGGGACTTTCAAACTCCTCACTGAAACATGGACGTTCAGACTCCTCACTGAAACAGGGACATGCAAACTCCTCACTGAAACAGGGACGTTCGGACGAGTCACTAAAACGGGGGACATTCGGACTCCTCACAGAAACGGGGGACTTTACGACTCCTCACTGAAACGGGGGACGTTCAGACTACTCACAGAAACGGGGTCGTTCAGAATCCTCACTGAAACGGAGGACATTCAAACTCCTCACTGAAACGGGGGACATTCGGACTCCTCACTGAATTGGTGGACGTTCATACTCCAGACTGAAACAGGAGACGTTCAGACTCCTCACTGAAACGCGGCACGTTCAAACTCCTCACTGAAACAGGAGACGTTCAGACTCCTCACTGAAACGGAGGACATTCAAACTCCTCACTGAAACGGGGGACTTTACGAATCCTTACTGAAACGGGGGACGTTCGGAATACTCATAGAAACGGGGGACGTTCAGACATCTCACTGAAAAGGGGGAAGTTCAGACACCTCAATGAAACAGGGTCGTTCAGACTCCTCACTGAATTGGGGGACATTCAAACTCCTCACTGAAACAGGGACATTCAAAGTCCTCACTGAAATGGGGGACGTTCAGACTCCTCACTGAAACAGGGACATTCAAACTCCTCACTGAAACAGGGACATTGAAACTCCTCACTGAAAAGGGGGCGTTCAGAGTCGTCACTGAAACAGGGACGTTCAAACTCCTCACTGAAACAGGGACATGCAGACTCCTCAGTGAAATTTGGTTCATTCAAACTCCTCAAAGAAACAGGGGCGTTCAGACTCCTCACTGAAATGGGGGACATTCAAACTCCTCACTGAAACAGGGACATTCTGACTCCTCACTGAAACAGGGACATTCAAATTCCTCACCGAAAAGGGGGACGTTCAGACTATTCACTGAAACAGGGATAATCAATCTCCTCACTGAAACGGGGGACATTCAAACTCCTCACTGAAACAGGGGCGTTCAGACTCCTCACTGAAATGAGGGACATTAAGACTCCTCACTGTAACAGGGACCTGCAGACTCCTCACTGAAATCAGGGACATTAAGACTCCTCACTGTAACAGGGACGTTCAGATTCCTCACTGAAACAGAGGACGTTCAGACTAGTCACTGAAACGGGGGACATTCGGACTACTCACTGAATTGGTGGACGTTCAGACTTGACACTGAAACGGGGGACGTTCAGACTCCTCACAGAAAGTGGGGACTTTACGACTCCTCACTGAAACGGGTTACGTTCGGACTCCTCATAGAAACGGGGGACGTTCAGACATCTCACTGAAATGGGGGATATTCAAACTCCTCACTGAAACAGGGACATTCAAACTCCTCACCGAAAAGGGGGACGATCAGACTATTCACTGAAACAGGGATAATCAATCTCCTCACGGAAACGGGGGACATTCAAACTCCTCAATGAAACAGGGGCGTTCAGACTCCTCGCTGAAATGGGGGACATTCAAACTCCTCACTGAAAAAGGGACATTCAAAATCCTCACTGAAATGGGGGACGTTCAGAGTCGTCACTGAAACAGGGACGTTCAAACTCCTCACTGAAACAGGGACATGCAGACTCCTCAGTGAAATGGGGTTCATTCAAACTCCTCAATGAAACAGGGGCGTTCAGACACCTCACTGAAATGGGGGACATTCAAACTCCTCACTGAAACAGGGACAATCAGATTCCTCACTGAAACAGAGGACGTTCAGACTAGTCACTGAAACGGGAGACATTCGGACTCCTCACTGAATTGGTGGACGTTCAGACTCCACACTGAAACGGGGGACGTTCAGACTCCTCACAGAAACGGGGGACTTTACGACTCCTCACTGAAACCGGGGACGTTCGGACTCCTGATAGAAACGGGGGACGTTCAGACATCTCACAGAAATGGGGGATATTCAAACTCCTCACTGAAACAGGGACGTTCAGACTCCTCACTGAAAAGGGGGACGTTCAGAATCCTCACTGAAACGGGGGACGTTCAGACTCCTCACAGAAACGGGTCGTTCAGAATCCTCACTGAAACGGGGGACATTCAAACTCCTCACTGAAATGGGGGACTTTACGACTCCTCACTGAAACGGGGGACGTTCGGACTCCTGATAGAAACGGGGGACGTTCAGACATCTCACTGAAATGGGGGACATTCAAACTCCTCACTGAAACATGGTCGTTCAGTCTCCTCACTGAAACAGGGAGATGCAAACTCCTCACTGAAACAGGGACGTTCGGACGAGTCACTAAAACGGGGGACATTCGGACTCCTCACTGAATTGGTGGACGTTCAGACTCCACACTGAAACGGGGGACGTTCAGACTCCTCACAGAAACGGGGGACTTTACGACTCCTCACTGAAACGGTGGACGTGCGGACTCCTCGTAGAAACGGGGGACGTTCAGACTCCTCACTGAAATGGTGGATATTCAAACTCCTCACTGAAACAGGGACGTTCAGACTCCTCACTGAAATGGGGGACTTTCAAACTCCTCACAGAAACATGGACGTTCAGACTCCTCACTGAAACAGGGACATGCAAACTCCTCACTGAAACAGGGACGTTCGGACGAGTCACTAAAACGGGGGACATTCGGACTCCTCACAGAAACGGGGGACTTTACGACTCCTCACTGAAACGGTGGACGTGCGGACTCCTCGTAGAAACGGGGGAGGTTCAGACTCCTCACTGAAATGGTGGATATTCAAACTCCTCACTGAAACAGGGACATGCAGACTCCTCAGTGAAATGGGGTTCATTCAAACTCCTCAATGAAACAGGGGCGTTCAGACACCTCACTGAAATGGGGGACATTCAAACTCCTCACTGAAACAGGGACAATCAGACTCCTCACTGAAACAGGGACATTCAAACTCCTAACCGAAAAGGGGGACGATCAGACTATTCACTGAAACAGGGATAATCAATCTCCTCATTGAAACGGGGGACATTCAAACTCCTCACTGAAACAGGGACGTTCAGACTCCTCAGTGAAATGGGGTTCATTCAAATTCCTCACTGAAACAGGGGCGTTCAGACTCCTCACTGAAATGAGAGACATTAAGACTCTTCACTGTAACAGGGACCTGCAGACTCCTCACTGAAATGAGGGACATTAAGACTCCTCACTGTAACAGGGACGTTCAGATTCCTCACTGAAACAGAGGACGTTCAGACTAGTCACTGAAACGGGAGACATTCGGACTCCTCACTGAATTGGTGGACGTTCAGACTCCACACTGAAACGGGGGACGTTCAGACTCCTCACAGAAACGGGGGACTTTACGACTCCTCACTGAAACCGGGGACGTTCGGACTCCTGATAGAAACGGGGGACGTTCAGACATCTCACAGAAATGGGGGATATTCAAACTCCTCACTGAAACAGGGACGTTCAGACTCCTCACTGAAATGGGGGACTTTCAAACTCCTCACTGAAACATGGACGTTCAGACTCCTCACTGAAAAGGGGGACGTTCAGAATCCTCACTGAAACGGGGGACGTTCAGACTCCTCACAGAAACGGGTCGTTCAGAATCCTCACTGAAACGGGGGACATTCAAACTCCTCACTGAAATGGGGGACTTTACGAATCCTCACTGAAACGGGGGACGTTCGGACTCCTGATAGAAACGGGGGACGTTCAGACATCTCACTGAAATGGGGGACATTCAAACTCCTCACTGAAACATGGTCGTTCAGTCTCCTCACTGAGACAGGGAGATGCAAACTCCTCACTGAAACAGGGACGTTCGGACGAGTCACTAAAACGGGGGACATTCGGACTCCTCACTGAATTGGTGGACGTTCAGACTCCTCACAGAAACGGGGGACTTTACGACTCCTCACTGAAACGGTGGACGTGCGGACGCCTCGTAGAAACGGGGGACGTTCAGACTCCTCACTGAAATGGTGGATATTCAAACTCCTCACTGAAACAGGGACGTTCAGACTCCTCACTGAAATGGGGGACTTTCAAACTCCTCACTGAAACATGGACGTTCAGACTCCTCACTGAAACAGGGACATGCAAACTCCTCACTGAAACAGGGACGTTCGGACGAGTCACTAAAACGGGGGACATTCGGACTCCTCACAGAAACGGGGGACTTTACGACTCCTCACTGAAACGGGGGACGTGCGGACTCCTCATAGAAACGGGGGACGTTCAGACTCCTCACTGAAACGGGGGACGTTCAGACTACTCACAGAAACGGGGTCGTTCAGAATCCTCACTGAAACGGAGGACATTCAAACTCCTCACTGAAACGGGGGACATTCGGACTCCTCACTGAATTGGTGGACGTTCATACTCCAGACTGAAACAGGAGACGTTCAGACTCCTCACTGAAACGCGGCACGTTCAAACTCCTCACTGAAACAGGAGACGTTCAGACTCCTCACTGAAACGGAGGACATTCAAACTCCTCACTGAAACGGGGGACTTTACGACTCCTTACTGAAACGGGGGACGTTCGGAATACTCATAGAAACGGGGGACGTTCAGACATCTCACTGAAAAGGGGGAAGTTCAGACACCTCAATGAAACAGGGGCGTTCAGACTCCTCACTGAAATGGGGGACATTCGGACTCCTCACTGAATTGGTTGACGTTCATACTCCAGACTGAAACAGGAGACGTTCAGACTCCAAACTGAAACGGGGCACGTTCAAACTCCTCACTGAAACAGGAGACGTTCAGACTCCTCACTGAAACGGGGGACATTACGACTCCTTACTGAAACGGGGGACGTTCAGTCATCTCACTGAAAAGGGGGAAGTTCAGACTCCTCACTGAAACAGGGACATTCAAACTCCTCACTGAAACAGGGACTTTCAAACGCATCACTGAAAAGGGGGACGTTCAGATTCGTCACTGAAACAGGGACATTCAAACTCCTCACTGAAACAGGGAGGTTCAGACACCTCACTGAAATGGGGGACTTTCAACCTCCTCACTGAAACGTGGACGTTCAGACTCCTCACTGAAATGGGGGACGTTCAAACTCCTCACTGAAACATTGACGCTCAGTCTCCTCACTGAAACAGAGACATGCAAACTCCTCACTGAAACAGGGACGTTCGGACTCCTCACTAAAACGGGGGACATTCGGACTCCTCACAGAAACGGGGGACTTTACGACTCCTCACTGAAACCGGGGACGTTCGGACTCCTGATAGAAACGGGGGACGTTCAGACATCTCACTGAAATGGGGGATATTCAAACTCCTCACAGAAACAGGGGCGTTCAGACTCCTCACTGAAATGAGGGACATTAAGACTCCTCACTGTAACAGGAACCTGCAGACACCTCATTGAAATGAGGGACATTAAGACTCCTCACTGCAACAGGGACGTTCAGATTCCTCACTGAAACAGAGGTCGTTCAGACTAGTCACTGAAACAGGGTCATTCAAACTCCTCACTGAAATGGGGGACGTTCAGAGTCGTCACTGAAACAGGGACATGCATACTCCTCAGTGAAATGGGGTTCATTCAAACTCCTCAATGAAACAGGGGCGTTCAGACTCCTCACTGAAATGGGGGACATTCAAACTCCTCACTGAAACAGGGACATTCAGACTCCTCACTGAAACAGGGACATTCAAACTCGTCACCGAAAAGGGGGACGATCAGACTATTCACTGAAACAGGGATAATCAATCTCATCACTGAAACGGGGGACATTCAAACTCCTCACTGAAACAGGCACGTTCAGACTCCTCAGTGAAATGGGGTTCATTCAAACTCCTCACTGAAACAGGGGCGTTCAGACTCATCACTGAAATGAGAGAAATTAAGACTCTTCACTGTAACAGGGACGTTCAGATTCCTCACTGAAACAGAGGACGTTCTGACTAGTCACTGAAACGGGGGACATTCAAACTCCTCACTGAAACTGGAGACGTTCAGACTCCAAACTGAAACGGGGCACGTTCAAACTCCTCACTGAAACAGGAGACGTTCAGACTCCTCACTGAAACAGAGGACATTCAAACTCCTCACTGAAACGGGGGACTTTACGACTCTTTACTGAAACGGGGGACGTTCGGAATACTCAGAGAAACGGGGGACGTTCAGACATCTCACTGAAAAGGGGGAAGTTCAGACTCCTCACTGAAACAGGGACATTCAAACTCCTCACTGAAAAGGGGGAAGTTCAGACTCCTCACTGAAACAGGGACATTCAAACTCCTCACTGAAATGGGGGACGTTCAGACTCCTCATTGAAACAGGGACATTCAAACTCCTCACTGAAACAGGGATATTCAAACTCCTCACTGAAACAGGGACATGCAGACT
Source organism: Hemitrygon akajei (assembly GCF_048418815.1). Taxonomy (NCBI): domain Eukaryota; kingdom Metazoa; phylum Chordata; class Chondrichthyes; order Myliobatiformes; family Dasyatidae; genus Hemitrygon; species Hemitrygon akajei. The sequence continues at coordinate 112,146,964 of NC_133128.1, forward strand.
CCTCAGTGAAATGGGGGACATTCAAACTCCTCACTGAAACAGGGACATTCAAACTCCTCACTGAAAAGGGGGACGTTCAAACTCCTCACTGAAACAGGGACATGCAGACTCCTCAGTGAAATGGGGTTCATTCAAACTCCTCAATGAAACAGGGGCGTTCAGACTCCTCACTGAAATGGGGGACTTTCAAACTCCTCACTGAAACAGGGACATTCAAACTCCTCACCGAAAAGGGGGACGATCAGACTATTCACTGAAACAGGGATAATCAATCTCCTCACTGAAACGGGGGACGTTCAGACTCCTCACTGAAACAGGGACATTCAAACTCCTCACTGAAACAGGGTCATTCAAACTCCTCACTGAAAAGGGGGACGTTCAGAGTCGTCACTGAAACAGGGACGTTCAAACTCCTCACTGAAACAGGGACATGCAGACTCCTCAGTGAAATGGGGTTCATTCAAACTCCTCAATGAAACAGGGGCGTTCAGACACCTCACTGAAATGGGGGACATTCAAACTCCTCACTGAAACAGGGACAATCAGACTCCTCACTGAAACAGGGACATTCAAACTCCTCACCGAAAAGGGGGACGATCAGACTATTCACTGAAACAGGGATAATCAATCTCCTCATTGAAACGGGGGACATTCAAACTCCTCACTGAAACAGGGACGTTCAGACTCCTCAGTGAAATGGGGTTCATTCAAACTCCTCACTGAAACAGGGGCGTTCAGACTCCTCACTGAAATGAGAGACATTAAGACTCTTCACTGTAACAGTGACCTGCAGACTCCTCACTGAAATGAGGGACATTAAGACTCCTCACTGTAACAGGGACGTTCAGATTCCTCACTGAAACAGAGGACGTTCAGACTAGTCACTGAAACGGGAGACATTCGGACTCCTCACTGAATTGGTGGACGTTCAGACTCCACACTGAAACGGGGGACGTTCAGACTCCTCACAGAAACGGGGGACTTTACGACTCCTCACTGAAACCGGGGACGTTCGGACTCCTGATAGAAACGGGGGACGTTCAGACATCTCACAGAAATGGGGGATATTCAAACTCCTCACTGAAACAGGGACGTTCAGACTCCTCACTGAAATGGGGGACTTTCAAACTCCTCACTGAAACATCGACGTTCAGACTCCTCACTGAAATGGGGGACGTTCAGACTCCTCACTGAAACGGGGGACGTTCAGACTCCTCACAGAAACGGGTCGTTCACAATCCTCACTGAAACGGGGGACATTCAAACTCCTCACTGAAACGGGGGACTTTACGACTCCTCACTGAAACGGGGGACGTTCGGACTCCTGATAGAAACGGGGGACGTTCAGACATCTCACTGAAATGGGGGATATTCAAACTCCTCACTGAAACATGGTCGTTCAGTCTCCTCACTGAAACAGGGAGATGCAAACTCCTCACTGAAACAGGGACGTTCGGACGAGTCACTAAAACGGGGGACATTCGGACTCCTCACTGAATTGGTGGACGTTCAGACTCCACACTGAAACGGGGGACGTTCAGACTCCTCACAGAAACGGGGGACTTTACGACTCCTCACTGAAACGGTGGACGTGCGGACTCCTCGTAGAAACGGGGGACGTTCAGACTCCTCACTGAAACGGAGGACATTCAAACTCCTCACTGAAACGGGGGACATTCGGACTCCTCACAGAAACGGGGGACTTTACGACTCCTCACTGAAACGGGGGACGTTCAGACTACTCACAGAAACGGGGTCATTCAGAATCCTCACTGAAACGGAGGACATTCAAACTCCTCACTGAAACGGGGGACATTCGGACTCCTCACTGAATTGGTGGACGTTCATACTCCAGACTGAAACAGGAGACGTTCAGACTCCTCACTGAAACGCGGCACGTTCAAACTCCTCACTGAAACAGGATACGTTCAGACTCCTCACTGAAACGGAGGACATTCAAACTCCTCACTGAAACGGGGGACTTTACGACTCTTTACTGAAACGGGGGACGTTCGGAATACTCAGAGAAACGGGGGACGTTCAGACATCTCACTGAAAAGGGGGAAGTTCAGACTCCTCACTGAAACAGGGACATTCAAACTCCTCACTGAAAAGGGGGAAGTTCAGACTCCTCACTGAAACAGGGACATTCAAACTCCTCACTGAAACAGGGACTTTCAAACGCATCACTGAAAAGGGGGACGTTCAGATTCGTCACTGAAACAGGGACATTCAAACTCCTCACTGCAACAGGGAGGTTCAGACACCTCACTGAAATGGGGGACTTTCAACCTCCTCACTGAAACGTGGACGTTCAGACTCCTCACTGAAATGGGGGACGTTCAAACTCCTCACTGAAACATGGACGCTCAGTCTCCTCACTGAAACAGAGACATGCAAACTCCTCACTGAAACAGGGACGTTCGGACTCCTCACTAAAACGGGGGACATTCGGACTCCTCACAGAAACGGGGGACTTTACGACTCCTCACTGAAACCGGGGACGTTCGGACTCCTGATAGAAACGGGGGACGTTCAGACATCTCACTGAAATGGGGGATATTCAAACTCCTCACAGAAACAGGGGCGTTCAGACTCCTCACTGAAATGAGGGACATTAAGACTCCTCACTGTAACAGGAACCTGCAGACACCTCATTGAAATGAGGGACATTAAGACTCCTCACTGCAACAGGGACGTTCAGATTCCTCACTGAAACAGAGGACGTTCAGACTAGTCACTGAAACAGGGTCATTCAAACTCCTCACTGAAATGGGGGACGTTCAGAGTCGTCACTGAAACAGGGACATGCATACTCCTCAGTGAAATGGGGTTCATTCAAACTCCTCAATGAAACAGGGGCGTTCAGACTCCTCACTGAAATGGGGGACATTCAAACTCCTCACTGAAACAGGGACATTCAGACTCCTCACTGAAACAGGGACATTCAAACTCCTCACCGAAAAGGGGGACGATCAGACTATTCACTGAAACAGGGATAATCAATCTCATCACTGAAACGGGGGACATTCAAACTCCTCACTGAAACAGGCACGTTCAGACTCCTCAGTGAAATGGGGTTCATTCAAACTCCTCACTGAAACTGGGGCGTTCAGACTCATCACTGAAATGAGAGACATTAAGACTCTTCACTGTAACAGGGACGTTCAGATTCCTCACTGAAACAGAGGACGTTCTGACTAGTCACTGAAACGGGGGACATTCAAACTCCTCACTGAAACTGGAGACGTTCAGACTCCTCACTGAATTGGTGGACGTTCAGACTCCACACTGAAACGGGGGACGTTCAGACTCCTCACAGAAACGGGGGACTTTACGACTCCTCACTGAAACCGGGGACGTTCGGACTCCTGATAGAAACGGGGGACGTTCAGACATCTCACAGAAATGGGGGATATTCAAACTCCTCACTGAAACAGGGACGTTCAGACTCCTCACTGAAATGGGGGACTTTCAAACTCCTCACTGAAACATCGACGTTCAGACTCCTCACTGAAATGGGGGACGTTCAGACTCCTCACTGAAACGGGGGACGTTCAGACTCCTCACAGAAACGGGTCGTTCACAATCCTCACTGAAACGGGGGACATTCAAACTCCTCACTGAAACGGGGGACTTTACGACTCCTCACTGAAACGGGGGACGTTCGGACTCCTGATAGAAACGGGGGACGTTCAGACATCTCACTGAAATGGGGGATATTCAAACTCCTCACTGAAACATGGTCGTTCAGTCTCCTCACTGAAACAGGGAGATGCAAACTCCTCACTGAAACAGGGACGTTCGGACGAGTCACTAAAACGGGGGACATTCGGACTCCTCACTGAATTGGTGGACGTTCAGACTCCACACTGAAACGGGGGACGTTCAGACTCCTCACAGAAACGGGGGACTTTACGACTCCTCACTGAAACGGTGGACGTGCGGACTCCTCGTAGAAACGGGGGACGTTCAGACTCCTCACTGAAACGGAGGACATTCAAACTCCTCACTGAAACGGGGGACATTCGGACTCCTCACAGAAACGGGGGACTTTACGACTCCTCACTGAAACGGGGGACGTTCAGACTACTCACAGAAACGGGGTCATTCAGAATCCTCACTGAAACGGAGGACATTCAAACTCCTCACTGAAACGGGGGACATTCGGACTCCTCACTGAATTGGTGGACGTTCATACTCCAGACTGAAACAGGAGACGTTCAGACTCCTCACTGAAACGCGGCACGTTCAAACTCCTCACTGAAACAGGATACGTTCAGACTCCTCACTGAAACGGAGGACATTCAAACTCCTCACTGAAACGGGGGACTTTACGAATCCTTACTGAAACGGGGGACGTTCGGAATACTCATAGAAACGGGGGACGTTCAGACATCTCACTGAAAAGGGGGAAGTTCAGACACCCCAATGAAACAGGGTCGTTCAGACTCCTCACTGAATTGGGGAACATTCAAACTCCTCACTGAAACAGGGACATTCAAACTCCTCACTGAAATGGGGGACGTTCAGACTCCTCACTGAAACAGGGACATTCAAACTCCTCACTGAAACAGGGACATTGAAACTCCTCACTGAAAAGGGGGCGTTCAGAGTCGTCACTGAAACAGGGACGTTCAAACTCCTCACTGAAACAGGGACCTGCAGACTCCTCAGTGAAATTTGGTTCATTCAAACTCCTCAATGAAACAGGGGCGTTCAGACTCCTCACTGAAATGGGGGACATTCAAACTCCTCACTGAAACAGGGACATTCAGACTCCTCACTGAAACAGGGACATTCAAACTCCTCACCGAAAAGGGGGACGTTCAGACTATTCACTGAAACAGGGATAATCAATCTCCTCACTGAAACGGGGGACATTCAAACTCCTCACTGAAACAGGGGCGTTCAGACTCCTCACTGAAATGAGGGACATTAAGACTCCTCACTGTAACAGGGACCTGCAGACTCCTCACTGAAATCAGGGACATTAAGACTCCTCACTGTAACAGGGACGTTCAGATTCCTCACTGAAACAGAGGACGTTCAGACTAGTCACTGAAACGGGGGACATTCGGACTACTCACTGAATTGGTGGACGTTCAGACTTGACACTGAAACGGGGGACGTTCAGACTCCTCACAGAAAGTGGGGACTTTACGACTCCTCACTGAAACGGGTTACGTTCGGACTCCTCATAGAAACGGGGGACGTTCAGACATCTCACTGAAATGGGGGATATTCAAACTCCTCACTGAAACAGGGACATTCAAACTCCTCACCGAAAAGGGGGACGATCAGACTATTCACTGAAACAGGGATAATCAATCTCTTCACTGAAACGGGGGACATTCAAACTCTTCAATGAAACAGGGGCGTTCAGACTCCTCGCTGAAATGGGGGACATTCAAACTCCTCACTGAAAAAGGGACATTCAAAATCCTCACTGAAATGGGGGACGTTCAGAGTCGTCACTGAAACAGGGACGTTCAAACTCCTCACTGAAACAGGGACATGCAGACTCCTCAGTGAAATGGGGTTCATTCAAACTCCTCAATGAAACAGGGGCGTTCAGACACCTCACTGAAATGGGGGACATTCAAACTCCTCACTGAAACAGGGACAATCAGACTCCTCACTGAAACAGGGACATTCAAACTCCTCACCGAAAAGGGGGACGATCAGACTATTCACTGAAACAGGGATAATCAATCTCCTCATTGAAACGGGGGACATTCAAACTCCTCACTGAAACAGGGACGTTCAGACTCCTCAGTGAAATGGGGTTCATTCAAACTCCTCACTGAAACAGGGGCGTTCAGACTCCTCACTGAAATGAGAGACATTAAGACTCTTCACTGTAACAGTGACCTGCAGACTCCTCACTGAAATGAGGGACATTAAGACTCCTCACTGTAACAGGGACGTTCAGATTCCTCACTGAAACAGAGGACGTTCAGACTAGTCACTGAAACGGGAGACATTCGGACTCCTCACTGAATTGGTGGACGTTCAGACTCCACACTGAAACGGGGGACGTTCAGACTCCTCACAGAAACGGGGGACTTTACGACTCCTCACTGAAACCGGGGACGTTCGGACTCCTGATAGAAACGGGGGACGTTCAGACATCTCACAGAAATGGGGGATATTCAAACTCCTCACTGAAACAGGGACGTTCAGACTCCTCACTGAAATGGGGGACTTTCAAACTCCTCACTGAAACATCGACGTTCAGACTCCTCACTGAAATGGGGGACGTTCAGACTCCTCACTGAAACGGGGGACGTTCAGACTCCTCACAGAAACGGGTCGTTCACAATCCTCACTGAAACGGGGGACATTCAAACTCCTCACTGAAACGGGGGACTTTACGACTCCTCACTGAAACGGGGGACGTTCGGACTCCTGATAGAAACGGGGGACGTTCAGACATCTCACTGAAATGGGGGATATTCAAACTCCTCACTGAAACATGGTCGTTCAGTCTCCTCACTGAAACAGGGAGATACAAACTCCTCACTGAAACAGGGACGTTCGGACGAGTCACTAAAACGGGGGACATTCGGACTCCTCACTGAATTGGTGGACGTTCAGACTCCACACTGAAACGGGGGACGTTCAGACTCCTCACAGAAACGGGGGACTTTACGACTCCTCACTGAAACGGTGGACGTGCGGACTCCTCGTAGAAACGGGGGACGTTCAGACTCCTCACTGAAACGGAGGACATTCAAACTCCTCACTGAAACGGGGGACATTCGGACTCCTCACAGAAACGGGGGACTTTACGACTCCTCACTGAAACGGGGGACGTTCAGACTACTCACAGAAACGGGGTCATTCAGAATCCTCACTGAAACGGAGGACATTCAAACTCCTCACTGAAACGGGGGACATTCGGACTCCTCACTGAATTGGTGGACGTTCATACTCCAGACTGAAACAGGAGACGTTCAGACTCCTCACTGAAACGCGGCACGTTCAAACTCCTCACTGAAACAGGATACGTTCAGACTCCTCACTGAAACGGAGGACATTCAAACTCCTCACTGAAACGGGGGACTTTACGACTCTTTACTGAAACGGGGGACGTTCGGAATACTCAGAGAAACGGGGGACGTTCAGACATCTCACTGAAAAGGGGGAAGTTCAGACTCCTCACTGAAACAGGGACATTCAAACTCCTCACTGAAAAGGGGGAAGTTCAGACTCCTCACTGAAACAGGGACATTCAAACTCCTCACTGAAACAGGGACTTTCAAACGCATCACTGAAAAGGGGGACGTTCAGATTCGTCACTGAAACAGGGACATTCAAACTCCTCACTGAAACAGGGAGGTTCAGACACCTCACTGAAATGGGGGACTTTCAACCTCCTCACTGAAACGTGGACGTTCAGACTCCTCACTGAAATGGGGGACGTTCAAACTCCTCACTGAAACATGGACGCTCAGTCTCCTCACTGAAACAGAGACATGCAAACTCCTCACTGAAACAGGGACGTTCGGACTCCTCACTAAAACGGGGGACATTCGGACTCCTCACAGAAACGGGGGACTTTACGACTCCTCACTGAAACCGGGGACGTTCGGACTCCTGATAGAAACGGGGGACGTTCAGACATCTCACTGAAATGGGGGATATTCAAACTCCTCACAGAAACAGGGGCGTTCAGACTCCTCACTGAAATGAGGGACATTAAGACTCCTCACTGTAACAGGAACCTGCAGACACCTCATTGAAATGAGGGACATTAAGACTCCTCACTGCAACAGGGACGTTCAGATTCCTCACTGAAACAGAGGACGTTCAGACTAGTCACTGAAACAGGGTCATTCAAACTCCTCACTGAAATGGGGGACGTTCAGAGTCGTCACTGAAACAGGGACATGCATACTCCTCAGTGAAATGGGGTTCATTCAAACTCCTCAATGAAACAGGGGCGTTCAGACTCCTCACTGAAATGGGGGACATTCAAACTCCTCACTGAAACAGGGACATTCAGACTCCTCACTGAAACAGGGACATTCAAACTCCTCACCGAAAAGGGGGACGATCAGACTATTCACTGAAACAGGGATAATCAATCTCATCACTGAAACGGGGGACATTCAAACTCCTCACTGAAACAGGCACGTTCAGACTCCTCAGTGAAATGGGGTTCATTCAAACTCCTCACTGAAACTGGGGCGTTCAGACTCATCACTGAAATGAGAGACATTAAGACTCTTCACTGTAACAGGGACGTTCAGATTCCTCACTGAAACAGAGGACGTTCTGACTAGTCACTGAAACGGGGGACATTCAAACTCCTCACTGAAACTGGAGACGTTCAGACTCCAAACTGAAACGGGGCACGTTCAAACTCCTCACTGAAACAGGAGACGTTCAGACTCCTCACTGAAACAGAGGACATTCAAACTCCTCACTGAAACGGGGGACTTTACGACTCTTTACTGAAACGGGGGACGTTCGGAATACTCAGAGAAACGGGGGACGTTCAGACATCTCACTGAAAAGGGGGAAGTTCAGACTCCTCACTGAAACAGGGACATTCAAACTCCTCACTGAAAAGGGGGAAGTTCAGACTCCTCACTGAAACAGGGACATTCAAACTCCTCACTGAAATGGGGGACGTTCAGACTCCTCATTGAAACAGGGACATTCAAACTCCTCACTGAAACAGGGATATTCAAACTCCTCACTGAAACAGGGACATGCAGACTCCTCAGTGAAATGGGGGACATTCAAACTCCTCACTGAAACATGGACGCTCAGTCTCCTCACTGAAACAGAGACATGCAAACTCCTCACTGAAACAGGGACGTTCGGACTCCTCACTAAAACGGGGGACATTCGGACTCCTCACAGAAACGGGGGACTTTACGACTCCTCACTGAAACCGGGGACGTTCGGACTCCTGATAGAAACGGGGGACGTTCGGACATCTCACTGAAATGGGGGATATTCAAACTCCTCACAGAAACAGGGGCGTTCAGACTCCTCACTGAAATGAGGGACATTAAGACTCCTCACTGTAACAGGAACCTGCAGACACCTCATTGAAATGAGGGACATTAAGACTCCTCACTGCAACAGGGACGTTCAGATTCCTCACTGAAACAGAGGACGTTCAGACTAGTAACTGAAACAGGGTCATTCAAACTCCTCACTGAAATGGGGGACGTTCAGAGTCGTCACTGAAACAGGGACATGCATACTCCTCAGTGAAATGGGGTTCATTCAAACTCCTCAATGAAACAGGGGCGTTCAGACTCCTCACTGAAATGGGGGACATTCAAACTCCTCACTGAAACAGGGACATTCAGACTCCTCACTGAAACAGGGACATTCAAACTCCTCACCGAAAAGGGGGACGATCAGACTATTCACTGAAACAGGGATAATCAATCTCATCACTGAAACGGGGGACATTCAAACTCCTCACTGAAACAGGCACGTTCAGACTCCTCAGTGAAATGGGGTTCATTCAAACTCCTCACTGAAACTGGGGCGTTCAGACTCATCACTGAAATGAGAGACATTAAGACTCTTCACTGTAACAGGGACGTTCAGATTCCTCACTGAAACAGAGGACGTTCTGACTAGTCACTGAAACGGGGGACATTCAAACTCCTCACTGAAACTGGAGACGTTCAGACTCCAAACTGAAACGGGGCACGTTCAAACTCCTCACTGAAACAGGAGACGTTCAGACTCCTCACTGAAACAGAGGACATTCAAACTCCTCACTGAAACGGGGGACTTTACGACTCTTTACTGAAACGGGGGACGTTCGGAATACTCAGAGAAACGGGGGACGTTCAGACATCTCACTGAAAAGGGGGAAGTTCAGACTCCTCACTGAAACAGGGACATTCAAACTCCTCACTGAAAAGGGGGAAGTTCAGACTCCTCACTGAAACAGGGACATTCAAACTCCTCACTGAAATGGGGGACGTTCAGACTCCTCATTGAAACAGGGACATTCAAACTCCTCACTGAAACAGGGATATTCAAACTCCTCACTGAAACAGGGACATGCAGACTCCTCAGTGAAATGGGGGACATTCAAACTCCTCACTGAAACAGGGACATTCAAACTCCTCACTGAAAAGGGGGACGTTCAAACTCCTCACTGAAACAGGGACATGCAGACTCCTCAGTGAAATGGGGTTCATTCAAACTCCTCAATGAAACAGGGGCGTTCAGACTCCTCACTGAAATGGGGGACTTTCAAACTCCTCACTGAAACAGGGACATTCAAACTCCTCACCGAAAAGGGGGACGATCAGACTATTCACTGAAACAGGGATAATCAATCTCCTCACTGAAACGGGGGACGTTCAGACTCCTCACTGAAACAGGGACATTCAAACTCCTCACTGAAACAGGGTCATTCAAACTCCTCACTGAAAAGGGGGACGTTCAGAGTCGTCACTGAAACAGGGACGTTCAAACTCCTCACTGAAACAGGGACATGCAGACTCCTCAGTGAAATGGGGTTCATTCAAACTCCTCAATGAAACAGGGGCGTTCAGACACCTCACTGAAATGGGGGACATTCAAACTCCTCACTGAAACAGGGACAATCAGACTCCTCACTGAAACAGGGACATTCAAACTCCTCACCGAAAAGGGGGACGATCAGACTATTCACTGAAACAGGGATAATCAATCTCCTCATTGAAACGGGGGACATTCAAACTCCTCACTGAAACAGGGACGTTCAGACTCCTCAGTGAAATGGGGTTCATTCAAACTCCTCACTGAAACAGGGGCGTTCAGACTCCTCACTGAAATGAGAGACATTAAGACTCTTCACTGTAACAGTGACCTGCAGACTCCTCACTGAAATGAGGGACATTAAGACTCCTCACTGTAACAGGGACGTTCAGATTCCTCACTGAAACAGAGGACGTTCAGACTAGTCACTGAAACGGGAGACATTCGGACTCCTCACTGAATTGGTGGACGTTCAGACTCCACACTGAAACGGGGGACGTTCAGACTCCTCACAGAAACGGGGGACTTTACGACTCCTCACTGAAACCGGGGACGTTCGGACTCCTGATAGAAACGGGGGACGTTCAGACATCTCACAGAAATGGGGGATATTCAAACTCCTCACTGAAACAGGGACGTTCAGACTCCTCACTGAAATGGGGGACTTTCAAACTCCTCACTGAAACATCGACGTTCAGACTCCTCACTGAAATGGGGGACGTTCAGACTCCTCACTGAAACGGGGGACGTTCAGACTCCTCACAGAAACGGGTCGTTCACAATCCTCACTGAAACGGGGGACATTCAAACTCCTCACTGAAACGGGGGACTTTACGACTCCTCACTGAAACGGGGGACGTTCGGACTCCTGATAGAAACGGGGGACGTTCAGACATCTCACTGAAATGGGGGATATTCAAACTCCTCACTGAAACATGGTCGTTCAGTCTCCTCACTGAAACAGGGAGATGCAAACTCCTCACTGAAACAGGGACGTTCGGACGAGTCACTAAAACGGGGGACATTCGGACTCCTCACTGAATTGGTGGACGTTCAGACTCCACACTGAAACGGGGGACGTTCAGACTCCTCACAGAAACGGGGGACTTTACGACTCCTCACTGAAACGGTGGACGTGCGGACTCCTCGTAGAAACGGGGGACGTTCAGACTCCTCACTGAAACGGAGGACATTCAAACTCCTCACTGAAACGGGGGACATTCGGACTCCTCACAGAAACGGGGGACTTTACGACTCCTCACTGAAACGGGGGACGTTCAGACTACTCACAGAAACGGGGTCATTCAGAATCCTCACTGAAACGGAGGACATTCAAACTCCTCACTGAAACGGGGGACATTCGGACTCCTCACTGAATTGGTGGACGTTCATACTCCAGACTGAAACAGGAGACGTTCAGACTCCTCACTGAAACGCGGCACGTTCAAACTCCTCACTGAAACAGGATACGTTCAGACTCCTCACTGAAACGGAGGACATTCAAACTCCTCACTGAAACGGGGGACTTTACGAATCCTTACTGAAACGGGGGACGTTCGGAATACTCATAGAAACGGGGGACGTTCAGACATCTCACTGAAAAGGGGGAAGTTCAGACACCCCAATGAAACAGGGTCGTTCAGACTCCTCACTGAATTGGGGAACATTCAAACTCCTCACTGAAACAGGGACATTCAAACTCCTCACTGAAATGGGGGACGTTCAGACTCCTCACTGAAACAGGGACATTCAAACTCCTCACTGAAACAGGGACATTGAAACTCCTCACTGAAAAGGGGGCGTTCAGAGTCGTCACTGAAACAGGGACGTTCAAACTCCTCACTGAAACAGGGACCTGCAGACTCCTCAGTGAAATTTGGTTCATTCAAACTCCTCAATGAAACAGGGGCGTTCAGACTCCTCACTGAAATGGGGGACATTCAAACTCCTCACTGAAACAGGGACATTCAGACTCCTCACTGAAACAGGGACATTCAAACTCCTCACCGAAAAGGGGGACGTTCAGACTATTCACTGAAACAGGGATAATCAATCTCCTCACTGAAACGGGGGACATTCAAACTCCTCACTGAAACAGGGGCGTTCAGACTCCTCACTGAAATGAGGGACATTAAGACTCCTCACTGTAACAGGGACCTGCAGACTCCTCACTGAAATCAGGGACATTAAGACTCCTCACTGTAACAGGGACGTTCAGATTCCTCACTGAAACAGAGGACGTTCAGACTAGTCACTGAAACGGGGGACATTCGGACTACTCACTGAATTGGTGGACGTTCAGACTTGACACTGAAACGGGGGACGTTCAGACTCCTCACAGAAAGTGGGGACTTTACGACTCCTCACTGAAACGGGTTACGTTCGGACTCCTCATAGAAACGGGGGACGTTCAGACATCTCACTGAAATGGGGGATATTCAAACTCCTCACTGAAACAGGGACATTCAAACTCCTCACCGAAAAGGGGGACGATCAGACTATTCACTGAAACAGGGATAATCAATCTCTTCACTGAAACGGGGGACATTCAAACTCTTCAATGAAACAGGGGCGTTCAGACTCCTCGCTGAAATGGGGGACATTCAAACTCCTCACTGAAAAAGGGACATTCAAAATCCTCACTGAAATGGGGGACGTTCAGAGTCGTCACTGAAACAGGGACGTTCAAACTCCTCACTGAAACAGGGACATGCAGACTCCTCAGTGAAATGGGGTTCATTCAAACTCCTCAATGAAACAGGGGCGTTCAGACACCTCACTGAAATGGGGGACATTCAAACTCCTCACTGAAACAGGGACAATCAGACTCCTCACTGAAACAGGGACATTCAAACTCCTCACCGAAAAGGGGGACGATCAGACTATTCACTGAAACAGGGATAATCAATCTCCTCATTGAAACGGGGGACATTCAAACTCCTCACTGAAACAGGGACGTTCAGACTCCTCAGTGAAATGGGGTTCATTCAAACTCCTCACTGAAACAGGGGCGTTCAGACTCCTCACTGAAATGAGAGACATTAAGACTCTTCACTGTAACAGGGACCTGCAGACTCCTCACTGAAATGAGGGACATTAAGACTCCTCACTGTAACAGGGACGTTCAGATTCCTCACTGAAACAGAGGACGTTCAGACTAGTCACTGAAACGGGAGACATTCGGACTCCTCACTGAATTGGTGGACGTTCAGACTCCACACTGAAACGGGGGACGTTCAGACTCCTCACTGAAACAGGGACGTTCAGATTCCTCACTGAAACAGAGGACGTTCAGACTAGTCACTGAAACGGGAGACATTCGGACTCCTCACTGAATTGGTGGACGTTCAGACTCCACACTGAAACGGGGGACGTTCAGACTCCTCACAGAAACGGGGGACTTTACGACTCCTCACTGAAACCGGGGACGTTCGGACTCCTGATAGAAACGGGGGACGTTCAGACATCTCACAGAAATGGGGGATATTCAAACTCCTCACTGAAACAGGGACGTTCAGACTCCACACTGAAACGGGTGACGTTCAGACTCCTCACAGAAACGGGTCGTTCAGAATCCTCACTGAAACGGGGGACATTCAAACTCCTCACTGAAACGGGGGACTTTACGACTCCTCACTGAACCGGGGGACGTTCGGACTCCTGATAGAAACGGGGGACGTTCAGACATCTCACTGAAATGGGGGATATTCAAACTCCTCACTGAAACATGGTCGTTCAGTCTCCTCACTGAAACAGGGAGATGCAAACTCCTCACTGAAACAGGGACGTTCGGACGAGTCACTAAAACGGGGGACATTCGGACTCCTCACTGAATTGGTGGACGTTCAGACTCCACACTGAAACGGGGGAAGTTCAGACTCCTCACAGAAACGGGGGACTTTACGACTCCGCACTGAAACGGTGGACGTGCGGACACCTCGTAGAAACGGGGGACGTTCAGACTCCTCACTGAAATGGTGGATATTCAAACTCCTCACTGAAACAGGGACGTTCAGACTCCTCACTGAAATGGGGGACTTTCAAACTCCTCACTGAAACATGGACGTTCAGACTCCTCACTGAAACAGGGACATGCAAACTCCTCACTGAAACAGGGACGTTCGGACGAGTCACTAAAACGGGGGACATTCGGACTCCTCACAGAAACGGGGGACTTTACGACTCCTCACTGAAACGGGGGACGTTCAGACTACTCACAGAAACGGGGTCGTTCAGAATCCTCACTGAAACGGAGGACATTCAAACTCCTCACTGAAACGGGGGACATTCGGACTCCTCACTGAATTGGTGGACGTTCATACTCCAGACTGAAACAGGGGAAGTTCAGACACCTCAATGAAACAGGGGCGTTCAGACTCCTCACTGAATTGGGGGACGTTCAAACTCCTCACTGAAACAGGGACATTCAAACTCCTCACTGAAATGGGGGACGTTCAAACTCCTCACTAAAATGGGGGACATTCAAACTCCTCACTGAAACAGGGACATTCAAAATCCTCACTGAAATGGGGGACGTTCTGAGTCGTCACTGAAACAGGGACGTTCAAACTCCTCACTGAAACAGGGACATGCAGACTCCTCAGTGAAATGGGGTTCATTCAAACTCCTCAATGAAACAGGGGCGTTCAGACACCTCACTGAAATGGGGGACATTCAAACTCCTCACTGAAACAGGGACAATCAGACTCCTCACTGAAACAGGGACATTCAAACTCCTCACCGAAAAGGGGGACGATCAGACTATTCACTGAAACAGGGATAATCAATCTCCTCATTGAAACGGGGGACATACAAACTCCTCACTGAAACAGGGACGTTCAGACTCCGCAGTGAAATGGGGTTCATTCAAACTCCTCACTGAAACAGGGGCGTTCAGACAACTCACTGAAATGAGAGACATTAAGACTCTTCACTGTAACAGGGACCTGCAGACTCCTCACTGAAATGAGGGACATTAAGACTCCTCACTGTAACAGGGACGTTCAGATTCCTCACTGAAACAGAGGACGTTCAGACTAGTCACTGAAACGGGAGACATTCGGACTCCTCACTGAATTGGTGGACGTTCAGACTCCACACTGAAACGGGGGACGTTCAGACTCCTCACAGAAACGGGGGACTTTACGACTCCTCACTGAAACCGGGGACGTTCGGACTCCTGATAGAACCGGGGGACGTTCAGACATCTCACAGAAATGGGGGATATTCAAACTCCTCACTGAAACAGGGACGTTCAGACTCCTCACTGAAATGGGGGACTTTCAAACTCCTCACTGAAACATGGACGTTCAGACTCCTCACTGAAATGGGGGACGTTCAGACTCCTCACTGAAACGGGGGACGTTCAGACTCCTCACAGAAACGGGTCGTTCAGAATCCTCACTGAAACGGGGGACATTCAAACTCCTCACTGAAACGGGGGACTTTACGACTCCTCACTGAAACGGGGGACGTTCGGACTCCTGATAGAAACGGGGGACGTTCAGACATCTCACTGAAATGGGGGATATTCAAACTCCTCACTGAAACATGGTCGTTCAGTCTCCTCACTGAAACAGGGAGATGCAAACTCCTCACTGAAACAGGGACGTTCGGACGAGTCACTTAAACGGGGGACATTCGGACTCCTCACTGAATTGGTGGACGTTCAGACTCCACACTGAAACGGGGGACGTTCAGACTCCTCACAGAAACGGGGGACTTTACGACTCCTCACTGAAACGGTGGACGTGCGGACTCCTCGTAGAAACGGGGGACGTTCAGACTCCTCACTGAAATGGTGGATATTCAAACTCCTCACTGAAACAGGGACGTTCAGACTCCTCACTGAAATGGGGGACTTTCAAACTCCTCACTGAAACATGGACGTTCAGACTCCTCACTGAAACAGGGACATGCAAACTCCTCACTGAAACAGGGACGTTCGGACGAGTCACTAAAACGGGGGACATTCGGACTCCTCACAGAAACGGGGGACTTTACGACTCCTCACTGAAACGGGGGACGTGCGGACTCCTGATAGAAACGGGGGACGTTCAGACTCCTCACTGAAACGGGGGACGTTCAGACTACTCACAGAAACGGGGTCGTTCAGAATCCTCACTGAAACGGAGGACATTCAAACTCCTCACTGAAACGGGGGACATTCGGACTCCTCACTGAATTGGTGGACGTTCATACTCCAGACTGAAACAGGAGACGTTCAGACTCCTCACTGAAAGGCGGCACGTTCAAACTCCTCACTGAAACAGGAGATGTTCAGACTCCTCACTGAAACGGAGGACATTCAAACTCCTCACTGAAACGGGGGACTATACGACTCTTTACTAAAACGGGGGACGTTCGGAATACTCAATGAAACGGCGGACGTTCAGACATCTCACTGAAAAGGGGGAAGTTCAGACACCTCAATGAAACAGGGGCGTTCAGACTCCTCACTGAAATGGGGGACATTCAAACTCCTCACTGAAACAGGGACATTCAAACTCCTCACTGAAATGGGGGACGTTCAGACTCCTCACTGAAACAGGGACATTCAAACTCCTCACTGAAATAGGGACATTCAAACTCCTCACTGAAAAGGGGGCGTTCAGAGTCGTCACTGAAACAGGGACGTTCAAACTCCTCACTGAAACAGGGACATGCAGACTCCTCAGTGAAATTTGGTTCATTCAAACTCCTCAATGAAACAGGGGCGTTCAGACTCCTCACTGAAATGGGGGACATTCAAACTCCTCACTGAAACAGGGACATTCAGAGTCCTCAGTGAAACAGGGACATTCAAACTCCTCACCGAAAAGGGGGACGTTCAGACTATTCACTGAAACAGGGATAATCAATCTCCTCACTGAAACGGGGGACATTCAAACTCCTTACTGAAACAGGGGCGTTCAGACTCCTCACTGAAATGAGGGACATTTGGACTCCTCACTGTAACATGGTCGTTCAGTCTCCTCACTGAAATGGGGGACATTCAAACTCCTCACTGAAACAGGGACATTCAGAGTCCTCAGTGAAACAGGGACATTCAAACTCCTCACCGAAAAGGGGGACGTTCAGACTATTCACTGAAACAGGGATAATCAATCTCCTCACTGAAACGGGGGACATTCAAACTCCTTACTGAAACAGGGACGTTCAGACATCTCACTGAAATGGGGGATATTCAAACTCCTCACTGAAACATGGTCGTTCAGTCTCCTCACTGAAACAGGGAGATGCAAACTCCTCACTGAAACAGGGACGTTCGGACGAGTCACTAAAACGGGGGACATTCGGACTCCTCACTGAATTGGTGGACGTTCAGACTCCACACTGAAACGGGGGACGTTCAGACTCCTCACAGAAACGGGGGACTTTACGACTCCTCACTGAAACGGTGGACGTGCGGACTCCTCGTAGAAACGGGGGACGTTCAGACTCCTCACTGAAATGGAGGATATTCAAACTCCTCACTGAAACAGGGACGTTCAGACTCCTCACTGAAATGGGGGACTTTCAAACTCCTCACTGAAACATGGACGTTCAGACTCCTCACTGAAACAGGGACATGCAAACTCCTCACTGAAACAGGGACGTTCGGACGAGTCACTAAAACGGGGGACATTCGGACTCCTCACAGAAACGGGGGACTTTACGACTCCTCACTGAAACGGGGGACGTGCGGACTCCTGATAGAAACGGGGGACGTTCAGACTCCTCACTGAAACGGGGGACGTTCAGACTACTCACAGAAACGGGGTCGTTCAGAATCCTCACTGAAACGGAGGACATTCAAACTCCTCACTGAAACGGGGGACATTCGGACTCCTCACTGAATTGGTGGACGTTCATACTCCAGACTGAAACAGGAGACGTTCAGACTCCAAACTGAAACGGGGCACGTTCAAACTCCTCACTGAAACAGGAGACGTTCAGACTCCTCACTGAAAGGCGGCACGTTCAAACTCCTCACTGAAACAGGAGACGTTCAGACTCCTCACTGAAACGGAGGACATTCAAACTCCTCACTGAAACGGGGGACTATACGACACTTTACTGAAACGGGGGACGTTCGGAATACTCATAGAAACGGGGGACGTTCAGACATCTCACTGAAAAGGGGGAAGTTCAGACACCTCAATGAAACAGGGGCGTTCAGACTCCTCACTGAAATGGGGGACATTCAAACTCCTCACTGAAACAGGGACATTCAAACTCCTCACTGAAATGGGGGACGTTCAGACTCCTCACTGAAACAGGGACATTCAAACTCCTCACTGAAACAGGGACATTCAAACTCCTCACTGAAAAGGGGGCGTTCAGAGTCGTCACTGAAACAGGGACGTTCAAACTCCTCACTGAAACAGGGACATGCAGACTCCTCAGTGAAATTTGGTTCATTCAAACTCCTCAATGAAACAGGGGCGTTCAGACTCCTCACTGAAATGGGGGACATTCAAACTCCTCACTGAAACAGGGACATTCAGAGTCCTCACTGAAACGGGGGACATTCAAACTCCTTACTGAAACAGGGGCGTTCAGACTCCTCACTGAAATGAGGGACATTAAGACTCCTCACAGTAACAGGGACCTGCAGACTCCTCACTGAAATCAGGGACATTAAGACTCCTCACTGTAACAGGGACGTTCAGATTCCTCACTGAAACAGAGGACGTTCAGACTAGTCACTGAAACGGGGGACATTCGGACTACTCACTGAATTGGTGGACGTTCAGACTCCACACTGAAACGGGGGACGTTCAGACTCCTCACAGAAAGGGGGGACTTTACGACTCCTCTCTGAAAACGGGGACGTTCGGACTCCTGATAGAAACGGGGGACGTTCCGACATCTCACTGAAATGGGGCATATTCAAACTCCTCACAGAAACAGGGACGTTCAGACTCCTCACTGAAATGGGGGACTTTCAAACTCCTCACTGAAACATGGACGTTCAGACTCCTCACTGAAATGGGGGACGTTCAGACTCCTCACTGAAACGGGGGACTTTACGACTCCTCACTGAAACGGGGGACGTTCGGACTCCTGATAGAAACGGGGGACGTTCAGACATCTCACTGAAATGGGGGATATTCAACCTCCTCACTGAAACATGGTCGTTCAGTCTCCTCACTGAAACAGGGAGATGCAAACTCCTCACTGAAACAGGGACGTTCGGACGAGTCACTAAAACGGGGGACATTCGGACTCCTCACTGAATTGGTGGACGTTCAGACTCCACACTGAAACGGGGGACGTTCAGACTCCTCACAGAAACGGGGGACTTTACGACTCCTCACTGAAACGGTGGACGTGCGGACTCCTCGTAGAAACGGGGGACGTTCAGACTCCTCACTGAAATGGTGGATATTCAAACTCCTCACTGAAACAGGGACGTTCAGACTCCTCACTGAAATGGGGGACTTTCAAACTCCTCACTGAAACATGGACGTTCAGACTCCTCACTGAAACAGGGACATGCAAACTCCTCACTGAAACAGGGACTTTCGGACGAGTCACTAAAACGGGGGACATTCGGACTCCTCACAGAAACGGGGGACTTTACGACTCCTCACTGAAACGGGGGACGTTCAGACTACTCACAGAAACGGGGTCATTCAGAATCCTCACTGAAACGGAGGACATTCAAACTCCTCACTGAAACGGGGGACATTCGGACTCCTCACTGAATTGGTGGACGTTCATACTCCAGACTGAAACAGGAGACGTTCAGACTCCTCACTGAAACGCGGCACGTTCAAACTCCTCACTGAAACAGGAGACGTTCAGACTCCTCACTGAAACGGAGGACATTCAAACTCCTCACTGAAACGGGGGACTTTACGACTCCTTACTGAAACGGGGGACGTTCGGAATACTCATAGAAACGGGGGACGTTCAGACATCTCACTGAAAAGGGGGAAGTTCAGACACCTCAATGAAACAGGGTCGTTCAGACTCCTCACTGAATTGGGGGACATTCAAACTCCTCACTGAAACAGGGACATTCAAACTCCTCACTGAAATGGGGGACGTTCAGACTCCTCACTGAAACAGGGACATTCAAACTCCTCACTGAAACAGGGACATTGAAACTCCTCACTGATAAGGGGGCGTTCAGAGTCGTCACTGAAACAGGGACGTTCAAACTCCTCACTGAAACAGGGACATGCAGACTCCTCAGTGAAATTTGGTTCATTCAAACTCCTCAATGAAACAGGGGCGTTCAGACTCCTCACTGAAATGGGGGACATTCAAACTCCTCACTGAAACAGGGACATTCAGACTCCTCACTGAAACAGGGACATTCAAACTCCTCACCGAAAAGGGGGACGTTCAGACTATTCACTGAAACAGGGATAATCAATCTCCTCACTGAAACGGGGAACATTCAAACTCCTCACTGAAACAGGGGCGTTCAGACTCCTCACTGAAATGAGGGACATTAAGACTCCTCACTGTAACAGGGACCTGCAGACTCCTCACTGAAATCAGGGACATTAAGACTCCTCACTGTAACAGGGACGTTCAGATTCCTCACTGAAACAGAGGACGTTCAGACTAGTCACTGAAACGGGGGACATTCGGACTACTCACTGAATTGGTGGACGTTCAGACTTGACACTGAAACGGGTTACGTTCGGACTCTTCATAGAAACGGGGGACGTTCAGACATCTCACTGAAATGGGGGATATTCAAACTCCTCACTGAAACAGGGACGTTCAAACTCCTCACTGAAATGGGGGACTTTCAAACTCCTCACTGAAACATGGACGTTCAGTCTCCTCACTGAAATGGGGGACGTTCAATCTCCTCACTGAAACATGGACGTTCAGTCTCCTCACTGAAACAGGGACATGCAAACTCCTCACTGAAACAGGGACGTTCGGACGAGTCACTAAAACGGGGACATTCGGACTCCTCACAGAAACGGGGGACTTTACGACTCCTCACTGAAAAGGGGGACGTGCGGACTCCTGATAGAAACGGGGGACGTTCAGACTCCTCACTTAAACGGGGGACGTTCAGACTACTCACAGAAACGGGGTCGTTCAGAATCCTCACTGAAACGGAGGACATTCAAACTCCTCACTGAAACGGGGGACATTCGGACTCCTCACTGAATTGGTGGACGTTCATACTCCAGACTGAAACAGGAGACGTTCAGACTCCAAACTGAAACGGGGCACGTTCAAACTCCTCACTGAAACAGGAGACGTTCAGACTCCTCACTGAAACGGAGGACATTCAAACTCCTCACTGAAACGGGGGACATTACGACTCCTTACTGAAACGGGGGACGTTCAGTCATCTCACTGAAAAGGGGGAAGTTCAGACTCCTCACTGAAACAGGGACATTCAAACTCCTCACTGAAACAGGGACTTTCAAACGCCTCACTGAAAAGGGGGACGTTCAGATTCGTCACTGAAACAGGGACATTCAAACTCCTCACTGAAACAGGGAGGTTCAGACTCCTCACTGAAATGGGGGACTTTCAACCTCCTCACAGAAACGGGGGACTTTACGACTCCTCACTGAAATGGGGGACGTTCAAACTCCTCACTGAAACATGGACGTTCAGTCTCCTCACTGAAACAGAGACATGCAAACTCCTCACTGAAACAGGGACGTTCGGACTCCTCACTAAAACGGGGGACATTCGGACTCCTCACAGAAACGGGGGACTTTACGACTCCTCACTGAAACCGGGGACGTTCGGACTCCTGATAGAAACGGGGGACGTTCAGACATCTCACTGAAATGGGGGATATTCAAACTCCTCACAGAAACAGGGACGTTCAGACTCCTCACTGAAATGGGGGACTTTCAAACTCCTCACTGAAACATGGACGTTCAGACTCCTCACTGAAATGGGGGTCGTTCAGACTCCTCACTGAAACGGGGGACGTTCAGACTCCTCACAGAAACGGGGGACTTTACGACTCCTCACTGAAACGGGGGACGTGCGGACTCCTCATAGAAACGGGGGACGTTCAGACCCCTCACTGAAACTGGGGACGTTCAGACTACTCACAGAAACGGGGTCGTTCAGAATCCTCACTGAAACGGAGGTCATTCAAACTCCTCACTGAAACGGGGGACATTCGGACTCCTCACTGAATTAGTGGACGTTCAGACTCCAGACTGAAAGAGGAGACGTTCAGACTCCTCACTGAAACGGGGGACGTTCAGACTCCTCAGTGAAATTGGGTTCATTCAAACTCCTCACTGAAACAGGGGCGTTCAGACTCCTCACTGAAATGAGGGACATTAAGACTCCTCACTGTAACAGGAACCTGCAGACACCTCATTGAAATGACGGACATTAAGACTCCTCACTGCAACAGGGACGTTCAGATTCCTCACTGAAACAGAGGACGTTCAGACTAGTCACTGAAACAGGGTCATTCAAACTCCTCACTGAAATGGGGGACGTTCAGAGTCGTCACTGAAACAGGGACATGCATACTCCTCAGTGAAATGGGGTTCATTCAAACTCCTCAATGAAACAGGGGCGTTCAGACTCCTCACTGAAATGGGGGACATTCAAACTCCTCACTGAAACAGGCACGTTCAGACTCCTCAGTGAAATGAGGTTCATTATAACTCCTCACAGAAACAGGGACGTTCAGACTCCTCACTGAAATGGGTGACTTTCAAACTCCTCACTGAAACATGGACGTTCAGACTCCTCACTGAAATGGGGGTCGTTCAGACTCCTCACAGAAACGGGGGACTTTACGACTCCTCACTGAAACGGGGGACGTGCGGACTCCTCATAGAAACGGGGGACGTTCAGACTCCTCACTGAAACGGGGGACATTCGGACTCCTCACTGAATTAGTGGACGTTCAGACTCCAGACTGAAAGAGGAGACGTTCAGAATCCTCACTGAAACGGGGGACGTTCAGACTCCTCAGTGAAATGGGGTTCATTCAAACTCCTCACTGAAACAGGGGCGTTCAGACTCCTCACTGAAATGAGGGACATTAAGACTCCTCACTGTAACAGGAACCTGCAGACACCTCATTGAAATGAGGGACATTAAGACTCCTCACTGCAACAGGGACGTTCAGATTCCTCACTGAAACAGAGGACGTTCAGACTAGTCACTGAAACAGGGTCATTCAAACTCCTCACTGAAATGGGGGACGTTCAGAGTCGTCACTGAAACAGGGACATGCATACTCCTCAGTGAAATGGGGTTCATTCAAACTCCTCAATGAAACAGGGGCGTTCAGACTCCTCACTGAAATGGGGGACATTCAAACTCCTCACTGAAACAGGGACATTCAGACTCCTCACTGAAACAGGGACATTCAAACTCCTCACCGAAAAGGGGGACGATCAGACTATTCACTGAAACAGGGATAATCAATCTCATCACTGAAACGGGGGACATTCAAACTCCTCACTGAAACAGGCACGTTCAGACTCCTCAGTGAAATGGGGTTCATTCAAACTCCTCACTGAAACAGGGGCGTTCAGACTCATCACTGAAATGAGAGACATTAAGACTCTTCACTGTAACAGGGACGTTCAGATTCCTCACTGAAACAGAGGACGTTCTGACTAGTCACTGAAACGGGGGACATTCAAACTCCTCACTGAAACTGGAGACGTTCAGACTCCAAACTGAAACGGGGCACGTTCAAACTCCTCACTGAAACGGGGGACTTTACGACTCTTTACTGAAACGGGGGACGTTCAGAATACTCAGAGAAACGGGGGACGTTCAGACATCTCACTGAAAAGGGGGATGTTCAGACTCCTCACTGAAACAGGGACATTCAAACTCCTCACTGAAAAGGGGGAAGTTCAGACTCCTCACTGAAACAGGGACATTCAAACTCCTCACTGAAATGGGGGACGTTCAGACCCCTCATTGAAACAGGGACATTCAAACTCCTCACTGAAACAGGGACATTCAAACTCCTCACTGAAACAGGGACATGCAGACTCCTCAGTGAAATGGGGGACATTCAAACTCCTCACTGAAACAGGGACATTCAAACTCCTCACTGAAAAGGGGGACGTTCAAACTCCTCACTGAAACAGGGACATGCAGACTCCTCAGTGAAATGGGGTTCATTCAAACTCCTCAATGAAACAGGGCCGTTCAGACTCCTCACTGAAATGGGGGACTTTCAAACTCCTCACTGAAACAGGGACATTCAAACTCCTCACCGAAAAGGGGGACGTTCAGACTATTCACTGAAACAGGGATAATCAATCTCCTCACTGAAACGGGGGACATTCAAACACCTCACTGAAACAGGGGCGTTCAGACTCCTCACTGAAATGAGGGACATTAGGACTCCTCACTGTAACAGGGACCTGCAGACTCCTCACTGAAGTCAGGGACATTAAGACTCCTCACTGTAACAGGGACGTTCAGATTCCTCACTGAAACAGAGGACGTTCAGACTAGTCACTGAAACGGGGGACATTCGGACTACTCACTGAATTGGTGGACGTTCAGACTTGACACTGAAACGGGGGACGTTCAGACTCCTCACAGAAAGTGGGGACTTTACGACTCCTCACTGAAACGGGTTACGTTCGGACTCCTCATAGAAACGGGGGACGTTCAGACATCTCACTGAAATGGGGGATATTCAAACTCCTCACTGAAACAGGGTCGTTCAAACTCCTCACTGAAATGGGGGACTTTCAAACTCCTCACTGAAACATGGACGTTCCGTCTCCTCACTGAAATGGGGGACGTTCAATCTCCTCACTGAAACATGGACGTTCAGTCTCCTCACTGAAACAGGGACATGCAAACTCCTCACTGAAACAGGAGACGTTCAGACTCCAAACTGAAACGGGGCACGTTCAAACTCCTCACTGAAACAGGAGACGTTCAGACTCCTCACTGAAACGGAGGACATTCAAACTCCTCACTGAAACGGGGGACATTACGACTCCTTACTGAAATGGAGGACGTTCAGTCATCTCACTGAAAAGGGGGAAGTTCAGACTCCTCACTGAAACAGGGACATTCAAACTCCTCACTGAAACAGGGAGGTTCAGACTCCTCACTGAAATGGGGGACTTTCAACCTCCTCACTGAAACATGGACGTTCAGACTCCTCACTGAAATGGGGGACGTTCAAACTCCTCACTGAAACATGGACGTTCAGTCTCCTCACTGAAACAGAGACATGCAAACTCCTCACTGAAACAGGGACGTTCGGACTCCTCACTAAAACGGGGGACATTCGGACTCCTCACAGAAACGGGGGACTTTACGACTCCTCACTGAAACCGGGGACGTTCGGACTCCTGATAGAAACGGGGGACGTTCAGACATCTCATTGAAATGGGGGATATTCAAACTCCTCACAGAAACAGGGACGTTCAGACTCCTCACTGAAATGGGGGACTTTCAAACTCCTCACTGAAACATGGACGTTCAGACTCCTCACTGAAATGGGGGTCGTTCAGACTCCTCACTGAAACGGGGGACGTTCAGACTCCTCACAGAAACGGGGGACTTTACGACTCCTCACTGAAACGGGGGACGTGCGGACTCCTCATAGAAACGGGGGACGTTCAGACCCCTCACTGAAACTGGGGACGTTCAGACTTCTCACAGAAACGGGGTCGTTCAGAATCCTCACTGAAACGGAGGTCATTCAAACTCCTCACTGAAACGGGGGACATTCGGACTCCTCACTGAATTAGTGGACGTTCAGACTCCAGACTGAAAGAGGAGACGTTCAGACTCCTCACTGAAACGGGGGACGTTCAGACTCCTCAGTGAAATTGGGTTCATTCAAACTCCTCACTGAAACAGGGGCGTTCAGACTCCTCACTGAAATGAGGGACATTAAGACTCCTCACTGTAACAGGAACCTGCAGACACCTCATTGAAATGACGGACATTAAGACTCCTCACTGCAACAGGGACGTTCAGATTCCTCATTGAAACAGAGGACGTTCAGACTAGTCACTGAAACAGGGTCATTCAAACTCCTCACTGAAATGGGGGACGTTCAGAGTCGTCACTGAAACAGGGACATGCATACTCCTCAGTGAAATGGGGTTCATTCAAACTCCTCAATGAAACAGGGGCGTTCAGACTCCTCACTGAAATGGGGGACATTCAAACTCCTCACTGAAACAGGCACGTTCAGACTCCTCAGTGAAATGGGGTTCATTATAACTCCTCACAGAAACAGGGACGTTCAGACTCCTCACTGAAATGGGTGACTTTCAAACTCCTCACTGAAACATGGACGTTCAGACTCCTCACTGAAATGGGGGTCGTTCAGACTCCTCACTGAAACGGGGGACGTTCAGACTCCTCACAGAAACGGGGGACATTACGACTCCTCACTGAAACGGGGGACGTGCGGACTCCTCATAGAAACGGGGGACGTTCAGACTCCTCACTGAAACGGGGGACGTTCAGACTCCTCACTGAAACGGGGGACATTCGGACTCCTCACTGAATTAGTGGACGTTCAGACTCCAGACTGAAAGAGGAGACGTTCAGAATCCTCACTGAAACGGGGGACGTTCAGACTCCTCAGTGAAATGGGGTTCATTCAAACTCCTCACTGAAACAGGGGCGTTCAGACTCCTCACTGAAATGAGGGACATTAAGACTCCTCACTGTAACAGGAACCTGCAGACACCTCATTGAAATGAGGGACATTAAGACTCCTCACTGCAACAGGGACGTTCAGATTCCTCACTGAAACAGAGGACGTTCAGACTAGTCACTGAAACAGGGTCATTCAAACTCCTCACTGAAATGGGGGACGTTCAGAGTCGTCACTGAAACAGGGACATGCATACTCCTCAGTGAAATGGGGTTCATTCAAACTCCTCAATGAAACAGGGGCGTTCAGACTCCTCACTGAAATGGGGGACATTCAAACTCCTCACTGAAACAGGGACATTCAGACTCCTCACTGAAACAGGGACATTCAAACTCCTCACCGAAAAGGGGGACGATCAGACTATTCACTGAAACAGGGATAATCAATCTCATCACTGAAACGGGGGACATTCAAACTCCTCACTGAAACAGGCACGTTCAGACTCCTCAGTGAAATGGGGTTCATTCAAACTCCTCACTGAAACAGGGGCGTTCAGACTCATCACTGAAATGAGAGACATTAAGACTCTTCACTGTAACAGGGACGTTCAGATTCCTCACTGAAACAGAGGACGTTCTGACTAGTCACTGAAACGGGGGACATTCAAACTCCTCACTGAAACTGGAGACGTTCAGACTCCAAACTGAAACGGGGCACGTTCAAACTCCTCACTGAAACGGGGGACTTTACGACTCTTTACTGAAACGGGGGACGTTCAGAATACTCAGAGAAACGGGGGACGTTCAGACATCTCACTGAAAAGGGGGATGTTCAGACTCCTCACTGAAACAGGGACATTCAAACTCCTCACTGAAAAGGGGGAAGTTCAGACTCCTCACTGAAACAGGGACATTCAAACTCCTCACTGAAATGGGGGACGTTCAGACCCCTCATTGAAACAGGGACATTCAAACTCCTCACTGAAACAGGGACATTCAAACTCCTCACTGAAACAGGGACATGCAGACTCCTCAGTGAAATGGGGGACATTCAAACTCCTCACTGAAACAGGGACATTCAAACTCCTCACTGAAAAGGGGGACGTTCAAACTCCTCACTGAAACAGGGACATGCAGACTCCTCAGTGAAATGGGGTTCATTCAAACTCCTCAATGAAACAGGGGCGTTCAGACTCCTCACTGAAATGGGGGACTTTCAAACTCCTCACTGAAACAGGGACATTCAAACTCCTCACCGAAAAGGGGGACGTTCAGACTATTCACTGAAACAGGGATAATCAATCTCCTCACTGAAACGGGGGACATTCAAACTCCTCACTGAAACAGGGGCGTTCAGACTCCTCACTGAAATGAGGGACATTAAGACTCCTCACTGTAACAGGGACCTGCAGACTCCTCACTGAAATCAGGGACATTAAGACTCCTCACTGTAACAGGGACGTTCAGATTCCTCACTGAAACAGAGGACGTTCAGACTAGTCACTGAAACGGGGGACATTCGGACTACTCACTGAATTGGTGGACGTTCAGACTTGACACTGAAACGGGGGACGTTCAGACTCCTCACAGAAAGTGGGGACTTTACGACTCCTCACTGAAACGGGTTACGTTCGGACTCCTCATAGAAACGGGGGACGTTCAGACATCTCACTGAAATGGGGGATATTCAAACTCCTCACTGAAACAGGGACGTTCAAACTCCTCACTGAAATGGGGGACTTTCAAACTCCTCACTGAAACATGGACGTTCCGTCTCCTCACTGAAATGGGGGACGTTCAATCTCCTCACTGAAACATGGACGTTCAGTCTCCTCACTGAAACAGGGACATGCAAACTCCTCACTGAAACAGGGACGTTCGGACGAGTCACTAAAACGGGGACCTTCGGACTCCTCACAGAAACGGGGGACTTTACGACTCCTCACTGAAACGGTGGACGTTCATACTCCAGACTGAAACAGGAGACGTTCAGACTCCAAACTGAAACGGGGCACGTTCAAACTCCTCACTGAAACAGGAGACGTTCAGACACCTCACTGAAACGGAGGACATTCAAACTCCTCACTGAAACGGGGGACATTACGACTCCTTACTGAAATGGAGGACGTTCAGTCATCTCACTGAAAAGGGGGAAGTTCAGACTCCTCACTGAAACAGGGACATTCAAACTCCTCACTGAAACAGGGACTTTCAAACGCCTCACTGAAAAGGGGGACGTTCAGATTCGTCACTGAAACAGGGACATTCAAACTCCTCACTGAAACAGGGAGGTTCAGACTCCTCACTGAAATGGGGGACTTTCAACCTCCTCACTGAAACATGGACGTTCAGACTCCTCACGGAAATGGGGGACGTTCAAACTCCTCACTGAAACATGGACGTTCAGTCTCCTCACTGAAACAGAGACATGCAAACTCCTCACTGAAACAGGGACGTTCGGACTCCTCACTAAAACGGGGGACATTCGGACTCCTCACAGAAACGGGGGACTTTACGACTCCTCACTGAAACCGGGGACGTTCGGACTCCTGATAGAAACGGGGGACGTTCAGACATCTCACTGAAATGGGGGATATTCAAACTCCTCACAGAAACAGGGACGTTCAGACTCCTCACCTAAACGGGGGACGTGCGGACTCCTCACAGAAACGGGGGACGTTCAGACCCCTCACTGAAACGGGGGACGTTCAGACTACTCACAGAAACGGGGTCGTTCAGAATCCTCACTGAAACGGAGGTCATTCAAACTCCTCACTGAAACGGGGGACATTCGGACTCCTCACTGAATTAGTGGACGTTCAGACTCCAGACTGAAAGAGGAGACGTTCAGACTCCTCACTGAAACGGGGGACGTTCAGACTCCTCAGTGAAATGGGGTTCATTCAAACTCCTCACTGAAACAGGGGCGTTCAGACTCCTCAATGAAATGAGGGACATTAAGACTCCTCACTGTAACAGGAACCTGCAGACACCTCATTGAAATGAGGGACATTAAGACTCCTCACTGCAACAGGGACGTTCAGATTCCTCACTGAAACAGAGGACGTTCAGACTAGTCACTGAAACAGGGTCATTCAAACTCCTCACTGAAATGGGGGACGTTCAGAGTCGTCACTGAAACAGGGACATGCATACTCCTCAGTGAAATGGGGTTCATTCAAACTCCTCAATGAAACAGGGGCGTTCAGACTCCTCACTGAAATGGGGGACATTCAAACTCCTCACTGAAACAGGGACATTCAGACTCCTCACTGAAACAGGGACATTCAAACTCCTCACCGAAAAGGGGGACGATCAGACTATTCACTGAAACAGGGATAATCAATCTCCTCACTGAAACGGGGGACATTCAAACTCCTCTCTGAAACAGGCACGTTCAGACTCCTCAGTGAAATGGGGTTCATTATAACTCCTCACAGAAACAGGGACGTTCAGACTCCTCACTGTAATGGGTGACTTTCAAACTCCTCACTGAAACATGGACGTTCAGACTCCTCACTGAAATGGGGGTCGTTCAGACTCCTTACTGAAACGGGGGACGTTCAGACTCCTCACAGAAACGGGGGACTTTACGACTCCTCACTGAAACGGGGGACGTGCGGACTCCTCATAGAAACGGGGGACGTTCAGACTCCTCACTGAAACGGGGGACGTTCAGACTACTCACAGAAACGGGGTCGTTCAGAATCCTCACTGAAACGGAGGACATTCAAACTCCTCACTGAAACGGGGGACATTCGGACTCCTCACTGAATTAGTGGACGTTCAGACTCCAGACTGAAAGAGGAGACGTTCAGAATCCTCACTGAAACGGGGGACGTTCAGACTCCTCAGTGAAATGGGGTTCATTCAAACTCCTCACTGAAACAGGGGCGTTCAGACTCCTCACTGAAATGAGGGACATTAAGACTCCTCACTGTAACAGGAACCTGCAGACACCTCATTGAAATGAGGGACATTAAGACTCCTCACTGCAACAGGGACGTTCAGATTCCTCACTGAAACAGAGGACGTTCAGACTAGTCACTGAAACAGGGTCATTCAAACTCCTCACTGAAATGGGGGACGTTCAGAGTCGTCACTGAAACAGGGACATGCATACTCCTCAGTGAAATGGGGTTCATTCAAACTCCTCAATGAAACAGGGGCGTTCAGACTCCTCACTGAAATGGGGGACATTCAATCTCCTCACTGAAACAGGGACATTCAGACTCCTCACTGAAACAGGGACATTCAAACTCCTCACCGAAAAGGGGGACGATCAGACTATTCACTGAAACAGGGATAATCAATCTCATCACTGAAACGGGGGACATTCAAACTCCTCACTGAAACAGGCACGTTCAGACTCCTCAGTGAAATGGGGTTCATTCAAACTCCTCACTGAAACAGGGGCGTTCAGACTCCTCACTGAAATGAGGGACATTAAGACTCCTCACTGTAACAGGGACCTGCAGACTCCTCACTCAAATCAGGGACATTAAGACTCCTCACTGTAACAGGGACGTTCAGATTCCTCACTGAAACAGAGGACGTTCAGACTAGTCACTGAAACGGGGGACATTCGGACTACTCACTGAATTGGTGGACGTTCAGACTTGACACTGAAACGGGGGACGTTCAGACTCCTCACAGAAAGTGGGGACTTTACGACTCCTCACTGAAACGGGTTACGTTCGGACTCCTCATAGAAACGGGGGACGTTCAGACATCTCACTGAAATGGGGGATATTCAAACTCCTCACTGAAACAGGGACGTTCAAACTCCTCACTGAAATGGGGGACTTTCAAACTCCTCACTGAAACATGGACGTTCAGTCTCCTCACTGAAATGGGGGACGTTCAATCTCCTCACTGAAACATGGACGTTCAGTCTCCTCACTGAAACAGGGACATGCAAACTCCTCACTGAAACAGGGACGTTCGGACGAGTCACTAAAACGGGGACATTCGGACTCCTCACAGAGACGGGGGACTTTACGACTCCTCACTGAAACGGGGGACGTGCGGACTCCTGATAGAAACGGGGGACGTTCAGACTCCTCACTTAAACGGGGGACGTTCAGACTACTCACAGAAACGGGGTCGTTCAGAATCCTCACTGAAACGGAGGACATTCAAACTCCTCACTGAAACGGGGGACATTCGGACTCCTCACTGAATTGGTGGACGTTCATACTCCAGACTGAAACAGGAGACGTTCAGACTCCAAACTGAAACGGGGCACGTTCAAACTCCTCACTGAAACAGGAGACGTTCAGACTCCTCACTGAAACGGAGGACATTCAAACTCCTCACTGAAACGGGGGACATTACGACTCCTTACTGAAACGGGGGACGTTCAGTCATCTCACTGAAAAGGGGGAAGTTCAGACTCCTCACTGAAACAGGGACATTCAAACTCCTCACTGAAACAGGGACTTTCAAACGCCTCACTGAAAAGGGGGACGTTCAGATTCGTCACTGAAACAGGGACATTCAAACTCCTCACTGAAACAGGGAGGTTCAGACTCCTCACTGAAATGGGGGACTTTCAACCTCCTCACTGAAACATGGACGTTCAGACTCCTCACTGAAATGGGGGACGTTCAAACTCCTCACTGAAACATGGACGTTCAGTCTCCTCACTGAAACAGAGACATGCAAACTCCTCACTGAAACAGGGACGTTCGGACTCCTCACTAAAACGGGGGACATTCGGACTCCTCACAGAAACGGGGGACTTGACGACTCCTCACTGAAACCGGGGACGTTCGGACTCCTGATAGAAACGGGGGACGTTCAGACCTCTCACTGAAATGGGGGATATTCAAACTCCTCAATGAAACAGGGGCGTTCAGACTCCTCACTGAAATGGGGGACATTCAAACTCCTCACTGAAACAGGGACATTCAGACTCCTCACTGAAACAGGGACATTCAAACTCCTCACCGAAAAGGTGGACGATCAGACTATTCACTGAAACAGGGATAATCAAACTCCTCACTGAAACAGGGACGTTCGGACGAGTCACTAAAACGGGGACATTCGGACTCCTCACAGAAACGGGGGACTTTACGACTCCTCACTGAAACGGGGGACGTGCGGACTCCTGATTGAAACGGGGGACGTTCAGACTCCTCACTTAAACGGGGGACGTTCAGACTACTCACAGAAACGGAGTCGTTCAGAATCCTCACTGAAACGGAGGACATTCAAACTCCTCACTGAAACGGGGGACATTCGGACTCCTCACTGAATTGGTGGACGTTCATACTCCAGACTGAAACAGGAGACGTTCAGACTCCAAACTGAAACGGGGCACGTTCAAACTCCTCACTGAAACAGGAGACGTTCAGACTCCTCACTGAAACGGAGGACATTCAAACTCCTCACTGAAACGGGGGACATTACGACTCCTTACTGAAACGGGGGACGTTCAGTCATCTCACTGAAAAGGGGGAAGTTCAGACTCCTCACTGAAACAGGGAGGTTCAGACTCCTCACTGAAATGGGGGACTTTCAACCTCCTCACTGAAACATGGACGTTCAGACTCCTCACTGAAATGGGGGACGTTCAAACTCCTCACTGAAACATGGACGTTCAGTCTCCTCACTGAAACAGAGACATGCAAACTCCTCACTGAAACAGGGACGTTCGGACTCCTCACTAAAACGGGGGACATCCGGACTCCTCACAGAAACGGGGGACTTTACGACTCCTCACTGAAACCGGGGACGTTCGGACTCCTGATAGAAACGGGGGACGTTCAGACATCTCACTGAAATGGGGGATATTCAAACTCCTCACAGAAACAGGGACGTTCAGACTCCTCACTGAAATGGGGGACTTTCAAACTCCTCACTGAAACATGGACGTTCAGACTCCTCACTGAAATGGGGGTCGTTCAGACTCCTCACTGAAACGGGGGACGTTCAGACTCCTCACAGAAACGGGGGACTTTACGACTCCTCACTGAAACGGGGGACGTGCGGACTCCTCATAGAAACGGGGGACGTTCAGACCCCTCACTGAAACCGGGGACGTTCAGACTCCTCACAGAAACGGGGGACTTTACGACTCCTCACTGAAACGGTGGACGTTCATACTCCAGACTGAAACAGGAGACGTTCAGACTCCAAACTGAAACGGGGCACGTTCAAACTCCTCACTGAAACAGGAGACGTTCAGACTCCTCACTGAAACGGAGTACATTCAAACTCCTCACTGAAACGGGGGACATTACGACTCCTTACTGAAACGGGGGACGTTCAGTCATCTCACTGAAAAGGGGGAAGTTCAGACTCCTCACTGAAACAGGGACATTCAAACTCCTCACTGAAACAGGGACTTTCAAACGCCTCACTGAAAAGGGGGACGTTCAGATTCGTCACTGAAACAGGGACATTCAAACTCCTCACTGAAACAGGGAGGTTCAGACTCCTCACTGAAATGGGGGACTTTCAACCTCCTCACTGAAACATGGACGTTCAGACTCCTCACTGAAATGGGGGACGTTCAAACTCCTCACTGAAACATGGACGTTCAGTCTCCTCACTGAAACAGAGACATGCAAACTCCTCACTGAAACAGGGACGTTCGGACTCCTCACTAAAACGGGGGACATTCGGACTCCTCACAGAAACGGGGGACTTGACGACTCCTCACTGAAACCGGGGACGTTCGGACTCCTGATAGAAACGGGGGACGTTCAGACATCTCACTGAAATGGGGGATATTCAAACTCCTCAATGAAACAGGGGCGTTCAGACTCCTCACTGAAATGGGGGACATTCAAACTCCTCACTGAAACAGGGACATTCAGACTCCTCACTGAAACAGGGACATTCAAACTCCTCACCGAAAAGGGGGCCGATCAGACTATTCACTGAAACAGGGATAATCAAACTCCTCACTGAAACAGGGACGTTCGGACGAGTCACTAAAACGGGGACATTCGGACTCCTCACAGAAACGGGGGACTTTACGACTCCTCACTGAAACGGGGGACGTGCGGACTCCTGATAGAAACGGGGGACGTTCAGACTCCTCACTTAAACGGGGGACGTTCAGACTACTCACAGAAACGGAGTCGTTCAGAATCCTCACTGAAACGGAGGACATTCAAACTCCTCACTGAAACGGGGGACATTCGGACTCCTCACTGAATTGGTGGACGTTCATACTCCAGACTGAAACAGGAGACGTTCAGACTCCAAACTGAAACGGGGCACGTTCAAACTCCTCACTGAAACAGGAGACGTTCAGACTCCTCACTGAAACGGAGGACATTCAAACTCCTCACTGAAACGGGGGACATTACGACTCCTTACTGAAACGGGGGACGTTCAGTCATCTCACTGAAAAGGGGGAAGTTCAGACTCCTCACTGAAACAGGGATATTCAAACTCCTCACTGAAACAGGGAGGTTCAGACTCCTCACTGAAATGGGGGACTTTCAACCTCCTCACTGAAACATGGACGTTCAGACTCCTCACTGAAATGGGGGACGTTCAAACTCCTCACTGAAACATGGACGTTCAGTCTCCTCACTGAAACAGAGACATGCAAACTCCTCACTGAAACAGGGACGTTCGGACTCCTCACTAAAACGGGGGACATTCGGACTCCTCACAGAAACGGGGGACTTTACGACTCCTCACTGAAACCGGGGACGTTCGGACTACTGATAGAAACGGGGGACGTTCAGACATCTCACTGAAATGGGGGATATTCAAACTCCTCACAGAAACAGGGTCGTTCAGACTCCTCACTGAAATGGGGGACTTTCAAACTCCTCACTGAAACATGGACGTTCAGACTCCTCACTGAAATGGGGGTCGTTCAGACTCCTCACTGAAACGGGGGACGTTCAGACTCCTCACAGAAACGGGGGACTTTACGACTCCTCACTGAAACGGGGGACGTGCGGACTCCTCATAGAAACGGGGGACGTTCAGACCCCTCACTGAAACCGGGGACGTTCAGACTACTCACAGAAACGGGGTCGTTCAGAATCCTCACTGAAACGGAGGTCATTCAAACTCCTCTCTGAAACGGGGGACATTCGGACTCCTCACTGAATTAGTGGACGTTCAGACTCCAGACTGAAAGAGGAGACGTTCAGACTCCTCACTGAAACGGGGGACGTTCAGACTCCTCAGTGAAATGGGGTTCATTCAAACTCCTCACTGAAACAGGGGCGTTCAGACTCCTCACTGAAATGAGGGACATTAAGACTCCTCACTGTAACAGGAACCTGCAGACACCTCATTGAAATGAGGGACATTAAGACTCCTCACTGCAACAGGGACGTTCAGATTCCTCACTGAAACAGAGGACTTTCAGACTAGTCACTGAAACAGGGTCATTCAAACTCCTCACTGAAATGGGGGACGTTCAGAGTCGTCACTGAAACAGGGACATGCATACTCCTCAGTGAAATGGGGTTCATTCAAACTCCTCAATGAAACAGGGGCGTTCAGACTCCTCACTGAAATGGGGGACATTCAAACTCCTCACTGAAACAGGGACATTCAGACTCCTCACTGAAACAGGGACATTCAAACTCCTCACCGAAAAGGGGGACGATCAGACTATTCACTGAAACAGGGATAATCAATCTCCTCACTGAAACGGGGGACATTCAAACTCCTCTCTGAAACAGGCACGTTCAGACTCCTCAGTGAAATGGGGTTCATTATAACTCCTCACAGAAACAGGGACGTTCAGACTCCTCACTGTAATGGGTGACTTTCAAACTCCTCACTGAAACATGGACGTTCAGACTCCTCACTGAAATGGGGGTCGTTCAGACTCCTCACTGAAACGGGGGACGTTCAGACTCCTCACAGAAACGGGGGACTTTACGACTCCTCACTGAAACGGGGGACGTGCGGACTCCTCATAGAAACGGGGGACGTTCAGACTCCTCACTGAAACGGGGGACGTTCAGACTACTCACAGAAACGGGGTCGTTCAGAATCCTCACTGAAGCGGAGGACATTCAAACTCCTCACTGAAACGGGGGACATTCGGACTCCTCACTGAATTAGTGGACGTTCAGACTCCAGACTGAAAGAGGAGACGTTCAGAATCCTCACTGAAACGGGGGACGTTCAGACTCCTCACAGAAAGTGGGGACTTTACGACTCCTCACTGAAACGGGTTACGTTCGGACTCCTCATAGAAACTGGGGACGTTCAGACATCTCACTGAAATGGGGGATATTCAAACTCCTCACTGAAACAGGGACGTTCAAACTCCTCACTGAAATGGGGGACTTTCAAACTCCTCACTGAAACATGGACGTTCAGTCTCCTCACTGAAATGGGGGACGTTCAATCTCCTCACTGAAACATGGACGTTCAGTCTCCTCACTGAAACAGGGACATGCAAACTCCTCACTGAAACAGGGACGTTCGGACGAGTCACTGAAATGGGGGACTTTCAACCTCCTCACTGAAACATGGACGTTCAGACTCCTCACTGAAATGGGGGACGTTCAAACTCCTCACTGAAACATGGACGTTCAGTCTCCTCACTGAAACAGAGACATGCAAACTCCTCACTGAAACAGGGACGTTCGGACTCCTCACTAAAACGGGGGACATTCGGACTCCTCACAGAAACGGGGGACTTTACGACTCCTCACTGAAACCGGGGACGTTCGGACTCCTGATAGAAACGGGGGACGTTCAGACATCTCACTGAAATGGGGGATATTCAAACTCCTCAATGAAACAGGGGCGTTCAGACTCCTCACTGAAATGGGGGACATTCAAGCTCCTCACTGAAACAGGCACGTTCAGACTCCTCAGTGAAATGGGGTTCATTATAACTCCTCACAGAAACAGGGACGTTCAGACTCCTCACTGAAATGGGTGACTTTCAAACTCCTCACTGAAACATGGACGTTCAGACTCCTCACTGAAATGGGGGTCGTTCAGACTC
The DNA here is from genome assembly GCF_048418815.1 of Hemitrygon akajei. Lineage (NCBI taxonomy): Eukaryota > Metazoa > Chordata > Chondrichthyes > Myliobatiformes > Dasyatidae > Hemitrygon > Hemitrygon akajei. The sequence goes on from NC_133128.1 coordinate 112,184,987, forward strand.
CTCACTGAAACGGGGGACGTTCAGACTCCTCACAGAAACGGGGGACTTTACGACTCCTCACTGAAACGGGGGACGTGCGGACTCCTCATAGAAACGGGGGACGTTCAGACTCCTCACTGAAACGGGGGACGTTCAGACTACTCACAGAAACGGGGTCGTTCAGAATCCTCACTGAAACGGAGGACATTCAAACTCCTCACTGAAACGGGGGACATTCGGACTCCTCACTGAATTAGTGGACGTTCAGACTCCAGACTGAAAGAGGAGACGTTCAGAATCCTCACTGAAACGGGGGACGTTCAGACTCCTCACTGAAATGAGGGACATTAAGACTCCTCACTGTAACAGGAACCTGCAGACACCTCATTGAAATGAGGGACATTAAGACTCCTCACTGCAACAGGGACGTTCAGATTCCTCACTGAAACAGAGGACGTTCAGACTAGTCACTGAAACAGGGTCATTCAAACTCCTCACTGAAATGGGGGACGTTCAGAGTCGTCACTGAAACAGGGACATGCATACTCCTCAGTGAAATGGGGTTCATTCAAACTCCTCAATGAAACAGGGGCGTTCAGACTCCTCACTGAAATGGGGGACATTCAATCTCCTCACTGAAACAGGGACATTCAGACTCCTCACTGAAACAGGGACATTCAAACTCCTCACCGAAAAGGGGGACGATCAGACTATTCACTGAAACAGGGATAATCAATCTCATCACTGAAACGGGGGACATTCAAACTCCTCACTGAAACAGGCACGTTCAGACTCCTCAGTGAAATGGGGTTCATTCAAACTCCTCACTGAAACAGGGGCGTTCAGACTCTTCACTGAAATGAGGGACATTAAGACTCCTCACTGTAACAGGGTCCTGCAGACTCCTCACTGAAATCAGGGACATTAAGACTCCTCACTGTAACAGGGACGTTCAGATTCCTCACTGAAACAGAGGACGTTCAGACTAGTCACTGAAACGGAGGTCATTCAAACTCCTCACTGAAACGGGGGACGTTCAGACTCCTCACAGAAAGTGGGGACTTTACGACTCCTCACTGAAACGGGTTACGTTCGGACTCCTCATAGAAACGGGGGACGTTCAGACATCTCACTGAAATGGGGGACTTTCAAACTCCTCACTGAAACATGGACGTTCAGTCTCCTCACTGAAATGGGGGACGTTCAATCTCCTCACTGAAACATGGACGTTCAGACTCCTCACTGAAACAGGGACATGCAAACTCCTCACTGAAACAGGGACGTTCGGACGAGTCACTAAAACGGGGACATTCGGACTCCTCACAGAAACGGGGGACTTTACGACTCCTCACTGAAACGGGGGACGTGCGGACTCCTGATAGAAACGGGGGACGTTCAGACTCCTCACTTAAACGGGGGACGTTCAGACTACTCACAGAAACGGGGTCGTTCAGAATCCTCACTGAAACGGAGGACATTCAAACTCCTCACTGAAACGGGGGACATTCGGACTCCTCACTGAATTGGTGGACGTTCATACTCCAGACTGAAACAGGAGACGTTCAGACTCCAAACTGAAACGGGGCACGTTCAAACTCCTCACTGAAACAGGAGACGTTCAGACTCCTCACTGAAACGGAGGACATTCAAACTCCTCACTGAAACGGGAGACATTACGACTCCTTACTGAAACGGGGGACGTTCAGTCATCTCACTGAAAAGGGGGAAGTTCAGACTCCTCACTGAAACAGGGACATTCAAAGTCCTCACTGAAACAGGGACTTTCAAACGCCTCACTGAAAAGGGGGACGTTCAGATTCGTCACTGAAACAGGGACATTCAAACTCCTCACTGAAACAGGGAGGTTCAGACTCCTCACTGAAATGGGGGACTTTCAACCTCCTCACTGAAACATGGACGTTCAGACTCCTCACTGAAATGGGGGACGTTCAAACTCCTCACTGAAACATGGACGTTCAGTCTCCTCACTGAAACAGAGACATGCAAACTCCTCACTGAAACAGGGACGTTCGGACACCTCACTAAAACGGGGGACATTCGGACTCCTCACAGAAACGGGGGACTTTACGACTCCTCACTGAAACCGGGGACGTTCGGACTCCTGATAGAAACGGGGGACGTTCAGACATCTCACTGAAATGGGGGATATTCAAACTCCTCACAGAAACAGGGACGTTCAGACTCCTCACTGAAATGGGGGACTTTCAAACTCCTCACTGAAACATGGACGTTCAGACTCCTCACTGAAATGGGGGTCGTTCATACTCCTCACTGAAACGGGGGACGTTCAGACTCCTCACAGAAACGGGGGACTTTACGACTCCTCACTGAAACGGGGGACGTGCGGACTCCTCATAGAAACGGGGGACGTTCAGACCCCTCACTGAAACGGGGGACGTTCAGACTACTCACAGAAACGGGGTCGTTCAGAATCCTCACTGAAACGGAGGTCATTCAAACTCCTCACTGAAACGGGGGACATTCGGACTCCTCACTGAATTAGTGGACGTTCAGACTCCAGACTGAAAGAGGAGACGTTCAGACTCCTCAGTGAAATGGGGTTCATTCAAACTCCTCACTGAAACAGGGGCGTTCAGACTCCTCACTGAAATGAGGGACATTAAGACTCCTCACTGTAACAGGAACCTGCAGACACCTCATTGAAATGACGGACATTAAGACTCCTCACTGCAACAGGGACGTTCAGATTCCTCACTGAAACAGAGGACGTTCAGACTAGTCACTGAAACAGGGTCATTCAAACTCCTCACTGAAATGGGGGACGTTCAGAGTCGTCACTGAAACAGGGACATGCATACTCCTCAGTGAAATGGGGTTCATTCAAACTCCTCAATGAAACAGGGGCGTTCAGACTCCTCACTGAAATGGGGGACATTCAAACTCCTCACTGAAACAGGGACATTCAGACTCCTCACTGAAACAGGGACATTCAAACTCCTCACCGAAAAGGGGGACGATCAGACTATTCACTGAAACAGGGATAATCAATCTCCTCACTGAAACGGGGGACATTCAAACTCCTCTCTGAAACAGGCACGTTCAGACTCCTCAGTGAAATGGGGTTCATTATAACTCCTCACAGAAACAGGGACGTTCAGACTCCTCACTGAAATGGGTGACTTTCAAACTCCTCACTGAAACATGGACGTTCAGACTCCTCACTGAAATGGGGGTCGTTCAGACTCCTCACTGAAACGGGGGACGTTCAGACTCCTCACAGAAACGGGGGACTTTACGACTCCTCACTGAAACGGGGGACGTGCGGACTCCTCATAGAAACGGGGGACGTTCAGACTCCTCACTGAAACGGGGGACGTTCAGACTACTCACAGAAACGGGGTCGTTCAGAATCCTCACTGAAACGGAGGACATTCAAACTCCTCACTGAAACGGGGGACATTCGGACTCCTCACTGAATTAGTGGACGTTCAGACTCCAGACTGAAAGAGGAGACGTTCAGAATCCTCACTGAAACGGGGGACGTTCAGACTCCTCAGTGAAATGGGGTTCATTCAAACTCCTCACTGAAACAGGGGCGTTCAGACCCCTCACTGAAATGAGGGACATTAAGACTCCTCACTGTAACAGGAACCTGCAGACACCTCATTGAAATGAGGGACATTAAGACTCCTCACTGCAACAGGGACGTTCAGATTCCTCACTGAAACAGAGGACGTTCAGACTAGTCACTGAAACAGGGTCATTCAAACTCCTCACTGAAATGGGGGACGTTCAGAGTCGTCACTGAAACAGGGACATGCATACTCCTCAGTGAAATGGGGTTCATTCAAACTCCTCAATGAAACAGGGGCGTTCAGACTCCTCACTGAAATGGGGGACATTCAATCTCCTCACTGAAACAGGGACATTCAGACTCCTCACTGAAACAGGGACATTCAAACTCCTCACCGAAAAGGGGGACGATCAGACTATTCACTGAAACAGGGATAATTAATCTCATCACTGAAACGGGGGACATTCAAACTCCTCACTGAAACAGGCACGTTCAGACTCCTCAGTGAAATGGGGTTCATTCAAACTCCTCACTGAAACAGGGGCGTTCAGACTCATCACTGAAATGAGAGACATTAAGACTCTTCACTGTAACAGGGACGTTCAGATTCCTCACTGAAACAGAGGACGTTCTGACTAGTCACTGAAACGGGGGACATTCAAACTCCTCACTGAAACTGGAGACGTTCAGACTCCAAACTGAAACGGGGCACGTTCAAACTCCTCACTGAAACAGGAGACGTTCAGACTCCTCACTGAAACGGAGGACATTCAAACTCCTCACTGAAACGGGGGACTTTACGACTCTTTACTGAAACGGGGGAGGTTCGGAATACTCAGAGAAACGGGGGACGTTCAGACATCTCACTGAAAAGGGGGAAGTTCAGACTCCTCACTGAAACAGGGACATTCAAACTCCTCACTGAAAAGGGGGAAGTTCAGAGTCCTCACTGAAACAGGGACATTCAAACTCCTCACTGAAATGGGGGACGTTCAGACTCCTCATTGAAACAGGGACATTCAAACTCCTCACTGAAACAGGGACATTCAAACTCCTCACTGAAACAGGGACATGCAGACTCCTCAGTGAAATGGGGGACATTCAAACTCCTCACTGAAACAGGGACATTCAAACTCCTCACTGAAAAGGGGGACGTTCAAACTCCTCACTGAAACAGGGACATGCAGACCCCTCAGTGAAATGGGGTTCATTCAAACTCCTCAATGAAACAGGGGCGTTCAGACTCCTCACTGAAATGGGGGACTTTCAAACTCCTCACTGAAACAGGGACATTCAAACTCCTCACCGAAAAGGGGGACGATCAGACTATTCACTGAAACAGGGATAATCAATCTCCTCACTGAAACGGGGGACGTTCAGACTCCTCACTGAAACAGGGACATTCAAACTCCTCACTGAAACAGGGTCATTCAAACTCCTCACTGAAAAGGGGGACGTTCAGAGTCGTCACTGAAACAGAGACGTTCAAACTCCTCACGGAAACAAGGACATGCAGACTCCTCAGTGAAATGGGGTTCATTCAAACTCCTCAATGAAACAGGGGCGTTCAGACTCCTCACTGAAATGGCGGACATTCAAACTCCTCACTGAAACAGGGACATTCAGACTCCTCACTGAAACAGGGACATTCAAACTCCTCACCGAAAAGGGGGACGATCAGACTATTCACTGAAACAGGGATAATCAATCTCATCACTGAAACGGGGCACATTCAAACTCCTCACTGAAACAGGCACGTTCAGACTCCTCAGTGAAATGGGGTTCATTCAAACTCCTCACTGAAACAGGGGCGTTCAGACTCATCACTGAAATGAGAGACATTAAGACTCTTCACTGTAACAGGGACGTTCAGATTCCTCACTGAAACAGAGGACGTTCTGACTAGTCACTGAAACGGGGGACATTCAAACTCCTCACTGAAACTGGAGACGTTCAGACTCCAAACTGAAACGGGGCACGTTCAAACTCCTCACTGAAACAGGAGACGTTCAGACTCCTCACTGAAACGGAGGACATTCAAACTCCTCACTGAAACGGGGGACTTTACGACTCTTTACTGAAACGGGGGACGTTCGGAATTCTCAGAGAAACGGGGGACGTTCAGACATCTCACTGAAAAGGGGGAAGTTCAGACTCCTCACTGAAACAGGGACATTCAAACTCCTCACTGAAAAGGGGGAAGTTCAGTCTCCTCACTGAAACAGGGACATTCAAACTCCTCACTGAAATGGGGGACGTTCAGACTCCTCATTGAAACAGGGACATTCAAACTCCTCACTGAAACAGGGACATTCAAACTCCTCACTGAAACAGGGACATGCAGACTCCTCAGTGAAATGCGGGACATTCAAACTCCTCACTGAAACAGGGACATTCAAACTCCTCACTGAAAAGGGGGACGTTCAAACTCCTCACTGAAACAGGGACATTCAAACTCCTCACTGAAACAGGGACATGCAGACTCCTCAGTGAAATGGGGTTCATTCAAACTCCTCAATGAAACAGGGGCGTTCAGACTCCTCACTGAAATGGGGGACTTTCAAACTCCTCACTGAAACAGGGACATTCAAACTCCTCACCGAAAAGGGGGACGATCAGACTATTCACTGAAACAGGGATAATCAATCTCCTCACTGAAACGGGGGACGTTCAGACTCCTCACTGAAACAGGGACATTCAAACTCCTCACTGAAACAGGGTCATTCAAACTCCTCACTGAAAAGGGGGACGTTCAGAGTCGTCACTGAAACAGGGACGTTCAAACTCCTCACTGAAACAGGGACATGCAGACTCCTCAGTGAAATGGGGTTCATTCAAACTCCTCAATGAAACAGGGGCGTTCAGACACCTCACTGAAATGGGGGACATTCAAACTCCTCACTGAAACAGGGACAATCAGACTCCTCACTGAAACAGGGACATTCAAACTCCTCACCGAAAAGGGGGACGATCAGACTATTCACTGAAACAGGGATAATCAATCTCCTCATTGAAACGGGGGACATTCAAACTCCTCACTGAAACAGGGACGTTCAGACTCCTCAGTGAAATGGGGTTCATTCAAACTCCTCACTGAAACAGGGGCGTTCAGACTCCTCACTGAAATGAGAGACATTAAGAATCTTCACTGTAACAGTGACCTGCAGACTCCTCACTGAAATGAGGGACATTAAGACTCCTCACTGTAACAGGGACGTTCAGATTCCTCACTGAAACAGAGGACTTTCAGACTAGTCACTGAAACGGGAGACATTCGGACTCCTCACTGAATTGGTGGACGTTCAGACTCCACACTGAAACGGGGGACGTTCAGACTCCTCACAGAAACGGGGGACTTTACGACTCCTCACTGAAACCGGGGACGTTCGGACTCCTGATAGAAACGGGGGACGTTCAGACATCTCACAGAAATGGGGGATATTCAAACTCCTCACTTAAACAGGGACGTTCAGACTCCTCACTGAAATGGGGGACGTTCAGACTCCTCACTGAAACGGGGGACGTTCAGACTCCTCACAGAAACGGGTCGTTCACAATCCTCACTGAAACGGGGGACATTCAAACTCCTCACTGAAACGGGGGACTTTACGACTCCTCACTGAAACGGGGGACGTTCGGACTCCTGATAGAAACGGGGGACGTTCAGATATCTCACTGAAATGGGGGATATTCAAACTCCTCACTGAAACATGGTCATTCAGTCTCCTCACTGAAACAGGGAGATGCAAACTCCTCACTGAAACAGGGACGTTCGGACGAGTCACTAAAACGGGGGACATTCGGACTCCTCACTGAATTGGTGGACGTTCAGACTCCACACTGAAACGGGGGACGTTCAGACTCCTCACAGAAACGGGGGACTTTACGACTCCTCACTGAAACGGTGGACGTGCGGACTCCTCGTAGAAACGGGGGACGTTCAGACTCCTCACTGAAATAGTGGATATTCAAACTCCTCACTGAAACAGGGACGTTCAGACTCCTCACTGAAATGGGGGACTTTCAAACTCCTCACTGAAACATGGACGTTCAGACTCCTCACTGAAACAGGGACATGCAAACTCCTCACTGAAACAGGGACGTTCGGACGAGTCACTAAAACGGGGGACATTCGGACTCCTCACAGAAACGGGGGAGTTTACGACTCCTCACTGAAACGGGGGACGTTCAGACTACTCACAGAAACGGGGTCGTTCAGAATCCTCACTGAAACGGAGGACATTCAAACTCCTCACTGAAACGGGGGACATTCTGACTCTTCACTGAATTGGTGGACGTTCATACTCCAGACTGAAACAGGAGACGTTCAGACTCCTCACTGAAACGCGGCACGTTCAAACTCCTCACTGAAACAGGAGACGTTCAGACTCCTCACTGAAACGGAGGACATTCAAACTCCTCACTGAAACGGGGGACTTTACGACTCCTTACTGAAACGGGGGACGTTCGGAATACACATAGAAACGGGGGACGTTCAGACATCTCACTGAAAAGGGGGAAGTTCAGACACCTCAATGAAACAGGGGCGTTCAGACTCCTCACTGAATTGGGGGACATTCAAACTCCTCACTGAAACAGGGACATTCAAACTCCTCACTGAAATGGGGGACGTTCAGACTCCTCACTGAAACAGGGACATTTAAACTCCTCACTGAAACAGGGACATTCAAACTCCTCACTGAAAAGGGGGCGTTCAGAGTCGTCACTGAAACAGGGACGTTCAAACTCCTCACTGAAACAGGGACATGCAGACTCCTCAGTGAAATTTGGTTCATTCAAACTCCTCAATGAAACAGGGGCGTTCAGACTCCTCACTGAAATGGGGGACATTCAAACTCCTCACTGAAACAGGGACATTCAGACTCCTCACTGAAACAGGGACATTCAAACTCCTCACCGAAAAGGGGGACGTTCAGACTATTCACTGAAACAGGGATAATCAATCTCCTCACTGAAACGGGGGACATTCAAACTCCTCACCGAAAAGAGGGACGATCAGACTATTCACTGAAACAGGGATAATCAATCTCCTCATTGAAACGGGGGACATTCAAACTCCTCACTGAAACAGGGACGTTCAGACTCCTCAGTGAAATGGGGTTCATTCAAACTCCTCACTGAAACAGGAGCGTTCAGACTCCTCACTGAAATGAGAGACATTAAGACTCTTCACTGTAACAGGGACCTGCAGACTCCTCACTGAAATGAGGGACATTAAGACTCCTCACTGTAACAGGGACGTTCAGATTCCTCACTGAAACAGAGGACGTTCAGACTAGTCACTGAAACGGGAGACATTCGGACTCCAAACTGAATTGGTGGACGTTCAGACTCCACACTGAAACGGGGGACGTTCAGACTGCTCACAGAAACGGGGGACTTTACGACTCCTCACTGAAACCGGGGACGTTCGGACTCCTGATAGAAACGGGGGACGTTCAGACATCTCACAGAAATGGGGGATATTCAAACTCCTCACTGAAACAGGGACGTTCAGACTCCTCACTGAAATGGGGGACTTTCAAACTCCTCACTGAAACATGGACGTTCAGACTCCTCACAGAAAGTGGGGACTTTACGACTCCTCACTGAAACGGGTTACGTTCGGACTCCTCATAGAAACGGGGGACGTTCAGACATCTCACTGAAATGGGGGATATTCAAACTCCTCACTGAAACAGGGACATTCAAACTCCTCACCGAAAAGGGGGACGATCAGACTATTCACTGAAACAGGGATAATCAATCTCCTCACTGAAACGGGGGACATTCAAACTCCTCAATGAAACAGGGGCGTTCAGACTCCTCGCTGAAATGGGGGACATTCAAACTCCTCACTGAAACAGGGACATTCAAAATCCTTACTGAAATGGGGGACGTTCAGAGTCGTCACTGAAACAGGGACGTTCAAACTCCTCACTGAAACAGGGACATGCAGACTCCTCAGTGAAATGGGGTTCATTCAAACTCCTCAATGAAACAGGGGCGTTCAGACACCTCACTGAAATGGGGGACATTCAAACTCCTCACTGAAACAGGGACAATCAGACTCCTCACTGAAACAGGGACATTCAAACTCCTCACCGAAAAGGGGGACGATCAGACTATTCACTGAAACAGGGATAATCAATCTCCTCATTGAAACGGGGGACATTCCAACTCCTCACTGAAACAGGGACGTTCAGACTCCTCAGTGAAATGGGGTTCATTCAAACTCCTCACTGAAACAGGGGCGTTCAGACTCCTCACTGAAATGAGAGACATTAAGACTCTTCACTGTAACAGGGACCTGCAGACTCCTCACTGAAATGAGGGACATTAAGACTCCTCACTGTAACAGGGACGTTCAGATTCCTCACTGAAACAGAGGACGTTCAGACTAGTCACTGAAACGGGAGACATTCGGACTCCAAACTGAATTGGTGGACGTTCAGACTCCACACTGAAACGGGGGACGTTCAGACTGCTCACAGAAACGGGGGACTTTACGACTCCTCACTGAAACCGGGGACGTTCGGACTCCTGATAGAAACGGGGGACGTTCAGACATCTCACAGAAATGGGGGATATTCAAACTCCTCACTGAAACATGGACGTTCAGACTCCTCACTGAAATGGGGGACGTTCAGACTCCTCACTGAAACGGGGGACGTTCAGACTCCTCACAGAAACGGGTCGTTCAGAATCCTCACTGAAACGGGGGACATTCAAACTCCTCACTGAAACGGGGGACTTAACGACTCCTCACTGAAACGGGGTCGTTCGGACTCCTGATAGAAACGGGGGACGTTCAGACATCTCACTGAAATGGGGGATATTCAAACTCCTCACTGAAACATGGTCGTTCAGTCTCCTCACTGAAACAGGGAGATGCAAACTCCTCACTGAAACTGGGACGTTCGGACGAGTCACTAAAACGGGGAACATTCGGACTCCTCACTGAATTGGTGGACGTTCAGACTCCACACTGAACCGGGGGACGTTCAGACTCCTCACAGAAACGGGGGACTTTACGACTCCTCACTGAAACGGTGGACGTGCGGACTCCTCGTAGAAACGGGGGACGTTCAGACTCCTCATTGAAATGGTGGATATTCAAACTCCTCACTGAAACAGGGACGTTCAGACTCCTCACTGAAATGGGGGACTTTCAAACTCCTCACTGAAACATGGACGTTCAGACTCCTCACTGAAACAGGGACATGCAAACTCCTCACTGAAACAGGGACGTTCGGACGAGTCACTAAAACGGGGGACATTCGGACTCCTCACAGAAACGGGGGACTTTACGACTCCTCACTGAAACGGGGGACGTGCGGACTCCTGATAGAAACGGGGGACGTTCAGACTCCTCACTGAAACGGGGGACGTTCAGACTACTCACAGAAACGGGGTCGTTCAGAATCCTCACTGAAACGGAGGACATTCAAACTCCTCACTGAATCGGGGGACATTCGGACTCCTCACTGAATTGGTGGACGTTCATACTCCAGACTGAAACAGGAGACGTTCAGACTCCTCACTGAAACGCGGCACGTTCAAACTCCTCACTGAAACAGGAGACGTTCAGACTCCTCACTGAAACGGAGGACATTCAAACTCCTCACTGAAACGGGGGACTTTACGACTCCTTACTGAAACGGGGGACGTTCGGAATACTCATAGAAACGGGGGACGTTCAGACATCTCACTGAAAAGGGGGAAGTTCAGACACCTCAATGAAACAGGGGCGTTCAGACTCCTCACTGAAATGGGGGACATTCAAACTCCTCACTGAAACAGGGACATTCAAACTCCTCACTGAAATGGGGGACGTTCAGACTCTTCACTGAAACAGGGACATTCAAACTCCTCACTGAAACAGGGACATTCAAACTCCTCACTGAAAAGGGGGCGTTCAGAGTCGTCACTGAAACAGGGACGTTCAAACTCCTCACTGAAACAGGGACATGCAGACTCCTCAGTGAAATTTGGTTCATTCAAACTCCGCAATGAAACAGGGGCGTTCAGACTCCTCACTGAAATGGGGGACATTCAAACTCCTCACTGAAACAGGGACATTCAGACTCCTCACTGAAACAGGGACATTCAAACTCCTCACCGAAAAGGGGGACGTTCAGACTATTCACTGAAACAGGGATAATCAATCTCCTCACTGAAACGGGGGACATTCAAACTCCTTACTGAAACAGGGGCGTTCAGACTCCTCACTGAAATGAGGGACATTAAGACTCCTCACTGTAACAGGGACCTGCAGACTCCTCACTGAAATCAGGGACATTAAGACTCCTCACTGTAACAGGGACGTTCAGATTCCTCACTGAAACAGAGGACGTTCAGACTAGTCACTGAAACGGGGGACATTCGGACGACTCACTGAATTGGTGGACGTTCAGACTCCACACTGAAACGGGGGACGTTCAGACTCCTCACAGAAAGGGGGGACTTTACGACTCCTCACTGAAACAGGGACGTTCGGACTCCTGATAGAAACGGGGGACGTTCCGACATCTCACTGAAATGGGGCATATTCAAACTCCTCACAGAAACAGGGACGTTCAGACTCCTCACTGAAATGGGGGACTTTCAAACTCCTCACTGAAACATGGACGTTCAGACTCCTCACTAAAATGGGGGACGTTCAGACTCCTCAGTGAAACGGGGGACGTTCAGACTCCTCACAGAAACGGGGTAGTTCAGAATCCTCACTGAAACGGGGGACATTCAAACTCCTCACTGAAACGGGGGACTTTACGACTCCTCACTGAAACGGGGGACTTTCGGACTCCTGATAGAAACGGGGGACGTTCAGACATCTCACTGAAATGGGGGATATTCAAACTCCTCACTGAAACATAGACGTTCAGTCTCTTCACTGAAACAGGGAGATGCAAACTCCTCACTGAAACATGGACGTTCAGACTCCTCACTGAAACAGGGACATGCAAACTCCTCACTGAAACAGGGACGTTCGGACGAGTCACTAAAACGGGGGACATTCGGACTCCTCACAGAAACGGGGGACTTTACGACTCCTCACTGAAACGGGGGACGTGCGGACTCCTGATAGAAACGGGGGACGTTCAGACTCCTCACTGAAACGGGGGACGTTCAGACTACTCACAGAAACGGGGTCGTTCAGAATCCTCACTGAAACGGAGGACATTCAAACTCCTCACTGAATCGGGGGACATTCGGACTCCTCACTGAATTGGTGGACGTTCATACTCCAGACTGAAACAGGAGACGTTCAGACTCCTCACTGAAACGCGGCACGTTCAAACTCCTCACTGAAACAGGAGACGTTCAGACTCCTCACTGAAACGGAGGACATTCAAACTCCTCACTGAAACGGGGGACTTTACGACTCCTTACTGAAACGGGGGACGTTCGGAATACTCATAGAAACGGGGGACGTTCAGACATCTCACTGAAAAGGGGGAAGTTCAGACACCTCAATGAAACAGGGGCGTTCAGACTCCTCACTGAAATGGGGGACATTCAAACTCCTCACTGAAACAGGGACATTCAAACTCCTCACTGAAATGGGGGACGTTCAGACTCTTCACTGAAACAGGGACATTCAAACTCCTCACTGAAACAGGGACATTCAAACTCCTCACTGAAAAGGGGGCGTTCAGAGTCGTCACTGAAACAGGGACGTTCAAACTCCTCACTGAAACAGGGACATGCAGACTCCTCAGTGAAATTTGGTTCATTCAAACTCCGCAATGAAACAGGGGCGTTCAGACTCCTCACTGAAATGGGGGACATTCAAACTCCTCACTGAAACAGGGACATTCAGACTCCTCACTGAAACAGGGACATTCAAACTCCTCACCGAAAAGGGGGACGTTCAGACTATTCACTGAAACAGGGATAATCAATCTCCTCACTGAAACGGGGGACATTCAAACTCCTTACTGAAACAGGGGCGTTCAGACTCCTCACTGAAATCAGGGACATTAAGACTCCTCACTGTAACAGGGACTTTCAGATTCCTCACTGAAACAGAGGACGTTCAGACTAGTCACTGAAACGGGGGACATTCGGACGACTCACTGAATTGGTGGACGTTCAGACTCCACACTGAAACGGGGGACGTTCAGACTCCTCACAGAAAGGGGGGACTTTACGACTCCTCACTGAAACAGGGACGTTCGGACTCCTGATAGAAACGGGGGACGTTCCGACATCTCACTGAAATGGGGCATATTCAAACTCCTCACAGAAACAGGGACGTTCAGACTCCTCACTGAAATGGGGGACTTTCAAACTCCTCACTGAAACATGGACGTTCAGACTCCTCACTAAAATGGGGGACGTTCAGACTCCTCAGTGAAACGGGGGACGTTCAGACTCCTCACAGAAACGGGGTAGTTCAGAATCCTCACTGAAACGGGGGACATTCAAACTCCTCACTGAAACGGGGGACTTTACGACTCCTCACTGAAACGTGGGACTTTCGGACTCCTGATAGAAACGGGGGACGTTCAGACATCTCACTGAAATGGGGGATATTCAAACTCCTCACTGAAACATAGACGTTCAGTCTCTTCACTGAAACAGGGAGATGCAAACTCCTCACTGAAACAAGGACGTTCGGACCAGTCACTAAAACGGGGGACATTCGGACTCCTCACTGAATTGGTGGACGGTCAGACTCCACACTGAAACGGGGGACGTTCAGACTCCTCACAGAAACGGGGGACTTTACGACTCCTCACTGAAACGGGGGACGTGCGGACTCCTGATAGAAACGGGGGACGTTCAGACTCCTCACTGAAACGGGGGACGTTCAGACTACTCACAGAAACGGGGTCGTTCAGAATCCTCACTGAAACGGAGGACATTCAAACTCCTCACTGAAACGGGGGAAATTCGGACTCCTCACTGAATTGGTGGACGTTCAGACTCCAGACTGAAACAGGAGACGTTCAGACTCCTCACTGAAACGGGGGACGTTCAGAATCCTCAGTGAAATGGGGTTGATTCAAACTCCTCACTGAAACAGGGGCGTTCTGACTCCTCACTGAAATGAGGGACATTAAGACTCCTCACAGTAACAGGGACCTGCAGACACCTCATTGAAATGAAGGACATTAAGACTCCTCACTGTAACAGGGACGTTCGGATTCCTCACTGAAACAGAGGACGTTCAGACTAGTCACTGAAACGGGGGACATTCTGACTCCTCACTGAATTGGTGGACGTTCAGACTTGACACTGAAACGGGGGACGTTCAGACTCCTCACAGAAAGAGGGGACTTTAAGACTCCTCACTGAAACGGTTTACGTTCGGACTCCTCATAGAAACGGGGGACGTTCAGACATCTCACTGAAATGGGGGATATTCAAACTCCTCACTGAAACAGGGACGTTCAGACTCCTCACTGAAATGGGGGACTTTCAAACTCCTCACTGAAACATGGACGTTCAGTCTCCTCACTGAAATGGGGGACGTTCAATCTCCTCACTGAAACATGGACGTTCAGTTTCCTCACTGAAACAGGGACATGCAAACTCCTCACTGAAACAGGGACGTTCGGACGAGTCACTAAAACGGGGGACATTCGTACTCCTCACAGAAACGGGGGACTTTACGACTCCTCACTGAAACGGGGGACGTGCGGACTCCTGATAGAAACGGGGGACGTTCAGACTCCTCACTTAAACGGGGGACGTTCAGACTACTCACAGAAACGGGGTCGTTCAGAATCCTCACTGAAACGGAGGACATTCAAACTCCTCACTGAAACGGGGGACATTCGGACTCCTCACTGAATTGGTGGACGTTCATACTCCAGACTGAAACAGGAGACGTTCAGACTCCAAACTGAAACGGGGCACGTTCAAACTCCTCACTGAAACAGGAGACGTTCACACTCCTCACTGAAACGGAGGACATTCAAACTCCTCACTGAACCGGGGGACATTACGACTCCTTACTGAAACGGGGGACGTTCAGTCATCTCACTGAAAAGGGGGAAGTTCAGACTCCTCACTGAAACAGGGACATTCAAACTCCTCACTGAAACAGGGACTTTCAAACGCCTCACTGAAAAGGGGAACGTTCAGAGTCGCCACTGAAATGGGGGACTTTCAAACTCCTCACTGAAACATGGACGTTCAGACTCCTCACTGAAATGGGGGACGTTCAAACTCCTCACTGAAACATGGACGTTCAGTCTCCTCACTGAAACAGGGACATGCAAACTCCTGACTGAAACAGGGATGTTCGGACGAGTCACTAAAACGGGGGACATTCGGACTCCTCACAGAAACGGGGGACTTTACGACTCCTCACTGAAACCGGGGACGTTCGGACTCCTGATAGAAACGTGGGTCATTCAAACTCCTCACTGAAATGGGGGACGGTCAGAGTCGTCACTGAAACAGGGAAATGCATACTCCTCAGTGAAATGGGGTTCATTCAAACTCCTCAATGAAACAGGGGCGTTCAGACTCCTCACTGAAATGGGGGACATTCAAACTCCTCACTGAAACAGGGACATTCAGACTCCTCACTGAAACAGGGACATTCAAACTCCTCACTGAAACTGGAGACGTTCAGACTCCAAACTGAAACGGAGGACATTCAAACTCCTCACTGAAACGGGGGACTTTACGACTCTTTACTGAAACGGGGGACGTTCGGAATACTCAGAGAAACGGGGGACGTTCAGATATCTCACTGAAAAGGGGGAAGTTCAGACTCCTCACTGAAACAGGGGCATTCAAACTCCTCACTGAAAAGGGGGAAGTTCAGAATCCTCACTGAAACAGGGACATTCAAACTCCTCACTGAAATGGGGGACGTTCAGACTCCTCATTGAAACAGGGACATTCAAACTCCTCACTGAAACAGGGACATTCAAACTCCTCACTGAAACAGGGACATGCAGACTCCTCAGTGAAATGGGGTTCATTCAAACTCCTCAATGAAACAGGGGCGTTCAGACTCCTCGCTGAAATGGGGGACATTCAAACTCCTCACAGTAACAGGGACCTGCAGACACCTCATTGAAATGAAGGACATTAAGACTCCTCACTGTAACAGGGACGTTCGGATTCCTCACTGAAACAGAGGACGTTCAGACTAGTCACTGAAACGGGGGACATTCTGACTCCTCACTGAATTGGTGGACGTTCAGACTTGACACTGAAACGGGGGACGTTCAGACTCCTCACAGAAAGAGGGGACTTTAAGACTCCTCACTGAAACGGTTTACGTTCGGACTCCTCATAGAAACGGGGGACGTTCAGACATCTCACTGAAATGGGGGATATTCAAACTCCTCACTGAAACAGGGACGTTCAGACTCCTCACTGAAATGGGGGACTTTCAAACTCCTCACTGAAACATGGACGTTCAGTCTCCTCACTGAAATGGGGGACGTTCAATCTCCTCACTGAAACATGGACGTTCAGTTTCCTCACTGAAACAGGGACATGCAAACTCCTCACTGAAACAGGGACGTTCGGACGAGTCACTAAAACGGGGGACATTCGTACTCCTCACAGAAACGGGGGACTTTACGACTCCTCACTGAAACGGGGGACGTGCGGACTCCTCATAGAAACGGGGGACGTTCAGACTCCTCACTTAAACGGGGGACGTTCAGACTACTCACAGAAACGGGGTCGTTCAGAATCCTCACTGAAACGGAGGACATTCAAACTCCTCACTGAAACGGGGGACATTCGGACTCCTCACTGAATTGGTGGACGTTCATACTCCAGACTGAAACAGGAGACGTTCAGACTCCAAACTGAAACGGGGCACGTTCAAACTCCTCACTGAAACAGGAGACGTTCACACTCCTCACTGAAACGGAGGACATTCAAACTCCTCACTGAACCGGGGGACATTACGACTCCTTACTGAAACGGGGGACGTTCAGTCATCTCACTGAAAAGGGGGAAGTTCAGACTCCTCACTGAAACAGGGACATTCAAACTCCTCACTGAAACAGGGACTTTCAAACGCCTCACTGAAAAGGGGAACGTTCAGAGTCGCCACTGAAATGGGGGACTTTCAAACTCCTCACTGAAACATGGACGTTCAGACTCCTCACTGAAATGGGGGACGTTCAAACTCCTCACTGAAACATGGACGTTCAGTCTCCTCACTGAAACAGGGACATGCAAACTCCTGACTGAAACAGGGATGTTCGGACGAGTCACTAAAACGGGGGACATTCGGACTCCTCACAGAAACGGGGGACTTTACGACTCCTCACTGAAACCGGGGACGTTCGGACTCCTGATAGAAACGTGGGTCATTCAAACTCCTCACTGAAATGGGGGACGGTCAGAGTCGTCACTGAAACAGGGAAATGCATACTCCTCAGTGAAATGGGGTTCATTCAAACTCCTCAATGAAACAGGGGCGTTCAGACTCCTCACTGAAATGGGGGACATTCAAACTCCTCACTGAAACAGGGACATTCAGACTCCTCACTGAAACAGGGACATTCAAACTCCTCACTGAAACTGGAGACGTTCAGACTCCAAACTGAAACGGAGGACATTCAAACTCCTCACTGAAACGGGGGACTTTACGACTCTTTACTGAAACGGGGGACGTTCGGAATACTCAGAGAAACGGGGGACGTTCAGATATCTCACTGAAAAGGGGGAAGTTCAGACTCCTCACTGAAACAGGGGCATTCAAACTCCTCACTGAAAAGGGGGAAGTTCAGAATCCTCACTGAAACAGGGACATTCAAACTCCTCACTGAAATGGGGGACGTTCAGACTCCTCATTGAAACAGGGACATTCAAACTCCTCACTGAAACAGGGACATTCAAACTCCTCACTGAAACAGGGACATGCAGACTCCTCAGTGAAATGGGGTTCATTCAAACTCCTCAATGAAACAGGGGCGTTCAGACTCCTCGCTGAAATGGGGGACATTCAAACTCCTCACTGAAACAGGGACATTCAAACGCCTCACTGAAAAGGGGGACGTTCAAACTCCTCACTGAAACAGGGACATGCAGACTCCTCAGTGAAATGGGGTTCATTCAAACTCCTCAATGAAACAGGGGCGTTCAGACTCCTCACTGAAATGGGGGACTTTCAAACTCCTCACTGAAACAGGGACATTCAAACTCCTCACCGAAAAGGGGGACGATCAGACTATTCACTGAAACAGGGATAATCAATCTCCTCACTGAAACGGGGGACGTTCAGACTCCTCACTGAAACAGGGACATTCAAACTCCTCACTGAAACAGGGTCATTCAAACTGCTCACTGAAAAGGGGGACGTTCAGAGTCGTCACTGAAACAGGGACGTTCAAACTCCTCACTGAAACAGGGACATGCAGACTCCTCAGTGAAATGGGGTTCATTCAAACTCCTCAATGAAACAGGGGCGTTCAGACACCTCACTGAAATGGGGGACATTCAAACTCTTCACTGAAACAGGGACAATCAGACTCCTCACTGAAACAGGGACATTCAAACTCCTCACCGAAAAGGGGGACGATCAGACTATTCACTGAAACAGGGATAATCAATCTCCTCATTGAAACGGGGGACATTCAAACTCCTCACTGAAACAGGGACGTTCAGACTCCTCAGTGAAATGGGGTTCATTCAAACTCCTCACTGAAACAGGGGCGTTCAGACTCCTCACTGAAATGAGAGACATTATGACTCTTCACTGTAACAGGGACCTGCAGACTCCTCACTGAAATGAGGGACATTAAGACTCCTCACTGTAACAGGGACGTTCAGATTCCTCACTGAAACAGAGGACGTTCAGACTAGTCACTGAAACGGGAGACATTCGGACTCCTCACTGAATTGGTGGACGTTCAGACTCCACACTGAAACGGGGGACGTTCAGACTCCTCACTGAAATGGTGGATATTCAAACTCCTCACTGAAACAGGGACGTTCAGACTCCTCACTGAAATGGGGGACTTTCAAACTCCTCACTGAAACATGGACGTTCAGACTCCTCACTGAAACAGGGACATGCAAACTCCTCACTGAAACAGGGACGTTCGGACGAGTCACTAAAACGGGGGACATTCGGACTCCTCACAGAAACGGGGGACTTTACGACTCCTCACTGAAACGGGGGACGTGCGGACTCCTGCTAGAAACGGGGGACGTTCAGACTCCTCACTGAAACGGGGGACGTTCAGACTACTCACAGAAACGGGGTCGTTCAGAATCCTCACTGAAACGGAGGACATTCAAACTCCTCACTGAAACGGGGGACATTCGGACTCCTCACTGAATTGGTGGACGTTCATACTCCAGACTGAAACAGGAGACGTTCAGACTCCTCACTGAAACGCGGCACGTTCAAACTCCTCACTGAAACAGGAGACGTTCAGACTCCTCACTGAGACGGAGGACATTCAAACTCCTCACTGAAACGGGGGACTTTACGACTCCTTACTGAAACGGGGGACGTTCAGTCATCTCACTGAAAAGGGGGAAGTTCAGACACCTCAATGAAACAGGGGCGTTCAGACTCCTCACTGAAATGGGGGACATTCAAACTACTCACTGAAACAGGGACATTCAAACACCTCACTGAAATGGGGGACGCTCAGACTCCTCACTGAAACAGGGACATTCAAACTCCTCACTGAAACAGGGACATTCAAACTCCTCACTGAAAAGGGGGCGTTCAGAGTCGTCACTGAAACAGGGACGTTCAAACTCCTCACTGAAACAGGGACATGCAGACTCCTCAGTGAAATTTGGTTCATTCAAACTCCTCAATGAAACAGGGGCGTTCAGACTCCTCACTGAAATGGGGGACATTCAAACTCCTCACTGAAACAGGGACATTCAGACTCCTCACTGAAACAGGGACATTCAAACTCCTTACCGAAAAGGGGGACGTTCAGACTATTCACTGAAACAGGGATAATCAATCTCCTCACTGAAACGGGGGACATTCAAACTCCTCACTGAAACAGGGGCGTTCAGACTCCTCACTGAAATGAGGGACATTAAGACTCCTCACTGTAACAGGGACCTGCAGACTCCTCACTGAAATCAGGGACATTAAGACTCCTCCCTGTAACAGGGACGTTCAGATTCCTCACTGAAACAGAGGACGTTCAGACTAGTCACTGAAACGGGGGACATTCGGACTACTCACTGAATTGGTGGACGTTCAGAATCCACACTGAAACGGGGGACGTTCAGACTCCTCACAGAAAGGGGGGACTTTACGACTCCTCACTGAAACCGGGGACGTTCGGACTCCTGATAGAAACGGGGGACGTTCCGACATCTCACTGCAATGTGGCATATTCAAACTCCTCACAGAAACAGGGACGTTCAGACTCCTCACTGAAATGGGGGACTTTCAAACTCCTCACTGAAACATGGACGTTCAGACTCCTCACTGAAATGGGGGACGTTCAGACTCCTCACTGATACGGGGGACGTTCAGACTCCTCACAGAAACGGGGTAGTTCAGAATCCTCACTGAAACGGGGGACATTCAAACTCCTCACTGAAACGGGGGACTTTACGACTCCTCACTGAAACGGGGGACGTTCGGACTCCTGATAGAAACGGGGGACGTTCAGACATCTCACTGAAATGGGGGATATTCAAACTCCTCACTGAAACATAGACGTTCAGTCTCTTCACTGAAACAGGGAGATGCAAACTCCTCACTGAAACAAGGACGTTCGGACGAGTCACTAAATCGGGGGACATTCGGACTCCTCACTGAATTGGTGGACGGTCAGACTCCACACTGAAACGGGGGACGTTCAGACTCCTCACAGAAACGGGGGACTTTACGACTCCTCACGGAAACGGGGGACGTGCGGACTCCTGATAGAAACGGGGGACGTTCAGACTCCTCACTGAAACGGGGGACGTTCAGACTACTCACAGAAACGGGGTCGTTCAGAATCCTCACTGAAACGGAGGACATTCAAACTCCGCACTGAAACGGGGGAAATTCGGACTCCTCACTGAATTGGTGGACGTTCAGACTCCAGACTGAAACAGGAGACGTTCAGACTCCTCACTGAAACGGGGGACGTTCAGACTCCTCAGTGAAATGGGGTTGATTCAAACTCCTCACTGAAACAGGGGCGTTCAGACTCCTCACTGAAATGAGGGACATTAAGACTCCTCACTGTAACAGGGACCTGCAGACACCTCATTGAAATGAAGGACATTAAGACTCCTCACTGTAACAGGGACGTTCGGATTCCTCACTGAAACAGAGGACGTTCAGACTAGTCACTGAAACGGGGGACATTCGGACTCCTCACTGAATTGGTGGACGTTCAGACTTGACACTGAAACGGGGGACGTTCAGACTCCTCACAGAAAGAGGGGACTTTAAGACTCCTCACTGAAACGGTTTACGTTCGGACTCCTCATAGAAACGGGGGACTTTACGACTCCTCACTGAAACGGGGGACGTGCGGACTCCTCATAGAAACGGGGGACGTTCAGACTCCTCACTTAAACGGGGGACGTTCAGACTACTCACAGAAACGGGGTCGTTCAGAATCCTCACTGAAACGGAGGACATTCAAACTCCTCACTGAAACGGGGGACATTCGGACTCCTCACTGAATTGGTGGACGTTCATACTCCAGACTGAAACAGGAGACGTTCAGACTCCAAACTGAAACGGGGCACGTTCAAACTCCTCACTGAAACAGGAGACGTTCAGACTCCTCACTGAAACGGAGGACATTCAAACTCCTCACTGAACCGGGGGACATTACGACTCCTTACTGAAACGGGGGACGTTCAGTCATCTCACTGAAAAGGGGGAAGTTCAGACTCCTCACTGAAACAGGGACATTCAAACTCCTCACTGAAACAGGCACTTTCAAACGTCTCACTGAAAAGGGGGACGTTCAGAGTCGCCACTGAAATGGGGGACTTTCAAACTCCTCACTGAAACATGGACGTTCAGACTCCTCACTGAAATGGGGGACGTTCAAACTCCTCACTGAAACATGGACGTTCAGTCTCCTCACTGAAACAGGGACATGCAAACTCCTCACTGAAACAGGGACGTTCGGACGAGTCACTAAAACGGGGGACATTCGGACTCCTCACAGAAACGGGGGACTTTACGACTCCTCACTGAAACCGGGGACGTTCGGACTCCTGATAGAAACGTGGGTCATTCAAACTCCTCACTGAAATGGGGGACGTTCAGAGTCGTCACTGAAACAGGGACATGCATACTCCTCAGTGAAATGGGGTTCATTCAAACTCCTCAATGAAACAGGGGCGTTCAGACTCCTCACTGAAATGGGGGACATTCAAACTCCTCACTGAAACAGGGACATTCAGACTCCTCACTGAAACAGGGACATTCAAACTCCTCACCGAAAAGGGGGACGATCAGACTATTCACTGAAACAGGGATAATCAATCTCCTCACTGAAACGGGGGACATTCAAACTCCTCACTGAAACAGGCACGTTCAGACTCCTCAGTGAAATGGGGTTCATTCAAACTCCTCACTGAAACAGGGGCGTTCAGACTCATCACTGAAATGAGAGACATTAAGACTCTTCACTGTAACAGGGACGTTCAGATTCCTCACTGAAACAGAGGACGTTCTGACTAGTCACTGAAACGGGGGACATTCAAACTCCTCACTGAAACTGGAGACGTTCAGACTCCAAACTGAAACGGGGCACGTTCAAACTACTCACTGAAACAGGAGACGTTCAGACTCCTCACTGAAACGGAGGACATTCAAACTCCTCACTGAAACGGGGGACTTTACGACTCTTTACTGAAACGGGGGACGTTCGGAATACTCAGAGGAACGGGGGACGTTCAGACATCTCACTGAAAAGGGGGAAGTTCAGACTCCTCACTGAAACAGGGACATTCAAACTCCTCACTGAAAAGGGGGAAGTTCAGACTCCTCACTGAAACAGGGACATTCAAACTCCTCACTGAAATGGGGGACGTTCAGACTCCTCATTGAAACAGGGACATTCAAACTCCTCACTGAAACAGGGACATTCAAACTCCTCACTGAAACAGGGACATGCAGACTCCTCAGTGAAATGGGGTTCATTCAAACTCCTCAATGAAACAGGGGCGTTCAGACTCCTCGCTGAAATGGGGGACATTCAAACTCCTCACTGAAACAGGGACATTCAAACTCCTCACTGAAAAGGGGGACGTTCAAACTCCTCACTGAAACAGGGACATGCAGAGTCCTCAGTGAAATGGGGTTCATTCAAACTCCTCAATGAAACAGGGGCGTTCAGACACCTCACTGAAATGGGGGACATTCAAACTCCTCACTGAAACAGGGACAATCAGACTCCTCACTGAAACAGGGACATTCAAACTCCTCACCGAAAAGGGGGACGATCAGACTATTCACTGAAACAGGGATAATCAATCTCCTCATTGAACCGGGGGACATTCAAACTCCTCACTGAAACAGGGACGTTCAGACTCCTCAGTGAAATGGGGTTCATTCAAACTCCTCACTGAAACAGGGGCGTTCAGACTCCTCACTGAAATGAGAGACATTATGACTCTTCACTGTAACAGGGACCTGCAGACTCCTCACTGAAATGAGGGACATTAAGACTCCTCACTGTAACAGGGACGTTCAGATTCCTCACTGAAACAGAGGACGTTCAGACTAGTCACTGAAACGGGAGACATTCGGACTCCTCACTGAATTGGTGGACGTTCAGACTCCACACTGAAACGGGGGACGTTCAGACTCCTCACTGAAATGGTGGATATTCAAACTCCTCACTGAAACAGGGACGTTCAGACTCCTCACTGAAATGGGGGACTTTCAAACTCCTCACTGAAACATGAACGTTCAGACTCCTCACTGAAACAGGGACATGCAAACTCCTCACTGAAACAGGGACGTTCGGACGAGTCACTAAAACGGGGGACATTCGGACTCCTCACAGAAACGGGGGACTTTACGACTCCTCACTGAAACGGGGGACGTGCGGACTCCTGATAGAAACGGGGGACGTTCAGACTCCTCACTGAAACGGGGGACGTTCAGACTACTCACAGAAACGGGGGACATTCGGACTCCTCACTGAATTGGTGGACGTTCATACTCCAGACTGAAACAGGAGACGTTCAGACTCCTCACTGAAACGCGGCACGTTCAAACTCCTCACTGAAACAGGAGACGTTCAGACTCCTCACTGAAACGGAGGACATTCAAACTCCTCACTGAAACGGGGGACTTTACGACTCCTTACTGAAACGGGGGACGTTCGGAATACTCATAGAAACGGGGGACGTTCAGACATCTCACTGAAAAGGGGGAAGTTCAGACACCTCAATGAAACAGGGGCGTTCAGACTCCTCACTGAAATGGGGAACATTCAAACTACTCACTGAAACAGGGACATTCAAACACCTCACTGAAATGGGGGACGCTCAGACTCCTCACTGAAACAGGGACATTCAAACTCCTCACTGAAACAGGGACATTCAAACTCCTCACTGAAAAGGGGGCGTTCAGAGTCGTCACTGAAACAGGGACGTTCAAACTCCTCACTGAAACAGGGACATGCAGACTCCTCAGTGAAATTTGGTTCATTCAAACTCCTCAATGAAACAGGGGCGTTCAGACTCCTCACTGAAATGGGGGACATTCAAACTCCTCACTGAAACAGGGACATTCAGACTCCTCACTGAAACAGGGACATTCAAACTCCTCACCGAAAAGGGTGACGTTCAGACTATTCACTGAAACAGGGATAATCAATCTCCTCACTGAAACGGGGGACGTTCAGACTCCTCACTGAAACAGGGGCGTTCAGACTCCTCACTGAAATGAGGGACATTAAGACTCCTCACTGTAACAGGGACCTGCAGACTCCTCACTGAAATCAGGGACATTAAGACTCCTCACTGTAACAGGGACGTTCAGATTCCTCACTGAAACAGAGGACGTTCAGACTAGTCACTGAAACGGGGGACATTCGGACTACTCACTGAATTGGTGGACGTTCAGACTCCACACTGAAACGGGGGACGTTCAGACTCCTCACAGAAAGGGGGGACTTTACGACTCCTCACAGAAACAGGGACGTTCAGACTCCTCACTGAAATGGGGGACTTTCAAACTCCTCACTGAAACATGGACGTTCAGACTCCTCACTGAAATGGGGGACGTTCAGACTCCTCACTGATACGGGGGACGTTCAGACTCCTCACAGAAACGGGGTCGTTCAGAATCCTCACTGAAACGGGGGACATTCAAACTCCTCACTGAAACGGGGGAAATTCGGACTCCTCACTGAATTGGTGGACGTTCAGACTCCAGACTGAAACAGGAGACGTTCAGACTCCTCACTGAAACGGGGGACGTTCAGACTCCTCAGTGAAATGGGGTTGATTCAAACTCCTCACTGAAACAGGGGCGTTTAGACTCCTCACTGAAATGAGGGACATTAAGACTCCTCACTGTAACAGGGACCTGCAGACACCTCATTGAAATGAAGGACATTAAGACTCCTCACTGTAACAGGGACGTTCGGATTCCTCACTGAAACAGAGGACGTTCAGACTAGTCACTGAAACGGGGGACATTCGGACTCCTCACTGAATTGGTGGACGTTCAGACTTGACACTGAAACGGGGGACGTTCAGACTCCTCACAGAAAGAGGGGACTTTAAGACTCCTCACTGAAACGGTTTACGTTCGGACTCCTCATAGAAACGGGGGTCGTTCAGACATCTCACTGAAATGGGGGATATTCAAACTCCTCACTGAAACAGGGACGTTCAGACTCCTCACTGAAATGGGGGACTTTCAAACTCCTCACTGAAACATGGACGTTCAGTCTCCTCACTGAAATGGGGGACGTTCAATCTCCTCACTGAAACATGGACGTTCAGTTTCCTCACTGAAACAGGGACATGCAAACTCCTCACTGAAACAGGGACGTTCTGACGAGTCACTAAAACGGGGGACATTCGTACTCCTCACAGAAACGGGGGACTTTACGACTCCTCACTGAAACGGGGGACGTGCAGACTCCTGATAGAAACGGGGGACGTTCAGACTCCTCACTTAAACGGGGGACGTTCAGACTACTCACAGAAACGGGGTCGTTCAGAATCCTTACTGAAACGGAGGACATTCAAACTCCTCACTGAAACGGGGGACATTCGGACTCCTCACTGAATTGGTGGACGTTCATACTCCAGACTGAAACAGGAGACGTTCAGACTCCAAACTGAAACGGGGCACGTTCAAACTCCTCACTGAAACAGGAGACGTTCAGACTCCTCACTGAAACGGAGGACATTCAAACTCCTCACTGAACCGGGGGACATTACGACTCCTTACTGAAAAGGGGGACGTTCAGTCATCTCACTGAAAAGGGGGAAGTTCAGACTCCTCACTGAAACAGGGACATTCAAACCCTTCACTGAAACAGGCACTTTCAAACGCCTCACTGAAAAGGGGGACGTTCAGAGTCGCCACTGAAATGGGGGACTTTCAAACTCCTCACTGAAACATGGACGTTCAGACTCCTCACTGAAATGGGGGACGTTCAAACTCCTCACTGAAACATGGACGTTCAGTCTCCTCACTGAAACAGGGACATGCAAACTCCTCACTGAAACAGGGACGTTCGGACGAGTCACTAAAACGGGGGACATTCGGACTCCTCACAGAAACGGGGGACTTTACGACTCCTCACTGAAACCGGGGACGTTCGGACTCCTGATAGAAACGTGGGTCATTCAAACTCCTCACTGAAATGGGGGACGTTCAGAGTCGTCACTGAAACAGGGACATGCATACTCCTCAGTGAAATGGGGTTCATTCAAACTCCTCAATGAAACAGGGGCGTTCAGACTCCTCACTGAAATGGGGGACATTCAAACTCCTCACTGAAACAGGAACATTCAGACTCCTCACTGAAACAGGGACATTCAAACTCCTCACCGAAAAGGGGGACGATCAGACTATTCACTGAAACAGGGATAATCAATCTCCTCACTGAAACGGGGGACATTCAAACTCCTCACTGAAACAGGCACGTTCAGACTCCTCAGTGAAATGGGGTTCATTCAAACTCCTCACTGAAACAGGGGCGTTCAGACTCATCACTGAAATGAGAGACATTAAGACTCTTCACTGTAACAGGGACGTTCAGATTCCTCACTGAAACAGAGGACGTTCTGACTAGTCACTGAAACGGGGGACATTCAAACTCCTCACTGAAACTGGAGACGTTCAGACTCCAAACTGAAACGGGGCACGTTCAAACTCCTCACTGAAACAGGAGACGTTCAGACTCCTCACTGAAACGGAGGACATTCAAACTCCTCACTGAAACGGGGGACTTTACGACTCTTTACTGAAACGGGGGACGTTCGGAATACTCAGAGAAACGGGGGACGTTCAGACATCTCACTGAAAAGGGGGAAGTTCAGACTCCTCACTGAAACAGGGACATTCAAACTCCTCACTGAAATGGGGGACGTTCAGACTCCTCATTGAAACAGGGACATTCAAACTCCTCACTGAAACAGGGACATTCAAACTCCTCACTGAAACAGGGACATGCAGACTCCTCAGTGAAATGGGGTTCATTCAAACTCCTCAATGAAACAGGGGTGTTCAGACTCCTCGCTGAAATGGGGGACATTCAAACTCCTCACTGAAACAGGGACATTCAAACTCCTCACTGAAAAGGGGGACGTTCAAACTCCTCACTGAAACAGGGACATGCAGACTCCTCAGTGAAATGGGGTTCATTCAAACTCCTCAATGAAACAGGGGCGTTCTGACTCCTCACTGAAATGGGGGACTTTCAAACTCCTCACTGAAACAGGGACATTCAAACTCCTCACCGAAAAGGGGGACGATCAGACTATTCACTGAAACAGGGATAATCAATCTCCTCATTGAACCGGGGGACATTCAAACTCCTCACTGAAACAGGGACGTTCAGACTCCTCAGTGAAATGGGGTTCATTCAAACTCCTCACTGAAACAGGGGCGTTCAGACTCCTCACTGAAATGAGAGACATTATGACTCTTCACTGTAACAGGGACCTGCAGACTCCTCACTGAAATGAGGGACATTAAGACTCCTCACTGTAACAGGGACGTTCAGATTCCTCACTGAAACAGGGACGTTCAGACTCCTCACTGAAATGGGGGACTTTCAAACTCCTCACTGAAACATGGACGTTCAGACTCCTCACTGAAACAGGGACATGCAAACTCCTCACTGAAACAGGGACGTTCGGACGAGTCACTAAAACGGGGGACATTCGGACTCCTCACAGAAACGGGGGACTTTACGACTCCTCA
This sequence comes from Hemitrygon akajei, assembly GCF_048418815.1. Taxonomy (NCBI): domain Eukaryota; kingdom Metazoa; phylum Chordata; class Chondrichthyes; order Myliobatiformes; family Dasyatidae; genus Hemitrygon; species Hemitrygon akajei. The sequence goes on from NC_133128.1 coordinate 112,213,864, forward strand.
CTGAAACGGGGGACGTGCGGACTCCTGATAGAAACGGGGGACGTTCAGACTCCTCACTGAAACGGGGGACGTTCAGACTACTCACAGAAACGGGGGACATTCGGACTCCTCACTGAATTGGTGGACGTTCATACTCCAGACTGAAACAGGAGACGTTCAGACTCCTCACTGAAACGCGGCACGTTCAAACTCCTCACTGAAACAGGAGACGTTCAGACTCCTCACTGAAACGGAGGACATTCAAACTCCTCACTGAAACGGGGGACTTTACGACTCCTTACTGAAACGGGGGACGTTCGGAATACTCATAGAAACGGGGGACGTTCAGACATCTCACTGAAAAGGGGGAAGTTCAGACACCTCAATGAAACAGGGGCGTTCAGACTCCTCACTGAAATGGGGGACATTCAAACTACTCACTGAAACAGGGACATTCAAACACCTCACTGAAATGGGGGACGCTCAGACTCCTCACTGAAACAGGGACATTCAAACTCCTCACTGAAACAGGGACATTCAAACTCCTCACTGAAAAGGGGGCGTTCAGAGTCGTCACTGAAACAGGGACGTTCAAACTCCTCACTGAAACAGGGACATGCAGACTCCTCAGTGAAATTTGGTTCATTCAAACTCCTCAATGAAACAGGGGCGTTCAGACTCCTCACTGAAATGGGGGACATTCAAACTCCTCACTGAAACAGGGACATTCAGACTCCTCACTGAAACAGGGACATTCAAACTCCTCACCGAAAAGGGTGACGTTCAGACTATTCACTGAAACAGGGATAATCAATCTCCTCACTGAAACGGGGGACATTCAAACTCCTCACTGAAACAGGGGCGTTCAGACTCCTCACTGAAATGAGGGACATTAAGACTCCTCACTGTAACAGGGACCTGCAGACTCCTCACTGAAATCAGGGACATTAAGACTCCTCACTGTAACAGGGACGTTCAGATTCCTCACTGAAACAGAGGACGTTCAGACTAGTCACTGAAACGGGGGACATTCGGACTACTCACTGAATTGGTGGACGTTCAGACTCCACACTGAAACGGGGGACGTTCAGACTCCTCACAGAAAGGGGGGACTTTACGACTCCTCACAGAAACAGGGACGTTCAGACTCCTCACTGAAATGGGGGACTTTCAAACTCCTCACTGAAACATGGACGTTCAGACTCCTCACTGAAATGGGGGACGTTCAGACTCCTCACTGATACGGGGGACGTTCAGACTCCTCACAGAAACGGGGTAGTTCAGAATCCTCACTGAAACGGGGGACATTCAAACTCCTCACTGAAACGGGGGACTTTACGACTCCTCACTGAAACGGGGGACGTTCGGACTCCTGATAGAAACGGGGGACGTTCAGACATCTCACTGAAATGGGGAATATTCAAACTCCTCACTGAAACATAGACGTTCAGTCTCTTCACTGAAACAGGGAGATGCAAACTCCTCACTGAAACAAGGACGTTCGGACGAGTCACTAAAACGGGGGACATTCGGACTCCTCACTGAATTGGTGGACGGTCAGACTCCACACTGAAACGGGGGACGTTCAGACTCCTCACAGAAACTGGGGACTTTACGACTCCTCACTGAAACGGGGGACGTGCGGACTCCTGATAGAAACGGGGGACGTTCAGACTCCTCACTGAAACGGGGGACGTTCAGACTACTCACAGAAACGGGGTCGTTCAGAATCCTCACTGAAACGGAGGACATTCAAACTCCTCACTGAAACGGGGGAAATTCGGACTCCTCACTGAATTGGTGGACGTTCAGACTCCAGACTGAAACAGGAGACGTTCAGATTCCTCACTGAAAAGGGGGACGTTCAGACTCCTCAGTGAAATGGGGTTGATTCAAACTCCTCACTGAAACAGGGGCGTTTAGACTCCTCACTGAAATGAGGGACATTAAGACTCCTCACTGTAACAGGGACCTGCAGACACCTCATTGAAATGAAGGACATTAAGACTCCTCACTGTAACAGGGACGTTCGGATTCCTCACTGAAACAGAGGACGTTCAGACTAGTCACTGAAACGGGGGACATTCGGACTCCTCACTGAATTGGTGGACGTTCAGACTTGACACTGAAACGGGGGACGTTCAGACTCCTCACAGAAAGAGGGGACTTTAAGACTCCTCACTGAAACGGTTTACGTTCGGACTCCTCATAGAAACGGGGGTCGTTCAGACATCTCACTGAAATGGGGGATATTCAAACTCCTCACTGAAACAGGGACGTTCAGACTCCTCACTGAAATGGGGGACTTTCAAACTCCTCACTGAAACATGGACGTTCAGTCTCCTCACTGAAATGGGGGACGTTCAATCTCCTCACTGAAACATGGACGTTCAGTTTCCTCACTGAAACAGGGACATGCAAACTCCTCACTGAAACAGGGACGTTCTGACGAGTCACTAAAACGGGGGACATTCGTACTCCTCACAGAAACGGGGGACTTTACGACTCCTCACTGAAACGGGGGACGTGCGGACTCCTGATAGAAACGGGGGACGTTCAGACTCCTCACTTAAACGGGGGACGTTCAGACTACTCACAGAAACGGGGTCGTTCAGAATCCTTACTGAAACGGAGGACATTCAAACTCCTCACTGAAACGGGGGACATTCGGACTCCTCACTGAATTGGTGGACGTTCATACTCCAGACTGAAACAGGAGACGTTCAGACTCCAAACTGAAACGGGGCACGTTCAAACTCCTCACTGAAACAGGAGACGTTCAGACTCCTCACTGAAACGGAGGACATTCAAACTCCTCACTGAACCGGGGGACATTACGACTCCTTACTGAAACGGGGGACGTTCAGTCATCTCACTGAAAAGGGGGAAGTTCAGACTCCTCACTGAAACAGGGACATTCAAACCCTTCACTGAAACAGGCACTTTCAAACGCCTCACTGAAAAGGGGGACGTTCAGAGTCGCCACTGAAATGGGGGACTTTCAAACTCCTCACTGAAACATGGACGTTCAGACACCTCACTGAAATGGGGGACGTTCAAACTCCTCACTGAAACATGGACGTTCAGTCTCCTCACTGAAACAGGGACATGCAAACTCCTCACTGAAACAGGGACGTTCGGACGAGTCACTAAAACGGGGGACATTCGGACTCCTCACAGAAACGGGGGACTTTACGACTCCTCACTGAAACCGGGGACGTTCGGACTCCTGATAGAAACGTGGGTCATTCAAACTCCTCACTGAAATGGGGGACGTTCAGAGTCGTCACTGAAACAGGGACATGCATACTCCTCAGTGAAATGGGGTTCATTCAAACTCCTCAATGAAACAGGGGCGTTCAGACTCCTCACTGAAATGGGGGACATTCAAACTCCTCACTGAAACAGGAACATTCAGACTCCTCACTGAAACAGGGACATTCAAACTCCTCACCGAAAAGGGGGACGATCAGACTATTCACTGAAACAGGGATAATCAATCTCCTCACTGAAACGGGGGACATTCAAACTCCTCACTGAAACAGGCACGTTCAGACTCCTCAGTGAAATGGGGTTCATTCAAACTCCTCACTGAAACAGGGGCGTTCAGACTCATCACTGAAATGAGAGACATTAAGACTCTTCACTGTAACAGGGACGTTCAGATTCCTCACTGAAACAGAGGACGTTCTGACTAGTCACTGAAACGGGGGACATTCAAACTCCTCACTGAAACTGGAGACGTTCAGACTCCAAACTGAAACGGGGCACGTTCAAACTCCTCACTGAAACAGGAGACGTTCAGACTCCTCACTGAAACGGAGGACATTCAAACTCCTCACTGAAACGGGGGACTTTACGACTCTTTACTGAAACGGGGGACGTTCGGAATACTCAGAGAAACGGGGGACGTTCAGACATCTCACTGAAAAGGGGGAAGTTCAGACTCCTCACTGAAACAGGGACATTCAAACTCCTCACTGAAATGGGGGACGTTCAGACTCCTCATTGAAACAGGGACATTCAAACTCCTCACTGAAACAGGGACATTCAAACTCCTCACTGAAACAGGGACATGCAGACTCCTCAGTGAAATGGGGTTCATTCAAACTCCTCAATGAAACAGGGGCGTTCAGACTCCTCGCTGAAATGGGGGACATTCAAACTCCTCACTGAAACAGGGACATTCAAACTCCTCACTGAAAAGGGGGACGTTCAAACTCCTCACTGAAACAGGGACATGCAGACTCCTCAGTGAAATGGGGTTCATTCAAACTCCTCAATGAAACAGGGGCGTTCTGACTCCTCACTGAAATGGGGGACTTTCAAACTCCTCACTGAAACAGGGACATTCAAACTCCTCACCGAAAAGGGGGACGATCAGACTATTCACTGAAACAGGGATAATCAATCTCCTCACTGAAACGGGGAACGTTCAGACTCCTCACTGAAACAGGGACATTCAAACTCCTCACTGAAACAGGGTCATTCAAACTCCTCACTGAAAAGGGGGACGTTCAGAGTCGTCACTGAAACAGGGACGTTCAAACTCCTCACTGAAACAGGGACATGCAGAGTCCTCAGTGAAATGGGGTTCATTCAAACTCCTCAATGAAACAGGGGCGTTCAGACACCTCACTGAAATGGGGGACATTCAAACTCCTCACTGAAACAGGGACAATCAGACTCCTCACTGAAACAGGGACATTCAAACTCCTCACCGAAAAGGGGGACGATCAGACTATTCACTGAAACAGGGATAATCAATCTCCTCATTGAACCGGGGGACATTCAAACTCCTCACTGAAACAGGGACGTTCAGACTCCTCAGTGAAATGGGGTTCATTCAAACTCCTCACTGAAACAGGGGCGTTCAGACTCCTCACTGAAATGAGAGACATTATGACTCTTCACTGTAACAGGGACCTGCAGACTCCTCACTGAAATGAGGGACATTAAGACTCCTCACTGTAACAGGGACGTTCAGATTCCTCACTGAAACAGAGGACGTTCAGACTAGTCACTGAAACGGGAGACATTCGGACTCCTCACTGAATTGGTGGACGTTCAGACTCCACACTGAAACGGGGTACGTTCAGACTCCTCACTGAAATGGTGGATATTCAAACTCCTCACTGAAACAGGGACGTTCAGACTCCTCACTGAAATGGGGGACTTTCAAACTCCTCACTGAAACATGGACGTTCAGACTCCTCACTGAAACAGGGACATGCAAACTCCTCACTGAAACAGGGACGTTCGGACGAGTCACTAAAACGGGGGACATTCGGACTCCTCACAGAAACGGGGGACTTTACGACTCCTCACTGAAACGGGGGACGTGCGGACTCCTGATAGAAACGGGGGACGTTCAGACTCCTCACTGAAACGGGGGACGTTCAGACTACTCACAGAAACGGGGGACATTCGGACTCCTCACTGAATTGGTGGACGTTCATACTCCAGACTAAAACAGGAGACGTTCAGACTCCTCACTGAAACGCGGCACGTTCAAACTCCTCACTGAAACAGGAGACGTTCAGACTCCTCACTGAAACGGAGGACATTCAAACTCCTCATAGAAACGGGGGACGTTCAGACATCTCACTGAAAAGGGGGAAGTTCAGACACCTCAATGAAACAGGGGCGTTCAGACTCCTCACTGAAATGGGGGACATTCAAACTACTCACTGAAACAGGGACATTCAAACACCTCACTGAAATGGGGGACGCTCAGACTCCTCACTGAAACAGGGACATTCAAACTCCTCACTGAAACAGGGACATTCAAACTCCTCACTGAAAAGGGGGCGTTCAGAGTCGTCACTGAAACAGGGACGTTCAAACTCCTCACTGAAACAGGGACATGCAGACTCCTCAGTGAAATTTGGTTCATTCAAACTCCTCAATGAAACAGGGGCGTTCAGACTCTTCACTGAAATGGGGGACATTCAAACTCCTCACTGAAACAGGGACATTCAGACTCCTCACTGAAACAGGGACATTCAAACTCCTCACCGAAAAGGGTGACGTTCAGACTATTCACTGAAACAGGGATAATCAATCTCCTCACTGAAACGGGGGACATTCAAACTCCTCACTGAAACAGGGGCGTTCAGACTCCTCACTGAAATGAGGGACATTAAGACTCCTCACTGTAACAGGGACCTGCAGACTCCTCACTGAAATCAGGGACATTAAGACTCCTCACTGTAACAGGGACGTTCAGATTCCTCACTGAAACAGAGGACGTTCAGACTAGTCACTGAAACGGGGGACATTCGGACTACTCACTGAATTGGTGGACGTTCAGACTCCACACTGAAACGGGGGACGTTCAGACTCCTCACAGAAAGGGGGGACTTTACGACTCCTCACAGAAACAGGGACGTTCAGACTCCTCACTGAAATGGGGGACTTTCAAACTCCTCACTGAAACATGGACGTTCAGACTCCTCACTGAAATGGGGGACGTTCAGACTCCTCACTGATACGGGGGACGTTCAGACTCCTCACAGAAACGGGGTAGTTCAGAATCCTCACTGAAACGGGGGACATTCAAACTCCTCACTGAAACGGGGGACTTTACGACTCCTCACTGAAACGGGGGACGTTCGGACTCCTGATAGAAACGGGGGACGTTCAGACATCTCACTGAAATGGGGAATATTCAAACTCCTCACTGAAACATAGACGTTCAGTCTCTTCACTGAAACAGGGAGATGCAAACTCCTCACTGAAACAAGGACGTTCGGACGAGTCACTAAAACGGGGGACATTCGGACTCCTCACTGAATTGGTGGACGGTCAGACTCCACACTGAAACGGGGGACGTTCAGACTCCTCACAGAAACTGGGGACTTTACGACTCCTCACTGAAACGGGGGACGTGCGGACTCCTGATAGAAACGGGGGACGTTCAGACTCCTCACTGAAACGGGGGACGTTCAGACTACTCACAGAAACGGGGTCGTTCAGAATCCTCACTGAAACGGAGGACATTCAAACTCCTCACTGAAACGGGGGAAATTCGGACTCCTCACTGAATTGGTGGACGTTCAGACTCCAGACTGAAACAGGAGACGTTCAGACTCCTCACTGAAACGGGGGACGTTCAGACTCCTCAGTGAAATGGGGTTGATTCAAACTCCTCACTGAAACAGGGGCGTTTAGACTCCTCACTGAAATGAGGGACATTAAGACTCCTCACTGTAACAGGGACCTGCAGACACCTCATTGAAATGAAGGACATTAAGACTCCTCACTGTAACAGGGACGTTCGGATTCCTCACTGAAACAGAGGACGTTCAGACTAGTCACTGAAACGGGGGACATTCGGACTCCTCACTGAATTGGTGGACGTTCAGACTTGACACTGAAACGGGGGACGTTCAGACTCCTCACAGAAAGAGGGGACTTTAAGACTCCTCTCTGAAACGGTTTACGTTCGGACTCCTCATAGAAACGGGGGTCGTTCAGACATCTCACTGAAATGGGGGATATTCAAACTCCTCACTGAAACAGGGACGTTCAGACTCCTCACTGAAATGGGGGACTTTCAAACTCCTCACTGAAACATGGACGTTCAGTCTCCTCACTGAAATGGGGGACGTTCAATCTCCTCACTGAAACATGGACGTTCAGTTTCCTCACTGAAACAGGGACATGCAAACTCCTCACTGAAACAGGGACGTTCGGACGAGTCACTAAAACGGGGGACATTCGTACTCCTCACAGAAACGGGGGACTTTACGACTCCTCACTGAAACGGGGGACGTGCGGACTCCTGATAGAAACGGGGGACGTTCAGACTCCTCACTTAAACGGGGGACGTTCAGACTACTCACAGAAACGGGGTCGTTCAGAATCCTTACTGAAACGGAGGACATTCAAACTCCTCACTGAAACGGGGGACATTCGGACTCCTCACTGAATTGGTGGACGTTCATACTCCAGACTGAAACAGGAGACGTTCAGACTCCAAACTGAAACGGGGCACGTTCAAACTCCTCACTGAAACAGGAGACGTTCAGACTCCTCACTGAAACGGAGGACATTCAAACTCCTCACTGAACCGGGGGACATTACGACTCCTTACTGAAACGGGGGACGTTCAGTCATCTCACTGAAAAGGGGGAAGTTCAGACTCCTCACTGAAACAGGGACATTCAAACCCTTCACTGAAACAGGCACTTTCAAACGCCTCACTGAAAAGGGGGACGTTCAGAGTCGCCACTGAAATGGGGGACTTTCAAACTCCTCACTGAAACATGGACGTTCAGACTCCTCACTGAAATGGGGGACGTTCAAACTCCTCACTGAAACATGGACGTTCAGTCTCCTCACTGAAACAGGGACATGCAAACTCCTCACTGAAACAGGGACGTTCGGACGAGTCACTAAAACGGGGGACATTCGGACTCCTCACAGAAACGGGGGACTTTACGACTCCTCACTGAAACCGGGGACGTTCGGACTCCTGATAGAAACGTGGGTCATTCAAACTCCTCACTGAAATGGGGGACGTTCAGAGTCGTCACTGAAACAGGGACATGCATACTCCTCAGTGAAATAGGGTTCATTCAAACTCCTCAATGAAACTGGGGCGTTCAGACTCCTCACTGAAATGGGGGACATTCAAACTCCTCACTGAAACAGGAACATTCAGACTCCTCACTGAAACAGGGACATTCAAACTCCTCACCGAAAAGGGGGACGATCAGACTATTCACTGAAACAGGGATAATCAATCTCCTCACTGAAACGGGGGACATTCAAACTCCTCACTGAAACAGGCACGTTCAGACTCCTCAGTGAAATGGGGTTCATTCAAACTCCTCACTGAAACAGGGGCGTTCAGACTCATCACTGAAATGAGAGACATTAAGACTCTTCACTGTAACAGGGACGTTCAGATTCCTCACTGAAACAGAGGACGTTCTGACTAGTCACTGAAACGGGGGACATTCAAACTCCTCACTGAAACTGGAGACGTTCAGACTCCAAACTGAAACGGGGCACGTTCAAACTCCTCACTGAAACAGGAGACGTACAGACTCCTCACTGAAACGGAGGACATTCAAACTCCTCACTGAAACGGGGGACTTTACGACTCTTTACTGAAACGGGGGACGTTCGGAATACTCAGAGAAACGGGGGACGTTCAGACATCTCACTGAAAAGGGGGAAGTTCAGACTCCTCACTGAAACAGGGACATTCAAACTCCTCACTGAAATGGGGGACGTTCAGACTCCTCATTGAAACAGGGACATTCAAACTCCTCACTGAAACAGGGACATTCAAACTCCTCACTGAAACAGGGACATGCAGACTCCTCAGTGAAATGGGGTTCATTCAAACTCCTCAATGAAACAGGGGCGTTCAGACTCCTCGCTGAAATGGGGGACATTCAAACTCCTCACTGAAACAGGGACATTCAAACTCCTCACTGAAAAGGGGGACGTTCAAACTCCTCACTGAAACACTGACATGCAGACTCCTCAGTGAAATGGGGTTCATTCAAACTCCTCAATGAAACAGGGGCGTTCTGACTCCTCACTGAAATGGGGGACTTTCAAACTCCTCACTGAAACAGGGACATTCAAACTCCTCACCGAAAAGGGGGACGATCAGACTATTCACTGAAACAGGGATAATCAATCTCCACACTGAAACGGGGAACGTTCAGACTCCTCACTGAAACAGGGACATTCAAACTCCTCACTGAAACAGGGTCATTCAAACTCCTCACTGAAAAGGGGGACGTTCAGAGTCGTCACTGAAACAGGGACGTTCAAACTCCTCACTGAAACAGGGACATGCAGAGTCCTCAGTGAAATGGGGTTCATTCAAACTCCTCAATGAAACAGGGGCGTTCAGACACCTCACTGAAATGGGGGACATTCAAACTCCTCACTGAAACAGGGACAATCAGACTCCTCACTGAAACAGGGACATTCAAACTCCTCACCGAAAAGGGGGACGATCAGACTATTCACTGAAACAGGGATAATCAATCTCCTCATTGAAACGGGGGACATTCAAACTCCTCACTGAAACAGGGACGTTCAGACTCCTCAGTGAAATGGGGTTCATTCAAACTCCTCACTGAAACAGGGGCGTTCAGACCCCTCACTGAAATGAGAGACATTAAGACTCTTCACTGTAACAGGGACCTGCAGACTCCTCACTGAAATGAGGGACATTAAGACTCCTCACTGTAACAGGGACGTTCAGATTCCTCACTGAAACAGAGGATGTTCAGACTAGTCACTGAAACGGGAGACATTCGGACTCCAAACTGAATTGGTGGACGTTCAGACTCCACACTGAAACGGGGGACGTTCAGACTCCTCACAGAAACGGGGGACTTTACGACTCCTCACTGAAACCGGGGATATTCAAACTCCTCACTGAAACAGGGACGTTCAGACTCCTCACTGAAATGGGGGACTTTCAAACTCCTCACTGAAACATGGACGTTCAGACTCCTCACTGAAATGGGGGACGTTCAGACTCCTCACTGAAACGGGGGACGTTCAGACTCCTCACAGAAACGGGTCGTTCAGAATCCTCACTGAAACGGGGAACATTCAAACTCCTCACTGAAACGGGGGACTTTACGACTCCTCACTGAAACGGGGGACGTTCGGACTCCTGATAGAAACGGGGGACGTTCAGACATCTCACTGAAATGGGGGATATTCAACCTCCTCACTGAAACATGGTCGTTCAGTCTCCTCACTGAAACAGGGAGATGCAAACTCCTCACTGAAACAGGGACGTTCGGACGAGTCACTAAAACGGGGGACATTCGGACTCCTCACTGAATTGGTGGACGTTCAGACTCCACACTGAACCGGGGGACGTTCAGACTCCTCACAGAAACGGGGGAATTTACGACTCCTCACTGAAACGGTGGACGTGCGGACTCCTCGTAGAAACGGGGGACGTTCAGACTCCTCATTGAAATGGTGGATATTCAAACTCCTCACTGAAACAGGGACGTTCAGACTCCTCACTGAAATGGGGGACTTTCAAACACCTCACTGAAACATGGACGTTCAGACTCCTCACTGAAACAGGGACATGCAAACTCCTCACTGAAACAGGGACGTTCGGACGAGTCACTAAAACGGGGGACATTCGGACTCCTCACAGAAACGGGGGACTTTACGACTCCTCACTGAAACGGGGGACGTGCGGACTCCTGATAGAAACGGGGGACGTTCAGACTCCTCACTGAAACGGGGGACGTTCTGACTACTCACAGAAACGGGGTCGTTCAGAATCCTCACTGAAACGGAGGACATTCAAACTCCTCACTGAAACGGGGGACATTCGGACTCCTCACTGAATTGGTGGACGTTCATACTCCAGACTGAAACAGGAGACGTTCAGACTCCTCACTGAAACGCGGCACGTTCAAACTCCTCACTGAAACAGGAGACGTTCAGACTCCTCACTGAAACGGAGGACATTCAAACGCCTCACTGAAACGTGGGACTTTACGACTCCTTACTGAAACGGGGGACGTTCGGAATACTCATAGAAACGGGGGACGTTCAGACATCTCACTGAAAAGGGGGAAGTTCAGACACCTCAATGAAACAGGGGCGTTCAGACTCCTCACTGAAATGGGGGACATTCAAACTCCTCACTGAAACAGGGACATTCAAACTCCTCACTGAAATGGGGGACGTTCAGACTCCTCACTGAAACAGGGACATTCAAACTCCTCACTGAAACAGGGACATTCAAACTCCTCACTGAAAAGGGGGCGTTCAGAGTCGTCACTGAAACAGGGACGTTCAAACTCCTCACTGAAACAGGGACATGCAGACTCCTCAGTGAAATTTGGTTCATTCAAATTCCTCAATGAAACAGGGGCGTTCAGACTCCTCACTGAAATGGGGGACATTCAAACTCCTCACTGAAACAGGGACATTCAGACTCCTCACTGAAACAGGGACATTCAAACTCCTCACTGAAACAGGGACATTCAGACTCCTCACTGAAACAGGGGCGTTCAGACTCCTCACTGAAATGAGGGACATTAAGACTCCTCACTGTAACAGGGACCTGCAGACTCCTCACTGAAATCAGGGACATTAAGACTCCTCACTGTAACAGGGACGTTCAGATTCCTCACTGAAACAGAGGACGTTCAGACTAGTCACTGAAACGGGGGACATTCGGACTACTCACTGAATTGGTGGACGTTCAGACTCCACACTGAAACGGGGGACGTTCAGACTCCTCACAGAAAGGGGGGACTTTACGACTCCTCACTGAAACCGGGGACGTTCGGACTCCTGATAGAAACGGGGGACGTTCCGACATCTCACTGAAATGGGGCATATTCAAACTCCTCACAGAAACAGGGACGTTCAGACTCCTCACTGAAATGGGGGACTTTCAAACTCCTCACTGAAACATGGACGTTCAGACTCCTCACTGAAATGGAGGACGTTCAGACTCCTCAGTGAAACGGGGGACGTTCAGACTCCTCACAGAAACGGGGTAGTTCAGAATCCTCACTGAAACGGGGGACATTCAAACTCCTCACTGAAACGGGGGACTTTACGACTCCTCACTGAAACGGGGGACTTTCGGACTCCTGATAGAAACGGGGGACGTTCAGACATCTCACTGAAATGGGGGATATTCAAACTCCTCACGGAAACATAGACGTTCAGTCTCTTCACTGAAACAGGGAGATGCAAACTCCTCACTGAAACAAGGACGTTCGGACGAGTCACTAAAACGGGGGACATTCGGACTCCTCACTGAATTGGTGGACGGTCAGACTCCACACTGAAACGGGGGACGTTCAGACTCCTCACAGAAACGGGGGACTTTACGACTCCTCACTGAAACGGGGGACGTGCGGACTCCTGATAGAAACGGGGGACGTTCAGACTCCTCACTGAAACGGGGGACGTTCAGACTACTCACAGAAACGGGGTCGTTCAGAATCCTCACTGAAACGGAGGACATTCAAACTCCTCACTGAAACGGGGGAAATTCGGACTCCTCACTGAATTGGTGGACGTTCAGACTCCAGACTGAAACAGGAGACGTTCAGACTCCTCACTGAAACGGGGGACGTTCAGACTCCTCAGTGAAATGGGGTTGATTCAAACTCCTCACTGAAACAGGGGCGTTCAGACTCCTCACTGAAATGAGGGACATTAAGACTCCTCACTGTAACAGGGACCTGCAGACACCTCATTGAAATGAAGGACATTAAGACTCCTCACTGTAACAGGGACGTTCGGATTCCTCACTGAAACAGAGGACGTTCAGACTAGTCACTGAAACGGGGGACATTCGGACTCCTCACTGAATTGGTGGACGTTCAGACTTGACACTGAAACGGGGGACGTTCAGACTCCTCACAGAAAGAGGGGACTTTAAGACTCCTCACTGAAACGGTTTACGTTCGGACTCCTCATAGAAACGGGGGACGTTCAGACATCTCACTGAAATGGGGGATATTCAAACTCCTCACTGAAACAGGGACGTTCAGACTCCTCACTGAAATGGGGGACTTTCAAACTCCTCACTGAAACATGGACGTTCAGTCTCCTCACTGAAATGGGGGACGTTCAATCTCCTCACTGAAACATGGACGTTCAGTTTCCTCACTGAAACAGGGACATGCAAACTCCTCACTGAAACAGGGACGTTCGGACGAGTCACTAAAACGGGGGACATTCCTACTCCTCACAGAAACGGGGGACTTTACGACTCCTCACTGAAACGGGGGACGTGCGGACTCCTGATAGAAACGGGGGACGTTCAGACTCCTCACTTAAACGGGGGACGTTCAGACTACTCACAGAAACGGGGTCGTTCAGAATCCTCACTGAAACGGAGGACATTCAAACTCCTCACTGAAACGGGGGACATTCGGACTCCTCACTGAATTGGTGGACGTTCATACTCCAGACTGAAACAGGAGACGTTCAGACTCCAAACTGAAACGGGGCACGTTCAAACTCCTCACTGAAACAGGAGACGTTCAGACTCCTCACTGAAACGGAGGACATTCAAACTCCTCACTGAACCGGGGGACATTACGACTCCTTACTGAAACAGGGACATTCAAACTCCTCACTGAAAAGGGGGACGTTCAAACTCCTCACTGAAACACTGACATGCAGACTCCTCAGTGAAATGGGGTTCATTCAAACTCCTCAATGAAACAGGGGCGTTCTGACTCCTCACTGAAATGGGGGACTTTCAAACTCCTCACTGAAACAGGGACATTCAAACTCCTCACCGAAAAGGGGGACGATCAGACTATTCACTGAAACAGGGATAATCAATCTCCTCACTGAAACGGGGAACGTTCAGACTCCTCACTGAAACAGGGACATTCAAACTCCTCACTGAAACAGGGTCATTCAAACTCCTCACTGAAAAGGGGGACGTTCAGAGTCGTCACTGAAACAGGGACGTTCAAACTCCTCACTGAAACAGGGACATGCAGAGTCCTCAGTGAAATGGGGTTCATTCAAACTCCTCAATGAAACAGGGGCGTTCAGACACCTCACTGAAATGGGGGACATTCAAACTCCTCACTGTAACAGGGACGTTCGGATTCCTCACTGAAACAGAGGACGTTCAGACTAGTCACTGAAACGGGGGACATTCGGACTCCTCACTGAATTGGTGGACGTTCAGACTTGACACTGAAACGGGGGACGTTCAGACTCCTCACAGAAAGAGGGGACTTTAAGACTCCTCACTGAAACGGTTTACGTTCGGACTCCTCATAGAAACGGGGGACGTTCAGACATCTCACTGAAATGGGGGATATTCAAACTCCTCACTGAAACAGGGACGTTCAGACTCCTCACTGAAATGGGGGACTTTCAAACTCCTCACTGAAACATGGACGTTCAGTCTCCTCACTGAAATGGGGGACGTTCAATCTCCTCACTGAAACATGGACGTTCAGTTTCCTCACTGAAACAGGGACATGCAAACTCCTCACTGAAACAGGGACGTTCGGACGAGTCACTAAAACGGGGGACATTCCTACTCCTCACAGAAACGGGGGACTTTACGACTCCTCACTGAAACGGGGGACGTGCGGACTCCTGATAGAAACGGGGGACGTTCAGACTCCTCACTTAAACGGGGGACGTTCAGACTACTCACAGAAACGGGGTCGTTCAGAATCCTCACTGAAACGGAGGACATTCAAACTCCTCACTGAAACGGGGGACATTCGGACTCCTCACTGAATTGGTGGACGTTCATACTCCAGACTGAAACAGGAGACGTTCAGACTCCAAACTGAAACGGGGCACGTTCAAACTCCTCACTGAAACAGGAGACGTTCAGACTCCTCACTGAAACGGAGGACATTCAAACTCCACACTGAACCGGGGGACATTACGACTCCTTACTGAAACAGGGACATTCAAACTCCTCACTGAAAAGGGGGACGTTCAAACTCCTCACTGAAACACTGACATGCAGACTCCTCAGTGAAATGGGGTTCATTCAAACTCCTCAATGAAACAGGGGCGTTCTGACTCCTCACTGAAATGGGGGACTTTCAAACTCCTCACTGAAACAGGGACATTCAAACTCCTCACCGAAAAGGGGGACGATCAGACTATTCACTGAAACAGGGATAATCAATCTCCTCACTGAAACGGGGAACGTTCAGACTCCTCACTGAAACAGGGACATTCAAACTCCTCACTGAAACAGGGTCATTCAAACTCCTCACTGAAAAGGGGGACGTTCAGAGTCGTCACTGAAACAGGGACGTTCAAACTCCTCACTGAAACAGGGACATGCAGAGTCCTCAGTGAAATGGGGTTCATTCAAACTCCTCAATGAAACAGGGGCGTTCAGACACCTCACTGAAATGGGGGACATTCAAACTCCTCACTGAAACAGGGACAATCAGACTCCTCACTGAAACAGGGACATTCAAACTCCTCACCGAAAAGGGGGACGATCAGACTATTCACTGAAACAGGGATAATCAATCTCCTCATTGAAACGGGGGACATTCAAACTCCTCACTGAAACAGGGACGTTCAGACTCCTCAGTGAAATGGGGTTCATTCAAACTCCTCACTGAAACAGGGGCGTTCAGACTCCTCACTGAAATGAGAGACATTAAGACTCTTCACTGTAACAGGGACCTGCAGACTCCTCACTGAAATGAGGGACATTAAGACTCCTCACTGTAACAGGGACGTTCAGATTCCTCACTGAAACAGAGGATGTTCAGACTAGTCACTGAAACGGGAGACATTCGGACTCCAAACTGAATTGGTGGACGTTCAGACTCCACACTGAAACGGGGGACGTTCAGACTCCTCACAGAAACGGGGGACTTTACGACTCCTCACTGAAACCGGGGATATTCAAACTCCTCACTGAAACAGGGACGTTCAGACTCCTCACTGAAATGGGGGACTTTCAAACTCCTCACTGAAACATGGACGTTCAGACTCCTCACTGAAATGGGGGACGTTCAGACTCCTCACTGAAACGGGGGACGTTCAGACTCCTCACAGAAACGGGTCGTTCAGAATCCTCACTGAAACGGGGAACATTCAAACTCCTCACTGAAACGGGGGACTTTACGACTCCTCACTGAAACGGGGGACGTTCGGACTCCTGATAGAAACGGGGGACGTTCAGACATCTCACTGAAATGGGGGATATTCAACCTCCTCACTGAAACATGGTCGTTCAGTCTCCTCACTGAAACAGGGAGATGCAAACTCCTCACTGAAACAGGGACGTTCGGACGAGTCACTAAAACGGGGGACATTCGGACTCCTCACTGAATTGGTGGACGTTCAGACTCCACACTGAACCGGGGGACGTTCAGACTCCTCACAGAAACGGGGGAATTTACGACTCCTCACTGAAACGGTGGACGTGCGGACTCCTCGTAGAAACGGGGGACGTTCAGAATCCTCATTGAAATGGTGGATATTCAAACTCCTCACTGAAACAGGGACGTTCAGACTCCTCACTGAAATGGGGGACTTTCAAACTCCTCACTGAAACATGGACGTTCAGACTCCTCACTGAAACAGGGACATGCAAACTCCTCACTGAAACAGGGACGTTCGGACGAGTCACTAAAACGGGGGACATTCGGACTCCTCACAGAAACGGGGGACTTTACGACTCCTCACTGAAACGGGGGACGTGCGGACTCCTGATAGAAACGGGGGACGTTCAGACTCCTCACTGAAACGGGGGACGTTCTGACTACTCACAGAAACGGGGTCGTTCAGAATCCTCACTGAAACGGAGGACATTCAAACTCCTCACTGAAACGGGGGACATTCGGACTCCTCACTGAATTGGTGGACGTTCATACTCCAGACTGAAACAGGAGACGTTCAGACTCCTCACTGAAACGCGGCACGTTCAAACTCCTCACTGAAACAGGAGACGTTCAGACTCCTCACTGAAACGGAGGACATTCAAACGCCTCACTGAAACGTGGGACTTTACGACTCCTTACTGAAACGGGGGACGTTCGGAATACTCATAGAAACGGGGGACGTTCAGACATCTCACTGAAAAGGGGGAAGTTCAGACACCTCAATGAAACAGGGGCGTTCAGACTCCTCACTGAAATGGGGGACATTCAAACTCCTCACTGAAACAGGGACATTCAAACTCCTCACTGAAATGGGGGACGTTCAGACTCCTCACTGAAACAGGGACATTCAAACTCCTCACTGAAACAGGGACATTCAAACTCCTCACTGAAAAGGGGGCGTTCAGAGTCGTCACTGAAACAGGGACGTTCAAACTCCTCACTGAAACAGGGACATGCAGACTCCTCAGTGAAATTTGGTTCATTCAAACTCCTCAATGAAACAGGGGCGTTCAGACTCCTCACTGAAATGGGGGACATTCAAACTCCTCACTGAAACAGGGACATTCAGACTCCTCACTGAAACAGGGACATTCAAACTCCTCACTGAAACAGGGACATTCAGACTCCTCACTGAAACAGGGGCGTTCAGACTCCTCACTGAAATGAGGGACATTAAGACTCCTCACTGTAACAGGGACCTGCAGACTCCTCACTGAAATGAGGGACATTAAGACTCCTCACTGTAACAGGGACGTTCAGATTCCTCACTGAAACAGAGGACGTTCAGACTAGTCACTGAAACGGGGGACATTCGGACTACTCACTGAATTGGTGGACGTTCAGACTCCACACTGAAACGGGGGACGTTCAGACTCCTCACAGAAAGGGGGGACTTTACGACTCCTCACTGAAACCGGGGACGTTCGGACTCCTGATAGAAACGGGGGACGTTCCGACATCTCACTGAAATGGGGCATATTCAAACTCCTCACAGAAACAGGGACGTTCAGACTCCTCACTGAAATGGGGGACTTTCAAACTCCTCACTGAAACATGGACGTTCAGACTCCTCACTGAAATGGAGGACGTTCAGACTCCTCAGTGAAACGGGGGACGTTCAGACTCCTCACAGAAACGGGGTAGTTCAGAATCCTCACTGAAACGTGGGACATTCAAACTCCTCACTGAAACGGGGGACTTTACGACTCCTCACTGAAACGGGGGACTTTCGGACTCCTGATAGAAACGGGGGACGTTCAGACATCTCACTGAAATGGGGGATATTCAAACTCCTCACGGAAACATAGACGTTCAGTCTCTTCACTGAAACAGGGAGATGCAAACTCCTCACTGAAACAAGGACGTTCGGACGAGTCACTAAAACGGGGGACATTCGGACTCCTCACTGAATTGGTGGACGGTCAGACTCCACACTGAAACGGGGGACGTTCAGACTCCTCACAGAAACGGGGGACTTTACGACTCCTCACTGAAACGGGGGACGTGCGGACTCCTGATAGAAACGGGGGACGTTCAGACTCCTCACTGAAACGGGGGACGTTCAGACTACTCACAGAAACGGGGTCGTTCAGAATCCTCACTGAAACGGAGGACATTCAAACTCCTCACTGAAACGGGGGAAATTCGGACTCCTCACTGAATTGGTGGACGTTCAGACTCCAGACTGAAACAGGAGACGTTCAGACTCCTCACTGAAACGGGGGACGTTCAGACTCCTCAGTGAAATGGGGTTGATTCAAACTCCTCACTGAAACAGGGGCGTTCAGACTCCTCACTGAAATGAGGGACATTAAGACTCCTCACTGTAACAGGGACCTGCAGACACCTCATTGAAATGAAGGACATTAAGACTCCTCACTGTAACAGGGACGTTCGGATTCCTCACTGAAACAGAGGACGTTCAGACTAGTCACTGAAACGGGGGACATTCGGACTCCTCACTGAATTGGTGGACGTTCAGACTTGACACTGAAACGGGGGACGTTCAGACTCCTCACAGAAAGAGGGGACTTTAAGACTCCTCACTGAAACGGTTTACGTTCGGACTCCTCATAGAAACGGGGGACGTTCAGACATCTCACTGAAATGGGGGATATTCAAACTCCTCACTGAAACAGGGACGTTCAGACTCCTCACTGAAATGGGGGACTTTCAAACTCCTCACTGAAACATGGACGTTCAGTCTCCTCACTGAAATGGGGGACGTTCAATCTCCTCACTGAAACATGGACGTTCAGTTTCCTCACTGAAACAGGGACATGCAAACTCCTCACTGAAACAGGGACGTTCGGACGAGTCACTAAAACGGGGGACATTCGTACTCCTCACAGAAACGGGGGACTTTACGACTCCTCACTGAAACGGGGGACGTGCGGACTCCTGATAGAAACGGGGGACGTTCAGACTCCTCACTTAAACGGGGGACGTTCAGACTACTCACAGAAACGGGGTCGTTCAGAATCCTCACTGAAACGGAGGACATTCAAACTCCTCACTGAAACGGGGGACATTCGGACTCCTCACTGAATTGGTGGACGTTCATACTCCAGACTGAAACAGGAGACGTTCAGACTCCAAACTGAAACGGGGCACGTTCAAACTCCTCACTGAAACAGGAGACGTTCAGACTCCTCACTGAAACGGAGGACATTCAAACTCCTCACTGAACCGGGGGACATTACGACTCCTTACTGAAACGGGGGACGTTCAGTCATCTCACTGAAAAGGGGGAAGTTCAGACTCCTCACTGAAACAGGGACATTCAAACTCCTCACTGAAACAGGGACTTTCAAACGTCTCACTGAAAAGGGGGACGTTCAGAGTCGCCACTGAAATGGGGGACTTTCAAACTCCTCACTGAAACATGGACGTTCAGACTCCTCACTGAAATGGGGGACGTTCAAACTCCTCACTGAAACATGGACGTTCAGTCTCCTCACTGAAACAGGGACATGCAAACTCCTCACTGAAACAGGGACGTTCGGACGAGTCACTAAAACGGGGGACATTCGGACTCCTCACAGAAACGGGGGACTTTACGACTCCTCACTGAAACCGGGGACGTTCGGACTCCTGATAGAAACGTGGGTCATTCAAACTCCTCACTGAAATGGGGGACGTTCAGAGTCGTCACTGAAACAGGGACATGCATACTCCTCAGTGAAATGGGGTTCATTCAAACTCCTCAATGAAACAGGGGCGTTCAGACTCCTCACTGAAATGGGGGACATTCAAACTCCTCACTGAAACAGGGACATTCAGACTCCTCACTGAAACAGGGACATTCAAACTCCTCACTGAAACTGGAGACGTTCAGACTCCAAACTGAAACGGGGCACGTTCAAACTCCTCACTGAAACAGGAGACGTTCTGACTCCTCACTGAAACGGAGGACATTCAAACTCCTCACTGAAACGGGGGACTTTACGACTCTTTACTGAAACGGGGGACGTTCGGAATACTCAGAGAAATGGGGGACGTTCAGACATCTCACTGAAAAGGGGGAAGTTCAGACTCCTCACTGAAACAGGGGCATTCAAACTCCTCACTGAAAAGGGGGAAGTTCAGACTCCTCACTGAAACAGGGACATTCAAACTCCTCACTGAAATGGGGGACGTTCAGACTCCTCATTGAAACAGGGACATTCAAACCCCTCACTGAAACAGGGACATTCAAACTCCTCACTGAAACAGGGACATGCAGACTCCTCAGTGAAATGGGGTTCATTCAAACTCCTCAATGAAACAGGGGCGTTCAGACTCCTCGCTGAAATGGGGGACATTCAAACTCCTCACTGAAACAGGGACATTCAAACTCCTCACTGAAAAGGGGGACGTTCAAACTCCTCACTGAAACAGGGACATGCAGACTCCTCAGTGAAATGGGGTTCATTCAAACTCCTCAATGAAACAGGGGCGTTCAGACTCCTCACTGAAATGGGGGACTTTCAAACTCCTCACTGAAACAGGGACATTCAAACTCCTCACCGAAAAGGGGGACGATCAGACTATTCACTGAAACAGGGATAATCAATCTCCTCACTGAAACGGGGGACGTTCAGACTCCTCACTGAAACAGGGACATTCAAACTCCTCACTGAAACAGGGTCATTCAAACTCCTCACTGAAAAGGGGGACGTTCAGAGTCGTCACTGAAACAGGGACGTTCAAACTCCTCACTGAAACAGGGATAATCAATCTCCTCATTGAAACGGGGGACATTCAAACTCCTCACTGAAACAGGGACGTTCAGACTCCTCAGTGAAATGGGGTTCATTCAAACTCCTCACTGAAACAGGGGCGTTCAGACTCCTCACTGAAATGAGAGACATTAAGACTCTTCACTGTAACAGTGACCTGCAGACTCCTCACTGAAATGAGGGACATTAAGACTCCTCACTGTAACAGGGACGTTCAGATTCCTCACTGAAACAGAGGACGTTCAGACTAGTCACTGAAACGGGAGACATTCGGACTCCTCACTGAATTGGTGGACGTTCAGACTCCACACTGAAACGGGGGACGTTCAGACTCCTCACTGAAATGGTGGATATTCAAACTCCTCACTGAAACAGGGACGTTCAGACTCCTCACTGAAATGGGGGACTTTCAAACTCCTCACTGAAACATGGACGTTCAGACTCCTCACTGAAACAGGGACATGCAAACTCCTCACTGAAACAGGGACGTTCGGACGAGTCACTAAAACGGGGGACATTCGGACTCCTCACAGAAACGGGGGACTTTACGACTCCTCACTGAAACGTGGGACGTGCGGACTCCTGATAGAAACGGGGGACGTTCAGACTCCTCACTGAAACGGGGGACGTTCAGACTACTCACAGAAACGGGGTCGTTCAGAATCCTCACTGAAACGGAGGACATTCAAACTCCTCACTGAAACGGGGGACATTCGGACTCCTCACTGAATTGGTGGACGTTCATACTCCAGACTGAAACAGGAGACGTTCAGACTCCTCACTGAAACGCGGCACGTTCAAACTCCTCACTGAAACAGGAGACGTTCAGACTCCTCACTGAAACGGAGGACATTCAAACTCCTCACTGAAACGGGGGACTTTACGACTCCTTACTGAAACGGGGGACGTTCGGAATACTCATAGAAACGGGGGACGTTCAGAAATCTCACTGAAAAGGGGGAAGTTCAGACACCTCAATGAAACAGGGGCGTACAGACTCCTCACTGAAATGGGGGACATTCAAACTACTCACTGAAACAGGGACATTCAAACACCTCACTGAAATGGGGGACGCTCAGACTCCTCACTGAAACAGGGACATTCAAACTCCTCACTGAAACAGGGACATTCAAACTCCTCACTGAAAAGGGGGCGTTCAGAGTCGTCACTGAAACAGGGACGTTCAAACTCCTCACTGAAACAGGGACATGCAGACTCCTCAGTGAAATTTGGTTCATTCAAACTCCTCAATGAAACAGGGGCGTTCAGACTCCTCACTGAAATGGGGGACATTCAAACTCCTCACTGAAACAGGGACATTCAGACTCCTCACTGAAACAGGGACATTCAAACTCCTCACCGAAAAGGGGGACGTTCAGACTATTCACTGAAACAGGGATAATCAATCTCCTCACTGAAACGGGGGCCATTCAAACTCCTCACTGAAACAGGGGCGTTCAGACTCCTCACTGAAATGAGGGACATTAAGACTCCTCACTGTAACAGGGACCTGCAGACTCCTCACTGAAATCAGGGACATTAAGACTCCTCCCTGTAACAGGGACGTTCAGATTCCTCACTGAAACAGAGGACGTTCAGACTAGTCACTGAAACGGGGGACATTCGGACTACTCACTGAATTGGTGGACGTTCAGACTCCACACTGAAACGGGGGACGTTCAGACTCCTCACAGAAAGGGGGGACTTTACGACTCCTCACTGAAACCGGGGACGTTCGGACTCCTGATAGAAACGGGGGACGTTCCGACATCTCACTGCAATGGGGCATATTCAAACTCCTCACAGAAACAGGGACGTTCAGACTCCTCACTGAAATGGGGGACTTTCAAACTCCTCACTGAAACATGGACGTTCAGACTCCTCACTGAAATGGGGGACGTTCAGACTCCTCACTGATACGGGGGACGTTCAGACTCCTCACAGAAACGGGGTAGTTCAGAATCCTCACTGAAACGGGGGACATTCAAGCTCCTCACTGAAACGCGGGACTTTACGACTCCTCACTGAAACGGGGGACGTTCGGACTCCTGATAGAAACGGGGGACGTTCAGACATCTCACTGAAATGGGGGATATTCAAACTCCTCACTGAAACATAGACGTTCAGTCTCTTCACTGAAACAGGGAGATGCAAACTCCTCACTGAAACAAGGACGTTCGGACGAGTCACTAAAACGGGGGACATTCGGACTCCTCACTGAATTGGTGGACGGTCAGACTCCACACTGAAACGGGGGACGTTCAGACTCCTCACAGAAACGGGGGACTTTACGACTCCTCACTGAAACGGGGGACGTGCGGACTCCTGATAGAAACGGGGGACGTTCAGACTCCTCACTGAAACGGGGGACGTTCAGACAACTCACAGAAACGGGGTCGTTCAGAATCCTCACTGAAACGGAGGACATTCAAACTCCTCACTGAAACGGGGGAAATTCGGACTCCTCACTGAATTGGTGGACGTTCAGACTCCAGACTGAAACAGGAGACGTTCAGACTCCTCACTGAAACGGAGGACATTCAAACTCCTCACTGAACCGGGGGACATTACGACTCCTTACTGAAACGGGGGACGTTCAGTCATCTCACTGAAAAGGGGGAAGTTCAGACTCCTCACTGAAACAGGGACATTCAAACTCCTCACTGAAACAGGGACTTTCAAACGCCTCACTGAAAAGGGGGACGTTCAGAGTCGCCACTGAAATGGGGGACTTTCAAACTCCTCACTGAAACATGGACGTTCAGACTCCTCACTGAAATGGGGGACGTTCAAACTCCTCACTGAAACATGGACGTTCAGTCTCCTCACTGAAACAGGGACATGCAAACTCCTCACTGAAACAGGGACGTTCGGACGAGTCACTAAAACGGGGGACATTCGGACTCCTCACAGAAACGGGGGACTTTACGACTCCTCACTGAAACCGGGGAAGTTCGGACTCCTGATAGAAACGTAGGTCATTCAAACTCCTCACTGAAATGGGGGACGTTCAGAGTCGTCACTGAAACAGGGACATGCATACTCCTCAGTGAAATGGGGTTCATTCAAACTCCTCAATGAAACAGGGGCGTTCAGACTCCTCACTGAAATGGGGGACATTCAAACTCCTCACTGAAACAGGGACATTCAGACTCCTCACTGAAACAGGGACATTCAAACTCCTCACTGAAACAGGGACATGCAGACTCCTCAGTGAAATGGGGTTCATTCAAACTCCTCAATGAAACAGGGGCGTTCAGACTCCTCACTGAAATGGGGGACTTTCAAACTCCTCACTGAAACAGGGACATTCAAACTCCTCACCGAAAAGGGGGAAGATCAGACTATTCACTGAAACAGGGATAATCAATCTCCTCACTGAAACGGGGGACGTTCAGACTCCTCACTGAAACAGGGACATTCAAACTCCTCACTGAAACAGGGTCATTCAAACTCCTCACTGAAAAGGGGGACGTTCAGAGTCGTCACTGAAACAGGGACGTTCAAACTCCTCACTGAAACAGGGATAATCAATCTCCTCATTGAAACGGGGGACATTCAAACTCCTCACTGAAACAGGGACGTTCAGACTCCTCAGTGAAATGGGGTTCATTCAAACTCCTCACTGAAACAGGGGCGTTCAGACTCCTCACTGAAATGAGAGACATTAAGACTCTTCACTGTAACAGTGACCTGCAGACTCCTCACTGAAATGAGGGACATTAAGACTCCTCACTGTAACAGGGACGTTCAGATTCCTCACTGAAACAGAGGACGTTCAGACTAGTCACTGAAACGGGAGACATTCGGACTCCTCACTGAATTGGTGGACGTTCAGACTCCACACTGAAACGGGGGACGTTCAGACTCCTCACTGAAATGGTGGATATTCAAACTCCTCACTGAAACAGGGACGTTCAGACTCCTCACTGAAATGGGGGACTTTCAAACTCCTC
Organism: Hemitrygon akajei; assembly: GCF_048418815.1. Classification (NCBI taxonomy): domain Eukaryota; kingdom Metazoa; phylum Chordata; class Chondrichthyes; order Myliobatiformes; family Dasyatidae; genus Hemitrygon; species Hemitrygon akajei. Next base: position 112,239,403 of record NC_133128.1, read on the forward strand.
ACTGAAACATGGACGTTCAGACTCCTCACTGAAACAGGGACATGCAAACTCCTCACTGAAACAGGGACGTTCGGACGAGTCACTAAAACGGGGGACATTCGGACTCCTCACAGAAACGGGGGACTTTACGACTCCTCACTGAAACGTGGGACGTGCGGACTCCTGATAGAAACGGGGGACGTTCAGACTCCTCACTGAAACGGGGGACGTTCAGACTACTCACAGAAACGGGGTCGTTCAGAATCCTCACTGAAACGGAGGACATTCAAACTCCTCACTGAAACGGGGGACATTCGGACTCCTCACTGAATTGGTGGACGTTCATACTCCAGACTGAAACAGGAGACGTTCAGACTCCTCACTGAAACGCGGCACGTTCAAACTCCTCACTGAAACAGGAGACGTTCAGACTCCTCACTGAAACGGAGGACATTCAAACTCCTCACTGAAACGGGGGACTTTACGACTCCTTACTGAAACGGGGGACGTTCGGAATACTCATAGAAACGGGGGACGTTCAGAAATCTCACTGAAAAGGGGGAAGTTCAGACACCTCAATGAAACAGGGGCGTACAGACTCCTCACTGAAATGGGGGACATTCAAACTACTCACTGAAACAGGGACATTCAAACACCTCACTGAAATGGGGTACGCTCAGACTCCTCACTGAAACAGGGACATTCAAACTCCTCACTGAAACAGGGACATTCAAACTCCTCACTGAAAAGGGGGCGTTCAGAGTCGTCACTGAAACAGGGACGTTCAAACTCCTCACTGAAACAGGGACATGCAGACTCCTCAGTGAAATTTGGTTCATTCAAACTCCTCAATGAAACAGGGGCGTTCAGACTCCTCACTGAAATGGGGGACATTCAAACTCCTCACTGAAACAGGGACATTCAGACTCCTCACTGAAACAGGGACATTCAAACTCCTCACCGAAAAGGGGGACGTTCAGACTATTCACTGAAACAGGGATAATCAATCTCCTCACTGGAACGGGGGCCATTCAAACTCCTCACTGAAACAGGGGCGTTCAGACTCCTCACTGAAATGAGGGACATTAAGACTCCTCACTGTAACAGGGACCTGCAGACTCCTCACTGAAATCAGGGACATTAAGACTCCTCCCTGTAACAGGGACGTTCAGATTCCTCACTGAAACAGAGGACGTTCAGACTAGTCACTGAAACGGGGGACATTCGGACTACTCACTGAATTGGTGGACGTTCAGACTCCACACTGAAACGGGGGACGTTCAGACTCCTCACAGAAAGGGGGGACTTTACGACTCCTCACTGAAACCGGGGACGTTCGGACTCCTGATAGAAACGGGGGACGTTCCGACATCTCACTGCAATGGGGCATATTCAAACTCCTCACAGAAACAGGTACGTTCAGACTCCTCACTGAAATGGGGGACTTTCAAACTCCTCACTGAAACATGGACGTTCAGACTCCTCACTGAAATGGGGGACGTTCAGACTCCTCACTGATACGGGGGACGTTCAGACTCCTCACAAAAACGGGGTAGTTCAGAATCCTCACTGAAACGGGGGACATTCAAGCTCCTCACTGAAACGCGGGACTTTACGACTCCTCACTGAAACGGGGGACGTTCGGACTCCTGATAGAAACGGGGGACGTTCAGACATCTCACTGAAATGGGGGATATTCAAACTCCTCACTGAAACATAGACGTTTAGTCTCTTCACTGAAACAGGGAGATGCAAACTCCTCACTGAAACAAGGACGTTCGGACGAGTCACTAAAACGGGGGACATTCGGACTCCTCACTGAATTGGTGGACGGTCAGACTCCACACTGAAACGGGGGACGTTCAGACTCCTCACAGAAACGGGGGACTTTACGACTCCTCACTGAAACGGGGGACGTGCGGACTCCTGATAGAAACGGGGGACGTTCAGACTCCTCACTGAAACGGGGGACGTTCAGACAACTCACAGAAACGGGGTCGTTCAGAATCCTCACTGAAACGGAGGACATTCAAACTCCTCACTGAAACGGGGGAAATTCGGACTCCTCACTGAATTGGTGGACGTTCAGACTCCAGACTGAAACAGGAGACGTTCAGACTCCTCACTGAAACGGAGGACATTCAAACTCCTCACTGAACCGGGGGACATTACGACTCCTTACTGAAACGGGGGACGTTCAGTCATCTCACTGAAAAGGGGGAAGTTCAGACTCCTCACTGAAACAGGGACATTCAAACTCCTCACTGAAACAGGGACTTTCAAACGCCTCACTGAAAAGGGGGACGTTCAGAGTCGCCACTGAAATGGGGGACTTTCAAACTCCTCACTGAAACATGGACGTTCAGACTCCTCACTGAAATGGGGGACGTTCAAACTCCTCACTGAAACATGGACGTTCAGTCTCCTCACTGAAACAGGGACATGCAAACTCCTCACTGAAACAGGGACGTTCGGACGAGTCACTAAAACGGGGGACATTCGGACTCCTCACAGAAACGGGGGACTTTACGACTCCTCACTGAAACCGGGGAAGTTCGGACTCCTGATAGAAACGTAGGTCATTCAAACTCCTCACTGAAATGGGGGACGTTCAGAGTCGTCACTGAAACAGGGACATGCATACTCCTCAGTGAAATGGGGTTCATTCAAACTCCTCAATGAAACAGGGGCGTTCAGACTCCTCACTGAAATGGGGGACATTCAAACTCCTCACTGAAACAGGGACATTCAGACTCCTCACTGAAACAGGGACATTCAAACTCCTCACTGAAACTGGAGACGTTCAGACTCCAAACTGAAACGGGGCACGTTCAAACTCCTCACTGAAACAGGAGACGTTCTGACTCCTCACTGAAACGGAGGACATTCAAACTCCTCACTGAAACGGGGGACTTTACGACACTTTACTGAAAGGGGGACGTTCGGAATACTCAGAGAAACGGGGGACGTTCAGACATCTCACTGAAAAGGGGGAAGTTCAGACTCCTCACTGAAACAGGGGCATTCAAACTCCTCACTGAAAAGGGGAAGTTCAGACTCCTCACTGAAACAGGGACATTCAAACTCCTCACTGAAACAGGGACATTCAAACTCCTCACTGAAACAGGGACATGCAGACTCCTCAGTGAAATGGGGTTCATTCAAACTCCTCAATGAAACAGGGGCGTTCAGACTCCTCGCTGAAATGGGGGACATTCAAACTCCTCACTGAAACAGGGACATTCAAACTCCTCACTGAAAAGGGGGACGTTCAAACTCCTCACTGAAACAGGGACATGCAGACTCCTCAGTGAAATGGGGTTCATTCAAACTCCTCAATGAAACAGGGGCGTTCAGACTCCTCACTGAAATGGGGGACTTTCAAACTCCTCACTGAAACAGGGACATTCAAACTCCTCACCGAAAAGGGGGACGATCAGACTATTCACTGAAACAGGGATAATCAATCTCCTCACTGAAACGGGGGACGTTCAGACTCCTCACTGAAACAGGGACATTCAAACTCCTCACTGAAACAGGGTCATTCAAACTCCTCACTGAAAAGGGGGACGTTCAGAGTCGTCACTGAAACAGGGACGTTCAAACTCCTCACTGAAACAGGGACATGCAGACTCCTCAGTGAAATGGGGTTCATTCAAACTCCTCAATGAAACAGGGGCGTTCAGACACCTCACTGAAATGGGGGACATTCAAACTCCTCACTGAAACAGGGACAATCAGACTCCTCACTGAAACAGGGACATTCAAACTCCTCACCGAAAAGGGGGACGATCAGACTATTCACTGAAACAGGGATAATCAATCTCCTCATTGAAACGGGGGACATTCAAACTCCTCACTGAAACAGGGACGTTCAGACTCCTCAGTGAAATGGGGTTCATTCAAACTCCTCACTGAAACAGGGGCGTTCAGACTCCTCACTGAAATGAGAGACATTAAGACTCTTCACTGTAACAGTGACCTGCAGACTCCTCACTGAAATGAGGGACATTAAGACTCCTCACTGTAACAGGGACGTTCAGATTCCTCACTGAAACAGAGGACGTTCAGACTAGTCACTGAAACGGGAGACATTCGGACTCCTCACTGAATTGGTGGACGTTCAGACTCCACACTGAAACGGGGGACGTTCAGACTCCTCACTGAAATGGTGGATATTCAAACTCCTCACTGAAACAGGGACGTTCAGACTCCTCACTGAAATGGGGGACTTTCAAACTCCTCACTGAAACATGGACGTTCAGACTCCTCACTGAAACAGGGACATGCAAACTCCTCACTGAAACAGGGACGTTCGGACGAGTCACTAAAACGGGGGACATTCGGACTCCTCACAGAAACGGGGGACTTTACGACTCCTCACTGAAACGGGGGACGTGCGGACTCCTGATAGAAACGGGGGACGTTCAGACTCCTCACTGAAACGGGGGACGTTCAGACTACTCACAGAAACGGGGTCGTTCAGAATCCTTACTGAAACGGAGGACATTCAAACTCCTAACTGAAACGGGGGACATTCGGACTCCTCACTGAATTGGTGGACGTTCATACTCCAGACTGAAACAGGAGACGTTCAGACTCCTCACTGAAACGCGGCACGTTCAAACTCCTCACTGAAACAGGAGACGTTCCGACTCCTCACTGAAACGGAGGACATTCAAACTCCTCACTGAAACGGGGGACTTTACGACTCCTTACTGAAACGGGGGACGTTCGGAATACTCATAGAAACGGGGGACGTTCAGACATCTCACTGAAAAGGGGGAAGTTCAGACACCTCAATGAAACAGGGGCGTTCAGACTCCTCACTGAAATGGGGGACATTCAAACTACTCACTGAAACAGGGACATTCAAACACCTCACTGAAATGGGGGACGCTCAGACTCCTCACTGAAACAGGGACATTCAAACTCCTCACTGAAACAGGGACATTCAAACTCCTCACTGAAAAGGGGGCGTTCAGAGTCGTCACTGAAACAGGGACGTTCAAACTCCTCACTGAAACAGGGACATGCAGACTCCTCAGTGAAATTTGGTTCATTCAAACTCCTCAATGAAACAGGGGCGTTCAGACTCCTCACTGAAATGGGGGACATTCAAACTCCTCACTGAAACAGGGACATTCAGACTCCTCACTGAAACAGGGACATTCAAACTCCTCACCGAAAAGGGGGACGTTCAGACTATTCACTGAAACAGGGATAATCAATCTCCTCACTGAAACGGGGGACATTCAAACTCCTCACTGAAACAGGGGCGTTCAGACTCCTCACTGAAATGAGGGACATTAAGACTCCTCACTGTAACAGGGACCTGCAGACTCCTCACTGAAATCAGGGACATTAAGACTCCTCCCTGTAACAGGGACGTTCAGAGTCCTCACTGAAACAGAGGACGTTCAGACTAGTCACTGAAACGGGGGACATTCGGACTACTCACTGAATTGGTGGACGTTCAGACTCCACACTGAAACGGGGGACGTTCAGACTCCTCACAGAAAGGGGGGACTTTACGACTCCTCACTGAAACCGGGGACGTTCGGACTCCTGATAGAAACGGGGGACGTTCCGACATCTCACTGCAATGGGGCATATTCAAACTCCTCACAGAAACAGGGACGTTCAGACTCCTCACTGAAATGGGGGACTTTCAAACTCCTCACTGAAACATGGACGTTCAGACTCCTCACTGAAATGGGGGACGTTCAGACTCCTCACTGATACGGGGGACGTTCAGACTCCTCACAGAAACGGGGTAGTTCAGAATCCTCACTGAAACGGGGGACATTCAAACTCCTCACTGAAACGGGGGACTTTACGACTCCTCACTGAAACGGGGGACGTTCGGACTCCTGATAGAAACGGGGGACGTTCAGACATCTCACTGAAATGGGGGATATTCAAACTCCTCACTGAAACATAGACGTTCAGTCTCTTCACTGAAACAGGGAGATGCAAACTCCTCACTGAAACAAGGACGTTCGGACGAGTCACTAATACGGGGGACATTCGGACTCCTCACTGAATTGGTGGACGGTCAGACTCCACACTGAAACGGGGGACGTTCAGACTCCTCACAGAAACGGGGGACTTTACGACTCCTCACTGAAACGGGGGACGTGCGGACTCCTGATAGAAACGGGGGACGTTCAGACTCCTCACTGAAACGGGGGACGTTCAGACTACTCACAGAAACGGGGTCGTTCAGAATCCTCACTGAAACGGAGGACATTCAAACTCCTCACTGAAACGGGGGAAATTCGGACTCCTCACTGAATTGGTGGACGTTCAGACTCCAGACTGAAACAGGAGACGTTCAGACTCCTCACTGAAACGGGGGACGTTCAGACTCCTCAGTGAAATGGGGTTGATTCAGACTCCTCACTGAAATGAGGGACATTAAGACTCCTCACTGTAACAGGGACCTGCAGACACCTCATTGAAATGAAGGACATTAAGACTCCTCACTGTAACAGGGACGTTCGGATTCCTCACTGAAACAGAGGACGTTCAGACTAGTCACTGAAACGGGGGACATTCGGACTCCTCACTGAATTGGTGGACGTTCAGACTTGACACTGAAACGGGGGACGTTCAGACTCCTCACAGAAAGAGGGGACTTTAAGACTCCTCACTGAAACGGTTTACGTTCGGACTCCTCATAGAAACGGGGGACGTTCAGACATCTCACTGAAATGGGGGATATTCAAACTCCTCACTGAAACAGGGACGTTCAGACACCTCACTGAAATGGGGGACTTTCAAACTCCTCACTGAAACATGGACGTTCAGTCTCCTCACTGAAATGGGGGACGTTCAATCTCCTCACTGAAACATGGACGTTCAGTTTCCTCACTGAAACAGGGACATGCAAACTCCTCACTGAAACAGGGACGTTCGGACGAGTCACTAAACCGGGGGACATTCCTACTCCTCACAGAAACGGGGGACTTTACGACTCCTCACTGAAACGGGGGACGTGCGGACTCCTGATAGAAACGGGGGACGTTCAGACTCCTCACTTAAACGGGGGACGTTCAGACTACTCACAGAAACGGGGTCGTTCAGAATCCTCACTGAAACGGAGGACATTCAAACTCCTCACTGAAACGGGGGACATTCGGACTCCTCACTGAATTGGTGGACGTTCATACTCCAGACTGAAACAGGAGACGTTCAGACTCCAAACTGAAACGGGGCACGTTCAAACTCCTCACTGAAACAGGAGACGTTCAGACTCCTCACTGAAACGGAGGACATTCAAACTCCTCACTGAACCGGGGGACATTACGACTCCTTACTGAAACGGGGGACGTTCAGTCATCTCACTGAAAAGGGGGAAGTTCAGACTCCTCACTGAAACAGGGACATTCAAACTCCTCACTGAAACAGGCACTTTCAAACGCCTCACTGAAAAGGGGGACGTTCAGAGTCGCCACTGAAATGGGGGACTTTCAAACTCCTCACTGAAACATGGACGTTCAGACTCCTCACTGAAATGGGGGACGTTCAAACTCCTCACTGAAACATGGACGTTCAGTCTCCTCACTGAAACAGGGACATGCAAACTCCTCACTGAAACAGGGACGTTCGGACGAGTCACTAAAACGGGGGACATTCGGACTCCTCACAGAAACGGGGGACTTTACGACTCCTCACTGAAACCGGGGACGTTCGGACTCCTGATAGAAACGTGGGTCATTCAAACTCCTCACTGAAATGGGGGACGTTCAGAGTCGTCACTGAAACAGGGACATGCATACTCCTCAGTGAAATGGGGTTCATTCAAACTCCTCAATGAAACAGGGGCGTTCAGACTCCTCACTGAAATGGGGGACATTCAAACTCCTCACTGAAACAGGGACATTCAGACTCCTCACTGAAACAGGGACATTCAAACTCCTCACTGAAACTGGAGACGTTCAGACTCCAAACTGAAACGGGGCACGTTCAAACTCCTCACTGAAACAGGAGACGTTCTGACTCCTCACTGAAACGGAGGACATTCAAACTCCTCACTGAAACGGGGGACTTTACGACTCTTTACTGAAACGGGGGACGTTCGGAATACTCAGAGAAACGGGGGACGTTCAGACATCTCACTGAAAAGGGGGAAGTTCAGACTCCTCACTGAAACAGGGGCATTCAAACTCCTCACTGAAAAGGGGGAAGTTCAGACTCCTCACTGAAACAGGGACATTCAAACTCCTCACTGAAATGGGGGACGTTCAGACTCCTCATTGAAACAGGGACATTCAAACTCCTCACTGAAACAGGGACATTCAAACTCCTCACTGAAACAGGGACATGCAGACTCCTCAGTGAAATGGGGTTCATTCAAACTCCTCAATGAAACAGGGGCGTTCAGACTCCTCGCTGAAATGGGAGACATTCAAACTCCTCACTGAAACAGGGACATTCAAACTCCTCACTGAAAAGGGGGACGTTAAAACTCCTCACTGAAACAGGGACATGCAGACTCCTCAGTGAAATGGGGTTCATTCAAACTCCTCAATGAAACAGGGGCGTTCAGACTCCTCACTGAAATGGGGGACTTTCAAACTCCTCACTGAAACAGGGACATTCAAACTCCTCACCGAAAATGGGGACGATCAGACTATTCACTGAAACAGGGATAATCAATCTCCTCACTGAAACGGGGGACGTTCAGACTCCTCACTGAAAAAGGGACATTCAAACTCCTCACTGAAACAGGGTCATTCAAACTCCTCACTGAAAAGGGGGACGTTCAGAGTCGTCACTGAAACAGGGACGTTCAAACTCCTCACTGAAACAGGGACATGCAGACTCCTCAGTGAAATGGGGTTCATTCAAACTCCTCAATGAAACAGGGGCGTTCAGACACCTCACTGAAATGGGGGACATTCAAACTCCTCACTGAAACAGGGACATTCAAACTCCTCACCGAAAAGGGGGACGATCAGACTATTCACTGAAACAGGGATAATCAATCTCCTCATTGAAACGGGGGACATTCAAACTCCTCACTGAAACAGGGACGTTCAGACTCCTCAGTGAAATGGGGTTCATTCAAACTCCTCACTGAAACAGGGGCGTTCAGACTCCTCACTGAAATGAGAGACATTAAGACTCTTCACTGTAACAGTGACCTGCAGACTCCTCACTGAAATGAGGGACATTAAGACTCCTCACTGTAACAGGGACGTTCAGATTCCTCACTGAAACAGAGGACGTTCAGACTAGTCACTGAAACGGGAGACATTCGGACTCCTCACTGAATTGGTGGACGTTCAGACTCCACACTGAAACGGGGGACGTTCAGACTCCTCACAGAAATGGTGGATATTCAAACTCCTCACTGAAACAGGGACGTTCAGACTCCTCACTGAAATGGGGGACTTTCAAACTCCTCACTGAAACATGGACGTTCAGACTCCTCACAGAAACAGGGACATGCAAACTCCTCACTGAAACAGGGACGTTCGGACGAGTCACTAAAACGGGGGACATTCGGACTCCTCACAGAAACGGGGTCGTTCAGAATCCTCACTGAAACGGAGGACATTCAAACTCCTCACTGAAACGGGGGACATTCGGACTCCTCACTGAATTGGTGGACGTTCATACTCCTGACTGAAACAGGAGACGTTCAGACTCCTCACTGAAACGCGGCACGTTCAAACTCCTCACTGAAACAGGAGACGTTCAGACTCCTCACTGAAACGGAGGACATTCAAACTCCTCACTGAAACGGGGGACTTTACGACTCCTTACTGAAACGGGGGACGTTCGGAATACTCATAGAAACGGGGGACGTTCAGACATCTCACTGAAAAGGGGGAAGTTCAGACACCTCAATGAAACAGGGGCGTTCAGACTCCTCACTGAAATGGGGGACATTCAAACTACTCACTGAAACAGGGACATTCAAACACCTCACTGAAATGGGGGACGCTCAGACTCCTCACTGAAACAGGGACATTCAAACTCCTCACTGAAACAGGGACATTCAAACTCCTCACTGAAAAGGGGGCGTTCAGAGTCGTCACTGAAACAGGGACGTTCAAACTCCTCACTGAAACAGGGACATGCAGACTCCTCAGTTAAATTTGGTTCATTCAAACTCCTCAATGAAACAGGGGCGTTCAGACTCCTCACTGAAATGGGGGACTTTCAAACTCCTCACTGAAACATGGACGTTCAGACTCCTCACTGAAACAGGGACATGCAAACTCCTCACTGAAACAGGGACGTTCGGACGAGTCACTAAAACGGGGGACATTCGGACTCCTCACAGAAACGGGGGACTTTACGACTCCTCACTGAAACGGGGGACGTGCGGACTCCTGATAGAAACGGGGGACGTTCAGACTCCTCACTGAAACGGGGGACGTTCAGACTACTCACAGAAACGGGGTCGTTCAGAATCCTCACTGAAACGGAGGACATTCAAACTCCTCACTGAAACGGGGGACATTCGGACTCCTCACTGAATTGGTGGACGTTCATACTCCAGACTGAAACAGGAGACGTTCAGACTCCTCACTGAAACGCGGCACGTTCAAACTCCTCACTGAAACAGGAGACGTTCAGACTCCTCACTGAAACGGAGGACATTCAATCTCCTCACTGAAACGGGGGACATTCAAACTCCTTACTGAAACAGGGGCGTTCAGACTCCTCACTGAAATGAGGGACATTAAGACTCCTCACTGTAACAGGGACCTGCAGACTCCTCACTGAAATCAGGGACATTAAGACTCCTCCCTGTAACAGGGACGTTCAGATTCCTCACTGAAACAGAGGACGTTCAGACTAGTCACTGAAACGGGGGACATTCGGACTACTCACTGAATTGGTGGACGTTCAGACTCCACACTGAAACGGGGGACGTTCAGACTCCTCACAGAAAGGGGGGACTTTACGACTCCTCACTGAAACCGGGGACGTTCGGACTCCTGATAGAAACGGGGGACGTTCCGACATCTCACTGCAATGGGGCATATTCAAACTCCTCACAGAAACAGGGACGTTCAGACTCCTCACTGAAATGGGGGACTTTCAAACTCCTCACTGAAACATGGACGTTCAGACTCCTCACTGAAATGGGGGACGTTCAGACTCCTCGCTGATACGGGGGACGTTCAGACTCCTCACAGTAACGGGGTAGTTCAGAATCCTCACTGAAACGGGGGACATTCAAACTCCTCACTGAAACGGGGGACTTTACGACTCCTCACTGAAACGGGGGACGTTCGGACTCCTGATAGAAACGGGGGACGTTCAGACATCTCACTGAAATGGGGGATATTCAAACTCCTCACTGAAACATAGACGTTCAGTCTCTTCACTGAAACAGGGAGATGCAAACTCCTCACTGAAACAAGGACGTTCGGACGAGTCACTAAAACGGGGGACATTCGGACTCCTCACTGAATTGGTGGACGGTCAGACTCCACACTGAAACGGGGGACGTTCAGACTCCTCACAGAAACGGGGGACTTTACGACTCCTCACTGAAACGGGGGACGTGCGGACTCCTGATAGAAACGGGGGACGTTCAGACTCCTCACTGAAACGGGGGACGTTGAGACTACTCACAGAAACGGGGTCGTTCAGAATCCTCACTGAAACGGAGGACATTCAAACTCCTCACTGAAACGGGGGAAATTCGGACTCCTCACTGAATTGGTGGACGTTCAGACTCCAGACTGAAACAGGAGACGTTCAGACTCCTCACTGAAACGGGGGACGTTCAGACTCCTCAGTGAAATGGGGTTGATTCAAACTCCTCACTGAAACAGGGACCTGCAGACACCTCATTGAAATGAAGGACATTAAGACTCCTCACTGTAACAGGGACGTTCGGATTCCTCACTGAAACAGAGGACGTTCAGACTAGTCACTGAAACGGGGGACATTCGGACTCCTCACTGAATTGGTGGACGTTCAGACTTGACACTGAAACGGGGGACGTTCAGACTCCTCACAGAAAGAGGGGACTTTAAGACTCCTCACTGAAACGGTTTACGTTCGGACTCCTCATAGAAACGGGGGTCGTTCAGACATCTCACTGAAATGGGGGATATTCAAACTCCTCACTGAAACAGGGACGTTCAAACTCCTCACTGAAATGGGGGACTTTCAAACTCCTCACTGAAACATGGACGTTCAGTCTCCTCACTGAAATGGGGGACGTTCAAACTCCTCACTGAAACATGGACGTTCAGTCTCCTCACTGAAATGGGGGACGTTCAATCTCCTCACTGAAACATGGACGTTCAGTTTCCTCACTGAAACAGGGACATGCAAACTCCTCACTGAAACAGGGACGTTCGGACGAGTCACTAAAACGGGGGACATTCGTACTCCTCACAGAAACGGGGGACTTTACGACTCCTCACTGAAACGGGGGACGTGCGGACTCCTGATAGAAACGGGGGACGTTCAGACTCCTCACTTAAACGGGGGACGTTCAGACTACTCACAGAAACGGGGTCGTTCAGAATCCTCACTGAAACGGAGGACATTCAAACTCCTCACTGAAACGGGGGACATTCGGACTCCTCACTGAATTGGTGGACGTTCATACTCCAGACTGAAACAGGAGACGTTCAGACTCCAAACTGAAACGGGGCACGTACAAACTCCTCACTGAAACAGGAGACGTTCAGACTCCTCACTGAAACGGAGGACATTCAAACTCCTCACTGAACCGGGGGACATTACGACTCCTTACTGAAACGGGGGACGTTCAGTCATCTCACTGAAAAGGGGGAAGTTCAGACTCCTCACTGAAACAGGGACATTCAAACTCCTCACTGAAACAGGCACTTTCAAACGCCTCACTGAAAAGGGGGACGTTCAGAGTCGCCACTGAAATGGGGGACTTTCAAACTCCTCACTGAAACATGGACGTTCAGACTCCTCACTGAAATGGGGGACGTTCAAACTCCTCACTGAAACATGGACGTTCAGTCTCCTCACTGAAACAGGGACATGCAAACTCCTCACTGAAACAGGGACGTTCGGACGAGTCACTAAAACGGGGGACATTCGGACTCCTCACAGAAACGGGGGACTTTACGACTCCTCACTGAAACCGGGGACGTTCGGACTCCTGATAGAAACGTGGGTCATTCAAACTCCTCACTGAAATGGGGGACGTTCAGAGTCGTCACTGAAACAGGGACATGCATACTCCTCAGTGAAATGGGGTTCATTCAAACTCCTCAATGAAACAGGGGCGTTCAGACTCCTCACTGAAATGGGGGACATTCAAACTCCTCACTGAAACAGGGACATTCAGACTCCTCACTGAAACAGGGACATTCAAACTCCTCACTGAAACTGGAGACGTTCAGACTCCAAACTGAAACGGGGCACGTTCAAACTCCTCACTGAAACAGGAGACGTTCTGACTCCTCACTGAAACGGAGGACATTCAAACTCCTCACTGAAACGGGGGACTTTACGACTCTTTACTGAAACGGGGGACGTTCGGAATACTCAGAGAAACGGGGGACGTTCAGACATCTCACTGAAAAGGGGGAAGTTTAGACACCTCACTGAAACAGGGGCATTCAAACTCCTCACTGAAAAGGGGGAAGATCAGACTCCTCACTGAAACAGGGACATTCAAACTCCTCACTGAAATGGGGGACGTTCAGACTCCTCATTGAAACAGGGACATTCAAACTCCTCACTGAAACAGGGACATTCAAACTCCTCACTGAAACAGGGACATGCAGACTCCTCAGTGAAATGGGGTTCATTCAAACTCCTCAATGAAACAGGGGCGTTCAGACTCCTCGCTGAAATGGGAGACATTCAAACTCCTCACTGAAACAGGGACATTCAAACTCCTCACTGAAAAGGGGGACGTTCAAACTCCTCACTGAAACAGGGACATGCAGACTCCTCAGTGAAATGGGGTTCATTCAAACTCCTCAATGAAACAGGGGCGTTCAGACTCCTCACTGAAATGGGGGACTTTCAAACTCCTCACTGAAACAGGGACATTCAAACTCCTCACCGAAAAGGGGGACGATCAGACTATTCACTGAAACAGGGATAATCAATCTCCTCACTGAAACGGGGGACGTTCAGACTCCTCACTGAAAAAGGGACATTCAAACTCCTCACTGAAACAGGGTCATTCAAACTCCTCACTGAAAAGGGGGACGTTCAGAGTCGTCACTGAAACAGGGACGTTCAAACTCCTCACTGAAACAGGGACATGCAGACTCCTCAGTGAAATGGGGTTCATTCAAACTCCTCAATGAAACAGGGGCGTTCAGACACCTCACTGAAATGGGGGACATTCAAACTCCTCACTGAAACAGGGACAATCAGACTCCTCACTGAAACAGGGACATTCAAACTCCTCACCGAAAAGGGGGACGATCAGACTATTCACTGAAACAGGGATAATCAATCTCCTCATTGAAACGGGGGACATTCAAACTCCTCACTGAAACAGGGACGTTCAGACTCCTCAGTGAAATGGGGTTCATTCAAACTCCTCACTGAAACAGGGGCGTTCAGACTCCTCACTGAAATGAGAGACATTAAGACTCTTCACTGTAACAGTGACCTGCAGACTCCTCACTGAAATGAGGGACATTAAGACTCCTCACTGTAACAGGGACGTTCAGATTCCTCACTGAAACAGAGGACGTTCAGACTAGTCACTGAAACGGGAGACATTCGGACTCCTCACTGAATTGGTGGACGTTCAGACTCCACACTGAAACGGGGGACGTTCAGACTCCTCACAGAAATGGTGGATATTCAAACTCCTCACTGAAACAGGGACGTTCAGACTCCTCACTGAAATGGGGGACTTTCAAACTCCTCACTGAAACATGGACGTTCAGACTCCTCACAGAAACAGGGACATGCAAACTCCTCACTGAAACAGGGACGTTCGGACGAGTCACTAAAACGGGGGACATTCGGACTCCTCACAGAAACGGGGTCGTTCAGAATCCTCACTGAAACGGAGGACATTCAAACTCCTCACTGAAACGGGGGACATTCGGACTCCTCACTGAATTGGTGGACGTTCATACTCCTGACTGAAACAGGAGACGTTCAGACTCCTCACTGAAACGCGGCACGTTCAAACTCCTCACTGAAACAGGAGACGTTCAGACTCCTCACTGAAACGGAGGACATTCAAACTCCTCACTGAAACGGGGGACTTTACGACTCCTTACTGAAACGGGGGACGTTCGGAATACTCATAGAAACGGGGGACGTTCAGACATCTCACTGAAAAGGGGGAAGTTCAGACACCTCAATGAAACAGGGGCGTTCAGACTCCTCACTGAAATGGGGGACATTCAAACTACTCACTGAAACAGGGACATTCAAACACCTCACTGAAATGGGGGACGCTCAGACTCCTCACTGAAACAGGGACATTCAAACTCCTCACTGAAACAGGGACATTCAAACTCCTCACTGAAAAGGGGGCGTTCAGAGTCGTCACTGAAACAGGGACGTTCAAACTCCTCACTGAAACAGGGACATGCAGACTCCTCAGTGAAATTTGGTTCATTCAAACTCCTCAATGAAACAGGGGCGTTCAGACTCCTCACTGAAATGGGGGACATTCAAACTCCTCACCGAAAAGGGGGACGTTCAGACTATTCACTGAAACAGGGATAATCAATCTCCTCACTGAAACGGGGGACATTCAAACTCCTCACTGAAACAGGGGCGTTCAGACTCCTCACTGAAATGAGGGACATTAAGACTCCTCACTGTAACAGGGACCTGCAGACTCCTCACTGAAATCAGGGACATTAAGACTCCTCCCTGTAACAGGGACGTTCAGATTCCTCACTGAAACAGAGGACGTTCAGACTAGTCACTGAAACGGGGGACATTCGGACTACTCACTGAATTGGTGGACGTTCAGACTCCACACTGAAACGGGGGACGTTCAGACTCCTCACAGAAAGGGGGGACTTTACGACTCCTCACTGAAACCGGGGACGTTCGGACTCCTGATAGAAACGGGGGACGTTTCGACATCTCACTGCAATGGGGCATATTCAAACTCCTCACAGAAACAGGGACGTTCAGACACCTCACTGAAATGGGGGACTTTCAAACTCCTCACTGAAACATGGACGTTCAGACTCCTCACTGAAATGGGGGACGTTCAGACTCCTCACTGATACGGGGGACGTTCAGACTCCTCACAGAAACGGGGTAGTTCAGAATCCTCACTGAAACGGGGGACATTCAAACTCCTCACTGAAACGGGGGACGTTACGACTCCTCACTGAAACGGGGGACGTTCGGACTCCTGATAGAAACGGGGGACGTTCAGACATCTCACTGAAATGGGGGATATTCAAACTCCTCACTGAAACATAGACGTTCAGTCTCTTCACTGAAACAGGGAGATGCAAACTCCTCACTGAAACAAGGACGTTCGGACGAGTCACTAAAACGGGGGACATTCGGACTCCTCACTGAATTGGTGGACGGTCAGACTCCACACTGAAACGGGGGACGTTCAGACTCCTCACAGAAACGGGGGACTTTACGACTCCTCACTGAAACGGGGGACGTGCGGACTCCTGATAGAAACGGGGGACGTTCAGACTCCTCACTGAAACGGGGGACGCTCAGACTACTCACAGAAACGGGGTCGTTCAGAATCCTCACTGAAACGGAGGACATTCAAACTCCTCACTGAAACGGGGGAAATTCGGACTCCTCACTGAATTGGTGGACGTTCAGACTCCAGACTGAAACAGGAGACGTTCAGACTCCTCACTGAAACGGGGGACGTTCAGACTCCTCAGTGAAATGGGGTTGATTCAAACTCCTCACTGAAACAGGGGCGTTCAGACTCCTCACTGAAATGAGGGACATTAAGACTCCTCACTGTAACAGGGACCTGCAGACACCTCATTGAAATGAAGGACATTAAGACTCCTCACTGTAACAGGGACGTTCGGATTCCTCACTGAAACAGAGGACGTTCAGACTAGTCACTGAAACGGGGGACATTCGGACTCCTCACTGAATTGGTGGACGTTCAGACTTGACACTGAAACGGGGGACGTTCAGACTCCTCACAGAAAGAGGGGACTTTAAGACTCCTCACTGAAACGGTTTACGTTTGGACTCCACATAGAAACGGGGGTCGTTCAGATATCTCACTGAAATGGGGGATATTCAAACTCCTCACTGAAACAGGGACGTTCAAACTCCTCACTGAAATGGGGGACTTTCAAACTCCTCACTGAAACATGGACGTTCAGTCTCCTCACTGAAATGGGGGACGTTCAATCTCCTCACTGAAACATGGACGTTCAGTTTCCTCACTGAAACAGGGACATGCAAACTCCTCACTGAAACAGGGACGTTCGGACGAGTCACTAAAACGGGGGACATTCGTACTCCTCACAGAAACGGGGGACTTTACGACTCCTCACTGAAACGGGGGACGTGCGGACTCCTGATAGAAACGGGGGACGTTCAGACTCCTCACTTAAACGGGGGACGTTCAGACTACTCACAGAAACGGGGTCGTTCAGAATCCTCACTGAAACGGAGGACATTCAAACTCCTCACTGAAACGGGGGACATTCGGACTCCTCACTGAATTGGTGGACGTTCATACTCCAGACTGAAACAGGAGACGTTCAGACTCCAAACTGAAACGGGGCACGTTCAAACTCCTCACTGAAACAGGAGACGTTCAGACTCCTCACTGAAACGGAGGACATTCAAACTCCTCACTGAACCGGGGGACATTACGACTCCTTACTGAAACGGGGGACGTTCAGTCATCTCACTGAAAAGGGGGAAGTTCAGACTCCTCACTGAAACAGGGACATTCAAACTCCTCACTGAAACAGGCACTTTCAAACGCCTCACTGAAAAGGGGGACGTTCAGAGTCGCCACTGAAATGGGGGACTTTCAAACTCCTCACCGAAACATGGACGTTCAGACTGCTCACTGAAATGGGGGACGTTCAAACTCCTCACTGAAACATGGACGTTCAGTCTCCTCACTGAAACAGGGACATGCAAACTCCTCAGTGAAACAGGGACGTTCGGACGAGTCACTAAAACGGGGGACATTCGGACTCCTCACAGAAACGGGGGACTTTACGACTCCTCACTGAAACCGGGGACGTTCGGACTCCTGATAGAAACGTGGGTCATTCAAACTCCTCACTGAAATGGGGGACGTTCAGAGTCGTCACTGAAACAGGGACATGCATACTCCTCAGTGAAATGGGGGCGTTCAGACTCCTCACGGAAATGGGGGACATTTAAACTCCTCACTGAAACAAGGACATTCAGACTCCTCACTGAAACAGGGACATTCAAACTCCTCACTGAAACTGGAGACGTTCAGACTCCAAACTGAAACGGGGCACGTTCAAACTCCTCACTGAAACAGGAGACGTTCTGACTCCTCACTGAAACGGAGGACATTCAAACTCCTCACTGAAACGGGGGACTTTACGACTCCTCACTGAAACCGGGGACGTTCGGACTCCTGATAGAAACGGGGGACGTTTCGACATCTCACTGCAATGGGGCATATTCAAACTCCTCACAGAAACAGGGACGTTCAGACACCTCACTGAAATGGGGGACTTTCAAACTCCTCACTGAAACATGGACGTTCAGACTCCTCACTGAAATGGGGGACGTTCAGACTCCTCACTGATACGGGGGACGTTCAGACTCCTCACAGAAACGGGGTAGTTCAGAATCCTCACTGAAACGGGGGACATTCAAACTCCTCACTGAAACGGGGGACGTTACGACTCCTCACTGAAACGGGGGACGTTCGGACTCCTGATAGAAACGGGGGACGTTCAGACATCTCACTGAAATGGGGGATATTCAAACTCCTCACTGAAACATAGACGTTCAGTCTCTTCACTGAAACAGGGAGATGCAAACTCCTCACTGAAACAAGGACGTTCGGACGAGTCACTAAAACGGGGGACATTCGGACTCCTCACTGAATTGGTGGACGGTCAGACTCCACACTGAAACGGGGGACGTTCAGACTCCTCACAGAAACGGGGGACTTTACGACTCCTCACTGAAACGGGGGACGTGCGGACTCCTGATAGAAACGGGGGACGTTCAGACTCCTCACTGAAACGGGGGACGCTCAGACTACTCACAGAAACGGGGTCGTTCAGAATCCTCACTGAAACGGAGGACATTCAAACTCCTCACTGAAACGGGGGAAATTCGGACTCCTCACTGAATTGGTGGACGTTCAGACTCCAGACTGAAACAGGAGACGTTCAGACTCCTCACTGAAACGGGGGACGTTCAGACTCCTCAGTGAAATGGGGTTGATTCAAACTCCTCACTGAAACAGGGGCGTTCAGACTCCTCACTGAAATGAGGGACATTAAGACTCCTCACTGTAACAGGGACCTGCAGACACCTCATTGAAATGAAGGACATTAAGACTCCTCACTGTAACAGGGACGTTCTGATTCCTCACTGAAACAGAGGACGTTCAGACTAGTCACTGAAACGGGGGACATTCGGACTCCTCACTGAATTGGTGGACGTTCAGACTTGACACTGAAACGGGGGACGTTCAGACTCCTCACAGAAAGAGGGGACTTTAAGACTCCTCACTGAAACGGTTTACGTTTGGACTCCACATAGAAACGGGGGTCGTTCAGATATCTCACTGAAATGGGGGATATTCAAACTCCTCACTGAAACAGGGACGTTCAAACTCCTCACTGAAATGGGGGACTTTCAAACTCCTCACTGAAACATGGACGTTCAGTCTCCTCACTGAAATGGGGGACGTTCAATCTCCTCACTGAAACATGGACGTTCAGTTTCCTCACTGAAACAGGGACATGCAAACTCCTCACTGAAACAGGGACGTTCGGACGAGTCACTAAAACGGGGGACATTCGTACTCCTCACAGAAACGGGGGACTTTACGACTCCTCACTGAAACGGGGGACGTGCGGACTCCTGATAGAAACGGGGGACGTTCAGACTCCTCACTTAAACGGGGGACGTTCAGACTACTCACAGAAACGGGGTCGTTCAGAATCCTCACTGAAACGGGGGACATTCGGACTCCTCACTGAATTGGTGGACGTTCATACTCCAGACTGAAACAGGAGACGTTCAGACTCCAAACTGAAACGGGGCACGTTCAAACTCCTCACTGAAACAGGAGACGTTCAGACTCCTCACTGAAACGGAGGACATTCAAACTCCTCACTGAACCGGGGGACATTACGACTCCTTACTGAAACGGGGGACGTTCAGTCATCTCACTGAAAAGGGGGAAGTTCAGACTCCTCACTGAAACAGGGACATTCAAACTCCTCACTGAAACAGGCACTTTCAAACGCCTCACTGAAAAGGGGGACGTTCAGAGTCGCCACTGAAATGGGGGACTTTCAAACTCCTCACCGAAACATGGACGTTCAGACTGCTCACTGAAATGGGGGACGTTCAAACTCCTCACTGAAACATGGACGTTCAGTCTCCTCACTGAAACAGGGACATGCAAACTCCTCACTGAAACAGGGACGTTCGGACGAGTCACTAAAACGGGGGACATTCGGACTCCTCACAGAAACGGGGGACTTTACGACTCCTCACTGAAACCGGGGACGTTCGGACTCCTGATAGAAACGTGGGTCATTCAAACTCCTCACTGAAATGGGGGACGTTCAGAGTCGTCACTGAAACAGGGACATGCATACTCCTCAGTGAAATGGGGGCGTTCAGACTCCTCACGGAAATGGGGGACATTTAAACTCCTCACTGAAACAAGGACATTCAGACTCCTCACTGAAACAGGGACATTCAAACTCCTCACTGAAACTGGAGACGTTCAGACTCCAAACTGAAACGGGGCACGTTCAAACTCCTCACTGAAACAGGAGACGTTCTGACTCCTCACTGAAACGGAGGACATTCAAACTCCTCACTGAAACGGGGGACTTTACGACTCTTTACTGAAACGGGGGACGTTCGGAATACTCAGAGAAACGGGGGACGTTCAGACATCTCACTGAAAAGGGGGAAGTTCAGACTCCTCACTGAAACAGGGGCATTCAAACTCCTCACTGAAAAGGGGGAAGTTCAGACTCCTCACTGAAACAGGGACATTCAAACTCCTCACTGAAATGGGGGACGTTCAGACTCCTCATTGAAACAGGGACATTCAAACTCCTCACTGAAACAGGGACATTCAAACTCCTCACTGAAACAGGGACATGCAGATTCCTCAGTGAAATGGGGTTCATTCAAACTCCTCAATGAAACAGGGGCGTTCAGACTCCTCGCTGAAATGGGGGACATTCAAACTCCTCACTGAAACAGGGACATTCAAACTCCTCACTGAAAAGGGGAACGTTCAAACTCCTCACTGAAACAGGGACATGCAGACTCCTCAGTGAAATGGGGTTCATTCAAACTCCTCAATGAAACAGGGGCGTTCAGACTCCTCACTGAAATGGGGGACTTTCAAACTCCTCACTGAAACAGGGACATTCAAACTCCTCACCGAAAAGGGGGACGATCAGACTATTCACTGAAACAGGGATAGTCAATCTCCTCACTGAAACGGGGGACGTTCAGACTCCTCACTGAATCAGGGACATTCAAACTCCTCACTGAAACAGGGTCATTCAAACTCCTCACTGAAAAGGGGGACGTTCAGAGTCGTCACTGAAACAGGGACGTTCAAACTCCTCACTGAAACAGGGACATGCAGAGTCCTCAGTGAAATGGGGTTCATTCAAACTCCTCAATGAAACAGGGGCGTTCAGACACCTCACTGAAATGGGGGACATTCAAACTCCTCACTGAAACAGGGTCAATCAGACTCCTCACTGAAACAGGGACATTCAAACTCCTCACCGAAAAGGGGGACGATCAGACTATTCACTGAAACAGGGATAATCAATCTCCTCATTGAAACGGGGGACATTCAAACTCCTCACTGAAACAGGGACGTTCAGACTCCTCAGTGAAATGGGGTTCATTCAAACTCCTCACTGAAACAGGGGCGTTCAGACTCCTCACTGAAATGAGAGACATTAAGACTCTTCACTGTAACAGTGACCTGCAGACTCCTCACTGAAATGAGGGACATTAAGACTCCTCACTGTAACAGGGACGTTCAGATTCCTCACTGAAACAGAGGACGTTCAGACTAGTCACTGAAACGGGAGACATTCGGACTCCTCACTGAATTGGTGGACGTTCAGACTCCACACTGAAACGGGGGACGTTCAGACTCCTCACTGAAATGGTGGATATTCAAACTCCTCACTGAAACAGGGACGTTCAGACTCCTCACTGAAATGGGGGACTTTCAAACTCCTCACTGAAACATGGACGTTCAGACTCCTCACTGAAACAGGGACATGCAAACTCCTCACTGAAACAGGGACGTTCGGACGAGTCACTAAAACGGGGGACATTCGGACTCCTCACAGAAACGGGGGACTTTACGACTCCTCACTGAAACGGGGGACGTGCGGACTCCTGATAGAAACGGAGGACATTCAAACTCCTCACTGAAACGGGGGACGTTCAGACTACTCACAGAAACGGGGTCGTTCAGAATCCTCACTGAAACGGAGGACATTCAAACTCCTCACTGAACCGGGGGACATTCGGACTCCTCACTGAATTGGTGGACGTTCATACTCCAGACTGAAACAGGAGACGTTCAGACTCCTCACTGAAACGCGGCACGTTCAAACTCCTCACTGAAACAGGAGACGTTCAGACTCCTCACTGAAACGGAGGACATTCAAACTCCTCACTGAAACGGGGGACTTTACGACTCCTTACTGAAACGGGGGACGTTCGGAATACTCATAGAAACGGGGGACGTTCAGACATCTCACTGAAAAGGGGGAAGTTCAGACACCTCAATGAAACAGGGGCGTTCAGGCTCCTCACTGAAATGGGGGACATTCAAACTCCTCACTGAAACAGGGACATTCAAACACCTCACTGAAATGGGGGACGTTCAGAATCCTCACTGAAACAGGGACATTCAAACTCCTCTCTGAAACAGGGACATTCAAACTCCTCACTGAAAAGGGGGCGTTCAGAGTCGTCACTGAAACAGGGACGTTCAAACTCCTCACTGAAACAGGGACATGCAGACTCCTCAGTGAAATTTGGTTCATTCAAACTCCTCAATGAAACAGGGGCGTTCAGACTCCTCACTGAAATGGGGGACATTCAAACTCCTCACTGAAACAGGGACATTCAGACTCCTCACTGAAACAGGGGCGTTCAGACTCCTCACTGAAATGGGGGACATTCAAACTACTCACTGAAACAGGGACATTCAAACACCTCACTGAAATGGGGGACGCTCTGACTCCTCACTGAAACAGGGACATTCAAACTCCTCACTGAAACAGGGACATTCAAACTCCTCACTGAAAAGGGGGCGTTCAGAGTCGTCACTGAAACAGGGACGTTCAAACTCCTCACTGAAACAGGGACATGCAGACTCCTCAGTGAAATTTGGTTCATTCAAACTCCTCAATGAAACAGGGGCGTTCAGACTCCTCACTGAAATGGGGGACATTCAAACTCCTCACTGAAACAGGGACATTCAGACTCCTCACTGAAACAGGGACATTCAAACTCCTCACCGAAAAGGGGGACGTTCAGACTATTCACTGAAACAGGGATAATCAATCTCCTCACTGAAACGGGGGACATTCAAACTCCTCACTGCAACAGGGGCGTTCAGACTCCTCACTGAAATGAGGGACATTAAGACTCCTCACTGTAACAGGGACCTGCAGACTCCTCACTGAAATCAGGGACATTAAGACTCCTCACTGTAACAGGGACGTTCAGATTCCTCACTGAAACAGAGGACGTTCAGACTAGTCACTGAAACGGGGGACATTCGGACTACTCACTGAATTGGTGGACGTTCAGACTCCACACTGAAACGGGGGACGTTCAGACTCCTCACAGAAAGGGGGGACTTTACGACTCCTCACTGAAACCGAGGACGTTCGGACTCCTGATAGAAACGGGGGACGTTCCGACATCTCACTGAAATGGGGCATATTCAAACTCCTCACAGAAACAGGGACGTTCAGACTCCTCACTGAAATGGGGGACTTTCAAACTCCTCACTGAAACATGGACGTTCAGACTCCTCACTGAAACGGGGGACGTTCAGACTCCTCACTGATACGGGGGACGTTCAGACTCCTCACAGAAACGGGGTAGTTCAGAATCCTCACTGAAACGGGGGACATTCAAACTCCTCACTGAAACGGGGGACTTTACGACTCCTCACTGAAACGGGGGACGTTCGGACTCCTGATAGAAACGGGGGACGTTCAGACATCTCACTGAAATGGGGAATATTCAAACTCCTCACTGAAACATAGACGTTCAGTCTCTTCACTGAAACAGGGAGATGCAAACTCCTCACTGAAACAAGGACGTTCGGACGAGTCACTAAAACGGGGGACATTCGGACTCCTCACTGAATTGGTGGACGGTCAGACTCCACACTGAAACGGGGGACGTTCAGACTCCTCACAGAAACGGGGGACTTTACGACTCCTCACTGAAATGGGGGACGTGCGGACTCCTGATAGAAACGGGGGGCGTTCAGACTCCTCACTGAAACGGGGGACGTTGAGACTACTCACAGAAACGGGGTCGTTCAGAATCCTCACTGAAACGGAGGACATTCAAACTCCTCACTGAAACGGGGGACATTCGGACTCCTCACTGAATTGGTGGACGTTCAGACTCCAGACTGAAACAGGAGACGTTCAGACTCCTCACTGAAACGGGGGACGTTCAGACTCCTCAGTGAAATGGGGTTGATTCAAACTCCTCACTGAAACAGGGGCGTTCAGACTCCTCACTGAAATGAGGGACATTAAGACTCCTCACTGTAACAGGGACCTGCAGACACCTCATTGAAATGAAGGACATTAAGACTCCTCACTGTAACAGGGACGTTCGGATTCCTCACTGAAACAGAGGACGTTCAGACTAGTCACTGAAACGGGGGACATTCGGACTCCTCACTGAATTGGTGGACGTTCAGACTTGACACTGAAACGGGGGACGTTCAGACTCCTCACAGAAAGAGGGGACTTTAAGACTCCTCACTGAAACGGTTTACGTTCGGACTCCTCATAGAAACGGGGGTCGTTCAGACATCTCACTGAAATGGGGGATATTCAAACTCCTCACTGAAACAGGGACGTTCAGACTCCTCACTGAAATGGGGGACTTTCAAACTCCTCACTGAAACATGGACGTTCAGTCTCCTCACTGAAATGGGGGACGTTCAATCTCCTCATTGAAACATGGACGTTCAGTTTCCTCACTGAAACAGGGACATGCAAACTCCTCACTGAAACAGGGACGTTCGGACGAGTCACTAAAACGGGGCACATTCGTACTCCTCACAGAAACGGGGGACTTTACGACTCCTCACTGAAACGGGGGACGTGCGGACTCCTGATAGAAACGGGGGACGTTCAGACTCCTCACTTAAACGGGGGACGTTCAGACTACTCACAGAAACGGGGTCGTTCAGAATCCTCACTGAAACGGAGGACATTCAAACTCCTCACTGAAACGGGGGACATTCGGACTCCTCACTGAATTGGTGGACGTTCATACTCCAGACTGAAACAGGAGACGTTCAGACTCCAAACTGAAACGGGGCACGTTCAAACTCCTCACTGAAACAGGAGACGTTCAGACTCCTCACTGAAACGGAGGACATTCAAACTCCTCACTGAACCGGGGGTCATTACGACTCCTTACTGAAACGGGGGACGTTCAGTCATCTCACTGAAAAGGGGGAAGTTCAGACTCCTCACTGAAACAGGGACATTCAAACTCCTCACTGAAACAGGCACTTTCAAACGCCTCACTGAAAAGGGGGCGTTCAGAGTCGTCACTGAAACAGGGACGTTCAAACTCCTCACTGAAACAGGGACATGCAGACTCCTCAGTGAAATTTGGTTCATTCAAACTCCTCAATGAAACAGGGGCGTTCAGACTCCTCACTGAAATGGGGGACATTCAAACTCCTCACTGAAACAGGGACATTCAGACTCCTCACTGAAACAGGGACATTCAAACTCCTCACCGAAAAGGGGGACGTTCAGACTATTCACTGAAACAGGGATAATCAATCTCCTCACTGAAACGGGGGACATTCAAACTCCTCACTGCAACAGGGGCGTTCAGACTCCTCACTGAAATGAGGGACATTAAGACTCCTCACTGTAACAGGGACCTGCAGACTCCTCACTGAAATCAGGGACATTAAGACTCCTCACTGTAACAGGGACGTTCAGATTCCTCACTGAAACAGAGGACGTTCAGACTAGTCACTGAAACGGGGGACATTCGGACTACTCACTGAATTGGTGGACGTTCAGACTCCACACTGAAACGGGGGACGTTCAGACTCCTCACAGAAAGGGGGGACTTTACGACTCCTCACTGAAACCGGGGACGTTCGGACTCCTGATAGAAACGGGGGACGTTCCGACATCTCACTGAAATGGGGCATATTCAAACTCCTCACAGAAACAGGGACGTTCAGACTCCTCACTGAAATGGGGGACTTTCAAACTCCTCACTGAAACATGGACGTTCAGAATCCTCACTGAAATGGGGGACGTTCAGACTCCTCACTGATACGGGGGACGTTCAGACTCCTCACAGAAACGGGGTAGTTCAGAATCCTCACTGAAACGGGGGACATTCAAACTCCTCACTGAAACGGGGGACTTTACGACTCCTCACTGAAACGGGGGACGTTCGGACTCCTGATAGAAACGGGGGACGTTCAGACATCTCACTGAAATGGGGAATATTCAAACTCCTCACTGAAACATAGACGTTCAGTCTCTTCACTGAAACAGGGAGATGCAAACTCCTCACTGAAACAAGGACGTTCGGACGAGTCACTAAAACGGGGGACATTCGGACTCCTCACTGAATTGGTGGACGGTCAGACTCCACACTGAAACGGGGGACGTTCAGACTCCTCACAGAAACGGGGGACTTTACGACTCCTCACTGAAACGGGGGACGTGCGGACTCCTGATAGAAACGGGGGGCGTTCAGACTCCTCACTGAAACGGGGGACGTTGAGACTACTCACAGAAACGGGGTCGTTCAGAATCCTCACTGAAACGGAGGACATTCAAACTCCTCACTGAAACGGGGGAAATTCGGACTCCTCACTGAATTGGTGGACGTTCAGACTCCAGACTGAAACAGGAGACGTTCAGACTCCTCACTGAAACGGGGGACGTTCAGACTCCTCAGTGAAATGGGGTTGATTCAAACTCCTCACTGAAACAGGGGCGTTCAGACTCCTCACTGAAATGAGGGACATTAAGACTCCTCACTGTAACAGGGACCTGCAGACACCTCATTGAAATGAAGGACATTAAGACTCCTCACTGTAACAGGGACGTTCGGATTCCTCACTGAAACAGAGGACGTTCAGACTAGTCACTGAAACGGGGGACATTCGGACTCCTCACTGAATTGGTGGACGTTCAGACTTGACACTGAAACGGGGGACGTTCAGACTCCTCACAGAAAGAGGGGACTTTAAGACTCCTCACTGAAACGGTTTACGTTCGGACTCCTCATAGAAACGGGGGTCGTTCAGACATCTCACTGAAATGGGGGATATTCAAACTCCTCACTGAAACAGGGACGTTCAGACTCCTCACTGAAATGGGGGACTTTCAAACTCCTCACTGAAACATGGACGTTCAGTCTCCTCACTGAAATGGGGGACGTTCAATCTCCTCATTGAAACATGGACGTTCAGTTTCCTCACTGAAACAGGGACATGCAAACTCCTCACTGAAACAGGGACGTTCGGACGAGTCACTAAAACGGGGGACATTCGTACTCCTCACAGAAACGGGGGACTTTACGACTCCTCACTGAAACGGGGGACGTGCGGACTCCTGATAGAAACGGGGGACGTTCAGACTCCTCACTTAAACGGGGGACGTTCAGACTACTCACAGAAACGGGGTCGTTCAGAATCCTCACTGAAACGGAGGACATTCAAACTCCTCACTGAAACGGGGGACATTCGGACTCCTCACTGAATTGGTGGAAGTTCATACTCCAGACTGAAACAGGAGACGTTCAGACTCCAAACTGAAACGGGGCACGTTCAAACTCCTCACTGAAACAGGAGACGTTCAGACTCCTCACTGAAACGGAGGACATTCAAACTCCTCACTGAACCGGGGGACATTACGACTCCTTACTGAAACGGGGGACGTTCAGTCATCTCACTGAAAAGGGGGAAGTTCAGACTCCTCACTGAAACAGGGACATTCAAACTCCTCACTGAAACAGGCACTTTCAAACGCCTCACTGAAAAGGGGGACGTTCAGAGTCGCCACTGAAATGGGGGACTTTCAAACTCCTCACTGAAACATGGACGTTCAGACTCCTCACTGAAATGGGGGACGTTCAAACTCCTCACTGAAACATGGACGTTCAGTCTCCTCACTGAAACAGGGACATGCAAACTCCTCACTGAAACAGGGACGTTCGGACGAGTCACTAAAACGGGGGACATTCGGACTCCTCACAGAAACGGGGGACTTTACGACTCCTCACTGAAACCGGGGACGTTCGGACTCCTGATAGAAACATGGGTCATTCAAACTCCTCACTGAAATGGGGGACGTTCAGAGTCGTCACTGAAACAGGGACATGCATACTCCTCAGTGAAATGGGGTTCATTCAAACTCCTCAATGAAACAGGGGCGTTCAGACTCCTCACTGAAATGGGGGACATTCAAACTCCTCACTGAAACAGGAACATTCAGACTCCTCACTGAAACAGGGACATTCAAACTCCTCACCGAAAAGGGGGACGATCAGACTATTCACTGAAACAGGGATAATCAATCTCCTCACTGAAACGGGGGACATTCAAACTCCTCACTGAAACAGGCACGTTCAGACTCCTCAGTGAAATGGGGTTCATTCAAACTCCTCACTGAAACAGGGGCGTTCAGACTCATCACTGAAATGAGAGACATTAAGACTCTTCACTGTAACAGGGACGTTCAGATTCCTCACTGAAACAGAGGACGTTCTGACTAGTCACTGAAACGGGGGACATTCAAACTCCTCACTGAAACTGGAGACGTTCAGACTCCAAACTGAAACGGGGCAGGTTCAAACTCCTCACTGAAACAGGAGACGTTCAGCCTCCTCACTGAAGCGGAGGACATTCAAACTCCTCACTGAAACGGGGGACTTTACGACTCTTTACTGAAACGGGGGACGTTCGGAATACTCAGAGAAACGGGGGACGTTCAGACATCACACTGAAAAGGGGGAAGTTCAGACTCCTCACTGAAACAGGGACATTCAAACTCCTCACTGAAATGGGGGACGTTCAGACTCCTCATTGAAACAGGGACATTCAAACTCCTCACTGAAACAGGGACATTCAAACTCCTCACTGAAACAGGGACATGCAGACTCCTCAGTGAAATGGGGTTCATTCAAACTCCTCAATGAAACAGGGGCGTTCTGACTCCTCACTGAAATGGGGGACTTTCAAACTCCTCACTGAAACAGGGACATTCAAACTCCTCACCGAAAAGGGGGACGATCAGACTATTCACTGAAACAGGGATAATCAATCTCCTCACTGAAACGGGGAACGTTCAGACTCCTCACTGAAACAGGGACATTCAAACTCCTCACTGAAACAGGGTCATTCAAACTCCTCACTGAAAAGGGGGACGTTCAGAGTCGTCACTGAAACAGGGACGTTCAAACTCCTCACTGAAACAGGGACATGCAGAGTCCTCAGTGAAATGGGGTTCATTCAAACTCCTCAATGAAACAGGGGCGTTCAGACACCTCACTGAAATGGGGGACATTCAAACTCCTCACTGAAACAGGGACAATCAGACTCCTCACTGAAACAGGGACATTCAAACTCCTCACCGAAAAGGGGGACGATCAGACTATTCACTGAAACAGGGATAATCAATCTCCTCGTAGAAACGGGGGACGTTCAGACTCCTCACTGAAATGGTGGATATTCAAACTCCTCACTGAAACAGGGACGTTCAGACTCCAAACTGAAACGGGGCACGTTCAAACTCCTCACTGAAACATGGACGTTCAGACTCCTCACTGAAACGGAGGACATTCAAACTCCTCACTGAACCGGGGGACATTACGACTCCTTACTGAAACGGGGGACGTTCAGTCATCTCACTGAAAAGGGGGAAGTTCAGACTCCTCACTGAAACAGGGACATTCAAACTCCTCACTGAAACAGGCACTTTCAAACGCCTCACTGAAAAGGGGGACGTTCAGAGTCGCCACTGAAATGGGGGACTTTCAAACTCCTCACTGAAACATGGACGTTCAGACTCCTCACTGAAATGGGGGACGTTCAAACTCCTCACTGAAACATGGACGTTCAGTCTCCTCACTGAAACAGGGACATGCAAACTCCTCACTGAAACAGGGACGTTCGGACGAGTCACTAAAACGGGGGACATTCGGACTCCTCACAGAAACGGGGGACTTTACGACTCCTCACTGAAACCGGGGACGTTCGGACTCCTGATAGAAACATGGGTCATTCAAACTCCTCACTGAAATGGGGGACGTTCAGAGTCGTCACTGAAACAGGGACATGCATACTCCTCAGTGAAATGGGGTTCATTCAAACTCCTCAATGAAACAGGGGCGTTCAGACTCCTCACTGAAATGGGGGACATTCAAACTCCTCACTGAAACAGGAACATTCAGACTCCTCACTGAAACAGGGACATTCAAACTCCTCACCGAAAAGGGGGACGATCAGACTATTCACTGAAACAGGGATAATCAATCTCCTCACTGAAACGGGGGACATTCAAACTCCTCACTGAAACAGGCACGTTCAGACTCCTCAGTGAAATGGGGTTCATTCAAACTCCTCACTGAAACAGGGGCGTTCAGACTCATCACTGAAATGAGAGACATTAAGACTCTTCACTGTAACAGGGACGTTCAGATTCCTCACTGAAACAGAGGACGTTCTGACTAGTCACTGAAACGGGGGACATTCAAACTCCTCACTGAAACTGGAGACGTTCAGACTCCAAACTGAAACGGGGCAGGTTCAAACTCCTCACTGAAACAGGAGACGTTCAGACTCCTCACTGAAACGGAGGACATTCAAACTCCTCACTGAAACGGGGGACTTTACGACTCTTTACTGAAACGGGGGACGTTCGGAATACTCAGAGAAACGGGGGACGTTCAGACATCACACTGAAAAGGGGGAAGTTCAGACTCCTCACTGAAACAGGGACATTCAAACTCCTCACTGAAATGGGGGACGTTCAGACTCCTCATTGAAACAGGGACATTCAAACTCCTCACTGAAACAGGGACATTCAAACTCCTCACTGAAACAGGGACATGCAGACTCCTCAGTGAAATGGGGTTCATTCAAACTCCTCAATGAAACAGGGGCGTTCTGACTCCTCACTGAAATGGGGGACTTTCAAACTCCTCACTGAAACAGGGACATTCAAACTCCTCACCGAAAAGGGGGACGATCAGACTATTCACTGAAACAGGGATAATCAATCTCCTCACTGAAACGGGGAACGTTCAGACTCCTCACTGAAACAGGGACATTCAAACTCCTCACTGAAACAGGGTCATTCAAACTCCTCACTGAAAAGGGGGACGTTCAGAGTCGTCACTGAAACAGGGACGTTCAATCTCCTCACTGAAACAGGGACATGCAGAGTCCTCAGTGAAATGGGGTTCATTCAAACTCCTCAATGAAACAGGGGCGTTCAGACACCTCACTGAAATGGGGGACATTCAAACTCCTCACTGAAACAGGGACAATCAGACTCCTCACTGAAACAGGGACATTCAAACTCCTCACCGAAAAGGGGGACGATCAGACTATTCACTGAAACAGGGATAATCAATCTCCTCATTGAAACGGGGGACATTCAAACTCCTCACTGAAACAGGGACGTTCAGACTCCTCAGTGAAATGGGGATCATTCAAACTCCTCACTGAAACAGGGGCGTTCAGACACCTCACTGAAATGAGAGACATTAAGACTCTTCACTGTAACAGGGACCTGCAGACTCCTCACTGAAATGAGGGACATTAAGACTCCTCACTGTAACAGGGACGTTCAGATTCCTCACTGAAACAGAGGACGTTCAGACTAGTCACTGAAACGGGAGACATTCGGACTCCTCACTGAATTGGTGGACGTTCAGACTCCACACTGAAACGGGGGACGTTCAGACTCCTCACAGAAACGGGGGACTTTACGACTCCTCACTGAAACCGGGGACGTTCGGACTCCTGATAGAAACGGGGGACGTTCAGACATCTCACAGAAATGGGGGATATTCAAACTCCTCACAGAAACAGGGACGTTCAGACTCCTCACTGAAATGGGGGACTTTCAAACTCCTCACTGAAACATGGACGTTCAGACTCCTCACTGAAATGGGGGACGTTCAGACTCCTCACTGAAACGGGGGACGTTCAGACTCCTCACAGAAACGGGTCGTTCAGAATCCTCACTGAAACGGGGGACATTCAAACTCCTCACTGAAACGGGGGACTTTACGACTCCTCACTGAAACGGGGGACGTTCGGACTCCTGATAGAAACGGGGGACGTTCAGACATCTCACTGAAATGGGGGATATTCAAACTCCTCACTGAAACATGGTCGTTCAGTCTCCTCACTGAAACAGGGAGATGCAAACTCCTCACTGAAACAGGGACGTTCGGACGAGTCACTAAAACGGGGGACATTCGGACTCCTCACTGAATTGGTGGACGTTCAGACTCCACACTGAAACGGGGGACGTTCAGACTCCTCACAGAAACGGGGGACTTTACGACTCCTCACTGAAACGGTGGACGTGCGGACTCCTCGTAGAAACGGGGGACGTTCAGACTCCTCACTGAAATGGTGGATATTCAAACTCCTCACTGAAACAGGGACGTTCAGACTCCAAACTGAAACGGGGCACGTTCAAACTCCTCACTGAAACATGGACGTTCAGACTCCTCACTGAAACGGAGGACATTCAAACTCCTCACTGAACCGGGGGACATTACGACTCCTTACTGAAACGGGGGACGTTCAGTCATCTCACTGAAAAGGGGGAAGTTCAGACTCCTCACTGAAACAGGGACATTCAAACTCCTCACTGAAACAGGCACTTTCAAACGCCTCACTGAAAAGGGGGACGTTCAGAGTCGCCACTGAAATGGGGGACTTTCAAACTCCTCACTGAAACATGGACGTTCAGACTCCTCACTGAAATGGGGGACGTTCAAACTCCTCACTGAAACATGGACGTTCAGTCTCCTCACTGAAACAGGGACATGCAAACTCCTCACTGAAACAGGGACGTTCGGACGAGTCACTAAAACGGGGGACATTCGGACTCCTCACAGAAACGGGGGACTTTACGACTCCTCACTGAAACCGGGGACGTTCGGACTCCTGATAGAAACATGGGTCATTCAAACTCCTCACTGAAATGGGGGACGTTCAGAGTCGTCACTGAAACAGGGACATGCATACTCCTCAGTGAAATGGGGTTCATTCAAACTCCTCAATGAAACAGGGGCGTTCAGACTCCTCACTGAAATGGGGGACATTCAAACTCCTCACTGAAACAGGAACATTCAGACTCCTCACTGAAACAGGGACATTCAAACTCCTCACCGAAAAGGGGGACGATCAGACTATTCACTGAAACAGGGATAATCAATCTCCTCACTGAAACGGGGGACATTCAAACTCCTCACTGAAACAGGCACGTTCAGACTCCTCAGTGAAATGGGGTTCATTCAAACTCCTCACTGAAACAGGGGCGTTCAGACTCATCACTGAAATGAGAGACATTAAGACTCTTCACTGTAACAGGGACGTTCAGATTCCTCACTGAAACAGAGGACGTTCTGACTAGTCACTGAAACGGGGGACATTCAAACTCCTCACTGAAACTGGAGACGTTCAGACTCCAAACTGAAACGGGGCAGGTTCAAACTCCTCACTGAAACAGGAGACGTTCAGACTCCTCACTGAAACGGAGGACATTCAAACTCCTCACTGAAACGGGGGACTTTACGACTCTTTACTGAAACGGGGGACGTTCGGAATACTCAGAGAAACGGGGGACGTTCAGACATCACACTGAAAAGGGGGAAGTTCAGACTCCTCACTGAAACAGGGACATTCAAACTCCTCACTGAAATGGGGGACGTTCAGACTCCTCATTGAAACAGGGACATTCAAACTCCTCACTGAAACAGGGACATTCAAACTCCTCACTGAAACAGGGACATGCAGACTCCTCAGTGAAATGGGGTTCATTCAAACTCCTCAATGAAACAGGGGCGTTCTGACTCCTCACTGAAATGGGGGACTTTCAAACTCCTCACTGAAACAGGGACATTCAAACTCCTCACCGAAAAGGGGGACGATCAGACTATTCACTGAAATAGGGATAATCAATCTCCTCACTGAAACGGGGAACGTTCAGACTCCTCACTGAAACAGGGACATTCAAACTCCTCACTGAAACAGGGTCATTCAAACTCCTCACTGAAAAGGGGGACGTTCAGAGTCGTCACTGAAACAGGGACGTTCAAACTCCTCACTGAAACAGGGACATGCAGAGTCCTCAGTGAAATGGGGTTCATTCAAACTCCTCAACGAAACAGGGGCGTTCAGACACCTCACTGAAATGGGGGACATTCAAACTCCTCACTGAAACAGGGACAATCAGACTCCTCACTGAAACAGGGACATTCAAACTCCTCACCGAAAAGGGGGACGATCAGACTATTCACTGAAACAGGGATAATCAATCTCCTCATTGAAACGGGGGACATTCAAACTCCTCACTGAAACAGGGACGTTCAGACTCCTCAGTGAAATGGGGTTCATTCAAACTCCTCACTGAAACAGGGGCGTTCAGACACCTCACTGAAATGAGAGACATTAAGACTCTTCACTGTAACAGGGACCTGCAGACTCCTCACTGAAATGAGGGACATTAAGACTCCTCACTGTAACAGGGACGTTCAGATTCCTCACTGAAACAGAGGACGTTCAGACTAGTCACTGAAACGGGAGACATTCGGACTCCTCACTGAATTGGTGGACGTTCAGACTCCACACTGAAACGGGGGACGTTCAGACTCCTCACAGAAACGGGGGACTTTACGACTCCTCACTGAAACCGGGGACGTTCGGACTCCTGATAGAAACGGGGGACGTTCAGACATCTCACAGAAATGGGGGATATTCAAACTCCTCACAGAAACAGGGACGTTCAGACTCCTCACTGAAATGGGGGACTTTCAAACTCCTCACTGAAACATGGACGTTCAGACTCCTCACTGAAATGGGGGACGTTCAGACTCCTCACTGAAACGGGGGACGTTCAGACTCCTCACAGAAACGGGTCGTTCAGAATCCTCACTGAAACGGGGGACATTCAAACTCCTCACTGAAACGGGGGACTTTACGACTCCTCACTGAAACGGGGGACGTTCGGACTCCTGATAGAAACGGGGGACGTTCAGACATCTCACTGAAATGGGGGATATTCAAACTCCTCACTGAAACATGGTCGTTCAGTCTCCTCACTGAAACAGGGAGATGCAAACTCCTCACTGAAACAGGGACGTTCGGACGAGTCACTAAAACGGGGGACATTCGGACTCCTCACTGAATTGGTGGACGTTCAGACTCCACACTGAAACGGGGGACGTTCAGACTCCTCACAGAAACGGGGGACTTTACGACTCCTCACTGAAACGGTGGACGTGCGGACTCCTCGTAGAAACGGGGGACGTTCAGACTCCTCACTGAAATGGTGGATATTCAAACTCCTCACTGAAACAGGGACGTTCAGACTCCTCACTGAAATGGGGGACTTTCAAACTCCTCACTGAAACATGGACGTTCAGACTCCTCACTGAAACAGGGACATGCAAACTCCTCACTGAAACAGGGACGTTCGGACGAGTCACTAAAACGGGGGACATTCGGACTCCTCACAGAAACGGGGGACTTTACGACTCCTCACTGAAACGGGGGACGTTCAGACTACTCACAGAAACGGGGTCGTTCAGAATCCTCACTGAAACGGAGGACATTCAAACTCCTCACTGAAACGGGGGACATTCGGACTCCTCACTGAATTGGTGGACGTTCATACTCCAGACTGAAACAGGAGACGTTCAGACTCCTCACTGAAACGCGGCACGTTCAAACTCCTCACTGAAACAGGAGACGTTCAGACTCCTCACTGAAACGGAGGACATTCAAACTCCTCACTGAAACGGGGGACTTTACGACTCCTTACTGAAACGGGGGACGTTCGGAATACTCATAGAAACGGGGGACGTTCAGACATCTCACTGAAAAGGGGGAAGTTCAGACACCTCAATGAAACAGGGGCGTTCAGACTCCTCACTGAATTGGGGGACATTCAAACTCCTCACTGAAACAGGGACATTCAAACTCCTCACTGAAATGGGGGACGTTCAGACTCCTCACTGAAACAGGGACATTCAAACTCCTCACTGAAACAGGGACATTCAAACTCCTCACTGAAAAGGGGGCGTTCAGAGTCGTCACTGAAACAGGGACGTTCAAACTCCTCACTGAAACAGGGACATGCAGACTCCTCAGTGAAATTTGGTTCATTCAAACTCCTCAATGAAACAGGGGCGTTCAGACTCCTCACTGAAATGGGGGACATTCAAACTCCTCACTGAAACAGGGACATTCAGACTCCTCACTGAAACAGGGACATTCAAACTCCTCACCGAAAAGGGGGACGTTCAGACTATTCACTGAAACAGGGATAATCAATCTTCTCACTGAAACGGGGGACATTCAAACTCCTCACTGAAACAGGGGCGTTCAGACTCCTCACTGAACTGAGGGACATTAATACTCCTCACTGTAACAGGGACCTGCAGACTCCTCACTGAAATCAGGGACATTAAGACTCCTCACTGTAACAGGGACGTTCAGATTCCTCACTGAAACAGAGGACGTTCAGACTAGTCACTGAAACGGGGGACATTCGGACTACTCACTGAATTGGTGGACGTTCAGACTTGACACTGAAACGGGGGACGTTCAGACTCCTCACAGAAAGTGGGGATATTCAAACTCCTCACCGAAACAGGGACATTCAAACTCCTCACCGAAAAGGGGGACGATCAGACTATTCACTGAAACAGGGATAATCAATCTCCTCAATGAAACAGGGGCGTTCAGACTCCTCGCTGAAATGGGGGACATTCAAACTCCTCACTGAAACAGGGACATTCAAAATCCTCACTGAAATGGGGGACGTTCAGAGTCGTCACTGAAACAGGGACGTTCAAACTCCTCACTGAAACAGGGACATGCAGACTCCTCAGTGAAATGGGGTTCATTCAAACTCCTCAATGAAACAGGGGCGTTCAGACTCCTCACTGAATTGGGGGACATTCAAACTCCTCACTGAAACAGGGACATTCAAACTCCTCACTGAAATGGGGGACGTTCAGACTCCTCACTGAAACAGGGACATTCAAACTCCTCACTGAAACAGGGACATTCAAACTCCTCACTGAAAAGGGGGCGTTCAGAGTCGTCACTGAAACAGGGACATTCAAACTCCTCAATGAAACAGGGGCGTTCAGACTCCTCGCTGAAATGGGGGACATTCAATCTCCTCACTGAAACAGGGACATTCCAAATCCTCACTGAAATGGGGGACGTTCAGAGTCGTCACTGAAACAGGGACGTTCAAACTCCTCACTGAAACAGGGACATGCAGACTCCTCAGTGAAATGGGGTTCATTCAAACTCCTCAATGAAACAGGGGCGTTCAGACACCTCACTGAAATGGGGGACATTCAAACTCCTCACTGAAACAGGGACAATCAGACTCCTCACTGAAACAGGGACATTCAAACTCCTCACCGAAAAGGGGGACGATCAGACTATTCACTGAAACAGGGATAATCAATCTCCTCATTGAAACGGGGGACATTCAAACTCCTCACTGAAACAGGGACGTTCAGACTCCTCAGTGAAATGGGGTTCATTCAAACTCCTCACTGAAACAGGGGCGTTCAGACTCCTCACTGAAATGAGAGACATTAAGACTCTTAACTGTAACAGGGACCTGCAGACTCCTCACTGAAATGAGGGAAATTAAGACTCCTCACTGTAACAGGGACGTTCAGATTCCTCACTGAAACAGAGGACGTTCAGACTAGTCACTGAAACGGGAGACATTCGGACTCCTCACTGAATTGGTGGACGTTCAGACTCCACACTGAAACGGGGGACGTTCAGACTCCTCACAGAAACGGGGGACTTTACGACTCCTCACTGAAACCGGGGACGTTCGGACTCCTGATAGAAACGGGGGACGTTCAGACATCTCACAGAAATGGGGGATATTCAAACTCCTCACTGAAACAGGGACGTTCAGACTCCTCACTGAAATGGGGGACTTTCAAACTCCTCACTGAAACATGGACGTTCAGACTCCTCACTGAAATGGGGGACGTTCAGACTCCTCACTGAAACGGGGGACGTTCAGACTCCTCACAGAAACGGGTCGATCAGAATCCTCACTGAAACGGGGGACATTCAAACTCCTCACTGAAACGGGGGACTTTACGACTCCTCACTGAAACGGGGGACGTTCGGACTCCTGATAGAAACGGGGGATGTTCAGACATCTCACTGAAATGGGGGATATTCAAACTCCTCACTGAAACATGGTCGTTCAGTCTCCTCACTGAAACAGGGAGATGCAAACTCCTCACTGAAACGGGGGACATTCGGACTCCTCACTGAATTGGTGGACGTTCATACTCCAGACTGAAACAGGGACGTTCGGACGAGTCACTAAAACGGGGACATTCGGACTCCTCACTGAATTGGTGGACGTTCAGACTCCACACTGAAACGCGGCACGTTCAAACTCCTCACTGAAACAGGAGACGTTCAGACTCCTCACTGAAACGGAGGACATTCAAACTCCTCACTGAAACGGGGGACTTTACGACTCCTTACTGAAACGGGGGACGTTCGGAATACTCATAGAAACGGGGGACGTTCAGACATCTCACTGAAAAGGGGGAAGTTCAGACACCTCAATGAAACAGGGGCGTTCAGACTCCTCACTGAAATGGGGGACATTCAAACTCCTCACTGAAACAGGGACATTCAAACTCCTCACTGAAATGGGGGACGTTCAGACTCCTCACTGAAACAGGGACATTCAAACTCCTCACTGAAACAGGGACTTTCAAACTCCTCACTGAAAAGGGGGCGTTCAGAGTCGTCACTGAAACAGGGACGTTCAAACTCCTCACTGAAATGGGGGACATTCAAACTCCTCACTGAAACAGGGACATTCAGACTCCTCACTGAAACAGGGACATTCAAACTCCTCACCGAAAAGGGGGACGTTCAGACTATTCACTGAAACAGGGATAATCAATCTCCTCACTGAAACGGGGGACATTCAAACTCCTCACTGAAACAGGGGCGTTCAGACTCCTCACTGAAATGAGGGACATTAAGACTCCTCACTGTAACAGGGACCTGCAGACTCCTCACTGAAATCAGGGACATTAAGACTCCTCACTGTAACAGGGACGTTCAGATTCCTCACTGAAACAGAGGACGTTCAGACTAGTCACTGAAACGGGGGACATTCGGACTACTCACTGAATTGGTGGACGTTCAGACTCCACACTGAAACGGGGGACGTTCAGACTCCTCACAGAAAGGGGGGACTTTACGACTCCTCACTGAAACCGGGGACGTTCGGACTCCTGATAGAAACGGGGGACGTTCCGACATCTCACTGAAATGGGGCATATTCAAACTCCTCACAGAAACAGGGACGTTCAGACTCCTCACTGAAATGGGGGACTTTCAAACTCCTCACTGAAACATGGACGTTCAGACTCCTCACTGAAATGGGGGACGTTCAGACTCCTCACTGATACGGGGGACGTTCAGACTCCTCACAGAAACGGGGTAGTTCAGAATCCTCACTGAAACGGGGGACATTCAAACTCCTCACTGAAACGGGGGACTTTACGACTCCTCACTGAAACGGGGGACGTTCGGACTCCTGATAGAAACGGGGGACGTTCAGACATCTCACTGAAATGGGGGATATTCAAACTCCTCACTGAAACATAGACGTTCAGTCTCTTCACTGAAACAGGGAGATGCAAACTCCTCACTGAAACAAGGACGTTCGGACGAGTCACTAAATCGGGGGACATTCGGACTCCTCACTGATTTGGTGGACGGTCAGACTCCACACTGAAACGGGGGACGTTCAGACTCCTCACAGAAACGGGGGACTTTACGACTCCTCACTGAAACGGGGGACGTGCGGACTCCTGATAGAAACGGGGGACGTTCAGACTCCTCACTGAAACGGGGGACGTTCAGACTACTCACAGAAACGGGGTCGTTCAGAATCCTCACTGAAACGGAGGACATTCAAACTCCTCACTGAAACGGGGGAAATTCGGACTCCTCACTGAATTGGTGGACGTTCAGACTCCAGACTGAAACAGGAGACGTTCAGACTCCTCACTGAAACGGGGGACGTTCAGACTCCTCAGTGAAATGGGGTTGATTCAAACTCCTCACTGAGACAGGGCCGTTCAGACTCCTCACTGAAATGAGGGACATTAAGACTCCTCACTGTAACAGGGACCTGCAGACACCTCATTGAAATGAAGGACATTAAGACTCCTCACTGTAACAGGGACGTTCGGATTCCTCACTGAAACAGAGGACGTTCAGACTAGTCACTGAAACGGGGGACATTCGGACTCCTCACTGAATTGGTGGACGTTCAGACTTGACACTGAAACGAGGGACGTTCAGACTCCTCACAGAAAGAGGGGACTTTAAGACTCCTCACTGAAACGGGTTACGTTCGGACTCCTCATAGAAACGGGGGACGTTCAGACATCTCACTGAAATGGGGGATATTCAAACTCCTCACTGAAACAGGGACGTTCAGACTCCTCACTGAAATGGGGGACTTTCAAACTCCTCACTGAAACATGGACGTTCAGTCTCCTCACTGAAATGGGGGACGTTCAATCTCCTCACTGAAACATGGACGTTCAGTTTCCTCACTGAAACAGGGACATGCAAACTCCTCACTGAAACAGGGACGTTCGGACGAGTCACTAAAACGGGGGACATTCGTACTCCTCACAGAAACGGGGGACTTTACGACTCCTCACTGAAACGGGGGACGTGCGGACTCCTGATAGAAACGGGGGACGTTCAGACTCCTCACTTAAACGGGGGACGTTCAGACTACTCACAGAAACGGGGTCGTTCAGAATCCTCACTGAAACGGAGGACATTCAAACTCCTCACTGAAACGGGGGACATTCGGACTCCTCACTGAATTGGTGGACGTTCATACTCCAGACTGAAACAGGAGACGTTCAGACTCCAAACTGAAACGGGGCACGTTCAAACTCCTCACTGAAACAGGAGAAGTACAGACTCCTCACTGAAACGGAGGACATTCAAACTCCTCACTGAACCGGGGGACATTACGACTCCTTACTGAAACGGGGGACGTTCAGTCATCTCACTGAAAAGGGGGAAGTTCAGACTCCTCACTGAAACAGGGACATTCAAACTCCTCACTGAAACAGGCACTTTCAAACGCCTCACTGAAAAGGGGGACGTTCAGAGTCGCCACTGAAATGGGGGACTTTCAAACTCCTCACTGAAACATGGACGTTCAGACTCCTCACTGAAATGGGGGACGTTCAAACTCCTCACTGAAACATGGACGTTCAGTCTCCTCACTGAAACAGGGACATGCAAACTCCTCACTGAAACAGGGACGTTCGGACGAGTCACTAAAACGGGGGACATTCGGACTCCTCACAGAAACGGGGGACTTTACGACTCCTCACTGAAACCGGGGACGTTCGGACTCCTGATAGAAACGTGGGACGTTCAGACATCTCGCTGAAATGGGGGATATTCAAACTCCTCACAGAATCAGGGACGTTCAGACTCCTCACTGAAATGGGGGACTTTCAAACTCCTCACTGAAATGGGGGACGTTCAGACTCCTCATTGAAACAGGGACATTCAAACTCCTCACTGAAACAGGGACATTCAAACTCCTCACTGAAACAGGGACATGCAGACTCCTCAGTGAAATGGGTTTCATTCAAACTCCTCAATGAAACAGGGGCGTTCAGACTCCTCGCTGAAATGGGGGACTTTCAAACTCCTCACTGAAACAGGGATATTCAAACTCCTCACTGAAAAGGGGGACGATCAGACTATTCACTGAAACAGGGATAATCAATCTCCTCACTGAAACGGGGGACATTCAAACTCCTCAATGAAACAGGGGCTTTCAGACTCCTCGCTGAAATGGGGGACATTCAAACTCCTCACTGAAACAGGGACATTCAAAATCCTCACTGAAATGGGGGACGTTCAGACTCCTCACTGAAACAGGGACATTCAAACTCCTCACTGAAACAGGGTCATTCAAACTCCTCACTGAAAAGGGGGACGTTCAGAGTCGTCACTGAAACAGGGACGTTCAAACTCCTCACTGAAACAGGGACATGCAGACTCCTCAGTGAAATGGGGTTCATTCAAACTCCTCAATGAAACAGGGGCGTTCAGACACCTCACTGAAATGGGGGACATTCAAACTCCTCACTGAATCAGGGACAATCAGACTCCTCACTGAAACAGGGACATTCAAACTCCTCACCGAAAAGGGGGACGATCAGACTATTCACTGAAACAGGGATAATCAATCTCCTCATTGAAACGGGGGACATTCAAACTCCTCACTGAAACAGGGACGTTCAGACTCCTCAGTGAAATGGGGTTCATTCAAACTCCTCACTGAAACAGTGGCGTTCAGACACCTCACTGAAATGAGAGACATTAAGACTCTTCACTGTAACAGGGACCTGCAGACTCCTCACTGAAATGAGGGACATTAAGACTCCTCACTGTAACAGGGACGTTCAGATTCCTCACTGAAACAGAGGACGTTCAGACTAGTCACTGAAACGGGAGACATTCGGACTCCTCACTGAATTGGTGGACGTTCAGACTCCACACTGAAACGGGGGACGTTCAGACTCCTCACAGAAACGGGGGACTTTACGACTCCTCACTGAAACCGGGGACGTTCGGACTCCTGATAGAAACGGGGGACGTTCAGACATCTCACAGAAATGGGGGATATTCAAACTCCTCACTGAAACAGGGACGTTCAGACTCCTCACAGAAACGGGGGACTTTACGACTCCTCACTGAAACGGT
Organism: Hemitrygon akajei; assembly: GCF_048418815.1. NCBI lineage: Eukaryota > Metazoa > Chordata > Chondrichthyes > Myliobatiformes > Dasyatidae > Hemitrygon > Hemitrygon akajei. The sequence continues at coordinate 112,282,880 of NC_133128.1, forward strand.
GGACGTGCGGACTCCTCGTAGAAACGGGGGACGTTCAGACTCCTCACTGAAATGGTGGATATTCAAACTCCTCACTGAAACAGGGACGTTCAGACTCCTCACTGAAATGGGGGACTTTCAAACTCCTCACTGAAACATGGACGTTCAGACTCCTCACTGAAACAGGGACATGCAAACTCCTCACTGAAACAGGGACGTTCGGACGAGTCACTAAAACTGGGGACATTCGGACTCCTCACAGAAACGGGGGACTTTACGACTCCTCACTGAAACGGGGGACGTTCAGACTACTCACAGAAACGGGGTCGTTCAGAATCCTCACTGAAACGGAGGACATTCAAACTCCTCACTGAAACGGGGGACATTCGGACTCCTCACTGAATTGGTGGACGTTCATACTCCAGACTGAAACAGGAGACGTTCAGACTCCTCACTGAAACGCGGCACGTTCATACTCCTCACTGAAACAGGAGACGTTCAGACTCCTCACTGAAACGGAGGACATTCAAACTCCTCACTGAAACGGGGGACTTTACGACTCCTTACTGAAACGGGGGACGTTCGGAATACTCATAGAAACGGGGGACGTTCAGACATCTCACTGAAAAGGGGGAAGTTCAGACACCTCAATGAAACAGGGGCGTTCAGACTCCTCACTGAATTGGGGGACATTCAAACTCCTCACTGAAACAGGGACATTCAAACTCCTCACTGAAATGGGGGACGTTCAGACTCCTCACTGAAACAGGGACATTCAAACTCCTCACTGAAACAGGGACATTCAAACTCCTCACTGAAAAGGGGGCGTTCAGAGTCGTCACTGAAACAGGGACGTTCAAACTCCTCACTGAAACAGGGACATGCAGACTCCTCAGTGAAATTTGGTTCATTCAAACTCCTCAATGAAACAGGGGCGTTCAGACTCCTCACTGAAATGGGGGACATTCAAACTCCTCACTGAAACAGGGACATTCAGACTCCTCACTGAAACAGGGACATTCAAACTCCTCACCGAAAAGGGGGACGTTCAGACTATTCACTGAAACAGGGATAATCAATCTCCTCACTGAAACGGGGGACATTCAAACTCCTCACTGAAACAGGGGCGTTCAGACTCCTCACTGAAATGAGGGACATTAAGACTCCTCACTGTAACAGGGACCTGCAGACTCCTCACTGAAATCAGGGACATTAAGACTCCTCACTGTAACAGGGACGTTCAGATTCCTCACTGAAACAGAGGACGTTCAGACTAGTCACTGAAACGGGGGACATTCGGACTACTCACTGAATTGGTGGACGTTCAGACTTGACACTGAAACGGGGGACGTTCAGACTCCTCACAGAAAGTGGGGATATTCAAACTCCTCACCGAAACAGGGACATTCAAACTCCTCACCGAAAAGGGGGACGATCAGACTATTCACTGAAACAGGGATAATCAATCTCCTCACTGAAACGGGGGACATTCAAACTCCTCAATGAAACAGGGGCGTTCAGACTCCTCGCTGAAATGGGGGACATTCAAACTCCTCACTGAAACAGGGACATTCAAAATCCTCACTGAAATGGGGGACGTTCAGAGTCGTCACTGAAACAGGGACGTTCAAACTCCTCACTGAAACAGGGACATGCAGACTCCTCAGTGAAATGGGGTTCATTCAAACTCCTCAATGAAACAGGGGCGTTCAGACACCTCACTGAAATGGGGGACATTCAAACTCCTCACTGAAACTGGGACAATCAGACTCCTCACTGAAACAGGGACATTCAAACTCCTCACCGAAAAGGGGGACGATCAGACTATTCACTGAAACAGGGATAATCAATCTCCTCATTGAAACGGGGGACATTCAAACTCCTCACTGAAACAGGGACGTTCAGAATCCTCAGTGAAATGGGGTTCATTCAAACTCCTCACTGAAACAGGGGCGTTCAGACTCCTCACTGAAATGAGAGACATTAAGACTCTTCACTGTAACAGGGACCTGCAGACTCCTCACTGAAATGAGGGACATTAAGACTCCTCACTGTAACAGGGACGTTCAGATTCCTCACTGAAACAGAGGACGTTCAGACTAGTCACTGAAACGGGAGACATTCGGACTCCTCACTGAATTGGTGGACGTTCAGACTCCACACTGAAACGGGGGACGTTCAGACTCCTCACAGAAACGGGGGACTTTACGACTCCTCACTGAAACCGGGGACGTTCGGACTCCTGATAGAAACGGGGGACGTTCAGACATCTCACAGAAATGGGGGATATTCAAACTCCTCACTGAAACAGGGACGTTCAGACTCCTCACTGAAATGGGGGACTTTCAAACTCCTCACTGAAACATGGACGTTCAGACTCCTCACTGAAATGGGGGACGTTCAGACTCCTCACTGAAACGGGGGACGTTCAGACTCCTCACAGAAACGGGTCGTTCAGAATCCTCACTGAAACGGGGGACATTCAAACTCCTCACTGAAACGGGGGACTTTACGACTCCTCACTGAAACGGGGGACGTTCGGACTCCTGATAGAACCGGGGGATGTTCAGACATCTCACTGAAATGGGGGATATTCAAACTCCTCACTGAAACATGGTCGTTCAGTCTCCTCACTGAAACAGGGAGATGCAAACTCCTCACTGAAACGGGGGACATTCGGACTCCTCACTGAATTGGTGGACGTTCATACTCCAGACTGAAACAGGGACGTTCGGACGAGTCACTAAAACGGGGACATTCGGACTCCTCACTGAATTGGTGGACGTTCAGACTCCACACTGAAACGCGGCACGTTCAAACTCCTCACTGAAACAGGAGACGTTCAGACTCCTCACTGAAACGGAGGACATTCAAACTCCTCACTGAAACGGGGGACTTTACGACTCCTTACTGAAACGGGGGACGTTCGGAATACTCATAGAAACGGGGGACGTTCAGACATCTCACTGAAAAGGGGGAAGTTCAGACACCTCAATGAAACAGGGGCGTTCAGACTCCTCACTGAAATGGGGGACATTCAAACTCCTCACTGAAACAGGGACATTCAAACTCCTCACTGAAATGGGGGACGTTCAGACTCCTCACTGAAACAGGGACATTCAAACTCCTCACTGAAACAGGGACTTTCAAACTCCTCACTGAAAAGGGGGCGTTCAGAGTCGTCACTGAAACAGGGACGTTCAAACTCCTCACTGAAACAGGGGCGTTCAGACTCCTCACTGAAATGAGGGACATTAAGACTCCTCACTGTAACAGGGACCTGCAGACTCCTCACTGAAATCAGGGACATTAAGACTCCTCACTGTAACAGGGACGTTCAGATTCCTCACTGAAACAGAGGACGTTCAGACTAGTCACTGAAACGGGGGACATTCGGACTACTCACTGAATTGGTGGACGTTCAGACTCCACACTGAAACGGGGGACGTTCAGACTCCTCACAGAAAGGGGGGACTTTACGACTCCTCACTGAAACCGGGGACGTTCGGACTCCTGATAGAAACGGGGGACGTTCCGACATCTCACTGAAATGGGGCATATTCAAACTCCTCACAGAAACAGGGACGTTCAGACTCCTCACTGAAATGGGGGACTTTCAAACTCCTCACTGAAACATGGACGTTCAGACTCCTCACTGAAATGGGGGACGTTCAGACTCCTCACTGATACGGGGGACGTTCAGACTCCTCACAGAAACGGGGTAGTTCAGAATCCTCACTGAAACGGGGGACATTCAAACTCCTCACTGAAACGGGGGACTTTACGACTCCTCACTGAAACGGGGGAAGTTCGGACTCCTGATAGAAACGGGGGACGTTCAGACATCTCACTGAAATGGGGGATATTCAAACTCCTCACTGAAACATAGACGTTCAGTCTCTTCACTGAAACAGGGAGATGCAAACTCCTCACTGAAACAAGGACGTTCGGACGAGTCACTAAATCGGGGGACATTCGGACTCCTCACTGATTTGGTGGACGGTCAGACTCCACACTGAAACGGGGGACGTTCAGACTCCTCACAGAAACGGGGGATTTTACGACTCCTCACTGAAACGGGGGACGTGCGGACGAGTCACTAAAACGGGGGACATTCGGACTCCTCACTGAATTGGTGGACGGTCAGACTCCACACTGAAACGGGGGACGTTCAGACTCCTCACAGAAACTGGGGACTTTACGACTCCTCACTGAAACGGGGGACGTGCGGACTCCTGATAGAAACGGGGGACGTTCAGACTCCTCACTGAAACGGGGGACGTTCAGACTACTCACAGAAACGGGGTCGTTCAGAATCCTCACTGAAACGGAGGACATTCAAACTCCTCACTGAAACGGGGGAAATTCGGACTCCTCACTGAATTGGTGGACGTTCAGACTCCAGACTGAAACAGGAGACGTTCAGACTCCTCACTGAAACGGGGGACGTTCAGACTCCTCAGTGAAATGGGGTTGATTCAAACTCCTCACTGAGACAGGGGCGTTCAGACTCCTCACTGAAATGAGGGACATTAAGACTCCTCACTGTAACAGGGACCTGCAGACACCTCATTGAAATGAAGGACATTAAGACTCCTCACTGTAACAGGGACGTTCGGATTCCTCACTGAAACAGAGGACGTTCAGACTAGTCACTGAAACGGGGGACATTCGGACTCCTCACTGAATTGGTGGACGTTCAGACTTGACACTGAAACGAGGGACGTTCAGACTCCTCACAGAAAGAGGGGTCTTTAAGACTCCTCACTGAAACGGGTTACGTTCGGACTCCTCATAGAAACGGGGGACGTTCAGACATCTCACTGAAATGGGGGATATTCAAACTCCTCACTGAAACAGGGACGTTCAGACTCCTCACTGAAATGGGGGACTTTCAAACTCCTCACTGAAACATGGACGTTCAGTCTCCTCACTGAAATGGGGGACGTTCAATCTCCTCACTGAAACATGGACGTTCAGTTTCCTCACTGAAACAGGGACATGCAAACTCCTCACTGAAACAGGGACGTTCGGACGAGTCACTAAAACGGGGGACATTCGTACTCCTCACAGAAACGGGGGACTTTACGACTCCTCACTGAAACGGGGGACGTGCGGACTCCTGATAGAAACGGGGGACGTTCAGACTCCTCACTTAAACGGGGGACGTTCAGACTACTCACAGAAACGGGGTCGTTCAGAATCCTCACTGAAACGGAGGACATTCAAACTCCTCACTGAAACGGGGGACATTCGGACTCCTCACTGAATTGGTGGACGTTCATACTCCAGACTGAAACAGGAGACGTTCAGACTCCAAACTGAAACGGGGCACGTTCAAACTCCTCACTGAAACAGGAGAAGTACAGACTCCTCACTGAAACGGAGGACATTCAAACTCCTCACTGAACCGGGGGACATTACGACTCCTTACTGAAACGGGGGACGTTCAGTCATCTCACTGAAAAGGGGGAAGTTCAGACTCCTCACTGAAACAGGGACATTCAAACTCCTCACTGAAACAGGCACTTTCAAACGCCTCACTGAAAAGGGGGACGTTCAGAGTCGCCACTGAAATGGGGGACTTTCAAACTCCTCACTGAAACATGGACGTTCAGACTCCTCACTGAAACAGGGACATGCAAACTCCTCACTGAAACAGGGACGTTCGGACGAGTCACTAAAACGGGGGACATTCGGACTCCTCACAGAAACGGGGGACTTTACGACTCCTCACTGAAACCGGGGACGTTCGGACTCCTGATAGAAACGTGGGACGTTCAGACATCTCGCTGAAATGGGGGATATTCAAACTCCTCACAGAATCAGGGACGTTCAGACTCCTCACTGAAATGGGGGACTTTCAAACTCCTCACTGAAATGGGGGACGTTCAGACTCCTCATTGAAACAGGGACATTCAAACTCCTCACTGAAACAGGGACATTCAAACTCCTCACTGAAACAGGGACATGCAGACTCCTCAGTGAAATGGGTTTCATTCAAACTCCTCAATGAAACAGGGGCGTTCAGACTCCTCGCTGAAATGGGGGACATTCAAACTCCTCACTGAAACAGGGATATTCAAACTCCTCACCGAAAAGGGGGACGATCAGACTATTCACTGAAACAGGGATAATCAATCTCCTCACTGAAACGGGGGACATTCAAACTCCTCAATGAAACAGGGGCGTTCAGACTCCTCGCTGAAATGGGGGACATTCAAACTCCTCACTGAAACAGGGACATTCAAAATCCTCACTGAAATGAGGGACGTTCAGACTCCTCACTGAAACAGGGACATTCAAACTCCTCACTGAAACAGGGTCATTCAAACTCCTCACTGAAAAGGGGGACGTTCAGAGTCGTCACTGAAACAGGGACGTTCAAACTCCTCACTGAAACAGGGACATGCAGACTCCTCAGTGAAATGGGGTTCATTCAAACTCCTCAATGAAACAGGGGCGTTCAGACACCTCACTGAAATGGGGGACATTCAAACTCCTCACTGAAACAGGGACAATCAGACTCCTCACTGAAACAGGGACATTCAAACTCCTCACCGAAAAGGGGGACGATCAGACTATTCACTGAAACAGGGATAATCAATCTCCTCATTGAAACGGGGGACATTCAAACTCCTCACTGAAACAGGGACGTTCAGACTCCTCAGTGAAATGGGGTTCATTCAAACTCCTCACTGAAACAGGGGCGTTCAGACTCCTCACTGAAATGAGAGACATTAAGACTCTTCACTGTAACAGGGACCTGCAGACTCCTCACTGAAATGAGGGACATTAAGACTCCTCACTGTAACAGGGACGTTCAGATTCCTCACTGAAACAGAGGACGTTCAGACTAGTCACTGAAACGGGAGACATTCGGACTCCTCACTGAATTGGTGGACGTTCAGACTCCACACTGAAACGGGGGACGTTCAGACTCCTCACAGAAACGGGGGACTTTACGACACCTCACTGAAACCGGGGACGTTCGGACTCCTGATAGAAACGGGGGACGTTCAGACATCTCACAGAAATGGGGGATATTCAAACTCCTCACTGAAACAGGGACGTTCAGACTCCTCACTGAAATGGGGGACTTTCAAACTCCTCACTGAAACATGGACGTTCAGACTCCTCACTGAAATGGGGGACGTTCAGACTCCTCACTGAAACGGGGGACGTTCAGACTCCTCACAGAAACGGGTCGTTCAGAATCCTCACTGAAACGGGGGACATTCAAACTCCTCACTGAAACGGGGGACTTTACGACTCCTCACTGAAACGGGGGACGTTCGGACTCCTGATAGAAACGGGGGACGTTCAGACATCTCACTGAAATGGGGGATATTCAAACTCCTCACTGAAACATGGTCGTTCAGTCTCCTCACTGAAACAGGGAGATGCAAACTCCTCACTGAAACAGGGACGTTCGGACGAGTCACTAAAACGGGGGACATTCGGACTCCTCACTGAATTGGTGGACGTTCAGACTCCACACTGAAACGGGGGACGTTCAGACTCCTCACAGAAACGGGGGACTTTACGACTCCTCACTGAAACTGGGACGTTCGGACGAGTCACTAAAACGGGGGACATTCGGACTCCTCACAGAAACGGGGGACTTTACGACTCCTCACTGAAACGGGGGACGTGCGGACTCCTGATAGAAACGGGGGACGTTCAGACTCCTCACTGAAACGGGGGACGTTCAGACTACTCACAGAAACGGGGTCGTTCAGAATCCTCACTGAAACGGAGGACATTCAAACTCCTCACTGAAACGGGGGACATTCGGACTCCTCACTGAATTGGTGGACGTTCATACTCCAGACTGAAACAGGAGACGTTCAGACTCCTCACTGAAACGCGGCACGTTCAAACTCCTCACTGAAACAGGAGACGTTCAGACTCCTCACTGAAACGGAGGACATTCAAACTCCTCACTGAAACGGGGGACTTTACGACTCCTTACTGAAACGGGGGACGTTCAGAATACTCATATCAACGGGGGACGTTCAGACATCTCACTGAAAAGGGGGAAGTTCAGACACCTCAATGAAACAGGGGCGTTCAGACTCCTCACTGAAATGGGGGACATTCAAACTCCTCACTGAAACAGGGACATTCAAACTCCTCACTGAAATGGGGGACGTTCAGACTCCTCACTGAAACAGGGACATTCAAACTCCTCACTGAAACAGGGACATTCAAACTCCTCACTGAAAAGGGGGCGTTCAGAGTCGTCACTGAAACAGGGACGTTCAAACTCCTCACTGAAACAGGGACATGCAGACTCCTCAGTGAAATTTGGTTCATTCAAACTCCTCAATGAAACAGGGGCGTTCAGACTCCTCACTGAAATGGGGGACATTCAAACTCCTCACTGAAACAGGGACATTCAGACTCCTCACTGAAACAGGGACATTCAAACTCCTCACCGAAAAGGGGGACGTTCAGACTATTCACTGAAACAGGGATAATCAATCTCCTCACTGAAACGGGGGACATTCAAACTCCTCACTGAAACAGGGGCGTTCAGACTCCTCACTGAAATGAGGGACATTAAGACTCCTCACTGTAACAGGGACCTGCAGACTCCTCACTGAAATCAGGGACATTAAGACTGCTCACTGTAACAGGGACGTTCAGATTCCTCACTGAAACAGAGGACGTTCAGACTAGTCACTGAAACGGGGGACATTCGGACTACTCACTGAATTGGTGGACGTTCAGACTCCACACTGAAACGGGGGACGTTCAGACTCCTCACAGAAAGGGGGGACTTTACGACTCCTCACTGAAACCGGGTCGTTCGGACTCCTGATAGAAACGGGGGACGTTCCGACATCTCACTGAAATGGGGCATATTCAAACTCCTCACAGAAACAGGGACGTTCAGACTCCTCACTGAAATGGGGGACTTTCAAACTCCTCACTGAAACATGGACGTTCAGACTCCTCACTGAAATGGGGGACGTTCAGACTCCTCACTGAAACGGGGGACGTTCAGACTACTCACAGAAACGGGGTAGTTCAGAATCCTCACTGAAACGGGGGACATTCAAACTCCTCACTGAAACGGGGGACTTTACGACTCCTCACTGAAACGGGGGACGTTCGGACTCCTGATAGAAACGGGGGACGTTCAGACATCTCACTGAAATGGGGGATATTCAAACTCCTCACTGAAACATAGACGTTCAGTCTCTTCACTGAAACAGGGAGATGCAAACTCCTCACTGAAACAAGGACGTTCGGACGAGTCACTAAAACGGGGGACATTCGGACTCCTCACTGAATTGGTGGACGGTCAGACTCCACACTGAAACGGGGGACGTTCAGACTCCTCACAGAAACGGGGGACTTTACGACTCCTCACTGAAACGGGGGACGTGCGGACTCCTGATAGAAACGGGGGACGTTCAGCCATCTCACAGAAATGGGGGATATTCAAACTCCTCACTGAAACAGGGACGTTCAGACTCCTCACTGAAATGGGGGACTTTCAAACTCCTCACTGAAACATGGACGTTCAGACTCCTCACTGAAATGGGGGACGTTCAGACTCCTCACTGAAACGGGGGACGTTCAGACTCCTCACAGAAACGGGTCGTTCAGAATCCTCACAGAAACGGGGGACTTTACGACTCCTCACTGAAACCGGGGACGTTCGGACTCCTGATAGAAACATGGGTCATTCAAACTCCTCACTGAAATGGGGGACGTTCAGAGTCGTCACTGAAACAGGGACATGCATACTCCTCAGTGAAATGGGGTTCATTCAAACTCCTCAATGAAACAGGGGCGTTCAGACTCCTCACTGAAATGGGGGACATTCAAACTCCTCACTGAAACAGGAACATTCAGACTCCTCACTGAAACAGGGACATTCAAACTCCTCACCGAAAAGGGGGACGATCAGACTATTCACTGAAACAGGGATAATCAATCTCCTCACTGAAACGGGGGACATTCAAACTCCTCACTGAAACAGGCACGTTCAGACTCCTCAGTGAAATGGGGTTCATTCAAACTCCTCACTGAAACAGGGGCGTTCAGACTCATCACTGAAATGAGAGACATTAAGACTCTTCACTGTAACAGGGACGTTCAGATTCCTCACTGAAACAGAGGACGTTCTGACTAGTCACTGAAACGGGGGACATTCAAACTCCTCACTGAAACTGGAGACGTTCAGACTCCAAACTGAAACGGGGCAGGTTCAAACTCCTCACTGAAACAGGAGACGTTCAGACTCCTCACTGAAACGGAGGACATTCAAACTCCTCACTGAAACGGGGGACTTTACGACTCTTTACTGAAACGGGGGACGTTCGGAATACTCAGAGAAACGGGGGACGTTCAGACATCACACTGAAAAGGGGGAAGTTCAGACTCCTCACTGAAACAGGGACATTCAAACTCCTCACTGAAATGGGGGACGTTCAGACTCCTCATTGAAACAGGGACATTCAAACTCCTCACTGAAACAGGGACATTCAAACTCCTCACTGAAACAGGGACATGCAGACTCCTCAGTGAAATGGGGTTCATTCAAACTCCTCAATGAAACAGGGGCGTTCTGACTCCTCACTGAAATGGGGGACTTTCAAACTCCTCACTGAAACAGGGACATTCAAACTCCTCACCGAAAAGGGGGACGATCAGACTATTCACTGAAACAGGGATAATCAATCTCCTCACTGAAACGGGGAACGTTCAGACTCCTCACTGAAACAGGGACATTCAAACTCCTCACTGAAACAGGGTCATTCAAACTCCTCACTGAAAAGGGGGACGTTCAGAGTCGTCACTGAAACAGGGACGTTCAAACTCCTCACTGAAACAGGGACATGCAGAGTCCTCAGTGAAATGGGGTTCATTCAAACTCCTCAACGAAACAGGGGCGTTCAGACACCTCACTGAAATGGGGGACATTCAAACTCCTCACTGAAACAGGGACAATCAGACTCCTCACTGAAACAGGGACATTCAAACTCCTCACCGAAAAGGGAGACGATCAGACTATTCACTGAAACAGGGATAATCAATCTCCTCATTGAAACGGGGGACATTCAAACTCCTCACTGAAACAGGGACGTTCAGACTCCTCAGTGAAATGGGGTTCATTCAAACTCCTCACTGAAACAGGGGCGTTCAGACACCTCACTGAAATGAGAGACATTAAGTCTCTTCACTGTAACAGGGACCTGCAGACTCCTCACTGAAATGAGGGACATTAAGACTCCTCACTGTAACAGGGACGTTCAGATTCCTCACTGAAACAGAGGACGTTCAGACTAGTCACTGAAACGGGAGACATTCGGACTCCTCACTGAATTGGTGGACGTTCAGACTCCACACTGAAACGGGGGACGTTCAGACTCCTCACAGAAACGGGGGACTTTACGACTCCTCACTGAAACCGGGGACGTTCGGACTCCTGATAGAAACGGGGGACGTTCAGACATCTCACAGAAATGGGGGATATTCAAACTCCTCACAGAAACAGGGACGTTCAGACTCCTCACTGAAATGGGGGACTTTCAAACTCCTCACTGAAACATGGACGTTCAGACTCCTCACTGAAATGGGGGACGTTCAGACTCCTCACTGAAACGGGGGACGTTCAGACTCCTCACAGAAACGGGTCGTTCAGAATCCTCACTGAAACGGGGGACATTCAAACTCCTCACTGAAACGGGGGACTTTACGACTCCTCACTGAAACGGGGGACGTTCGGACTCCTGATAGAAACGGGGGACGTTCAGACATCTCACTGAAATGGGGGATATTCAAACTCCTCACTGAAACATGGTCGTTCAGTCTCCTCACTGAAACAGGGAGATGCAAACTCCTCACTGAAACAGGGACGTTCGGACGAGTCACTAAAACGGGGGACATTCGGACTCCTCACTGAATTGGTGGACGTTCAGACTCCACACTGAAACGGGGGACGTTCAGACTCCTCACAGAAACGGGGGACTTTACGACTCCTCACTGAAACGGTGGACGTGCGTACTCCTCGTAGAAACGGGGGACGTTCAGACTCCTCACTGAAATGGTGGATATTCAAACTCCTCACTGAAACAGGGACGTTCAGACTCCTCACTGAAATGGGGGACTTTCAAACTCCTCACTGAAACATGGACGTTCAGACTCCTCACTGAAACAGGGACATGCAAACTCCTCACTGAAACAGGGACGTTCGGACGAGTCACTAAAACGGGGGACATTCGGACTCCTCACAGAAACGGGGGACTTTACGACTCCTCACTGAAACGGGGGACGTTCAGACTACTCACAGAAACGGGGTCGTTCAGAATCCTCACTGAAACGGAGGACATTCAAACTCCTCACTGAAACGGGGGACATTCGGACTCCTCACTGAATTGGTGGACGTTCATACTCCAGACTGAAACAGGAGACGTTCAGACTCCTCACTGAAACGCGGCACGTTCAAACTCCTCACTGAAACAGGAGACGTTCAGACTCCTCACTGAAACGGAGGACATTCAAACTCCTCACTGAAACGGGGGACTTTACGACTCCTTACTGAAACGGGGGACGTTCGGAATACTCATAGAAACGGGGGACGTTCAGACATCTCACTGAAAAGGGGGAAGTTCAGACACCTCAATGAAACAGGGGCGTTCAGACTCCTCACTGAATTGGGGGACATTCAAACTCCTCACTGAAACAGGGACATTCAAACTCCTCACTGAAATGGGGGACGTTCAGACTCCTCACTGAAACAGGGACATTCAAACTCCTCACTGAAACAGGGACATTCAAACTCCTCACTGAAAAGGGGGCGTTCAGAGTCGTCACTGAAACAGGGACGTTCAAACTCCTCACTGAAACAGGGACATGCAGACTCCTCAGTGAAATTTGGTTCATTCAAACTCCTCAATGAAACAGGGGCGTTCAGACTCCTCACTGAAATGGGGGACATTCAAACTCCTCACTGAAACAGGGACATTCAGACTCCTCACTGAAACAGGGACATTCAAACTCCTCACCGAAAAGGGGGACGTTCAGACTATTCACTGAAACAGGGATAATCAATCTTCTCACTGAAACGGGGGACATTCAAACTCCTCACTGAAACAGGGGCGTTCAGACTCCTCACTGAAATGAGGGACATTAATACTCCTCACTGTAACAGGGACCTGCAGACTCCTCACTGAAATCAGGGACATTAAGACTCCTCACTGTAACAGGGACGTTCAGATTCCTCACTGAAACAGAGGACGTTCAGACTAGTCACTGAAACGGGGGACATTCGGACTACTCACTGAATTGGTGGACGTTCAGACTTGACACTGAAACGGGGGACGTTCAGACTCCTCACAGAAAGTGGGGATATTCAAACTCCTCACCGAAACAGGGACATTCAAACTCCTCACCGAAAAGGGGGACGATCAGACTATTCACTGAAACAGGGATAATCAATCTCCTCAATGAAACAGGGGCGTTCAGACTCCTCGCTGAAATGGGGGACATTCAAACTCCTCACTGAAACAGGGACATTCAAAATCCTCACTGAAATGGGGGACGTTCAGAGTCGTCACTGAAACAGGGACCTTCAAACTCCTCACTGAAACAGGGACATGCAGACTCCTCAGTGAAATGGGGTTCATTCAAACTCCTCAATGAAACAGGGGCGTTCAGACTCCTCACTGAATTGGGGGACATTCAAACTCCTCACTGAAACAGGGACATTCAAACTCCTCACTGAAATGGGGGACGTTCAGACTCCTCACTGAAACAGGGACATTCAAACTCCTCACTGAAACAGGGACATTCAAACTCCTCACTGAAAAGGGGGCGTTCAGAGTCGTCACTGAAACAGGGACATTCAAACTCCTCAATGAAACAGGGGCGTTCAGACTCCTCGCTGAAATGGGGGACATTCAATCTCCTCACTGAAACAGGGACATTCCAAATCCTCACTGAAATGGGGGACGTTCAGAGTCGTCACTGAAACAGGGACGTTCAAACTCCTCACTGAAACAGGGACATGCAGACTCCTCAGTGAAATGGGGTTCATTCAAACTCCTCAATGAAACAGGGGCGTTCAGACACCTCACTGAAATGGGGGACATTCAAACTCCTCACTGAAACAGGGACAATCAGACTCCTCACTGAAACAGGGACATTCAAACTCCTCACCGAAAAGGGGGACGATCAGACTATTCACTGAAACAGGGATAATCAATCTCCTCATTGAAACGGGGGACATTCAAACTCCTCACTGAAACAGGGACGTTCAGACTCCTCAGTGAAATGGGGTTCATTCAAACTCCTCACTGAAACAGGGGCGTTCAGACTCCTCACTGAAATGAGAGACATTAAGACTCTTAACTGTAACAGGGACCTGCAGACTCCTCACTGAAATGAGGGAAATTAAGACTCCTCACTGTAACAGGGACGTTCAGATTCCTCACTGAAACAGAGGACGTTCAGACTAGTCACTGAAACGGGAGACATTCGGACTCCTCACTGAATTGGTGGACGTTCAGACTCCACACTGAAACGGGGGACGTTCAGACTCCTCACAGAAACGGGGGACTTTACGACTCCTCACTGAAACCGGGGACGTTCGGACTCCTGATAGAAACGGGGGACGTTCAGACATCTCACAGAAATGGGGGATATTCAAACTCCTCACTGAAACAGGGACGTTCAGACTCCTCACTGAAATGGGGGACTTTCAAACTCCTCACTGAAACATGGACGTTCAGACTCCTCACTGAAATGGGGGACGTTCAGACTCCTCACTGAAACGGTGGACGTTCAGACTCCTCACAGAAACGGGTCGTTCAGAATCCTCACTGAAACGGCGGACATTCAAACTCCTCACTGAAACGTGGGACTTTACGACTCCTCACTGAAACGGGGGACGTTCGGACTCCTGATAGAAACGGGGGATGTTCAGACATCTCACTGAAATGGGGGATATTCAAACTCCTCACTGAAACATGGTCGTTCAGTCTCCTCACTGAAACAGGGAGATGCAAACTCCTCACTGAAACGGGGGACATTCGGACTCCTCACTGAATTGGTGGACGTTCATACTCCAGACTGAAACAGGGACGTTCGGACGAGTCACTAAAACGGGGACATTCGGACTCCTCACTGAATTGGTGGACGTTCAGACTCCACACTGAAACGCGGCACGTTCAAACTCCTCACTGAAACAGGAGACGTTCAGACTCCTCACTGAAACGGAGGACATTCAAACTCCTCACTGAAACGGGGGACTTTACGACTCCTTACTGAAACGGGGGACGTTCGGAATACTCATAGAAACGGGGGACGTTCAGACATCTCACTGAAAAGGGGGAAGTTCAGACACCTCAATGAAACAGGGGCGTTCAGACTCCTCACTGAAATGGGGGACATTCAAACTCCTCACTGAAACAGGGACATTCAAACTCCTCACTGAAATGGGGGACGTTCAGACTCCTCACTGAAACAGGGACATTCAAACTCCTCACTGAAACAGGGACTTTCAAACTCCTCACTGAAAAGGGGGCGTTCAGAGTCGTCACTGAAACAGGGACGTTCAAACTCCTCACTGAAACAGGGACATGCAGACTCCTCAGTGAAATTTGGTTCATTCCAACTCCTCAATGAAACAGGGGCGTTCAGACTCCTCACTGAAATGGGGGACATTCAAACTCCTCACTGAAACAGGGACATTCAGACTCCTCACTGAAACAGGGACATTCAAACTCCTCACCGAAAAGGGGGACGTTCAGACTATTCACTGAAACAGGGATAATCAATCTCCTCACTGAAACGGGGGACATTCAAACTCCTCACTGAAACAGGGGCGTTCAGACTCCTCACTGAAATGAGGGACATTAAGACTCCTCACTGTAACAGGGACCTGCAGACTCCTCACTGAAATCAGGGACATTAAGACTCCTCACTGTAACAGGGACGTTCAGATTCCTCACTGAAACAGAGGACGTTCAGACTAGTCACTGAAACGGGGGACATTCGGACTACTCACTGAATTGGTGGACGTTCAGACTCCACACTGAAACGGGGGACGTTCAGACTCCTCACAGAAAGGGGGGACTTTACGACTCCTCACTGAAACCGGGGACGTTCGGACTCCTGATAGAAACGGGGGACGTTCCGACATCTCACTGAAATGGGGCATATTCAAACTCCTCACAGAAACAGGGACGTTCAGACTCCTCACTGAAATGGGGGACTTTCAAACTCCTCACTGAAACATGGACGTTCAGACTCCTCACTGAAATGGGGGACGTTCAGACTCCTCACTGATACGGGGGACGTTCAGACTCCTCACAGAAACGGGGTAGTTCAGAATCCTCACTGAAACGGGGGACATTCAAACTCCTCACTGAAACGGGGGACTTTACGACTCCTCACTGAAACGGGGGACGTTCGGACTCCTGATAGAAACGGGGGACGTTCAGACATCTCACTGAAATGGGGGATATTCAAACTCCTCACTGAAACATAGACGTTCAGTCTCTTCACTGAAACAGGGAGATGCAAACTCCTCACTGAAACAAGGACGTTCGGACGAGTCACTAAATCGGGGGACATTCGGACTCCTCACTGATTTGGTGGACGGTCAGACTCCACACTGAAACGGGGGACGTTCAGACTCCTCACAGAAACGGGGGACTTTACGACTCCTCACTGAAACGGGGGACGTGCGGACTCCTGATAGAAACGGGGGACGTTCAGACTCCACACTGAAACGGGGGACGTTCAGACTACTCACAGAAACGGGGTCGTTCAGAATCCTCACTGAAACGGAGGACATTCAAACTCCTCACTGAAACGGGGGAAATTCGGACTCCTCACTGAATTGGTGGACGTTCAGACTCCAGACTGAAACAGGAGACGTTCAGACTCCTCACTGAAACGGGGGACGTTCAGACTCCTCAGTGAAATGGGGTTGATTCAAACTCCTCACTGAGACAGGGCCGTTCAGACTCCTCACTGAAATGAGGGACATTAAGACTCCTCACTGTAACAGGGACCTGCAGACACCTCATTGAAATGAAGGACATTAAGACTCCTCACTGTAACAGGGACGTTCGGATTCCTCACTGAAACAGAGGACGTTCAGACTAGTCACTGAAACGGGGGACATTCGGACTCCTCACTGAATTGGTGGACGTTCAGACTTGACACTGAAACGAGGGACGTTCAGACTCCTCACAGAAAGAGGGGACTTTAAGACTCCTCACTGAAACGGGTTACGTTCGGACTCCTCATAGAAACGGGGGACGTTCAGACATCTCACTGAAATGGGGGATATTCAAACTCCTCACTGAAACAGGGACGTTCAGACTCCTCACTGAAATGGGGGACTTTCAAACTCCTCACTGAAACATGGACGTTCAGTCTCCTCACTGAAATGGGGGACGTTCAATCTCCTCACTGAAACATGGACGTTCAGTTTCCTCACTGAAACAGGGACATGCAAACTCCTCACTGAAACAGGGACGTTCGGACGAGTCACTAAAACGGGGGACATTCGTACTCCTCACAGAAACGGGGGACTTTACGACTCCTCACTGAAACGGGGGACGTGCGGACTCCTGATAGAAACGGGGGACGTTCAGACTCCTCACTTAAACGGGGGACGTTCAGACTACTCACAGAAACGGGGTCGTTCAGAATCCTCACTGAAACGGAGGACATTCAAACTCCTCACTGAAACGGGGGACATTCGGACTCCTCACTGAATTGGTGGACGTTCATACTCCAGACTGAAACAGGAGACGTTCAGACTCCAAACTGAAACGGGGCACGTTCAAACTCCTCACTGAAACAGGAGAAGTACAGACTCCTCACTGAAACGGAGGACATTCAAACTCCTCACTGAACCGGGGGACATTACGACTCCTTACTGAAACGGGGGACGTTCAGTCATCTCACTGAAAAGGGGGAAGTTCAGACTCCTCACTGAAACAGGGACATTCAAACTCCTCACTGAAACAGGCACTTTCAAACGCCTCACTGAAAAGGGGGACGTTCAGAGTCGCCACTGAAATGGGGGACTTTCAAACTCCTCACTGAAACATGGACGTTCAGACTCCTCACTGAAATGGGGGACGTTCAAACTCCTCACTGAAACATGGACGTTCTGTCTCCTCACTGAAACAGGGACATGCAAACTCCTCACTGAAACAGGGACGTACGGACGAGTCACTAAAACGGGGGACATTCGGACTCCTCACAGAAACGGGGGACTTTACGACTCCTCACTGAAACCGGGGACGTTCGGACTCCTGATAGAAACGTGGGACGTTCAGACATCTCGCTGAAATGGGGGATATTCAAACTCCTCACAGAATCAGGGACGTTCAGACTCCTCACTGAAATGGGGGACTTTCAAACTCCTCACTGAAATGGGGGACGTTCAGACTCCTCATTGAAACAGGGACATTCAAACTCCTCACTGAAACAGGGACATTCAAACTCCTCACTGAAACAGGGACATGCAGACTCCTCAGTGAAATGGGTTTCATTCAAACTCCTCAATGAAACAGGGGCGTTCAGACTCCTCGCTGAAATGGGGGACTTTCAAACTCCTCACTGAAACAGGGATATTCAAACTCCTCACTGAAAAGGGGGACGATCAGACTATTCACTGAAACAGGGATAATCAATCTCCTCACTGAAACGGGGGACATTCAAACTCCTCAATGAAACAGGGGCTTTCAGACTCCTCGCTGAAATGGGGGACATTCAAACTCCTCACTGAAACAGGGACATTCAAAATCCTCACTGAAATGGGGGACGTTCAGACTCCTCACTGAAACAGGGACATTCAAACTCCTCACTGAAACAGGGTCATTCAAACTCCTCACTGAAAAGGGGGACGTTCAGAGTCGTCACTGAAACAGGGACGTTCAAACTCCTCACTGAAACAGGGACATGCAGACTCCTCAGTGAAATGGGGTTCATTCAAACTCCTCAATGAAACAGGGGCGTACAGACACCTCACTGAAATGGGGGACATTCAAACTCCTCACTGAATCAGGGACAATCAGACTCCTCACTGAAACAGGGACATTCAAACTCCTCACCGAAAAGGGGGACGATCAGACTATTCACTGAAACAGGGATAATCAATCTCCTCATTGAAACGGGGGACATTCAAACTCCTCACTGAAACAGGGACGTTCAGACTCCTCAGTGAAATGGGGTTCATTCAAACTCCTCACTGAAACAGTGGCGTTCAGACACCTCACTGAAATGAGAGACATTAAGACTCTTCACTGTAACAGGGACCTGCAGACTCCTCACTGAAATGAGGGACATTAAGACTCCTCACTGTAACAGGGACGTTCAGATTCCTCACTGAAACAGAGGACGTTCAGACTAGTCACTGAAACGGGAGACATTCGGACTCCTCACTGAATTGGTGGACGTTCAGACTCCACACTGAAACGGGGGACGTTCAGACTCCTCACAGAAACGGGGGACTTTACGACTCCTCACTGAAACCGGGGACGTTCGGACTCCTGATAGAAACGGGGGACGTTCAGACATCTCACAGAAATGGGGGATATTCAAACTCCTCACTGAAACAGGGACGTTCAGACTCCTCACAGAAACGGGGGACTTTACGACTCCTCACTGAAACGGTGGACGTGCGGACTCCTCGTAGAAACGGGGGACGTTCAGACTCCTCACTGAAATGGTGGATATTCAAACTCCTCACTGAAACAGGGACATTCGGACTCCTCACAGAAACGGGGGACTTTACGACTCCTCACTGAAACGGGGGACGTTCAGACTACTCACAGAAACGGGGTCGTTCAGAATCCTCACTGAAACGGAGGACATTCAAACTCCTCACTGAAACGGGGGACATTCGGACTCCTCACTGAATTGTTGGACGTTCATACTCCAGACTGAAACAGGAGACGTTCAGACTCCTCACTGAAACGCGGCACGTTCAAACTCCTCACTGAAACAGGAGACGTTCAGACTCCTAACTGAAACGGAGGACATTCAAACTCCTCACTGAAACGGGGGACTTTACGACTCCTTACTGAAACGGGGGACGTTCGGAATACTCATAGAAACGGGGGACGTTCAGACATCTCACTGAAAAGGGGGAAGTTCAGACACCTCAATGAAACAGGGGCGTTCAGACTCCTCACTGAATTGGGGGACATTCAAACTCCTCACTGAAACAGGGACATTCAAACTCCTCACTGAAATGGGGGACGTTCAGACTCCTCACTGAAACAGGGACATTCAAACTCCTCACTGAAACAGGGACATTCAAACTCCTCACTGAAAAGGGGGCGTTCAGAGTCGTCACTGAAACAGGGACGTTCAAACTCCTCACTGAAACAGGGACATGCAGACTCCTCAGTGAAATTTGGTTCATTCAAACTCCTCAATGAAACAGGGGCGTTCAGACTCCTCACTGAAATGGGGGACATTCAAACTCCTCACTGAAACAGGGACATTCAGACTCCTCACTGAAACAGGGACATTCAAACTCCTCACCGAAAAGGGGGACGTTCAGACTATTCACTGAAACAGGGATAATCAATCTCCTCACTGAAACGGGGGACATTCAAACTCCTCACTGAAACAGGGGCGTTCAGACTCCTCACTGAAATGAGGGACATTAAGACTCCTCACTGTAACAGGGACCTGCAGACTCCTCACTGAAATCAGGGACATTAAGACTCCTCACTGTAACAGGGACGTTCAGATTCCTCACTGAAACAGAGGACGTTCAGACTAGTCACTGAAACGGGGGACATTCGGACTACTCACTGAATTGGTGGACGTTCAGACTTGACACTGAAACGGGGGACGTTCAGACTCCTCACAGAAAGTGGGGATATTCAAACTCCTCACCGAAACAGGGACATTCAAACTCCTCACCGAAAAGGGGGACGATCAGACTATTCACTGAAACAGGGATAATCAATCTCCTCACTGAAACGGGGGACATTCAAACTCCTCAATGAAACAGGGGCGTTCAGACTCCTCGCTGAAATGGGGGACATTCAAACTCCTCACTGAAACAGGGACATTCAAAATCCTCACTGAAATGGGGGACGTTCAGAGTCGTCACTGAAACAGGGACGTTCAAACTCCTCACTGAAACAGGGACATGCAGACTCCTCAGTGAAATGGGGTTCATTCAAACTCCTCAATGAAACAGGGGCGTTCAGACACCTCACTGAAATGGGGGACATTCAAACTCCTCACTGAAACAGGGACAATCAGACTCCTCACTGAAACAGGGACATTCAAACTCCTCACCGAAAAGGGGGACGATCAGACTATTCACTGAAACAGGGATAATCAATCTCCTCATTGAAACGGGGGACATTCAAACTCCTCACTGAAACAGGGACGTTCAGACTCCTCAGTGAAATGGGGTTCATTCAAACTCCTCACTGAAACAGGGGCGTTCAGACTCCTCACTGAAATGAGAGACATTAAGACTCTTCACTGTAACAGGGACCTGCAGACTCCTCACTGAAATGAGGGACATTAAGACTCCTCACTGTAACAGGGACGTTCAGATTCCTCACTGAAACAGAGGACGTTCAGACTAGTCACTGAAACGGGAGACATTCGGACTCCTCACTGAATTGGTGGACGTTCAGACTCCACACTGAAACGGGGGACGTTCAGACTCCTCACAGA
This sequence comes from Hemitrygon akajei, assembly GCF_048418815.1. Lineage (NCBI taxonomy): Eukaryota > Metazoa > Chordata > Chondrichthyes > Myliobatiformes > Dasyatidae > Hemitrygon > Hemitrygon akajei. The sequence goes on from NC_133128.1 coordinate 112,304,555, forward strand.
AACGGGGGACTTTACGACTCCTCACTGAAACCGGGGACGTTCGGACTCCTGATAGAAACGGGGGACGTTCAGACATCTCACAGAAATGGGGGATATTCAAACTCCTCACTGAAACAGGGACGTTCAGACTCCTCACTGAAATGGGGGACTTTCAAACTCCTCACTGAAACATGGACGTTCAGACTCCTCACTGAAATGGGGGACGTTCAGACTCCTCACAGAAACGGGTCGTTCAGAATCCTCACTGAAACGGGGGACATTCAAACTCCTCACTGAAACGGGGGACTTTACGACTCCTCACTGAAACGGGGGACGTTCGGACTCCTGATAGAAACGGGGGATGTTCAGACATCTCACTGAAATGGGGGATATTCAAACTCCTCACTGAAACATGGTCGTTCAGTCTCCTCACTGAAACAGGGAGATGCAAACTCCTCACTGAAACGGGGGACATTCGGACTCCTCACTGAATTGGTGGACGTTCATACTCCAGACTGAAACAGGGACGTTCGGACGAGTCACTAAAACGGGGACATTCGGACTCCTCACTGAATTGGTGGACGTTCAGACTCCACACTGAAACGCGGCACGTTCAAACTCCTCACTGAAACAGGAGACGTTCAGACTCCTCACTGAAACGGAGGACATTCAAACTCCTCACTGAAACGGGGGACTTTACGACTCCTTACTGAAACGGGGGACGTTCGGAATACTCATAGAAACGGGGGACGTTCAGACATCTCACTGAAAAGGGGGAAGTTCAGACACCTCAATGAAACAGGGGCGTTCAGACTCCTCACTGAAATGGGGGACATTCAAACTCCTCACTGAAACAGGGACATTCAAACTCCTCACTGAAATGGGGGACGTTCAGACTCCTCACTGAAACAGGGACATTCAAACTCCTCACTGAAACAGGGACTTTCAAACTCCTCACTGAAAAGGGGGCGTTCAGAGTCGTCACTGAAACAGGGACGTTCAAACTCCTCACTGAAACAGGGGCGTTCAGACTCCTCACTGAAATGAGGGACATTAAGACTCCTCACTGTAACAGGGACCTGCAGACTCCTCACTGAAATCAGGGACATTAAGACTCCTCACTGTAACAGGGACGTTCAGATTCCTCACTGAAACAGAGGACGTTCAGACTAGTCACTGAAACGGGGGACATTCGGACTCCTCACTGAATTGGTGGACGTTCAGACTTGACACTGAAACGAGGGACGTTCAGACTCCTCACAGAAAGAGGGGTCTTTAAGACTCCTCACTGAAACGGGTTACGTTCGGACTCCTCATAGAAACGGGGGACGTTCAGACATCTCACTGAAATGGGGGATATTCAAACTCCTCACTGAAACAGGGACGTTCAGACTCCTCACTGAAATGGGGGACTTTCAAACTCCTCACTGAAACATGGACGTTCAGTCTCCTCACTGAAATGGGGGACGTTCAATCTCCTCACTGAAACATGGACGTTCAGTTTCCTCACTGAAACAGGGACATGCAAACTCCTCACTGAAACAGGGACGTTCGGACGAGTCACTAAAACGGGGGACATTCGTACTCCTCACAGAAACGGGGGACTTTACGACTCCTCACTGAAACGGGGGACGTGCGGACTCCTGATAGAAACGGGGGACGTTCAGACTCCTCACTTAAACGGGGGACGTTCAGACTACTCACAGAAACGGGGTCGTTCAGAATCCTCACTGAAACGGAGGACATTCAAACTCCTCACTGAAACGGGGGACATTCGGACTCCTCACTGAATTGGTGGACGTTCATACTCCAGACTGAAACAGGAGACGTTCAGACTCCAAACTGAAACGGGGCACGTTCAAACTCCTCACTGAAACAGGAGAAGTACAGACTCCTCACTGAAACGGAGGACATTCAAACTCCTCACTGAACCGGGGGACATTACGACTCCTTACTGAAACGGGGGACGTTCAGTCATCTCACTGAAAAGGGGGAAGTTCAGACTCCTCACTGAAACAGGGACATTCAAACTCCTCACTGAAACAGGCACTTTCAAACGCCTCACTGAAAAGGGGGACGTTCAGAGTCGCCACTGAAATGGGGGACTTTCAAACTCCTCACTGAAACATGGACGTTCAGACTCCTCACTGAAACAGGGACATGCAAACTCCTCACTGAAACAGGGACGTTCGGACGAGTCACTAAAACGGGGGACATTCGGACTCCTCACAGAAACGGGGGACTTTACGACTCCTCACTGAAACCGGGGACGTTCGGACTCCTGATAGAAACGTGGGACGTTCAGACATCTCGCTGAAATGGGGGATATTCAAACTCCTCACAGAATCAGGGACGTTCAGACTCCTCACTGAAATGGGGGACTTTCAAACTCCTCACTGAAATGGGGGACGTTCAGACTCCTCATTGAAACAGGGACATTCAAACTCCTCACTGAAACAGGGACATTCAAACTCCTCACTGAAACAGGGACATGCAGACTCCTCAGTGAAATGGGTTTCATTCAAACTCCTCAATGAAACAGGGGCGTTCAGACTCCTCGCTGAAATGGGGGACATTCAAACTCCTCACTGAAACAGGGATATTCAAACTCCTCACCGAAAAGGGGGACGATCAGACTATTCACTGAAACAGGGATAATCAATCTCCTCACTGAAACGGGGGACATTCAAACTCCTCAATGAAACAGGGGCGTTCAGACTCCTCGCTGAAATGGGGGACATTCAAACTCCTCACTGAAACAGGGACATTCAAAATCCTCACTGAAATGGGGGACGTTCAGACTCCTCACTGAAACAGGGACATTCAAACTCCTCACTGAAACAGGGTCATTCAAACTCCTCACTGAAAAGGGGGACGTTCAGAGTCGTCACTGAAACAGGGACGTTCAAACTCCTCACTGAAACAGGGAGATGCAGACTCCTCAGTGAAATGGGGTTCATTCAAACTCCTCAATGAAACAGGGGCGTTCAGACACCTCACTGAAATGGGGGACATTCAAACTCCTCACTGAAACAGGGACAATCAGACTCCTCACTGAAACAGGGACATTCAAACTCCTCACCGAAAAGGGGGACGATCAGACTATTCACTGAAACAGGGATAATCAATCTCCTCATTGAAACGGGGGACATTCAAACTCCTCACTGAAACAGGGACGTTCAGACTCCTCAGTGAAATGGGGTTCATTCAAACTCCTCACTGAAACAGGGGCGTTCAGACTCCTCACTGAAATGAGAGACATTAAGACTCTTCACTGTAACAGGGACCTGCAGACTCCTCACTGAAATGAGGGACATTAAGACTCCTCACTGTAACAGGGACGTTCAGATTCCTCACTGAAACAGAGGACGTTCAGACTAGTCACTGAAACGGGAGACATTCGGACTCCTCACTGAATTGGTGGACGTTCAGACTCCACACTGAAACGGGGGACGTTCAGACTCCTCACAGAAACGGGGGACTTTACGACACCTCACTGAAACCGGGGACGTTCGGACTCCTGATAGAAACGGGGGACGTTCAGACATCTCACAGAAATGGGGGATAATCAAACTCCTCACTGAAACAGGGACGTTCAGACTCCTCACTGAAATGGGGGACTTTCAAACTCCTCACTGAAACATGGACGTTCAGACTCCTCACTGAAATGGGGGACGTTCAGACTCCTCACTGAAACGGGGGACGTTCAGACTCCTCACAGAAACGGGTCGTTCAGAATCCTCACTGAAACGGGGGACATTCAAACTCCTCACTGAAACGGGGGACTTTACGACTCCTCACTGAAACGGGGGACGTTCGGACTCCTGATAGAAACGGGGGACGTTCAGACATCTCACTGAAATGGGGGATATTCAAACTCCTCACTGAAACATGGTCGTTCAGTCTCCTCACTGAAACAGGGAGATGCAAACTCCTCACTGAAACAGGGACGTTCGGACGAGTCACTAAAACGGGGGACATTCGGACTCCTCACTGAATTGGTGCACGTTCAGACTCCACACTGAAACGGGGGACGTTCAGACTCCTCACAGAAACGGGGGACTTTACGACTCCTCACTGAAACTGGGACGTTCGGACGAGTCACTAAAACGGGGGACATTCGGACTCCTCACAGAAACGGGGGACTTTACGACTCCTCACTGAAACGGGGGACGTGCGGACTCCTGATAGAAACGGGGGACGTTCAGACTCCTCACTGAAACGGGGGACGTTCAGACTACTCACAGAAACGGGGTCGTTCAGAATCCTCACTGAAACGGAGGACATTCAAACTCCTCACTGAAACGGGGGACATTCGGACTCCTCACTGAATTGGTGGACGTTCATACTCCAGACTGAAACAGGAGACGTTCAGACTCCTCACTGAAACGCGGCACGTTCAAACTCCTCACTGAAACAGGAGACGTTCAGACTCCTCACTGAAACGGAGGACATTCAAACTCCTCACTGAAACGGGGGACTTTACGACTCCTTACTGAAACGGGGGACGTTCAGAATACTCATATCAACGGGGGACGTTCAGACATCTCACTGAAAAGGGGGAAGTTCAGACACCTCAATGAAACAGGGGCGTTCAGACTCCTCACTGAAATGGGGGACATTCAAACTCCTCACTGAAACAGGGACATTCAAACTCCTCACTGAAATGGGGGACGTTCAGACTCCTCACTGAAACAGGGACATTCAAACTCCTCACTGAAACAGGGACATTCAAACTCCTCACTGAAAAGGGGGCGTTCAGAGTCGTCACTGAAACAGGGACGTTCAAACTCCTCACTGAAACAGGGACATGCAGACTCCTCAGTGAAATTTGGTTCATTCAAACTCCTCAATGAAACAGGGGCGTTCAGACTCCTCACTGAAATGGGGGACATTCAAACTCCTCACTGAAACAGGGACATTCAGACTCCTCACTGAAACAGGGACATTCAAACTCCTCACCGAAAAGGGGGACGTTCAGACTATTCACTGAAACAGGGATAATCAATCTCCTCACTGAAACGGGGGACATTCAAACTCCTCACTGAAACAGGGGCGTTCAGACTCCTCACTGAAATGAGGGACATTAAGACTCCTCACTGTAACAGGGACCTGCAGACTCCTCACTGAAATCAGGGACATTAAGACTGCTCACTGTAACAGGGACGTTCAGATTCCTCACTGAAACAGAGGACGTTCAGACTAGTCACTGAAACGGGGGACATTCGGACTACTCACTGAATTGGTGGACGTTCAGACTCCACACTGAAACGGGGGACGTTCAGACTCCTCACAGAAAGGGGGGACTTTACGACTCCTCACTGAAACCGGGTCGTTCGGACTCCTGATAGAAACGGGGGACGTTCCGACATCTCACTGAAATGGGGCATATTCAAACTCCTCACAGAAACAGGGACGTTCAGACTCCTCACTGAAATGGGGGACTTTCAAACTCCTCACTGAAACATGGACGTTCAGACTCCTCACTGAAATGGGGGACGTTCAGACTCCTCACTGAAACGGGGGACGTTCAGACTCCTCACAGAAACGGGGTAGTTCAGAATCCTCACTGAAACGGGGGACATTCAAACTCCTCACTGAAACGGGGGACTTTACGACTCCTCACTGAAACGGGGGACGTTCGGACTCCTGATAGAAACGGGGGACGTTCAGACATCTCACTGAAATGGGGGATATTCAAACTCCTCACTGAAACATAGACGTTCAGTCTCTTCACTGAAACAGGGAGATGCAAACTCCTCACTGAAACAAGGACGTTCGGACGAGTCACTAAAACGGGGGACATTCGGACTCCTCACTGAATTGGTGGACGGTCAGACTCCACACTGAAACGGGGGACGTTCAGACTCCTCACAGAAACGGGGGACTTTACGACTCCTCACTGAAACGGGGGACGTGCGGACTCCTGATAGAAACGGGGGACGTTCAGACATCTCACAGAAATGGGGGATATTCAAACTCCTCACTGAAACAGGGACGTTCAGACTCCTCACTGAAATGGGGGACTTTCAAACTCCTCACTGAAACATGGACGTTCAGACTCCTCACTGAAATGGGGGACGTTCAGACTCCTCACTGAAACGGGGGACGTTCAGACTCCTCACAGAAACGGGTCGTTCAGAATCCTCACTGAAACGGGGGACATTCAAACTCCTCTCTGAAACGGGGGACTTTACGACTCCTCACTGAAACGGGGGACGTTCGGACTCCTGATAGAAACGGGGGACGTTCAGACATCTCACTGAAATGGGGGATATTCAAACTCCTCACTGAAACATGGTCGTTCAGTCTCCTCACTGAAACAGGGAGATGCAAACTCCTCACTGAAACAGGGACGTTCGGACGAGTCACTAAAACGGGGGACATTCGGACTCCTCACTGAATTGGTGGACGTTCAGACTCCACACTGAAACGGGGGACGTTCAGACTCCTCACAGAAACGGGGGACTTTACGACTCCTCACTGAAACGGTGGACGTGCGGACTCCTCGTAGAAACGGGGGACGTTCAGACTCCTCACTGAAATGGTGGATATTCAAACTCCTCACAGAAACAGGGACGTTCAGACTCCTCACTGAAATGGGGGACTTTCAAACTCCTCACTGAAACATGGACGTTCAGACTCCTCACTGAAATGGGGGACGTTCAGACTCCTCACTGAAACGGGGGACGTTCAGACTCCTCACAGAAACGGGGTAGTTCAGAATCCTCACTGAAACGGGGGACATTCAAACTCCTCACTGAAACGGGGGACTTTACGACTCCTCACTGAAACGGGGGACGTTCGGACTCCTGATAGAAACGGGGGACGTTCAGACATCTCACTGAAATGGGGGATATTCAAACTCCTCACTGAAACATAGACGTTCAGTCTCTTCACTGAAACAGGGAGATGCAAACTCCTCACTGAAACAAGGACGTTCGGACGAGTCACTAAAACGGGGGACATTCGGACTCCTCACTGAATTGGTGGACGGTCAGACTCCACACTGAAACGGGGGACGTTCAGACTCCTCACAGAAACGGGGGACTTTACGACTCCTCACTGAAACGGGGGACGTGCGGACTCCTGATAGAAACGGGGGACGTTCAGACATCTCACAGAAATGGGGGATATTCAAACTCCTCACTGAAACAGGGACGTTCAGACTCCTCACTGAAATGGGGGACTTTCAAACTCCTCACTGAAACATGGACGTTCAGACTCCTCACTGAAATGGGGGACGTTCAGACTCCTCACTGAAACGGGGGACGTTCAGACTCCTCACAGAAACGGGTCGTTCAGAATCCTCACTGAAACGGGGGACATTCAAACTCCTCACTGAAACGGGGGACTTCACGACTCCTCACTGAAACGGGGGACGTTCGGACTCCTGATAGAAACGGGGGACGTTCAGACATCTCACTGAAATGGGGGATATTCAAACTCCTCACTGAAACATGGTCGTTCAGTCTCCTCACTGAAACAGGGAGATGCAAACTCCTCACTGAAACAGGGACGTTCGGACGAGTCACTAAAACGGGGGACATTCGGACTCCTCACTGAATTGGTGGACGTTCAGACTCCACACTGAAACGGGGGACGTTCAGACTCCTCACAGAAACGGGGGACTTTACGACTCCTCACTGAAACGGTGGACGTGCGGACTCCTCGTAGAAACGGGGGACGTTCAGACTCCTCACTGAAATGGTGGATATTCAAACTCCTCACTGAAACAGGGACGTTCAGACTCCTCACTGAAATGGGGGACTTTCAAACTCCTCACTGAAACATGGACGTTCAGACTCCTCACTGAAACAGGGACATGCAAACTCCTCACTGAAACAGGGACGTTCGGACGAGTCACTAAAACGGGGGACATTCGGACTCCTCACAGAAACGGGGGACTTTACGACTCCTCACTGAAACGGGGGACGTTCAGACTACTCACAGAAACGGGGTCGTTCAGAATCCTCACTGAAACGGAGGACATTCAAACTCCTCACTGAAACGGGGGACATTCGGACTCCTCACTGAATTGGTGGACGTTCATACTCCAGACTGAAACAGGAGACGTTCAGACTCCTCACTGAAACGCGGCACGTTCAAACTCCTCACTGAAACAGGAGACGTTCAGACTCCTCACTGAAACGGAGGACATTCAAACTCCTCACTGAAACGGGGGACTTTACGACTCCTTACTGAAACGGGGGACGTTCGGAATACTCATAGAAACGGGGGACGTTCAGACATCTCACTGAAAAGGGGGATGTTCAGACACCTCAATGAAACAGGGGCGTTCAGACTCCTCACTGAATTGGGGGACATTCAAACTCCTCACTGAAACAGGGACATTCAAACTCCTCACTGAAATGGGGGACGTTCAGACTCCTCACTGAAACAGGGACATTCAAACTCCTCACTGAAACAGGGACATTCAAACTCCTCACTGAAAAGGGGGCGTTCAGAGTCGTCACTGAAACAGGGACGTTCAAACTCCTCACTTAAACAGGGACATGCAGACTCCTCAGTGAAATTTGGTTCATTCAAACTCCTCAATGAAACAGGGGCGTTCAGACTCCTCACTGAAATGGGGGACATTCAAACTCCTCACTGAAACAGGGACATTCAGACTCCTCACTGAAACAGGGACATTCAAACTCCTCACCGAAAAGGGGGACGTTCAGACTATTCACTGAAACAGGGATAATCAATCTCCTCACTGAAACGGGGGACATTCAAACTCCTCACTGAAACAGGGACGTTCAGACTCCTCAGTGAAATGGGGTTCATTCAAACTCCTCACTGAAACAGGGGCGTTCAGACTCCTCACTGAAATGAGAGACATTAAGACTCTTCACTGTAACAGGGACCTGCAGACTCCTCACTGAAATGAGGGACATTAAGACTCCTCACTGTAACAGGGACGTTCAGATTCCTCACTGAAACAGAGGACGTTCAGACTAGTCACTGAAACGGGAGACATTCGGACTCCTCACTGAATTGGTGGACGTTCAGACTCCACACTGAAACGGGGGACGTTCAGACTCCTCACAGAAACGGGGGACTTTACGACTCCTCACTGAAACCGGGGACGTTCGGACTCCTGATAGAAACGGGGGACGTTCAGACATCTCACAGAAATGGGGGATATTCAAACTCCTCACTGAAACAGGGACGTTCAGACTCCTCACTGAAATGGGGGACTTTCAAACTCCTCACTGAAACATGGACGTTCAGACTCCTCACTGAAATGGGGGACGTTCAGACTCCTCACTGAAACGGGGGACGTTCAGACTCCTCACAGAAACGGGTCGTTCAGAATCCTCACTGAAACGGGGGACATTCAAACTCCTCACTGAAACGGGGGACTTTACGACTCCTCACTGAAACGGGGGACGTTCGGACTCCTGATAGAAACGGGGGATGTTCAGACATCTCACTGAAATGGGGGATATTCAAACTCCTCACTGAAACATGGTCGTTCAGTCTCCTCACTGAAACAGGGAGATGCAAACTCCTCACTGAAACGGGGGACATTCGGACTCCTCACTGAATTGGTGGACGTTCATACTCCAGACTGAAACAGGGACGTTCGGACGAGTCACTAAAACGGGGACATTCGGACTCCTCACTGAATTGGTGGACGTTCAGACTCCACACTGAAACGCGGCACGTTCAAACTCCTCACTGAAACAGGAGACGTTCAGACTCCTCACTGAAACGGAGGACATTCAAACTCCTCACTGAAACGGGGGACTTTACGACTCCTTACTGAAACGGGGGACGTTCGGAATACTCATAGAAACGGGGGACGTTCAGACATCTCACTGAAAAGGGGGAAGTTCAGACACCTCAATGAAACAGGGGCGTTCAGACTCCTCACTGAAATGGGGGACATTCAAACTCCTCACTGAAACAGGGACATTCAAACTCCTCAATGAAATGGGGGACGTTCCGACTCCTCACTGAAACAGGGACATTCAAACTCCTCACTGAAACAGGGACTTTCAAACTCCTCACTGAAAAGGGGGCGTTCAGAGTCGTCACTGAAACAGGGACGTTCAAACTCCTCACTGAAACAGGGACATGCAGACTCCTCAGTGAAATTTGGTTCATTCCAACTCCTCAATGAAACAGGGGCGTTCAGACTCCTCACTGAAATGGGGGACATTCAAACTCCTCACTGAAACAGGGACATTCAGACTCCTCACTGAAACAGGGACATTCAAACTCCTCACCGAAAAGGGGGACGTTCAGACTATTCACTGAAACAGGGATAATCAATCTCCTCACTGAAACGGGGGACATTCAAACTCCTCACTGAAACAGGGGCGTTCAGACTCCTCACTGAAATGAGGGACATTAAGACTCCTCACTGTAACAGGGACCTGCAGACTCCTCACTGAAATCAGGGACATTAAGACTCCTCACTGTAACAGGGACGTTCAGATTCCTCACTGAAACAGAGGACGTTCAGACTAGTCACTGAAACGGGGGACATTCGGACTACTCACTGAATTGGTGGACGTTCAGACTCCACACTGAAACGGGGGACGTTCAGACTCCTCACAGAAAGGGGGGACTTTACGACTCCTCACTGAAACCGGGGACGTTCGGACTCCTGATAGAAACGGGGGACGTTCCGACATCTCACTGAAATGGGGCATATTCAAACTCCTCACAGAAACAGGGACGTTCAGACTCCTCACTGAAATGGGGGACTTTCAAACTCCTCACTGAAACATGGACGTTCAGACTCCTCACTGAAACGGAGGACATTCAAACTCCTCACTGAAACGGGGGACTTTACGACTCCTTACTGAAACGGGGGACGTTCGGAATACTCATAGAAACGGGGGACGTTCAGACATCTCACTGAAAAGGGGGAAGTTCAGACACCTCAATGAAACAGGGGCGTTCAGACTCCTCACTGAAATGGGGGACATTCAAACTCCTCACTGAAACAGGGACATTCAAACTCCTCACTGAAATGGGGGACGTTCAGACTCCTCACTGAAACAGGGACATTCAAACTCCTCACTGAAACAGGGACATTCAAACTCCTCACTGAAAAGGGGGCGTTCAGAGTCGTCACTGAAACAGGGACGTTCAAACTCCTCACTGAAAAGGGGGCGTTCAGAGTCGTCACTGAAACAGGGACGTTCAAACTCCTCACTGAAACAGGGACATGCAGACTCCTCAGTGAAATTTGGTTCATTCCAACTCCTCAATGAAACAGGGGCGTTCAGACTCCTCACTGAAATGGGGGACATTCAAACTCCTCACTGAAACAGGGACATTCAGACTCCTCACTGAAACAGGGACATTCAAACTCCTCACCGAAAAGGGGGACGTTCAGACTATTCACTGAAACAGGGATAATCAATCTCCTCACTGAAACGGGGGACATTCAAACTCCTCACTGAAACAGGGGCGTTCAGACTCCTCACTGAAATGAGGGACATTAAGACTCCTCACTGTAACAGGGACCTGCAGACTCCTCACTGAAATCAGGGACATTAAGACTCCTCACTGTAACAGGGACGTTCAGATTCCTCACTGAAACAGAGGACGTTCAGACTAGTCACTGAAACGGGGGACATTCGGACTACTCACTGAATTGGTGGACGTTCAGACTCCACACTGAAACGGGGGACGTTCAGACTCCTCACAGAAAGGGGGGACTTTACGACTCCTCACTGAAACCGGGGACGTTCGGACTCCTGATAGAAACGGGGGACGTTCCGACATCTCACTGAAATGGGGCATATTCAAACTCCTCACAGAAACAGGGACGTTCAGACTCCTCACTGAAATGGGGGACTTTCAAACTCCTCACTGAAACATGGACGTTCAGACTCCTCACTGAAATGGGGGACGTTCAGACTCCTCACTGATACGGGGGACGTTCAGACTCCTCACAGAAACGGGGTAGTTCAGAATCCTCACTGAAACGGGGGACATTCAAACTCCTCACTGAAACGGGGGACTTTACGACTCCTCACTGAAACGGGGGACGTTCGGACTCCTGATAGAAACGGGGGACGTTCAGACATCTCACTGAAATGGGGGATATTCAAACTCCTCACTGAAACAAAGACGTTCAGTCTCTTCACTGAAACAGGGAGATGCAAACTCCTCACTGAAACAAGGACGTTCGGACGAGTCACTAAATCGGGGGACATTCGGACTCCTCACTGATTTGGTGGACGGTCAGACTCCACACTGAAACGGGGGACGTTCAGACTCCTCACAGAAACGGAGGACTTTACGACTCCTCACTGAAACGGGGGACGTGCGGACTCCTGATAGAAACGGGGGACGTTCAGACTCCTCACTGAATCGGGGAACGTTCAGACTACTCACAGAAACGGGGTCGTTCAGAATCCTCACTGAAACGGAGGACATTCAAACTCCTCACTGAAACGGGGGAAATTCGGACTCCTCACTGAATTGGTGGACGTTCAGACTCCAGACTGAAACAGGAGACGTTCAGACTCCTCACTGAAACGGGGGACGTTCAGACTCCTCAGTGAAATGGGGTTGATTCAAACTCCTCACTGAGACAGGGGCGTTCAGACTCCTCACTGAAATGAGGGACATTAAGACTCCTCACTGTAACAGGGACCTGCAGACACCTCATTGAAATGAAGGACATTAAGACTCCTCACTGTAACAGGGACGTTCGGATTCCTCACTGAAACAGAGGACGTTCAGACTAGTCACTGAAACGGGGGCATTCGGACTCCTCACTGAATTGGTGGACGTTCAGACTTGACACTGAAACGAGGGACGTTCAGACTCCTCAGTGAAATGGGGTTGATTCAAACTCCTCACTGAAACAGGGGCGTTCAGACTCCTCACTGAAATGAGGGACATTAAGACTCCTCACTGTAACAGGGACCTGCAGACACCTCATTGAAATGAAGGACATTAAGACTCCTCACTGTAACAGGGACGTTCGGATTCATCACTGAAACAGAGGACGTTCAGACTAGTCACTGAAACGGGGGACATTCGGACTCTTCACTGAATTGGTGGACGTTCAGACTTGACACTGAAACGGGGGACGTTCAGACTCCTCACAGAAAGAGGGGACTTTACGACTCCTCACTGAAACGGGTTACGTTCGGACTCATCATAGAAACGGGGGACGTTCAGACATCTCACTGAAATGGGGGATATTCAAACTCCTCACTGAAACAGGGACGTTCAGACTCCTCACTGAAATGGGGGACTTTCAAACTCCTCACTGAAGCATGGACGTTCAGTCTCCTCACTGAAACAGGGACATGCAAACTCCTCACTGAAACAGGGACGTTCGGACGAATCACTAAAACGGGGGACATTCGTACTCCTCACAGAAACGGGGGACTTTACGACTCCTCACTGAAACGGGGGACGTGCGGACTCCTGATAGAAACGTGGGACGTTCAGACTCCTCACTGAAACGGGGGACGTTCAGACTACTCACAGAAACGGGGTCGTTCAGAATCCTCACTGAAACGGAGGACATTCAAACTCCTCACTGAAACGGGGGACATTCGGACTCCTCACTGAATTGGTGGACGTTCAGACTCCAGACTGAAACAGGAGACGTTCAGACTCCTCACTGAAACGGGGGACGTTCAGACTCCTCAGTGAAATGGGGTTGATTCAAACTCCTCACTGAAACAGGGGCGTTCAGACTCCTCACTGAAACGGGGGACGTGCGGACTCCTGATAGAAACGGGGGACGTTCAGACTCCTCACTGAAACGGGGGACGTTCAGACTACTCACAGAAACGGGGTCGTTCAGAATCCTCACTGAAACGGAGGACATTCAAACTCCTCACTGAAACGGGGGACATTCGGACTCCTCACTGAATTGGTGGACGTTCATACTCCAGACTGAAACAGGAGACGTTCAGACTCCTCACTGAAACGCGGCACGTTCAAACTCCTCACTGAAACAGGAGACGTTCAGACTCCTCACTGAAACGGAGGACATTCAAACTCCTCACTGAAATGGGGGGACTTTACGACTCCTTACTGAAACGGGGGACGTTCGGAATACTCATAGAAACGGGGGACGTTCAGACATCTCACTGAAAAGGGGGAAGTTCAGACACCTCAATGAAACAGGGGCGTTCAGACTCCTCACTGAAATGGGGGACATTCAAACTCCTCACTGAAACAGGGACATTCAAACACCTCACTGAAATGGGGGACGTTCAGACTCCTCGCTGAAACAGGGACATTCAAACTCCTCACTGAAACAGGGACATTCAAACTCCTCACTGAAAAGGGGGCGTTCAGAGTCGTCACTGAAACAGGGACGTTCAAACTCCTCACTGAAACAGGGACATGCAGACTCCTCAGTGAAATTTGGTTCATTCAAACTCCTCAATGAAACAGGGGCGTTCAGACTCCTCACTGAAATGGGGGACATTCAAACTCCTCACTGAAACAGTGACATTCAGACTCCTCACTGAAACAGGGACATTCAAACTCCTCACCGAAAAGGGGGACGTTCAGACTATTCACTGAAACAGGGATAATCAATCTCCTCACTGAAACGGGGGACATTCAAACTCCTCACTGAAACAGGGGCGTTCAGACTCCTCACTGAAATGAGGGACATTAAGAATCCTCACTGTAACAGGGACCTGCAGACTCCTCACTGAAATCAGGGACATTAAGACTCCTCACTGTTACAGGGACGTTCAGATTCCTCACTGAAACAGAGGACGTTCAGACTAGTCACTGAAACGGGGGACATTCGGACTACTCACTGAATTGGTGGACGTTCAGACTCCACACTGAAACGGGGGACGTTCAGACTCCTCACAGAAAGGGGGGACTTTACGACTCCTCACTGAAACCGGGGACGTTCGGACTCCTGATAGAAACGGGGGACGTTCCGACATCTCACTGAAATGGGGCATATTCAAACTCCTCACAGAAACAGGGACGTTCAGACTCCTCACTGAAATGGGGGACTTTCAAACTCCTCACTGAAACATGGACGTTCAGACTCCTCACTGAAATGGGGGACGTTCAGACTCCTCACTGAAACGGGGGACGTTCAGAC
The DNA here is from genome assembly GCF_048418815.1 of Hemitrygon akajei. NCBI lineage: Eukaryota > Metazoa > Chordata > Chondrichthyes > Myliobatiformes > Dasyatidae > Hemitrygon > Hemitrygon akajei. Next base: position 112,319,610 of record NC_133128.1, read on the forward strand.
TCCTCACAGAAACGGGGTAGTTCAGAATCCTCACTGAAACGGGGGACATTCAAACTCCTCACTGAAACGGGGGACTTTACGACTCCTCACTGAAACGGGGGACGTTCGGACTCCTGATAGAAACGGGGGACGTTCAGACATCTCACTGATATGGGGGATATTCAAACTCCTCACTGAAACATAGACGTTCAGTCTCTTCACTGAAACAGGGAGATGCAAACTCCTCACTGAAACAAGGACGTTCGGACGAGTCACTAAAACGGGGGACATTCGGACTCCTCACTGAATTGGTGGACGGTCAGACTCCACACTGAAACGGGGGACTTTACGACTCCTCACTGAAACGGGGGACGTGCGGACTCCTGATAGAAACGGGGGACGTTCAGACTCCTCACTGAAACGGGGGACGTTCAGACTACTCACAGAAACGGGGTCGTTCAGAATCCTCACTGAAACGGAGGACATTCAAACTCCTCACTGAAACGGGGGAAATTCGGACTCCTCACTGAATTGGTGGACGTTCAGACTCCAGACTGAAACAGGAGACGTTCAGACTCCTCACTGAAACGAGGGACGTTCAGACTCCTCAGTGAAATGGGGTTGATTCAAACTCCTCACTGAAACAGGGGCGTTCAGACTCCTCACTGAAATGAGGGACATTAAGACTCCTCACTGTAACAGGGACCTGCAGACACCTCATTGAAATGAAGGACATTAAGACACCTCACTGTAACAGGGACGTTCGGATTCCTCACTGAAACAGAGGACGTTCAGACTAGTCACTGAAACGGGGGACATTCGGACTCCTCACTGAATTGGTGGACGTTCAGACTTGACACTGAAACGGGGGACGTTCAGACTCCTCACAGAAAGAGGGGACTTTACGACTCCTCACTGAAACGGGTTACGTTCGGACTCCTCATAGAAACGGGGGACGTTCAGACATCTCACTGAAATGGGGGATATTCAAACTCCTCACTGAAACAGGGACGTTCAAACTCCTCACTGAAGCATGGACGTTCAGTCTCCTCACTGAAATGGGGGACGTTCAATCTCCTCACTGAAACATGGACGTTCAGTTTCCTCACTGAAACGGGGACATGCAAACTCCTCACTGAAACAGGGACGTTCGGACGAATCACTAAAACGGGGGACATTCGTACTCCTCACAGAAACGGGGGACTTTACGACTCCTCACTGAAGCGGGGGACGTGCGGACTCCTGATAGAAACGGGGGACGTTCAGACTACTCTCAGAAACGGGGTCGTTCAGAATCCTCACTGAAACGGAGGACATTCAAACTCCTCACTGAAACGGGGGACATTCGGACTCCTCACTGAATTGGTGGACGTTCATACTCCAGACTGAAACAGGAGACGTTCAGACTCCAATCTGAAACGGGGCACGTTGAAACTCCTCACTGAAAAGGGGGAAGTTCAGACTCCTCACTGAAACAGGGACATTCAAACTCCTCACTGAAACAGGGACTTTCAAACGCCTCACTGAAAAGGGGGACGTTCAGAGTCGCCACTGAAATGGGGGACTTTCAAACTCCTCACTGAAACATGGACGTTCAGACTCCTCACTGAAATGGGGGACGTTCAAACTCCTCACTGAAACATGGACGTTCAGTCTCCTCACTGAAACAGGGACATGCAAACTCCTCACTGAAACAGGGACGTTCGGACGAGTCACTAAAACGGGGGACATTCGGACTCCTCACAGAAACGGGGGACTTTACGACTCCTCACTGAAACCGGGGACGTTCGGACTCCTGATAGAAACGGGGGACGTTCCGACATCTCACTGAAATGGGGGATATTCAAACTCCTCACTGAAACATGGACGTTCAGACTCCTCACTGAAATGGGGGTCGTTCAGACTCCTCACTGAAACGGGAGACGTTCAGACTCCTCACAGAAACGGGGGACTTTACGACTCCTCACTGAAACGGGGGACGTGCGGAATCCTCATAGAAACGGGGGACGTTCAGACTCCTCACTGAAACGGGGGACGTTCAGACTACTCACAGAAACGGGGTCGTTCAGAATCCTCACTGAAACGGAGGACATTCAAACTCCTCACTGAAACGGGGGACATTCGGACTCCTCACTGAATTGGTGGACGTTCAGACTCCAGACTGAAAGAGGAGACGTTCAGACTCCTCACTGAAACGGGGGACGTTCAGACTCCTCAGTGAAATGGGGTTCATTCAAACTCCTCACTATAACAGGGGCGTTCAGACTCCTCACTGAAATGAGGGACATTAAGACTCCTCACTGTAACAGGAACCTGTAGACACCTCATTGAAATGAGGGACATTAAGACTCCTCACTGTAACAGGGACGTTCAGATTCCTCACTGAAACAGAGGACGTTCAGACTAGTCACTGAAACAGGGTCATTCAAACTCCTCACTGAAATGGGGGACGTTCAGAGTCGTCACTGAAACAGGGACATGCATACACCTCAGTGAAATGGGGTTCATTCAAACTCCTCAATGAAACAGGGGCGTTCAGACTCCTCACTGAAATGGGGGACATTCAAACTCCTCACTGAAACAGGGACATTCAGACTCCTCACTGAAACAGGGACATTCAAACTCCTCACCGAAAAGGGGGACGATCAGACTGTTCACTGAAACAGGGATAATAAATCTCCTCACTGAAACGGGGCACATTCAAACTCCTCACTGAAACAGGGACGTTCAGACTCCTCAGTGAAATGGGGTTCATTCAAACTCCTCAATGAAACAGGGGCGTTCAGACACCTCACTGAAATGGGGGACATTCAAACTCCTCACTGAAACAGGGACAATCAGACTCCTCACTGAAACAGGGACATTCAAACTCCTCACCGAAAAGGGGGACGATCAGACTATTCACTGAAACAGGGATAATCAATCTCCTCATTGAAACGGGGGACATTCAAACTCCTCACTGAAACAGGGACGTTCAGACTCCTCAGTGAAATGGAGTTCATTCAAACTCCTCACTGAAACAGGGGCGTTCAGACTCCTAACTGAAATGAGGGACATTAAGACTCTTCACTGTAACAGGGACCTGCAGACTCCTCACTGAAATGAGGGACATTAAGTCTCCTCACTGAAACGGGGGACGTTCAAACTCCTCACTGAAACGGGGGATTTTCAAACACCTCACCGAAACGGGGGACGTTCAGATTCCTAACTGAAACGGGGGACGTTCAAACTACTCACTGAAACGGGGGACGTTCAGACTCCTCAGTGAAATGGGGTTCATTCAAACTCCTCACTGAAACAGGGGCGTTCAGACTCCTCACTGAAATGAGGGACATTAAGACTCCTCACTGTAACAGGAACCTGCAGACACCTCATTGAAATGAGGGACATTAAGACTCCTCACTGTAACAGGGACGTTCAGATTCCTCACTGAAACAGAGGACGTTCAGACTAGTCACTGAAACAGGGTCATTCAAACTCCTCACTGAAATGGGGGACGTTCAGACTCCTCACTGAAACAGGGACATTCAAACTCCTCACTGAAACAGGGTCATTCAAACTCCTCACTGAAAAGGGGGACGTTCAGAGTCGTCACTGAAACAGGGACGTTCAAACTCCTCACTGAAACAGGGACATGCAGACTCCTCAGTGAAATGGGGTTCATTCAAACTCCTCAATGAAACAGGGGCGTTCAGACACCTCACTGAAATGGGGGACATTCAAACTCCTCACTGAAACAGGGACAATCAGACTCCTCACTGAAACAGGGACATTCAAACTCCTCACCGAAAAGGGGGATGATCAGACTATTCACTGAAACAGGGATAATCAATCTCCTCATTGAAACGGGGGACATTCAAACTCCTCACTGAAACAGGGACGTTCAGACTCCTCAGTGAAATGGGGTTCATTCAAACTCCTCACTGAAACAGGGGCGTTCAGACTCCTAACTGAAATGAGGGACATTAAGACTCTTCACTGTAACAGGGACCTGCAGACTCCTCACTGAAATGAGGGACATTAAGACTCCTCACTGAAACGGGGGACGTTCAAACTCCTCACCAAAACGGGGGACGTTCTGATTCCTAACTGAAACGGGGGACGTTCAAACTACTCACTGAAACGGGGGGCGTTCAGACTCCTCACTGAAATGAGGGACATTAAGACTCCTCACTGTAACAGGAACCTGCAGACACCTCATTGAAATGAGGGACATTAAGACTCCTCACTGTAACAGGGACGTTCAGATTCCTCACTGAAACAGAGGACGTTCAGACTAGTCACTGAAACAGGGTCATTCAAACTCCTCACTGAAATGGGGGACGTTCAGATTCGTCACTGAAACAGGGACATGCATACACCTCAGTGAAATGGGGTTCATTCAAACTCCTCAATGAAACAGGGGCGTTCAGACTCCTCACTGAAATGGGGGACATTCAAACTCCTCACTGAAACAGGGACATTCAGACTCCTCACTGAAACAGGGACATTCAAACTCCTCACCGAAAAGGGGGACGATCAGACTGTTCACTGAAACAGGGATAATCAATCTCCTCACTGAAACGGGGCACATTCAAACTCCTCACTGAAACAGGGACGTTCAGACTCCTCAGTGAAATGGGGTTCATTCAAACTCCTCCCTGAAACAGGGGCGTTCAGACTCCTAACTGAAATGAGGGACATTAAGACTCTTCACTGTAACAGGGACCTGCAGACTCCTCACTGAAATGAGGGACATTAAGACTCCTCACTGAAACGGGGGACGTTCAAACTCCTCACTGAAACGGGGGATTTTCAAACACCTCACCGAAACGGGGGACGTTCAGATTCCTAACTGAAACGGGGGACGTTCAAACTCCTCACTGAAACGTTGGACGTTGACGCTCCTCACTGAAATGGTGGACGTTCAGACACCTCACTGAATCGGGGGACGTTCCGACTCCTCACTGAACTGGGGGCTTTCAGACTCCTCACTGAAACGTGTGACGTTCAGACTCCTCACTGAAACGGGGGCTTTCAGACTCCTCACTGAAACGTGTGACGTTCAGACTCCTCACTGAAACGGGGGCTTTCAGTCTCCTCACTGAAACGGGTGACGTTCAGACTCCTCACTGAAACGGGTGACGTTCAGACTCCTCACTGAAACATGGACGTTCAGACTCCTCACTGAAACAGGGGACTTTCAGACTCCTAAATGAGACGGGGGACGTTTGGACTCCTTCCTGAAACGGGGGGCGTTCAGACTCCTTACTGAAACGGGGTACGTTCAGACTCCTCACTGAAACGGGGGACGCTCAAACTCCCCATAAAACGGGGGACGTACAGACTCCTCACTGAAATGCGGGGCATTCAGAATCCTCACCAAAACGCGGGAAATTCTGTCTCCTCACTGAAACGGGGGACATTCTGTCTCCTCACTGAAACGCTGGAACTTCAGACTCCTCACTGAAACAGGGAACGTTCAAACACCTCACTGAAACGCTGGACGTTCAGACTCCTCACTGAAACCGGGCAAGTTCAGACTCCTCACTGAAACGGGGGACATTCAGTCTCCTCACTGAAACGGGGGACGTTCAAACTCCTCACTGAAACGGGGGATTTTCAAACACCTCACCGAAACGGGGGACGTTCAGACTGCTAACTGAAACGTGGGACGTTCAAACTCCTCACTGAAACGGGGTACGTTGACGCTCCTCACTGAAATGGGGGACGTTCAGACTCCTCACTGAAACGGGGGATGTTGACGCTCCTCACTGAAATGGGGGACGTTCAGACTCCTCACTGAAACGGGGGACGTTCAGACTCCTCACTGAAACTGGGTACGTTCAGACTCCTCACTGAAACGGGGGACGTTCAAACTCCTCACTGAAATGGGGGACGTTCACCCTCCTCACTGAAATGGGGGACGTTCAGACTCCTCAATGAAACAGGGGACGTTCAGACTCCTCACTGAAATGGGTGACATTCAAACTCCTCACTGAAACGGGGGACGTTCAGACTCCTAACTGAAACGGGGGACGTTTGGACTCCTCACAGTAACAGGGGACGTTCAAACTCCTCACTGAAAAGGGGGACATTCAGACTCCTAACTGAAACGGAGGACATTCAAATTACTCACCGAAACGGGGGACGTTCTGGCTCCTCACTGAAAAGGGGGACATTCAGACTCCTCACTGAAACAGGGACGTTCAGACTCCTCACTGAAACGGGGGACGTTCTGACTCCTCACTGAAACGGGGGACATTAAGACCCCTCACTGAAACGGGGGACATTACAACTCCTCACTGAAACAGGGACGTTCAGACTCCTCACTGAAACAGTGGACGTTCAGACTCCTCACTGAAACGGGGGACGTTAAAACTCCTCACTGAAACGGGGGATGTTCAAACTCGTCACCGAAATGGGGGACGTTCAGACTCCTAACTGAAACGGGGGACGTTGACTCTCCTCACTGAAATGGGGGACGTTCAGACTCCTCACTGAAACGGGGGACGTTCAAACTCCTCACTGAAACGGGGGATGTTCAAACTCGTCACCGAAATGGGGGACGTTGACTCTCCTCACTGAAATGGGGGACGTTCAGACTCCTCAATGAAATGGAGGACGTTCAGACAACTCACTGAAACGGGGGATATTCAAACTCCTCACTGAAACGGGGGACTTTCAGACTCCTCACTCAAATGGGGGACGTTCAGACACCTCACTGAAACGGGGGACGTTCCGACTCCTCACTGAACTGGGGGCTTTCAGATTCCTCACTGAAACGTGTGACGTTCAGACTCCTCACTGAAACGGGGGCTTTCAGACTCCTCACTGAAACAGGGACTTTCAGACTCCTAAATGAGACGGTGGTCGTTTCGACTCCTTCCTGAAAAGGGGGGCGTTCAGACTCCTCACTGAAACGGGGTACGTTCAGACTCCTCACTGAAACGGGGGACGCTCAAACTCCTCACTGAAACGGGGGACGTTCAAACTCCTCACTGAAACGGGGGATTTTCAAACACCTCACCGAAACGGGGGACGTTCAGACTCCTAACTGAAACGGTGGACGTTCAAACTCCTCAGTGAAACGGGGGACGTTCAAACTCCTCACTGAAACGGGGGATTTTCAAACACCTCACCGAAACGGGGGACGTTCAAACTCCTCACTGAAACGGGGGACGTTGACGCTCCTCACTGAAACGGGGGACGTTGACGCTCCTCACTGAAATGGGGGACGTTCAGACTCCTCACTGAAACGGGGGACGTTCAGACTCCTCACTGAAACTGGGTACGTTCAGACTCCTCACTGAAACGGGGGACGTTCAAACTCCTCACTGAAATGGGGGACGTTCACCCTCCTCACTGAAATGGGAGACGTTCAGACTCCTCAATGAAACAGGGGACGTTCAGACTCCTCACTGAAATGGGGGACATTCAAACTCCTCACTGAAACGGGGGACGTTCAGACTCCTAACTGAAACGGGGGACGTTTGGACTCCTCACACTAACAGGGGACTTTCAAACTCCTCACTGAAAAGGGGGACATTCAGACTCCTAACTGAAACAGGGGACATTCAAATTACTCACCGAAACGGGGGACATTCTGGCTCCTCACTGAAAAGGGGGACATTCAGACTCCTCACTGAAACAGGGACATTCAGACTCCTCACTGAAAATGGGAATGTTCAGACTCCTCACTGAAACGGGGGACGTTCAGACTCCTCACTGAAACGGGGGACGTTCTGACTCCTCACTGAAATGGGGGACATTAAGACTCCTCACTGAAACGGGGGACATTAAGACTCCTCACTGAAACAGGGACGTTCAGACTCCTCACTGAAACAGTGGACGTTCAGACTCCTCACTGAAACGCTGGATGTTCAGACTCCTCACTGAAACGGGGGACATTCAAACTCCTCACTGAAACACTGGACGTTCAGATTCCTCACTGAAACGGGGGACGTTCAAACTCCTCACTGAAACGGGGGATGTTCAAACTCATCACCGAAACGGGGGACGTTCAGACTCCTAACTGAAATGGGGGACGTTCAAACTCCTCACTGAAACGGGGGATGTTGACGCTCCTCACTGAAATGGGGGACGTTCAGACTCCTCAATGAAATGGAGGACGTTCAGACAACTCACTGAAACGGGGGATATTCAAACTCCTCACTGAAACGGGGGACTTTCAGACTCCTCACTGAAATGGGGGACGTTCAGACTCCTCACTGAAACGGGGGACGTACAGACTCCTCACTGAAATGGGGGACGTTCAAATTACTCACCGCAATGGGGGACGTTCAGAATCCTCACCAAAACGCGGGACATTCTGTCTCCTCACTGAAACGGGGGACATTCTGTCTCCTCACTGAAACGCTGGAACTTCAGACTCCTCACTGAAACGGGGGATTTTCAAACACCTCACCGAAACGGGGGACGTTCAAACTCCTCACTGAAACGGGGGACGTTGACGCTCCTCACTGAAACGGGGGACGTTGACGCTCCTCACTGAAATGGGGGACGTTCAGACTCCTCACTGAAACGGGGGACGTTCAGACTCCTCACTGAAACTGGGTACGTTCAGACTCCTCACTGAAACGGGGGACGTTCAAACTCCTCACTGAAATGGGGGACGTTCACCCTCCTCACTGAAATGGGAGACGTTCAGACTCCTCAATGAAACAGGGGACGTTCAGACTCCTCACTGAAATGGGGGACATTCAAACTCCTCACTGAAACGGGGGACGTTCAGACTCCTAACTGAAACGGGGGACGTTTGGACTCCTCACACTAACAGGGGACTTTCAAACTCCTCACTGAAAAGGGGGACATTCAGACTCCTAACTGAAACAGGGGACATTCAAATTACTCACCGAAACGGGGGACATTCTGGCTCCTCACTGAAAAGGGGGACATTCAGACTCCTCACTGAAACAGGGACATTCAGACTCCTCACTGAAAATGGGAATGTTCAGACTCCTCACTGAAACGGGGGACGTTCAGACTCCTCACTGAAACGGGGGACGTTCTGACTCCTCACTGAAATGGGGGACATTAAGACTCCTCACTGAAACGGGGGACATTAAGACTCCTCACTGAAACAGGGACGTTCAGACTCCTCACTGAAACAGTGGACGTTCAGACTCCTCACTGAAACGCTGGATGTTCAGACTCCTCACTGAAACGCTGGATGTTCAGACTCCTCACTGAAACGGGGGACATTCAAACTCCTCACTGAAACACTGGACGTTCAGATTCCTCACTGAAACGGGGGACGTTCAAACTCCTCACTGAAACGGGGGACTTTCAGACTCCTCACTGAAATGGGGGACGTTCAGACTCCTCACTGAAACGGGGGACGTACAGACTCCTCACTGAAATGGGGGACGTTCAAATTACTCACCGCAATGGGGGACGTTCAGAATCCTCACCAAAACGCGGGACATTCTGTCTCCTCACTGAAACGGGGGACATTCTGTCTCCTCACTGAAACGCTGGAACTTCAGACTCCTCACTGAAACGGGGGATTTTCAAACACCTCACCGAAACGGGGGACGTTCAAACTCCTCACTGAAACGGGGGACGTTGACGCTCCTCACTGAAACGGGGGACGTTGACGCTCCTCACTGAAATGGGGGACGTTCAGACTCCTCACTGAAACGGGGGACGTTCAGACTCCTCACTGAAACTGGGTACGTTCAGACTCCTCACTGAAACGGGGGACGTTCAAACTCCTCACTGAAATGGGGGACGTTCACCCTCCTCACTGAAATGGGAGACGTTCAGACTCCTCAATGAAACAGGGGACGTTCAGACTCCTCACTGAAATGGGGGACATTCAAACTCCTCACTGAAACGGGGGACGTTCAGACTCCTAACTGAAACGGGGTACGTTTGGACTCCTCACACTAACAGGGGACTTTCAAACTCCTCACTGAAAAGGGGGACATTCAGACTCCTAACTGAAACAGGGGACATTCAAATTACTCACCGAAACGGGGGACATTCTGGCTCCTCACTGAAAAGGGGGACATTCAGACTCCTCACTGAAACAGGGACATTCAGACTCCTCACTGAAAATGGGAATGTTCAGACTCCTCACTGAAACGGGGGACGTTCAGACTCCTCACTGAAACGGGGGACGTTCTGACTCCTCACTGAAATGGGGGACATTAAGACTCCTCACTGAAACGGGGGACATTAAGACTCCTCACTGAAACAGGGACGTTCAGACTCCTCACTGAAACAGTGGACGTTCAGACTCCTCACTGAAACAGTGGACGTTCAGACTCCTCACTGAAACGCTGGATGTTCAGACTCCTCACTGAAACGGGGGACATTCAAACTCCTCACTGAAACACTGGACGTTCAGATTCCTCACTGAAACGGGGGACGTTCAAACTCCTCACTGAAACGGGGGATGTTCAAACTCATCACCGAAACGGGGGACGTTCAGACTCCTAACTGAAATGGGGGACGTTCAAACTCCTCACTGAAACGGGGGATGTTGACGCTCCTCACTGAAATGGGGGACGTTCAGACTCCTCAATGAAATGGAGGACGTTCAGACAACTCACTGAAACGGGGGATATTCAAACTCCTCACTGAAACGGGGGACTTTCAGACTCCTCACTGAAATGGGGGACGTTCAGACTCCTCACTGAAACGGGGGACGTACAGACTCCTCACTGAAATGGGGGACGTTCAAATTACTCACCGCAATGGGGGACGTTCAGAATCCTCACCAAAACGCGGGACATTCTGTCTCCTCACTGAAACGGGGGACATTCCGTCTCCTCACTGAAACGCTGGAACTTCAGACTCCTCACTGAAACGGGGAATGCTCAAACTCCTCACTGAAACGCTGGACGTTCAGACTCCTCACTGAAACGGGGCAAGTTCAGACTCCTCACTGAAACGGGGGACATTCTGTCTCCTCACTGAAACAGGGGACGTTCAAACTCCTCACTGAAACGGGGGATTTTCAAACACCTCACCGAAACAGGGGACGTTCAGACTCCTAACTGAAACGGGGGACGTTCAAACTCCTCACTGAAACGGGGGACGTTGACGCTCCTCACTGAAATGGGGGACGTTCAGACTCCTCACTAAAATGGGGGACGTTGACGCTCCTCACTGAAATGGGTGAAGTTCAGACTCCTCAATGAAACGGGGGACGTTCAGACTCCTCACTGAAATGGGGGACGTTCACCCTCCTCACTGAAATGTGGGACGTTCAGACTCCTCAATGAAACAGGGGACGTTCAGACTCCTCACTGAAATGGGGGACATTCAAACTCCTCACTGAAACGGGGGACGTTGACGCTCCTCACTGAAATGGGGGACGTTCAGACTCCTCACTGAAATGGGGGACGTTGACGCTCCTCACTGAAATGGGGTACGTTCAGACTCCTCACTGAAACGGGGGACGTTCAAACTCATCACTGAAATGGGGGACGTTCCGACTCCTCACTGAACTGGGGGCTTTCAGACTCCTCACTGAAACGGGTGACATTCAGACTCCTCACTGAAACGGGGGCTTTCAGACTCCTCACTGAAACGGGTGACGTTCAGTCTCCTCACTGAAACGGGTGACGTTCAGACTCCTCACTGAAACATGGACGTTCAGACTCCTCACTGAAACAGGGGACTTTCAGACTCCTAAATGAGACAGGGGACGTTTGGACTCCTTCCTGAAATGGGGGGCGTTCAGACTCCTCACTGAAACGGGGTACGTTCAGACTCCTCACTGAAACGGGGGACGTTCAAACTCCTCACTGAAACGGGGGACGTACAGACTCCTCACTGAAATGGGGGACGTTCAAATTACTCACCGCAACGGGGGACGTTCAGAATCCTCACCAAAACGCGGGACATTCTGTCTCCTCACTGAAACGGGGGACATTCTGTCTCCTCACTGAAACGCTGGAACTTCTGACTCCTCGCTGAAACGGGGAACGTTCAAACTCCTCACTGAAACGCTGGACGTTCAGACTCCTCACTGAAACGGGGCAAGTTCAGACTCCTCACTGAAACGGGGGACATTCATTCTCCTCACTGAAACGGGGGACGTTCAAACTCCTCACTGAAACGGGGGACTTTCAGACTCCTCACTGTAATGGGGGACGTTCAGACTCCTCACTGAAACGGGGGACGTTCCGACTCCTCACTGAACTGGGGGCTTTCAGACTCCTAAATGAGACGGGGGACATTTGGACTCCTTCCTGAAATGGGGGGCGTTCAGACTCCTCACTGAAACGGGGTACGTTCAGACTCCTCACTGAAACGGGGGACGTTCAGACTCCTCACTGAAACGGGGGACGTTCCGACTCCTCACTGAACTGGGGGCTTTCAGACTCCTCACTGAAACGGGGGCTTTCAGACTCCTCACTGAAACGGGTGACGTTCAGACTCCTCACTGAAACCGGTGACCTTCAGACTCCTCACTGAAACGGGGGACATTCACACTCCTCACTGAAACAGGGGACGTTCAAACTCCTCACTGAAACGGAGTACATTCAGACTCCTCACCGAAACGGGGGATGTTCAGAATCCTCACTGAAATTGGTGACGTTCAAACTCCTCACTGAAATGGTTGACATTTAGACTCCTCACTGAAACGGTGCACATTCAGACTCCTCACTGAAACGGCGGCCATTCAGACTCCTTACTGAAACGGGTGACGTTCAGACTTCTCACTGAAACGGGGGACGTTCAAACTCCTCACTGAAACGGGGGACATTCATACTCCTCACTTAAACGCGGGTCGTTCAAACTCCTCGCAACAGCAGCAAGGTTTAACCTGGGTCACTGATTCTGTACTAGCGTTACAGTGGCCGCTACAGGGTTTCAGTAACCCCTAAATGCTGGAAGCATTTGGCTCCGCAACAGAACAGTTGTGTAATTGATGAAAAGAGAAAACTAATGCGACTACATATCATCGCTCACCCTTCTCCAATGCTCGTCATTTTGTCATGGTGGAGATGCTCATGAGTTCCTGCGATCCAAAGAGCCGTGCCGTCTACAGATTAGCCATCTGGCACTTAGCTCCTGGTTGTGTCCCCCATGGTGGTAAGGTCAAGGGTCGGTTCGATCCTACACTGGACTGGCAGAAGACGATTACTGCCCTGAAAGCAGAGGAAGGCTGCAGCAGTGTAGGGTCCCCATTCATCTTGCATTCCATGCCACTGGACCCTGACCCCGATCTGTCGATGACCACGTGTTGCTGCCTGTGCATCAGCCTCTCCACATTAAACAAATCATGCACAGGCATTCTCCATTAAGGGAATCCACCCTAACAACTCAGATTATATCGATCCTGGCAACAAAGGCAGCTGCGAAAGGAGAGACTATGGAAGGAAAAGACCCAGCCAGCCAGTGTCCACACTGTATCAGGATATATGGATCCCGGATCGACCTCTGTACTCAACTGAGAAGAAAACCCCAGTAGAAAACCCCTTAGAAGAACATCATACTCGACTCAAATGACCATACTAATTCTACTATCATTCACCTCTGAAGGATGCTTAAAACCTCCAACACAGATGCCTTGTGCAGGAAGGCACAGAGTCGACTGTACTTCCTTAGAAGGTTGGCGTCATTCAATGTTTGTAGTGAGATGCTGAAGATGTTCTATAGGTCAGTTGTGGAGAGCGCCCTCTTCTTTGTGGTGGCGTGTTGGGGAGGCAGCATTAAGAAGAGGGACGCCTCACGTCTTAATAAGCTGGTAAGGAAGGCGGGCTCTGTCGTGGGCAAAGTACTGGAGAGTATAACATCGGTAGCAGAGCGAAGGGCGCTGAGTAGGCTACGGTCAATTATGGAAAACCCTGAACATCCTCTACATAGCACCATCCAGAGACAGAGAAGCAGTTTCAGCGACAGGTTGCTATCAATGCAATGCTCCTCAGACAGGATGAAGAGATCAATACTCCCCAATGCCATTCGGCTTTACAATTCAACCGCCAGGAGTAAGATATGTTAAAGTGCCGGGGTTAGGACTCAATGTATTTAAGTAAACTACTTAAGAACTTTTTAAAAGCTATTATAAATGCTTTTTGAGAGGGTGATTTTAGATGCATATCATATTTTTACTGAGTTAAGTATTGTATGTAATTAGTTTTGCTACAATAAGTGTATGGGACATTGGAAAAAATGTTGAATTTCCCCATGGGGATGAATAAAGTATCTATCTATCTATCTATCTATCTATCTATCTATCTATGCTTGTTTTAAAGTGTGACATGAACAAATGCATTTCACTCTATTGATATACATGTGACAAATAAAGTTAATCTCTTTATTACCTGTTTAACTCTCTTCTCTCAGATGCTGACTGATGTTCTGAGCATTAAGCCTTTATTTCAAATGTTCAGCAACCTTTTGTTTGTGGATTCAATGGGTGTGCCAAGGAAACTTTGTATTGTGCACACCTTCAGAACCTTGTGTTCCCAAAAGGCTCAAGTGTTTTCTGACAGGTTACTTTCTAAAAGGAAAAGATAATGGATTACCCATTGATAAGGTTGAATGAGATAGGGCTTTTCTCTTTGGAGAGAAAGAGGATGAGAGAAGACTTGATAGAGCTGTACAAGATGATAAAAGACAAAGATTAAGTGGACAGCCAGTGATTTTTTCCCAACGCAGAAATGGCTAATTTGAGGGGTTATATCTTTAAGAAATTGGGAGGAAAATATAGGGGAGATGTCAGAGGCAGATTTTATTTTTGCACAACTCTGCCTTTTCTACTCCTGTCTTACGGTCTTATAGTCTCGCTCTTGTTGAATTGGTTTCAGGAAGGACATTCCTGATCCTGACGTATCAATATTTTCTCAGTGTGAGGATGGGAGTGAGGGATGTTATTTTATGATATCATTCCAGTAACCAATGAGTTGCTCTGATCCAGTATACAGTGCAAGAGCAGCTTCATCAATAACATTCAAAATTTAAATTAGGTAAACAATTAAAGAGTAGGGAAGTGGAAATGACTGGAATAATTTTTTTCAAAGAACAGGAAGAGAGATGACAAGCCAAATAGTCTGCTGTCAGACTCGTGTGGGGACAATTCTATCTACCAACAGAAATCAATGGATGTAATACGGAACGTGATCGAAAGTAAAAATTCTGATATGGCAGGATCTGTCTGGACCTTGCCCATATGATAAATGAGGCAAGGTTTAAATGATTCAGTTCAAGGTAGAGAGCCCACTGAGGTTTAAAACAATTCTTTCCATAGCAACAGAGCTCTATAATAAATTCAACTCTTCAGTTTTGTCTATATAAGGCAGATTAAAAGTTGCACTTTAAAAGGGAAGAGGAATGTGTTACAGCTATACTACTGGGCTACCAACCTAGAAGACTGGGCCAGTGATCTAAGGACTATGAGCTCAAATTCCACTCAGACAGGTTAGGAAATTTAAATTTTGTTCCTTAAATAAATCTTCAGTTCTTTTTATTCCCTTTAAGAAAGGTCAAGTGGTTAAGACATTCGTCTAGTGATCTGAAGGTCGCTAGTTCGAGCTTTGGCTGAGGCTGCGTGTGTGTCCTTGAGCAAGGCACTTAACCACACATTGCTCTGCGACAACACCGGTGCCAAGCTGTATGGGTCCTAATGCCCTTCCCTTGGACAACATCGGTGGCTTGGAGAGGGGAAACTTGCAGCTTGGGCAACTGCCGGTCTTCCACAAAAAAAACCTTGCCCAGGCTTGCGCCCTGGAAACTTTCCAAGACACAAATCCATGGTCTATCGAGACTAACGGAGGCCTACACCAGAAAGGTTAGTATGTGCAATAGTGACAATGACAGTACAAAGACTACCTTTATTCTCATTTGGCTCATTGATGTTGTCCCTACTTTGTTCTGATTAAATGGACTCTCATCTTCCAACTGCCTTAAATGGCCACTTGGTCAAGTGAGAATATAATACAGACCATCGAACATAGAACAGTCCACACAATGCAGGCCCTTTGACCAACCTTTTAACCTGCTCTATAATCAATCTATCCCTCCTCTCCTACTTAGCCCTCCATTTTTCTATCATCCATGTATCTCTGAGTCTCTTAAATGGCCCTAATGTACCTGCCTCTACTGCCATCCCTGGCAGTGATTTCTGTGCGCCTACTAGGCTCCATGTAAAAAACCTACCTCTGGCTTCCCCCTATAGTTTTCTCCCAGCACCTTAAATTTATGCCCCCTTGTATTAGACATTTCTGCCCTGGGGAAAAAATCTCTGGCTGTCCACATGATCTCGAAACCTCTTATAATCTTGTACTTCTCATCCTCTTTTGCTCCAAAGAGAAAGACCTACCTGGCTGGCTCTCGGTCCTGTCAGTAATGTCCACGTCCTACTACAAGCTATTAAAAATAAAGTTGGAAAGTTGCTGAGTTTTATAGTTTATCCTTCAATGGTACATCGATGGAATACATAGATGATACGTTACTTCTGGTATCATCATCCAGATTTCATGTTATCATAACTCCAAGGATAAATGTGATGGGGAAACTCCAGTGCCTTTACAAATGGAGTGCATAATTGGCAGAGGTGTTGCTATTTAATTTAAAGTATTAAATGGCTGCAAAATATCCCATGTAAAACCTTTGGAGTGCAAAGTTCAAAGTAAATTTATTATCAAAGTACATACATGTCATCTTGAGCTTCATCTCCTTGCAGACATTCATAGGAAAATAAAGAAATATAGTAGAAAAAAGAAAAAAAAACTATAAACAATGACTGACAACAATCAAAGTGCAAGAGAAGACAACTTATGCAAAACTAGATAGATAAATAACTTCCAGAAAGTATAGTACTGGGATTGAGTGCCCAATAAACATTGTATCTGGTGTTCACCCCGTTAGAGTCAGAATCAGATTTATTGTCACTAACATATGTTCTGAAATTTGTTGTTTTGCATTAGCAGTACAGTGCAATACATTAAAATGTTACACATTACAATAAGGAATATAAAAAATAAGTAAGAATTGCAAAAGGGAGCAAAATAGTGAGGTCACATTCATCGGTTCATGGACCATTCCAAAATCTAATGGCGGAAAGGAAGAAGCTCTTCCTAAAATATTGAGTGTGAGTCTTCAGGCTCCTGTGCCGCCTTCCTGATTGTAGGAATGAGAAGAATGCATATCCTGGATGATAAATGCTACTTTCTTGAGGCATCACCTTTTGAAGATGTCCATGATGGAGGGGAGGATAATGCCCGTGATGGAGTTGGCTGAGTCTCCAATCCTCTGCCACTTTTCCAGTCCTGCGCATTTTCAGATAGCTATGCAACAAGTCACAGTACATCCGCAGAAATTTGCTGCAGAATCCTGGTGAGCACTTCTGCACAGTCAGAACATTTGACACGTGGCCCTAAGTGAGAGTTCCCTGAGTGAAAACTGGCTGCTGAAAAATATTTAAAGATCTTCTCAGTATAAAAAGCCAATCACTGTAAATCAGTGACAGTTTCTCACCGATGCCCATCTTTGTTCAGTTTGTGTGTTACGTCAGTAGGTGGCAGTAAATAGTTCTTCAGGTCAAACATGCTGAAAGGTCCACTTCTTTACAGAGAGGCGAGGTGTTGGATTTGAGATTCCTCATATCACCCTTCTCCATTCCATTAAAGGAAAAAACGATAAGATTTAAATAAATATAAATAAATGTACAGACCACCATGCTATTAAGTAATTTCTCCAAGTTAACTGCAGTTATGAGCATCCAAAATAAATAAAATAAATCTTTTGGTTAGTAAAAGCACTTTACAGCGTCCAAGCAGATTGCACTTAATACAGGTAAAAAGGTTTAGATAGATAGATAGATACTTTATTCATCCCCATGGGGAAATTCAACTTTTTTTCCAATGTCCCATACACTTGTTGTAGCAAAACTAATTACATACAATACTTAACTCAGTAAAAAAAATATGATATGCATCTAAATCACCATCTCAAAAAGCATTAATAATAGCTTTTAAAAAGTTCTTAAGTCCTGGCGGTAGAATTGTAAAGCCTAATGGCATTGGGGAGAATTGACCTCTTCATCCTGTCTGAGGAGCATTGCATCGATAGTAACCTGTCACTGAAACTGCTTCTCTGTCTCTGGATGGTGCTATGTAGAGGATGTTCAGAGTTATCCATAATTGACCGTAGCCTACTCAGCGCCCTTCGCTCAGCTATCGATGTTAAACTCTCCAGTACTTTGCCCACGACAGAGCCCGCCTTCCTTACCAGCTTATTAAGACATGAGGCGTCCCTCTTCTTTATGCTTCCTCCCCAACACGCCACCACAAAGAAGAGGGCGCTCTCCACAACTGACCTATAGAACATCTTCAGCATCTCACTACAGACATTGAATGACGCCAACCTTCTTAGTTCCATTTAGTATTCTGAATTTCTGAGACTTTGTGAACAGAAGTGACAGAAATTCATGATTCAAATTTAATTATCATGTGTTCACCTAAGCATAGAGTGAAATGCATCATTTGCATCAACAACCAGCATTCTCGAGGTTGTGCCGAAGGCAGCCCACAAGTATCGCCAACACAGCATGCCAACAATGCTCGGCACAACAACACACAACACAACAAGCAACAGCAGAAGCAAGTCCCTTTCCTCACTCTCACACGGTCTTTAAAGCCTTGGACAGATCTCCAACCTCCATCGGACACAGACTTGGGCCCACAGACAGTGGCTTCGACCTTCCCGGCAGACTCACAGAGATTCACAGACTTGACTCCAGCCAATGGGCCTTGTCTTCTGGACTGTTTCATGGTGTCCAGCTCAAAGCATCTACTTTCAGTTTATTTAGAGATACAGCATGGTGACAGGCCCTTCCAGCCTGACAAACACGTACTGCCCAATTACACCAATGTGACCAATTAACCTACTAACAATACAGTGCCTTTAAGAAGTATTCACCCCACTTGGAAGCTTTTGTGTTTTATTGTTTTACAACATTGAATCACAGTGGATTTAATTTGTCTTTTTTGACACAGATTAAGAGAAAAGACTCTTTTGTGTCAAAGTGAAAACAGAGCTCTACAAAGTGATCTAAATTAATTACAAATACAGTATAGAACACAAAATGATTGCTGCTAAGTATTCACCCCGTTTAATATGACACACCAAATCATCACTAGTGGAGGCAATTGGTTTTAGAAGTCACATGATTAGTTAAATGGAGATCACCTGTGTGCAGTCAAGGTGTTTCAACTGATTGCAGTAAGAATACACCTGTGTCTGGAAGGCCCAATTGCTGGTGAGACAGTATCCTGGCAAAAACTACACTATGAACACTCCAAGCAACTCTGTGAAAAGGTTATTGAAAAGTATGAGTCAGGGGATAGATACAAGAAAATTTCCAAGTAACTGAATATCCCTTGGAATATGGTTAAGTCAATCATCAATAAATGGAAAGAATATGGCATAGCTGCAAATCTGCCTAGAGTAGGCCATCCTCAAAAACTGAGCAACTGTGCAAGAAGGGGACTAGTGAGGGAGGCCACCAAGAGACCTGTAACAACTCTGGAGGAATTACAAGCTTCAGTGGCTGAGGTGGGAGAGACTGAGCATACAACAACTGTTGCCCGGGTGCTTCACCAGTCACAGTTTTATGGGAGAGTGACAAAGAGAAAGCCACTGTTGAAAAAACACTCGCATGAAATCTCAGCTAGAGCTTGCCAGAAGGCATGTGGGAGACTGAAGACACCTGGAAGAATGTTCAAACTAAATGCTATATTTGGTGTAAGCCAAACATGAAGCATGGTGGTGGCTGCATCGTCTGTGGGGATGCTTCACTGTAGCAGGCCCTGGAAGGCTTGTGAAGGTAGAGGATAAAATTATTGCAACAAAATACAGGAAAATCCTGGAGAAAAACCTGATGCAGTCTACAAGAGAACTGCAACTTGGGAGAAGATTTGTTTTCCAGCAAGACAGTAACCTCAAGCATAAAGCCAAAGCTACACAGGAATAGCTTAAAAACAACAAAGTTGATGTCTGAAGTGGCCAAGTCAGAGTCCAGGCCTCAATCCTATTGAGAATTTGTGGCTGGACTTGAAAAGGGCTGTTCACTCACAATCCTCATGGAATCTGACAGAGCTTGAGCAGTTTTGTAAAGAATGGGGCAAAATTGCAGTGTCCAGATGTGCAACACAGATCGAGACCTATCCACACAGACTCAAGGCTGTAACTGCTGCCAAAGGTGCATCTACTAAATACTGACTTGAAGGGTGAGTAATTAAACAATAAATTATTTTGTTTAGTCATTGTAATAAATTTTGACCAATTTGTAGAAATTTGATTTCACTTTGATATGAAGGAGTCTTTTCTGTTGATCAAACAAAAACAAATTAAATCCACTGTGATTCAAAAAAACAATTATGCATGAAAACTTCTAAGGGGGTGAATAATTTTCATAGGCACTGTACGTCTTTGGAATGTGAGAAGAAACTGGAGCACTCTGAAAGCCTAAGCAGTCATGGGGAGAATGTACAAACAGTGGCAGCTCTGTAATAGAGTTGTGCTAACTGTATGGTATCATGCTCCCCCAAACCTGGTGTTCTCCACTTTCAGATCTGTCTGATATTTCAAATCAATTCAGCAGTCTTGACCTTCCCAAACACATCACTATCATTTTTTTGAATTTAGCATTATAGCACAGTGCATGATGTTGTGTTGAATTTTTAACCTACTCTAATATTAACCTAACCCTTCCCTCCTACCTAACCCCAACATTTTTCTATCATCCAAATCCTCAGAATGTATCTGCCTCTACCACCAACCCTGGCAGGGTATTCCATGCATGCACCACTCTCTGTGTAAAGAACTTGCCTCAGATATCCCCCCCCCCCCCCCACTTTCCACCAATCACTTTAAAATGATGTCACCTTGTATTGGCCATTTCCTCTCTGGCTATCCACTCAATCTATGCCTCTTGTCATCTTGTACACCTCACTCAAGTCACCCCCTCATCCTCTTTTGCTCCAAAGAGAAAAGCCCTAGTTCACTCAATTTATGCTCATAAGACATGCTCTCTAATCCAGACAGCATCCTGGTAAGTCTCCTCTACACGCTCTCTAAAACTTGTATATCCTTCCAATAATGAGGCAACCAAAACTGAACACAATACTCCAAGTGTGGTCTAACCATGGTTTTACAGAGTTGCAACATTACCTCGTGGCTCTTGAACTCTGTACCCTGTCTAATGAAGGCCAACACAACATATGCCTTCTTAACAACCGTGAACTTGTATTTTTTTTCTTTGTGATCCTTAGAGCTTCTTGGCCTGGTCTCAATGAGTGGTTGTCCAAGTTCCAGAGTCCTGGGCACATACTCGATGTCAAATTCAAAGTCAAAATTGAGTTTATTGTCCGTATAAGTGAAATGGAAGAAGTAACTAGCAGCGGCATCACAGGCGTGCAGTACGAGATGAGCAGCATTCGCAAGAAAAGCACAAATTAAACATTGTACACAACTTTGACAAGAAATCCAAATTGGAACAAAGAAAGGTGCATTTTAGCAGAAAATATCACTACCGATAGGCAATTCTATGCCTAGGGGTTTGACATTTGGTTCAAGAACCGAATGGTTGAAGGGAAGTAACTGTTCTTGAGCAGTCTGAGACCCATCACCAGAGTCAAAGGCATCAACTCCATCTTCATATCACTTGAATAGAATGCATATTTGATGAGATGGATTCCTGACCTCACAATCTACCTTATCATTATCCTTTGTCTGCTGGCACTGCACTTTCTCTGTAACTGTAACACTTTATTCTGCATTCTCCAGCAACACACGGTATCAACTTGTGTCCCTGATTCCACATTTTCTATCACCTTTTCTGTGCATTGCCTCAGTGTATAATGTGAGCAAATTATCTGTGTGATGGCACAAAAAACTTTACACCAAACCTCAGTCCATCTGAAAATCATAAACCAATTTTGATAAATAGAAGAAGGGTCGAATCCTACCTTACCCCTCACCTGTCACCAGACAGCTTGTACTCCTTTCCTTCCCTGCCCCCCCACCATCTTATCCTGGCTTCTTCCCCCTTCATCAGGACTGGAAAAGAAGGGCCTCAGCCCAAGACATGGACTGTCTGATTCTCTCCTGACCTGCAGGACTCCTCTATCATTCCGTGTATGGCAAACAGTTCGGAATATTTTGGATAGTTTTGTCAAGAGTTGGCGCAGGATTAATGGGCTGAATGTCCTCCTTCTGTAGTTAAACTTCAGAGAAGACTCAACACCTTGATTAGAGTCACATCATTCAAACCAACTTGTTCATGCTGGCCAAGATGTCTAACTGAGCTGGTCCCATGTATCTTCATTTGGCCCACCTCCTCCTGCTTTGAAGTAGGTTTACATGAGTCAGCACAAGAATGTGAGCTGAAGGGTCTGTACTGTCCTGTACTGTTCTATGTTCTGAATCTACCTCTCAGCTTAAACCCAATGACCTGAGGGCTTTGGCTCTTCCAGCCTGGTAAAAAGATGGACTATTCACTTATTTATTTTATTTAGAGATACAGAAGCTGTCCAGTTTTTATCCGAATGTTTCTTCACTTTGTAATAAATGCAACTCTGCTGATGCTTCTTTAATTCATATGTTTTGGTTTTGCCCTAAAATTGAAAAGTTTTGGTGGGAAGTATTCCATATCTTCTCACAACATTTTAGGGTCCAATTTGACCCAAAACCCCTTACTGCCTTGTTTGGTATTATTGCAAATGAAGATATAACTTTAAATACTCCTAACCTACAGGTTTTAGTTTTTACCTCTCTTTTAGCAAGGAGAGCAATCTTGCTTAAATGGAAGGAGTCTAACCCTCCTACACATCTTCAATGGCTACGTGATATTATGTCTTATTTAAATTTAGAGAAGATCCGCTGCTCAGTCTTAAATTCAAAACAATCTTTTTATGATATCTGGGGACCTTTCCTAAATTACTTCTCCAATTTATAAAGTTTAACAGTGCACTTTAAACTTTATAAATTGTTTATAAAGTTTAAAACAATTTATAAAGTTTTAAAATTTTATAAATTTAAAAAATTTAAATTTTTAAATTTAAAAATTTAAAAATTTTTTAAATTTTTTAAAATTTAAAACTTTTATGTATATTTCTATCTTCTCTTCTTAAGCGAATGTTTTTTTTCTAATTATCTGTTATCATCCATCAGCTTTTTTCTTTGGTAGTCGGTAGGGGGTTGACTTCTTTTTATATAAAAAATTTCTTTTATGATGTATGACCTATCTTTAAATTTTTGATTACAGAGTGGTATACCTCTATGTGATATGCTATAACATTTTGATCAATTTTATTACAATTTATGTTGAGATATATCTATGTGTTGCACTGTAAATCTTGTTTTTTCTTCTGAATAAAAATACTGTTTTTTTAAAAAAAGAGATACAGCACCAAACACAGCTTCAGGCCCAATAAGCCACGCCAGTGTTTTAACCCTCGCCTAATCACAGGACAATTCACAATCACCAATTACTCTATTAACCAGAATGTCCTTGGACTGTCGGAGGAAACCCATGAGGAGATTGTATAGATTCTTTACAGACGTTGCCGGAATTGAACTCTGCCACTCTGAGCTGTAATAACATCATGCCAATGACTACGCCGTCATGGCACCCTTTCTCTTTTTGCTTCATGATTTTATAAACCTCTAAGGTCACCTTCTGCACTTGCAGGCAAAAAAAAATATCTCAGCCTGTCCAGCTTCTCCTTATAACTTAAGTCCTCTATTCCTGGTAATATCCTTTTAAATCCTCTCAGCAGCTTTTCCAGCTTCGTGGCATCCTGGAGACTGGAATGAAGGAGCTGCTTTGAGGGGTAATGGAGTTCCTCCCGCATTCTGTATGTGCTGCTGAATCTATTTTGTGTGTGGATTTTTCATCGAGTCGACTTGAGTTTAAAGATGAGGCAATTTTCTTTGAGGGATGTGCTGAAGCCACATCAGCTTCAGTGTTTTCTAGGGCTTCTGAAGGCTGGTACAAAAAGTTAATGCAGTGTGAACTGAGTTGATTAGATATTGTGATTAGAAGCACCTTAGTGAAAGGTAACACATTTCAAAAGTTTGACAGAAATTAGAAATACATAGGAAATGGGAATAGAAACAGACGATTCAGCCTTTCGAGTTTGTACCAACATTCAACAACCATGACTGGTCTTCTCCGAGATTATTTTATCTGGAGTTTGGAACACTTGCCATTTTAGAAACAGTTTCTTCCTCTCCACCATCAGATTTCTAAATGTCCATGAACCCATTGAATCCAAAGGTCTAGTTAGTCAACATGAGAGGATGTTTCCAGTAGTGGGAGAGTCCAGGACTAGAGGACACATTCTCTGAATAGATGGATGCCCTTTAGATCAGAGATGAAGATAAATTTCTTTAGCCAGAGCGTGGTGAATCTGTGGTATTCATTGCCACGAATAACTATGGAGGTCTAGTCATTGGGTCTATTTAACGCAGAGGTCGACACCTCAAAGGTAACGGAGATGGCAAGAGAACAGGGTTAAGAGGGGTAATAATTCAGCCATGATTGAATAGCAGAGCAGACTTGATAGGCTGAATGGCCTGATTCTGATCCCATGTTTTGTGGTCTAACACTAACTCACTATTCCTTTTGCACTATTTATTTATTTTTGTGTCTTAAAGTAATATTTTGCATATTGCACCTACTGCCACAAATCAATAAATTTCATGATAAATGTCAGTGAAGATGTGATTCTATTTCTGAATTGAAGAAATTAGAGGCTCAAAATGTCCTTCATTTCCCTCCATATATGCTGTCTGAGTTCCTCCAGCATTTTGTGTTTGTTACACTGGATTTCCAGTAACTGCAGAATCTTGTGTTTAAAGGGTTCACTGTAGATAGATAGATAGATAGATAGATACTTTATTCATCCCCATGGGGAAATTCCAACTTTTTTCCAATGTCCCATACACTTGTTGTAGCAAAAACTAATTACATACAATACTTAGCTCAGTAAAAAAAATATGATATGCATCTAAATCACTATCTCAAAAGCATTAATAATAGCTTTTAAAAAGTTCTTAAGTCCTGGCGGTAGAATTGTAAAGCCTAATGGCATTGGGGAGAATTGACCTCTTCATCCTGTCTGAGGAGCATTGCATCGATAGTAACCTGTCACTGAAACTGCTTCTCTGTCTCTGGATGGTGCTATGTAGAGGATGTTCAGAGTTATCCATAATTGACCGTAGCCTACTCAGCGCCCTTCGCTCAGCTATCGATGTTAAACTCTCCAGTACTTTGCCCACGACAGAGCCCGCCTTCCTTACCAGCTTATTAAGACATGAGGCGTCCCTCTTCTTAATGCTTCCTCCCCAACACGCCACCACAAAGAAGAGGGCGCTCTCCACAACTGACCTATAGAACATCTTCAGCATCTCACCACAGACATTGAATGACGCCAACCTTCTTAGGAAGTACAGTCGGAAGTACGTGACAATAGTAAGTCAATTCCAGTCTCATAGCAACATCTGGAGCAACCCAATGAGCCACCTATAGAACAAAACATAGAACACTAAAGCACAGTACAGGCCAACCATATCACCTACTCTAAGATCACAATCTCGAGGATGAGTGGAGAGACAGTGATGGGTGGACTGAAGTTCAAAGTAAAATTTATAATCCAGGTGTGCATACATTACCATATAATATGATTTATTCCATTGCAGGCATCTACAGGAAAATAATGAAATAAAAACAAAATTTACAAAAACAAAACTATGAATAAACAATATCTTGATGAAGGGTCTCAGTCTGAAATATTGATTTTATTCCTCTCTGTAGATGCTGCCTGACCTGCTGAGTTCCTCCAGAGTTTTGTGTGTGCTGCTGAATCTGTTTCATTGGGCTACTTTGAGTTTAAAGATGGGCTACAATTTTCTTTGTGGGATATGCTGAAGCCACATACCAATATGTTTTCTAGTCGCTTCTAAAACTTGGTGCAAAGGACGAACGCGGCTTTCACGGAGTTGATTAGGAGTTCGCAAAAGTTTGAAATACCACTGACACTAATATTGATATTAAAGGGATCTTGGGGGTGGGGGGGGGGTCCACATCCATAGCAAAGTTGTCTCACAACATGATAGTTGTTAAGGGTTTTGGTGAGGTGGTCTTCATTAGTCGGAGGATTCAGTTTAAGAGCCATGAAGAAGTGTTGCAGCTCTCTGATTAGACCACACATCGAGTATTGTGTTCTGCTCACTTCATTAGAGGGAGGAGGTACAAGTTTTAGAGTTGGTGCAGAGGAGATTAAGCAGGAGGCTGCCTGAATTGGAGAGCATGTCTTATGAAAATGGGTTGAGCAAGCTAGGGCTTTTCTCTTTGGAGTGGAACAGGATGAGAGATGACTTGATAGAGCTGTACAAGTTTGTACAGCCTCTTGTTATAACACGCTCTCTAAACCAGGTAAACCTCTTCTGCACCCTCTATAATGCATCCTATAATAGAGCAACCAGAGCTCTATGTGATACTCCAGATGAGGCTTACCTAGACATTTATAAAGCTGCAACACAACTTCCTGACTTTGGAACTCAAAGCCTTGACTAATGAAGACAGACACTGCAATAAACTGATCCGTATGAACAGTATGCAAGACCAGCTTATCACTTGGTACTTGTGACGGTATTGGTTCATTATTAATACCAAAATGTAAAGTGTGTGATGGCCAGCACAGATTCAATGGGCTGAAAGGTCTGTTTTGTGATGGTCTGATATATGTGTCAATCACATTAGCAGTTGATATTCCAGACCAGGTCAGATTGTCTAATCTTTTGAAGAGCATTCTTAAAGCAAATGGATTTTTACAACAGTCCAACGATTTTATGACCACTATCTGAGATTGGTTTGCAAATTCTGAATTGATTTAATTAGTTAACTATAAATTCCCCACCACTATGATGGGTTAACAATAGATGAAAGGTCCAGATTTCTGGAGATTAGTCAAGTAATTGAACTGCTCTGCCCCGTACCATGTTCAGGAGACACGGGGTCAATTCTTCAGAGGCTGATAGACTTTTTTTTATTCATTCAAGGGCTGTGGGCTTTAAAGGCAGAGCCAGCGTTCTCAGGCTCATCCCTGGTTACCGTAAGACACGAGCAGTATTTGGCCCATTCAGTCTGCTCCACCATTCCATTGTGGCTGATTTATTATCCCTTACAATCCCTTTTGCCTGTCTTCTCCTCGTAACCTTCAATGCCCTTACCAATCAAGAACCTATCAACCTCTGCTTTAAATATACCCGATTACTTGGCCTCCACAGATTCACCACTCTCTAGCTAAAGAAATTCCCCTTGATCTGTTCTAAAAGGAAGTCCCTCTATTCTGAAGCTGTGCATTCTGATCTTATAAGACCTTAAGACATAGGAGCAGAATTAGTCCACCTGGCCTATCGAGTCTGCTCTGCCATGGCTGATCCTTCTTTCTATCTCCTCCTCATCCCCAGTTCCTGGCCTTCTCCCCATAACCTTTGATGCTTTGTCCAATTAAGAACCTATCAATCTACCTTAAATACACCCAACAACCTGGCGCCCACAGCTGCACGTGGCAACAAATTCCACACCGCGCCCCAGTGGCTCCAATGACTACAGACCGGTGGCATTGACCTCCCACATCATGAAGACCCTGGAGAGACTTGTTCTAGAGCAGCTTCAGCCACACTTAGACCCCCTCCATTTCGCCTATCAGCCCCGACTAGGAGTTGAGGATGCCATCGTCTACCTGCTGAACCGTGTCTACGCCCACCTGGGCAAGCCAGCGAGCACTGTGAGGGTCATGTTTTTTGACTTCTCCAGTGCGTTCAACACCATCCGCCCTGCTCTGCTGGGTGAGAAGCTGCCAGTGATGCAGGTGGATGCTTCCCTGGTGTCATGGATTATTGATTACCTGACCAGCAGACCACAGTACGTGCGCTTGCAACACTGTGTGTCAGACAGAGTGGTCAGCAGCACTGGGGCTCCACAGGGGACTGTCCTGTCTCCCTTTCTCTTCACCATCTACACCTCGGACTTCAACTACTGCACAGAGTCTTGCCATCTTCAGAAGTTTTCTGATGACTCTGCCATAGTTGGATGCATCAGCAAGGGAGATGAGGCTGAGTACAGGGCTATGGTGGGAAACTTTGTCACATGGTGTGAGCAGAATCATCTGCAGCTTAATGTGAAAAAGACTAAGGAGCTGGTGGTGGACCTGAGGAGGGCTAAGGCACCGGTGACCCCTGTTTCTATTCAAGGGGTCAGTGTGGACATAGTGGAGGATTACAAATACCTGGGGATATGAATTGACAATAAACTGGACTGGTCAAAGAACACTGAGGCTGTCTACAAGAAGGGTCAGAGCCATCTCTACTTCCTGAGGAGACTGAGGTCCTTTAACATCTGCCAGACAATGTTGAGGATGTTCTACGAGTCTGTGGTGGCCAGTGCTATCATGTTTGCTGTTGTGTGCTGGGGCAGCAGGCTGAGGGTAGCAGACACCAACAGAATCAACAAACTCATTCGTAAGGCTAGTGATGTTGTGGGGGTGGAACTGGACTCTCTGACGGTGGTGTCTGAAAAGAGGATGCTGTCCAAGTTGCATGGAAAAGGGGAGGAAACCAGAGAACCTTGAGGAAACCAACACAATCATGGGGGAGGAGGGAATTGTATAAACTGCTTATAGACAGCAGTGGAAATTGAACCCCAATATTCCAATCAGTGCTGTAGTAAAGTGTTGTGCTAACAAGTACATTGATTGAAAGAGTACAGAGAAAACTTACAAGGATGTTGCTGGGGCTTGAGGCCCTGAGTTACAGGGAATGTTGAATAGGTTAGGACTTTATTCCTTAGAACATGGGTGAATGAGGGGGATTTGATAAAGGTAGACAGAATTGAGGGCTATAGATAGGGTAAATGCAGGCTTTTTCCTCTGAGGTTGGGTGAGACTAGAACTAGAGATTATGGGTACAGGGTGAAAGGTAAAATGTTCAAGGGGAACATGAGGGGGAACTTCACTCAGGGTGATGAGAGTCTGGAAGGAGCTGCCAGTGGAAGTGACGGATATGGGTTTGTTGTCAATATATAAGTGACATTTGGATAGGTATGTTAATAGGAGGGATATGGTCCTGGTATAAGCCTGTTTCTTGCTGTCTTCTGAAGGAGGTGGCTGAAGAGATTGTGGAGGTATTAGTTATGATCTTTCCAGAATCACTAGATTCTGGAATAGCTCTGGAGGACTGGAAAATTGCAAATGTCACTCCGCTGTTTAAGAAGGGAGGGAGGCAGAAGAAAGGAAATGATAGGCTGACTTCAGTGGTTGGGAAGAAGTTGGAGTCCGCTATTAAGGATGGAGTTTCAGAGTATTTGGAGGCATGTGATAAAATAAGCCATAGAGCATGGTTTCCTTAAGGGAACATCTTGCCTGACAAATCTCTTGGAATTCTTTGAGGAAATTGCAAGCAAAGTAGACAAAGAAGTGTCAGTGGATATGCTTACTTGGATTTTCAGAAGGCCTTTTTCAAGGTGCTGCACATGAGGCTGCTTAACAAGAACCCATGGTGTTATAGGAAAGATGCTAGCAGAGATAGAAGATTGACTAAATGGCAGGTGAAAAAGTGGGAATGAAGGGGGCCTTTTCTGTTTTCCTGCCAGTGACTAGTCGTGTTCCACAAGGGTCTGTGTTGGAATCACAACTTTTAGTTATATGTCAATGATTTTGACAGAATTGATGGCTTTGTGGCCAAGTTTGTGGCCAATTAGAGGATAGGTGGAAGAACAGGTAGTGTTGAAGTAAGGAGTCAGCAGAAGGACTTGGAGAGATTGGGAGAATGGGCAAATAATGGGTAGATGGAATAGAGTATAGGGAAGTGTGTGGTTATACACTTTGGCAGAAGGAATAAGGGCATAGACGATTTGCTAAATAGAGAGAACATTTAAAACTGAGAGGAGTAAAGGGGCTTGGGTAGCTTTGTGCAGGATTGTCTAAAGATTAGCAGATGAGTCAGGCAAATGCAATGTTAGCATTCATTTCAGGAGGACTAGAATACAAGAGCAATGATGTGATACTGAGTCTTTATTCTGAGTCTTCAGACTGCATTTAGAGTACTGTGAGCAGTTTTGGGGCCCCTGATCTAGGAAAGGTGTACTGGCATTGGAGGTAGTCTGGAGAAGGTTCACAAAAATGATACTGGGAATGAAAGGGTTAATGATTGAAGAGCGTTTGATGGATTTAGTCAGTGCGTCTAGGACCAGAGAGAACAGCTTCAGAGAGGAAGGACAAGGCCATAGAAAATAAGATATGGGAGCTGAATTAGTCCATTTGGCCATTTGAGTCTGCTCCGCCATCCCATTGTGGCTGATTTATTATCACTCTTGCTATATTTTGTAACTTCAAAATGTTAAACTAATTCAAAGGGAGACACAGGAATGCAGGTCTAACTTTGACTTTAAACAAGGTGCGCCCATACTGAATCACGTGGCAGTGTGATGTTTGTAATTCATATATTTATACATATAACCTGTAAAAATTCTTTTAAACAACAAGCATGCTTAATTAACAAATTTACAAGATTATGCAAATGTTACTGAAATATTAAATACACAACATTCCTCCCTGCTTAAACTCTAACTTAATAGAGAATTCATCTCAACTATATACACTGTATACTATATAATACAACAACTATATACCCACATCCACAGCATAGTAAATTTTAAATTGTCCCATTCAGGCCTAAAGATTTAATCATTGTGAAGGTTTTCTTCTTCTTGTGCCTTTCCTGTCAAGGGGGATCACTTTACTTGGCAGGTGAGACTTGTGGCTGTGAAATCGTGTCAGCTTGTGGGGCCACCTCAGTGGTGGTTGAAGGAGTTAACTCAGACTGTAGGAAGTTATTCTGACAGTGGTCGTCAAAGTTTGTCTCTAATTGACTCTGCTCTCCTCAACTGATCGATGTGTTGCTCCAGATGATATCTTGTCTTGTTTGTGACTATTTTACCCTTGATTTGTTTGAATTTTCCATTGCCACCCTTGAATACTGCTGTGACATCCAGTATCTTTCTTATTCACTTTCATATGGCAGGGGATGAGGCATATAAATTGTAGATGGAGCTCTAACCAAGTTATACCTTTCTCAGCCAATCTCACCCCCACAATATGGTCATTCTGTTTTTACCACGTACAAGCTCAATGTGGCTTGTTCGTTATAGTATTTCACAATTACAAATGTTATTCCCACAGGAGTTGTCTTTTCTCCAGCATAAATTCTTGGTTGGATATCTGTAGGCTTCAGTTTAGTATCTTTGAAATGCCTTCAAACTCATTTTGTGGAATGGCTGAACCAGTGTCCAATTCCAGTTAAATTAATTTGCCACTCACTTCTGGCATAAGCCATATTGCTTGTCTATTGCTAACTTACACACTGTAAATCTCAAGTCTACACAGTTCTGTGTAACTCATTATCAGATTAATGCTCTTTTTGAAACTGTAATTTGACTTTTTAGCTTTTTCTCTTCCATGAGCAGTCCATTTATTTTTGTCTGCCTGACATGCTCTTTGTATGTGTCACACTTTGTCGCATTTTATGCAAACTTTGCCTTTAAATCAATGAAGGGTTTTGGCCTGAAACGTCGTCACTACATCCTCCCATAGATGCTATCTGGCCTGCTGAGTTCTGCCAGCATTGTGTGTTTTTATTTATTTCCAGCATCTGCAGATTCACTCGTGTTGCCTTTAAATCTGCCTTTGCTTGCTGTATGTGAGCCCCTGCAACAAAAGTAACACATTTTGTTTGGCCAGGCTGGTGTCTGTTTAGACATTGCAATTTTAATCACGTTCACTTTCATTTCTGTCTGCAACTCAATTGCATCTCTGTCTGCAGTTTCCATTGAAACAGTGATTTCAACTGCTCTTTTAAATGAAGGTTAGGGGCCAATTTTTTAAATGCTTTTTTAAAATAATATTCCACAAACTGAATGATCTCTTAGTACATTATTAAACCCATTACCAAACTGACAATACTGAGGCAATTTCTTCAATTCAATCACATACACTGAAATGGACTCCTCATCTTTTTTTAGCCTTTTCTGAAGGCTAAAGTGTTCTGCAGTCAATAATGGCTTCAGTTCCAAGTGTTCCTGCATTACTTTGACAAAGGCAGCAAAGCTCACTTCCGTAGGTTTGGTCAGAGCAATCAAACTTTAAAGCAAACTGTATGCCTTTAAACCCAATGCACTTGGCAATGCACTTCTCATTGGCTATTTCATTTGCTTCAAAATACTGTTTCAATAGTTCAGTATGCATGAGCTAATTACTCGTGTAATCAAACTCATCAATTGTCCTGATGTAGCCAGCCACTTCTGCTTTATGATTATTATGACCCAGTGCTCAATTTTTATGAACCCATGAATTCTTCTGTTTTCTGACTCTTTTAGAAAGAACTTGATCATACCTTCCCTTCCGTGTCTGACTGCCTATTAACTCAATGTTCCTCATTGCGTTTTGTTTTAGTTCAAACATCTCACTGCACTTTAACAAGTCAGGAGAAATCTCGTGTTCGTTTTGAAAATCCTCATCACCAATGTTTTTTGTAACTTCAGAGTATTTAACTTCAAAGGAAGACACTGGAGTCCACAATGCAGGTCTAACTGAATTTACTTTAAGCGAGGCGTGCATATAACACGTAGTAATGTATATGTAATTCACGTATTTATACACATAACCCATAATGAACTATTTTAAACAGACAAGAATGCTTAATTAACATACTTACAAGATTAGCCCGATATTACTTAAATATTAAATACACAACACCTCTCATCCATTCTTCTGCCTTCTTCTCGTAACTTTTCACACCCTAACTAGTCAAGAATCTATTCACCTCCAAATGACTTGTCCTCCAGACACATCTGTGGCAATGAATTCCACAGATTCACCACCCTCTGGCTGAAGAAATTAGTCCTCTGTTCTAAACATCCTTCTATTCTGAGGCTGTGTCCTCTGGTTGTAGACTGTCCAACTATAGGAAACATCTTCTCCATGTTCACCTTTCAATACTCAAAGGTGTCAGTGAAATCTACCCCCCCCCCCCCACTCTTCAAAATCCCAGTGAGCACAGGCATCAAACACTCCTCAACTTCAGCTTCTTCATTCCCAGAATGATTATTGTGACCCTCTTCTGGACCCTCTCCAATGCCAGCACAGGCATGATAGCTCATGTTTTACAAAAGCTGAAGATGCCTTGTGGGTCAGGCATAAATATTTTGGGGCACTGAGCGTTTGGCAGGAATGGAAAAAGTTACAGGGATATTTCCGAACCTGAGGCCCTCGGTTATGGGGGAAGGTTGAATAGATCAGGACTTTATTCCCTGGAGTGTAGAAGAATGAGGTGAGATTTCACAGAGGTACAGTATACAAAATTATGAGGGATAGAGGTAAGGTGATTTCAAGCAGGCTTTTTCCACAAGTCATGGGTTAAGGGTGAAAGGTGAAAATTTAAGGGCATCTTCACTCAGTGAGTAGTGCTAGCAGAAGTGATGGCTGTAAGTTTGATTTCAACTTAAGAAAATTTGGATAAGTACAGTACATGGACGGGAGGGGTATGGAGGGCTAATGTATAGGTGTGGGTTAACAGAACTAGACAGAATAACACTTCAGAATGGGCTAGATGGGCCAAAGGGCCTGCCTCTGTGCTGTAATACCCTAGACTCCAGGACTCTATGGATTATGGACTATGTAGGAGGGAAGGGTTAGATTGATTCTGGAGTAGATTAAAATGTTGGCACAATACCCTGGACAAAAGTGCTTGTACTGTGTAGTAGTGTTCTATGTTCTTTGTTCCATGCCAGTGCCAGTGTCCCGGTGAGTAAGAGCCCTGAGTTTCAGCCTTTGAACACTGGGCTGAACTCGTGGGATTGCTCCGTTTGGTTTGAGCGT
This sequence comes from Hemitrygon akajei, assembly GCF_048418815.1. Taxonomy (NCBI): domain Eukaryota; kingdom Metazoa; phylum Chordata; class Chondrichthyes; order Myliobatiformes; family Dasyatidae; genus Hemitrygon; species Hemitrygon akajei. Next base: position 112,353,494 of record NC_133128.1, read on the forward strand.
GTTGCCATTTCCCATTGAAGCTCACTCCTGAAAAGTTACTGGGAGGCAGGATAATGAAACGGGGTCTAGGAAACCTGGAACCAGGTCTAGTAACCAGGAACCAGGTTAAAAAAAGGGTCTTTGTTGAAGAAACAACAGGGAGGTTATGCTAGGCACATATAAATCAGTCTCATAAGTTCATATTCTCAGGAAAACAGATTAGAGCCTGTATACTTTTTTTTAATGGGGAATGCAGGAACAGAGAGATCCAGGTATACCCACAGTGCAAATCCTTGGAGGTGGCAGAACCTTGATAAAGTTATGAACAAAGCTCACAGGTTTTATCAGAGTATTTTACATGCTGCTGTGGTAAAACTCCAATCCTCTGGTGCAATCCTGTTATAGGAAAGGCATTGTTAAAAGGAAAAGGGGCCAGAGAAGATTTTCAAGGATGTTGCCACGATTAGAGGTCCTGAGTTACAGGGAGAGGTTGGCCAGGCTACAACATTAATCCTTGAAAGGTAATTGAGGAGTGACCTTATAGATGTGTTTAAAATTATTAGTGCCAAGTATGATGGTCTCCTAATGGTTTGTCTCTTGGTGGGTGCTCAGGTGCCTGTTGAGGCCAATCTGGGATCCACATATCTGGGATGTTATGGTGGATTCCCTTAATGGAGAACACCTATGGGTGACTTTGTTTAATGTAGGGAGGCTGATGCACCACACAGTCCTTGACAGATCAGAATCATCAGTGTCCAGTGGCATGGATTGCAAGATGACTGGGGACCTTTCACTGCTGTAGCTTCACTGCCATCATCTTCTGCCCTCTCCACCACGGAGGTCTTGGTTGGATTGTTCTTTATTTGGAACTTGACCTTACCGCCATGGGTGACCCTACCAGGGGCTAAGCACTAGATGTAACTCCAAATGGCATTGCTCTTGGGATCACAGCAACTCGCAAATCTCTCCACCTCAATGAGCTGATGATCTTGGAGAAATCTAAAATGAAGTGGATTGTAACAATCTTTTCCCCAGGGCATGGGAGTCCAAAACTAAGGGGCATAGGTTTAGAGTGAGAAGGGAAACATTTGAGGGACCTGAGGGGTGGTGAGTATATGAAACAAGTTGTTGAGAGAGGTACAATAGTATCATTTAAAAAGCACTTGGATAGGTAGATAATGGTGAAGGATGAGAAGCAAGCACAGGATATTGGGACTAGCTGGTTGGGCAGAAGGGCCATATCCATGCTGTATTGCTCAATATCTCTGAAACAAACATGAAACTCGGTGAGATGATGGGCATCTATGAGAGAAAAGCAACTGGTGTCATTTCAGGCTAGGGATCCTTGTTGCATGGTCTAAGCTCGTCTCCTTTATCCATAACTTTTTCCTCTCTGGAACCTGTGCAACCACCTTTCAAAAGTGGTTATTGTACTGTGGCATTCCTTAAGGTTGTCATAGCTGAACGTGTGGGGTAGTGGGGTGCCAATGGAGTGTGTCTCAAATAGCCTCCGACAACCTGGCAGATCCATTTCTACTGGCAGGAAAAGGGGCAAAGGTGGGTTACTGGTGCCTTAGAAACCAGTTGCTCCAGGCAGATAAGGTTCATCAGCTGTGGTTGGCAGCTCATCTGGGAGAAGGAAAACTGATCCCAGCCTCTGCTGCCTTACAGCTGTACCCACCCATGGGAAAGGCTTCGGGAGTAAGGTCCACAGCTGGTGTCCTTAAGGTAGTCCTAAGTTGAGTTCAACATTGATAGGCAACTCGTGCAATGCTGCTGGTGCCAAACTGTATCAGTCTCTACCATTCCTTTCGATTCATGAGCCGCTGTATGGGCACCAGCTTGCTCTCCATATCGTACTGCCCTGGCTTTCATATATGTAGACAGCTGGGAAGCAACTTCCATGGTCGGCCCTGACTAACTGACAGCCGCTTTGTTGTACCATGGCATAGTAGCACAGTGATTAGTGCAACACTTTACAGAGTGACGCGAATTGAAGCTGAATCACTGACACCGTAAGTCATCTTGCTGGCCATTACACTGCCGTGCAGCCTCCCCTCTTCATCCACCATTCCTCTGCTTGCAAAGATGCCGCCTGACCCAGTGAGTTCTTCCAGCAGTTTGTTTGCTTTGCTCCAGATTCCAGTATCTGCAGTCCCCGCAGCACAGAATCCACTGAGCATCAAACTAACTACACAGGTAGCATCAACATTATCTTCTTTCTGTACTTCTGTACATCATCTTGGACAATGACTCCCATCCACTCCATAATGTACTGGTTAGGCACAGGAGTACATTCAGCCAGAGACTCATTCCACCGAGATGTAACACTGAGCGTCATAGGAAGTCATTCCTGCCTGTGGCCATCAAACTTTACAATTCCTTCCTCGGAGTGTCAGACACCCTGAGCCAATAGGCTGGTCCTGGACTAATTTCCACTTGGAATAATTTACATATTATTATTTAATTATTTATGGTTTTATATTGCTATATTTCTACACTATTCTTGGTTGGTGCGACTGTAACGAAACCCAATTTCCCTTGGGATCAATAAAGTATGTCTGTCTGTCTGTAGACCATAAGACATAGGAGCAGAATTAGGCCATTCCATTATGGCCGATTTATTCCCTCTCTACCCCATTCCCCTGCCCTCTCCCTGTAACCTTTGACACCTTACTAATCAAGAACATATCAACCTCCACTTTAAATATACCCAATGACTTGGCCTCCACAGCTATATGTGGCAATGAATTCAACAGATCCGTCGCTCTCTAGCTAAAGCTGTTCCTCATCTGTTCTAAAGGAACATCCCTCTATTCTGTGCCCTCTGGCCCTAGACTACCTCTATTGGAAACATCCTGTCAGCATCCACTCTATCTAGGCCTTTCAATATTCAAAAGGTTTCAATGAGATTCACAAACCCCCCCCCCCCAACTCATTCTTCTAAACTCCAGTGAGTGCAGGCCCAGAGACATCAAATGCCCTCAAACATTAACTGTTTTATTCCCAGGATCATTCTCATAAACCTCTCCTTAATGCTCTTCTTTAGATATGCAACCCACCTCCATCATTATCTGCAGCTTCTTGTGATCTTGTCTGTTGGAGCTTACACACCAGACTGTGACACAGCCGGTCAGAATGTTCACTGCATCTGTAGAAGTTTTTAGAATCTTTGGTGACATCGTGAGAGTAAAAAGGCAACTACCTGTGAAAGTAGAGACACAATTGGATGTACAACAGCCAGGGCAGGTGTGCTTGCCATTACTTCCTATGAGATGAAACCTAACAGTATGAGAGGTAGTGTTACTTCACTCCCCGGCGAGGTCAACACCTTTTGTATATGTGAGAATCCCTGCAGTATCTGATGACCTTGCGAACTCTGAGGCTGATGTCAGAACAGTTTTTTTCAAGAGGGTGATCCCTTGCAAGGTGTCAGGCTCCAATGGTGTACCCAGCAGGATACCAGAAACCTGAAGTGTTCAATGATATCTCGAACCCATCACTGATGCAGCTAGAAGTTCCCACCTGCCTCAAAAGGGAATCAAACATACCAATACTCAAGAAGAGCAGGATGAATTGCCTCAGTGGCAATCACCAACCTCTCAAAGTAGCTTATCATAGTAGTTGGTCATGGTCAGAATTATCTGCTGCCTAATCAAGGATTTGGACCCTCTGTAATTTGCCTACCACCACAATGGGTCTACAGAGGACACAATCTCACTGGCTCTCCATTCAGACTTGGGCTACCTGGACTACAGCAGTATCTATGCCAAATTGCTCTATCGATTACAGCTCAGCGTTCAACACCATCGCCTCAATACTATTCAATAAACTTCAAAACATGGGCCTCTGTACCTCCCTCTACAGTTGGACCTTTAACTTCCTCATTAGGAGACTACATTCAGTGCAGATCGTAAATAACACCACTTCGCTGACAATTAACAACGGTATGCCTGCACCTTAATGATACGCGCTTAGCCCACCACTCCATTCTCTCTACTCCCACGACTGTGGCCAGGCACAGCTCAAGTGGCGTCCATAGTTTGCCAATGACATCGCCGTTGATGGCAAAATCTCAGATGGTAACGAGGAGGTGTACAGGAGTGAGATAGATCATCTGCTCTCCAATGCCAGCACACCCTTTCCGAGATGAGGGGCCCAAAACTGCTCACAGTACACCAATTGCAGTCTGACCAATACCTCAGCATTACATCTGTGCTTTTATATTCTCATCCTCTCAAAATGAATGCTAACATTGCATTTGCCTTCCTTACCACTATCTCAACCTGCAAGTTAACCTCTAGAGAATACTGCATGAGGACTCCACAACTCCATAAATTGTGAATTTGCTCCTCATTTAGAAAATAGTCTGGATTTTATTCCCTCTACCAAAGTGCATGATCATACATTTACCTACACTATACTGCCACTTCTTCGCCCATTGTCCCAGTCTGTCCAATTCCTTCCACAGACTGCCTGCTCCCTCATCACTACCTGCCCTCCTCACCTACCTTTGTAAGTTGTGCTGACTTGGCCACATATCCATCAATTCCATTATCCAAATTATTGACATACATATAATGTGAAAAGAAGCAGTTCAAACACTGATTTCTGCGAATATCACTAGTCATCGGCAGCCAACCAGAAAAGGCTCCCTTTATCTCCACTCCTTGCCTCTTGCCAGTCAATCAATCTGCTATCCATGTTAGTATCTTTCCTATAGTACCTTTATTCTGAGGCTGTGTCCTTGGATTGTAGAATCTCCCTCTAATGTAAGCAACTTGTCCACATCCACTCTATTTAGACATTGCAGTATCCAATAGGTTTCAAAGAGATCCCCCTCATCCTTTAGAACTCCATGTAAAGTCAAAGTTGAGTTAATTGTCCTATGCTGAAGTACATGTTTCAAACATTCTCACAGGTTAAGCCTTTCATCCCTGGGATCATTCTTGTCAGCCTCTGGAGCCTCTCTGAGGCTAGCTTATCCTTTCTTAAATATGGGGTCAAAGATGCACTCAGTATTCCAAATTCCCTGTACTTGTCAGGGATTTTTCTTTGTATACGTGGATGAAAATGTAGATTGGTGGGTCAGTAAGCTTGCAGATATAAGGATCAGAAGTGTGTAGATAATGAAGAAGATTGTCAAAGAACAGACTGGGATATAGATATGGGCAGGGAACTGGCAGATGGAGTTTTATTCTGCTAAATGTGAGATATTGCACTTTGGGAGATCGAATGTGAAGTGACAGTATACTGTTAATGGCAATCCCCTTAACACTATTGATGTACAGGGGGATCTTGGAGTCTAAATTCTTGGCTCCCTTAAAGTGGCTGCACAGGTTGACAGGGTGGTAAAAAAGGCAGATGACATGATTGTCTTTATTAGCTGAGACATTGAGTACATCTGTTCTGAAGATATGTTGCAGCTTTACAGAACTCTAGTATTTCATTCAATTTCAGTTACAGGAAGAATGACAATGCTTTGGGGAGGGTGCAGAAGAGGTTTAACAGGATGCTGCCTGAATTAGAGGGCCAGACAAACTTGGGATGTTTTCTCAGCAGTTCAAAAGTTCAAAGTAAATTTATTATCAATGTATATACGTTTTCATGTGCTACCTTGAGATTCATTTTCTTGCAGGCACTTATAGGAAAAATATTAGAATTTTATGACAAACACCAATGTGCAAAAGAGGACCAACTGTGCAATAAAAATAACCCTGAGAACATGGACTCTAGAGCCCTTGAAAGTGAGTCAGGTCAGAGAATCATTTCAGAGTAGTGGCTATCCTCTCCAGTTCAGGAGACCAGAAGACATAGGCCTGAATTAGGCCATTTGGTACACAGAGCCTGCTTTGCCATTCCATCAAGCCTGATTTATTATTCCTCTCAACCTCATTCTCCTGCCTTCTCCCCATAACCTTTGGTACTGTTGCTAATCAAGGACCTATGTACTCTGCTTTAAATATACTCAATAACTTAGCTTCAACGTCCATCTACGGCAACAAATTCCAGATTCCCACCGTCTGACTAAAGAAGTTGCTCCTCATCTCTGTTCTGAAGGGACGTGCTTCTACTCTGATGCTGTGCCCTCTGGTCCCGGACTGGTCCCCAAATATATAAAACATCTTCACATCTATTTTATCTAAGCTTATCAATATTCAATAGGTTTCAAAGGGATTCCACCTCTCATTCTTTTAAGCTCCAGAAAATACATGTCCACAGCCATCAAATGCTCTTCATACATTAAGACTTTAATTGCCAGGGTCATTCTTGTGAACTATTTTGAACATTTTCCAAAGCCAGTACATGCTTTCTTGGATAAGGAGCCCAAAACTGCTCTTAATACTCCAACTGTGGTTTGACTAATGTGTCATAAAGCCTTAGAATTACATCCTTGCTTTTATATTCTGGTCCTCTTGCAATGAATGCTAATATTGCATTTACCTACCTTGCCATCGACTTGACCGGCAAGTTAACCTTTAGGGAATCCTGCATGAGGACTCCCAAGTCTCTTTGCACCTATGATTTCTGAATTTTCTCCCCAGTTAGGAACTATTCTACACTTTTATCACTTCTACTAAAATGCATGACCATATACTTCACTACACTGTATTCCGTCTACCACTTCTTTGCCCATTCTCCTAATCTGCCGAAGTCCTTTGCAGTCTCCCTGCTTCCTCAACACTACCTGCCCCTCTGCCTAGCCTTGTGTCTTCTTCACTTGGCCACAAAGTTGTTGATTTCATCATCCAAATTGTTAATATACTGCATAAAATGAAAATGAACAGTTCTAACACCCACCGCTGCTGAACACAGGTCACTGGCAGTCAATCAGAAAAGGCCCCTTTTATTCCCACTCTTTTCCTTTTGCTAGTCAACAAATCTTCTATCCATGCTAGTATCTTTCCTGTAATGCTATCAGCTCTTATCTTGTTTAGCAGCCACATGTGGCAACTTGTTAGAGGCCTTCTGAAAATCCAAGTAAACAACATCGGTTGACTCTCCTTTGTCTATCCTGTCCATTATTTCCCCTAAGAATTTCAAGAAGTTTGTTTGCCAAGATGTGCCCTTAAGGAAGCCTTGATGACTGTGGCCTATTTTATCATGTGTCTCGAAGCCTCATCCTTAATAATGGACTCTAATGTATTTCCACTATGATTATAATGTTCTGTCTTTTGCTTCCCTCTCTTAAAGAGTGGAGCACCATTTGCAATTTTCAATTCCTCTGCAACATTTCCAGAACATAAAGGTTCTTCAAAGACCACTGCTAATGCCCCTGCAATCTCTTCCACTACCAGGTGTGTGATGGTTGTAGGGTAAAAATTGTTCAATCCCCTGATGTTTTGGGGGTCTCGGGCTTCTGTACTTTGCCCGATTGTAGTAGTGAGAAGAGAGCATGACCTGGATAGTGGGAGTCTTTGATGGATGCTGTTTTCCTTGAGGCAGTATAAATGGTGGTGTGGGCTTTGCCTGGGCTGTATCTACCACTTTCTGTGGACTTCCCTGGGCTATGATGTCTCCATACCAGGTCTCCATAACTCTCCATAACTCTCTGAGATGTGAGGCGAGATTTAGGCTTTTATTGGCTGAAAGAAAGAACAAGCAGCAAATGACCACCACACAACATCCTGGAGACTGAGGCCGGGGCTGTCTCCAATCGCCTTTATACCGGGGTCCGTGAGAGGAGCCACGGTCTGTGGGAGGAGCCACAGGAGCAGTCAGTGGGGGGGGCGTGTCCAGACTGGTATAGGTAGTTCACCACAGGGCTGTCTCCAATCGCTTTTATACCGGGGTCTGTGGGAGGAGCCACGGTCTGTGGGAGGAGCCGCAGGAGCAGTCAGTGGGGGGGGGGGGGGGGGGGGCGTGTCCAGACAGGTATATGTAGTTCACCACACCAGGCCTTGATGCAACTGCAGTGTGGCAGGAAACCTGATTGAAGATTATAAAAGGCATAGATAGAGTAGACTGCCAATTTCTTTCCCAGGGTTTAAATGTGAATACCAGAGGACATGCAACTAAGCTGAGAGGGGGCAAGTTTTTTTAAAATACAGAATGGGGGGGGGGGGGGTGCCCTGAATGTGCTACCAGATGCAGTGGTGCAGGCAAATACAACAGAGGAATTTGAGAAGCTTTTAGATAGGCACATGAATACATAGAGCATAGGTCAGTACAACTGATACAGGCTCTTCAACCCACAAAAGTTGTGCCGCCTTTTTAACCTACTCCAGGCTCAATTTAACCCTACCCTCTTGCATAGGCCTCCATTTTTCTATCATCCATGTGCCTATCTAAGTCTCTTAAATGTCCCTAATTATTTGCCCCAACCACCACCTCTGGCAGCATGTTCCTTGCACTTCGTGCTGTTTTTTAAAAAAACACTACCTCTGACTCCCCCCCCACCCCCACCCATATTTTCTTTCAACCACCTTAAAGTTATCCCCCTTGCATTAGCCATTTCTGTCCTGGGAGAAAGTCTCTGGCTATCCATTTGATTTGTGCCTCTTGCATATCTTGTACACCTCTATCAATCACCTCATGCCCTTCACTCCAAAGAGAAAAACCCTAGCTTGCTCAACCTATCCTCATAAAATACACTGTCTAATCCAGCCAGCATCCTGATAAATCTCTCTAAAGCCTAGAATTAGGATCGGTTTATTATCACTGACATGCATAGTTTTGCTGCAGTAGAACAATGCTATACATATAATTTATATGAAGGAATACACAAAATTATTAAATAATTAGTGCAAAAGTGGTGAGGTAGTGTTCATGTTGAAGCCCCAATGAACTCGATGGAGGCAGAGGAAAGGACTGAGTGGGCACCAGTCAAACAGACATCCTGGGCAAGGATATTAAGTCAGATGATTCTGAAACAATGTCGATTGGCTGAATTTGTTCTAGACCATGGAGTGGGATTAGGCCATACAGCCCTGTGAGTCTGCTCCACCATGGTTGATTTAGTACCCCACTTAAACCCATTTTCCTGCCTTCTCCCCATAACCTTTGACCCGACAAATCAAGAACCTATCAACCTCCACCCTAAATATACCCAGTGACTGGCCTCCATAGCCGTCTGTGGCAATGAATTCCATAGATTCACCACCCTCCGGCTAAAGAAATTCCTCCTCATCTTCTGTTGTAAAGGGACATTTTTCTGTTTATAACACAGATTCACTCAGGGAAAAATAGCAATAGAAATGATCTGTAAGAGAAAGTTCAATGACATTTATTAAGCATTATAAAGACCAATACAGTGTGCCAGATTTAAATTCTGGCACTTTTCGGAACTCTTTTAAGCAGTTGCCTGTAAAATGCCCGAGCTCACAGGATTCACCCTCATATACTTGGAACGGCTGAGGAGAAGCTAGATGGTGTGGTTTCTTCACTGACTTTTACTGTACTTGGGATAACTTAAAGTTTGGAGAAATGGCAGTATCATTTCACTGAAGGTCTTTGATGCATTGCTTTTAATGGCTACATCCCTAATACAGAAGCCATACACAACAAGCTCTCTTGACATTTTTTTGCATGAAAAGGCAGTGTTATGTAAAGGCTCCACTACTCTGAATTTCTTATGAAAAGGTTACTGTTATTTTGCTTCAGTCATTAAGACGTCTAGTTCGATTTTACTTTTATATGCTGAGGGGGGAGGAGGGCAAACTGGAGATGGAATTTTTTTAATTCTCTCCCTTTTTCCAACCCTGACGCTCTTTCTTTACCCAAGGACAGAGCCGTGTTTCTTTGATTGAAGTCCTGTTTTTATGTATGCCAAGATGCAGCACAGTAACAGTCCCTTCTCTCCCAACGAGCCCACACCGCCCAATTACACCCATGTGAACCTACTAACGCATATGCCTTGTTTATAATATGGGAGGAAACCAGAGCACCCAGAGGAAACCCCTGCAGTCACGGGGAGAAGGTACAGACTCCTCAGCCAGCAGCAGGATCTGAACCCGGGTCATTAACTCTGTAATAACATTACACTAACCGCTACGCTACTGTGCCACTGAAGAAAAAAATTTTCATCGTGATAATGTCAGATCCATGTTTCTTTATTTAATGATACCGTACGGTAACAGACCCTTCTGGACCTCTGAGCTCATGCTATACAATTACACCCATGTGACCAATTAAACTAATAACCCGTACGTCTTAGGAGTGTGGGAGTAAAGGGGGGTGGAAACCACACAGTCACAAGGAGAACATACAGGCAGGGATGGGTATTGAACCCATGTTGCTGGCACTGTAAAGCATTACACTAAAAACTGTGCCACCCTACCACTGACAGGCAGAAGCCAAGAGCCTCCGGGCATGAAATACATTTTGGGAATTTCTGCTAAAAAAAGCTAGGATAAATAGGCCATTGCTTTATTTTTAGGGGAAATCGGGTTGTACAGAAGCCGACTGTAAATGACTAGCCATAAAAGGCATAGATCAAGTGGATAGCCAAAGACATTTCCCTAGGCCAGAAATGGCTAAAACAAGGGTGATTCGAGAGAAGTATAGTGCGGATGTCAGAGGTGTTTTTTTTTGAGTGATGGGTGAGCAGAATACCATGCCTGTGGTGGTTGTAGAGGCAAATACATAAGGGGCATTTGAGAATCCCTTGGATAGGCACACAGATGCTAGCAAAGAGGGAAGGATTAGATTGATCCTAGAGTAAGTTATAAGACTATGGGCCAAAGGACTTGTACTGTGCTCTAATGTTGTATCTTCTATATTCTATAAGGGAAGGCCATTCACTCCCTTGAGGCTATACTACACTGGATTTGGTTTGTAATGATCACATGCACTGAGATACAGTGGAAAGCTTGTCTTGCATATTGTCTATACAGATCAAATAATTAAACAGTACATTGAAGTAGAACAAAAAACAGTAACAATGGAGAATAAAGTGTAACACCTGCAGAGAAACCACAGTACAAATAAACAAAGTGCAAGACCATAAGATATAGGAGTGGAATTTGGTCCATCAAATCTGCTCCGCCATTTTAATAGGTTCTTCATGGCTGATCCAATTTTCCTCTCGGCCCCAATATCCTGCTTTCTCCTCATGTCCCTTCATGCCCTGACCAATCAAGACTCTATCAACCTCTGCCTTAAATATACACAAAGACTTGGCCTCCACAGCTGTTTGTGGCAAAGAATTTCACAGATTCACCACCTCACAAATTCCCCCTCGTCTCCATTCTAAAAGGACGCCCCTCTATTCTGAGGCTATGTCCTCTGGTCTTAGACTCTTCCACCATAGGAAATGTCTTCTCCACATTCTCCATCAAAGCCTTTCATCATTCAATAGGTTTCAATGAAGCCACCTCTCAATTCTTCTGAATTCTTGTGAATACAGACCCAGAGCCATCAAATGCTTTTCACGTGACAAGCCATTCAATCCTGGAATCATTTTCATGAACCTCCTTTGAACCCTCTCCAGTTTCAGCTCATCCTTTCCAAGATAAGGGGCCCAAAACTGCTCACAATACTCCAAGTGAGGCCTCACCAGTGCTTTATAAAGTCTCAATGTTAATCCTTGCTTTTATATTTTGGTCCTTTTGAAATGAATGTAAACATTGCATTTGCCTTCATCACCACAGACACAAACTGCAAATTAACCTTTAGTTTTTTTTTGTTTTTTGCAGAAATCCTCAGTTTTTTGTATTTTCTCTCCATTTAGAAAATAGTCAACACTTTCATTTCTTCTACCAAAGTGCATAACCATATGCTTCCTGACATTATATTCCATCTGCCATTTCTTTGCCCATTCTCCTATTCTGTCTAAGTCCTTCTGTAGACTTTCTATTTCCTCAAAACGACCTGCCCCTCCAGCTATCTTCATATCGTATGCAAACTTATTCAGTCCCAACACAGACCCATGTGGAACACCATTAGTCACTGGCAGCAAGTCAGAAAAGCTTCCTTTATTCTCACTCTTAGCTTCCTGTCAATCAGCCGCTGATTAATCCATCTAGAATTTTTCCTGTAATGCCATGGGCCTGTAGTTTAAGCAGCCTCATGTGTGGCACCTTGTCAAAGGCCTTCTGAAACTCCAAATACACAACATCAACCAATTCTCCTTTGTCTATCCTGCTTGTTACTACTTCAAAGAATTCAATTAGATTTGCCAGACAATATTTTCCCTTGAGGAAACTATGTTGACTATGACCTATTTTACTACGTGCTTCCAAGTACCCAGAGACCTCCAACATCCTCCCAACTACTAATGTTAGACTAACTGGCCTATAATTTCTTTTCTTCTGCCTCTCTCCCTTGAAAAGTGGAATGACACTTGGAATTTTTCAGTCTTCCAGAGCCATTCCAGAATCTAGTGATTCTTGAAAGATCATTACCAATCCCTCCTTGATCTCTTCAGTTACCTCATTCAGAACACTGGGGTGTACCCTGTCTGGTCCAGGTGACTTATCTACCTTCAGACTTTTCAGTTTCCCAAGAACCTTCTCTCCAGTAATGGTAACTTCACACACTTCTGCCCCCTGACACTCTTGAATTTCAAGCATACTACTAGTGTCTTCCAGTGAAGACTGATGCAGAATACTTATTCAGTTTGTCCGCCATTTCTTTGTCCCCCATTACTACCTCTCCAACATAGTTTTCCATTGGTCAGATGTCAACTTTCATCTCTTTTACAAACCAATCTTCCATCCTTGGACTCTCTTTACACCACACACTGTTGGAGCAGTGCTGCCAGGATAAGTCCCACCCAGCCAACACACTTTTTGTCCCACTTCCCTCCAGGAGAAGGTTCAGGAGCTTGAAGATACGTACGGCCAGATTTGGAAACAGCTTCTTTCCAACTGTGATAAGACTGCTGAACAGATCCTGACCCGGATCTGGGCTGTACCTTCCAAATATCTGGACCTGACTTGCACTACCGTACTTTCCCTTTTCTATTTTCTAATTATGATTTATAATTTGAATTTTTATTATATTTACTTCGATTTGCACTTCAGGGAGCGCAAAGCGCAGAAACAAATATCACTGTGATGATTGTATGCTCTAGTATCAATTGTTTGGTGACAATGAAGTATTTGTATTTTACACTTTGTATATCTGCAAGACAATGCTGAGATAGATTGTGAGGACAAGTGTCCATCTTGACATACTAGGAAAGCATTTTTTAACAGGGTAGAAGCTGTCCTTTAACTTGAAGGTACGTGTTTTGAGAGTTTTGTATCTTCTGTTCAATGGACGGGGGAAGAAGGGAATGGCCAGGATGGGTAGGGTTTTGATTATGCTGGCTGTTTGTTTATTGATTTAGAGATACAGTGTGGGACAAGTCCTTCTGGTCCAATGAGCCACACTGCCCAACAACCTACTTACCCCTCGCCTAATCACAGGACAATTTACAATGACCAGATTACATACTAACCGATTAGTCTTTAGACTGGGAGGAAACCAGAGCACCCGGAGGAAACCCACATGCTCATAGGAAGAATGTGAAATTTCTTAGAGGATGCCAGAAATGAACTCTGAACTTTGACATCCCAAGCTGTAATAGTGTTGTGTTAGCTGCTGTGCTCCTTTACCAAGGAGGTGAGGGATAGACGGACTCTATAGAGGGGAGGCTGGTTTCCGTGATGAGCTGTGTTCACACCTCTCTGCCCTGTGCCATACGTATTATCAGTGCATTTGAGTTTATCATGAATAATCTGTATCTTAAATATCCAGCTAGCTCAAAAAGTAGTAGTGGAAAGAAAATCTCATGGTGTAGGAGGTAGCAAATTGGTGTGGATGGAAGATTGGCTAGCCCACAGGAAACAAAGTAGGCATGAATGTGTCTTTTTCTGGTTGGCAAAATGTAAAGAGTGGTTTGCCACAGAGATCAATGTCAGTGCCTCAATATTTAACAAGTTACATTAATAAGTTGGACTGAGCTATCACTGCCAGGCTAATTCCTGGAATGAGAGGTTTGACCTGTCAAGAGAAGCCAAACAGCTTTGGTCTGTATTTCTTGGCATTTATAAGAATGAGGGGTGACCTGATAGAGACATACAAGATCCTGAGGGGGCTTCACAGGGTCTTGATATTGAGATGTTTTCACTGAAGGGAGAGTCTTGACAAAGAGGACATGGGTACTCGAGGTTAGTTATTTAAAACTGAATTGTAAGGAATTCTCTATGCTAGAGGGTTGAGGAGACTTGATCATTAGCTACAGAACATGGAACGTAGAACATTACAGCACAGTACAGTCTCTCAGGCCCACGATGTTGTGCTGAACTTTTAACCTACTCTAAGATTAATTTAACCCATCCCTACTACACAGCCTTCCATTTTTCCTATCATCCTTGGGCCTATCTAAAAGTTTCTTAGTAACACACAAAATGCTGGACAAACTCTGGATCAGGTAACATCTATGGAGGGGAATAAATAGTTGATGTTAGTACACCTGATGAAGGGTCTGGCCTGAAATATCGAATGTTTATTCCCCTCCATGTAAGCTGCCTGTCCTGCTGAGTTCCTTCAGCATTTTGCTGTATGTCCTAGGTACTATCAGTGCTGCTTAACATGGAGGAGTAACTAGCTGACGGAGAATAGTAGGTTATAGTTGGGTTTGCTAGACTGTAGCTGATTGGATGCCACACAATTTTAAGAGGTGAGAATCAATGCGACACAAGCTCTACTAATTGTAATTTATTCCCATTAAACCACCCCCCCTTATTTTACCACCCATCTAGGTGTTCTTGTACATCAGTCAATGAAAGCAAGCATGCAGGTACAGCAGGCAGAGAAGAAAGCTAATGGCATGCTGGCCTTTATAACAAGAGGAATTGAGTATAGGATTAAAGAGGTCCTTCTGCAGCTGTACAGGGCCCTAGTGAGACCCCACCTGGAGTATTGTGTGCAGTTTTGGTCTTCAAATTTGAGGAAGGACATTCTTGCTATTGAGGGAGTGCAGCGTAGGTTCACAAGGTCAATTCCCGGAATGGCGGGACTGTCATATGTTGAAAGATTGGAGCGACTGGGCTTGTATACACTGGAATTTAGAAGGATGAGAGGGGATCTGATTGAAACATATAAGATTATTAAGGGATTGGACACGCTGGAGGCAGGACGCATGTTCCCGCTGATGGGTGAGTCCAGAACTAGAGGCCATAGTTTAAGAATAAAGGGTAGGCCATTTAGAACAGAGATGCGGAAAAACTTTTTCACCCAGAGAGTGGAGGATATGTGGAATGCTCTGCTCCAGGAGGCAGTGGAGGCCAAGTTTCTGGATGCATTCAAGAGAGAGTTAGATAGAGCTCTTATAGATAGCGGGGTCAAGGGATATGGGGAGAGGGCAGGAACAGGGTACTGATTGTGTATGATCAGCCATGATCACAGTGAATGGTGGTGCTGGCTAGAAGGGCTGAATGGCCTACTCCTGCACCTACTGTCTATTGTCTATTATCTACATGAAGGGCAATTTACATCAGCCAGCTCACTCACCAACCTGCACCTCTTGGGGATGTGGGTACAGAAACTGGAGGAAAGCCAAGCAGTCATGGGGGAGAAAGTCAAACAGATTGTGCTAGAGATCAGGATTGAAGTCAGATCATGCTGCTAACGTAAAATCAACCTAACAATGTCCTTCCTTTTTGAAAGGATTGAAAACTTTGAAGGATTGAGGAATTGAGGGTTG
This sequence comes from Hemitrygon akajei, assembly GCF_048418815.1. NCBI lineage: Eukaryota > Metazoa > Chordata > Chondrichthyes > Myliobatiformes > Dasyatidae > Hemitrygon > Hemitrygon akajei. The sequence goes on from NC_133128.1 coordinate 112,369,107, forward strand.
TGGGTAACCGGGACAGAAGAGATGAGACCAGCATACAGTAGTTCAGTCATGATAAGATTGAAAGGTGGGGCAAGTTTGAGGGGCTTGGTGACCTACTCCTCCTATTGTCTTGTGACCTTCTACTAATAAATTTGTTGAATGGTGAGAAAGTGTGTGTGTGTGTGTACACACGCACACACACACACATACACATACACACAGCAGTTTGGAACAGTGAGGAATGAATTAAAATACTTAAGATCCTGTGGTGCTTGGTAATATGGAGGTGGAAGAGGTGTTCCCTATTGTGGGAATAGCTCAAATGAGAGGCCACTATTTAAATGGAGGATTGTCTATTTAACAGAGTTAAGGAAAATTTTATTCTTCTGATGCAGGGTTTCCTAACCTTTTTTATGCCATGGACCCCCTACCGTTAACCAAGCAGAATGTGGACCTGGGATTGGAAGCCTTGTTTATGGTCATAGAGTAATATAGCATGGAAGCTGGCTCTTTGGCCTCACTTGTGCTGACCATGGTACTCACCAAGCCAATCCTTTCAAACTCTTCCTGTCCATGTACTTATCCAAATATCATTGTACCTGCTTTTATGGTATTGGTTTATGTTGTTGTTGTTGTTGTTGTTGTACCTTTTCATGCCTTATGGCACTTCAGGCAGCATTTTTTGCCATTTCTGTAGTTTTTGACTGTTTCATTACGAGGCTTGATGCTTAACCCAACACGGATGGACAGTGTGCAAGGAGCTGGCCGGATCTGAACCATTTTCCTCTGAGTCCATAACAGAGGAGAAGTAGGCCACTCGGCCCATTAGTCTACTCCATTCAATGAACCAATTCTTTCAGTCATCCCCATTCCCCTGCTTTCTCCACATATCCTTTGATGCCCTTGGCTAATCAAGAACCTATCTATCTCTGGCTTGAATGCACCCAATGACTTGGTCTCCACAACCGCTCTGGCAACAATTTCTACAGATTTACCACCCTCTGACTGAAGTAATTTCTCTGCACCTCAGTTCTAAAAGGACGTCCTTCAATCCTGAAGTCATGCCCTCTTGTCCTAGAATCCCCTACCATGGAAAATAACTTTGCCAAATCTAATCTGTTCAAGCCTGTTAACATTTGGAATGTTTCTGAAGTCCCCTGTCATTCTCCTGAACTCCAGGAAATACAGCCCAATAGTTGCCAGACGTTCCTCAATGGTAACCCTTTCATTCTTGGAATCATTCTCATGAATCTTCTCTGAACCCTCTCCAATGTCAGTATATCCTTTCAAACTTTCGAACAAAAGTTTTTTCAAACTTTTTCTTTACTTTTTAAAGTCAATTTTAAGCCTAACCCTCTGACGGCCCTATTCGGTATTGTTACAGGACAAGATATTAAGCTGAAGGCATCTGATTTACATATTTTGGCCTTTAGCTCTCTTATAGCTAGGAGGATGCTTTTGTTTAAATGGAAAGATGTTCTTCCTCCTACTCAAGCTCAATGGTTATGTGACGTTATGTTTAGATTTAGAGAAGATTCGTTGTTCAAGTTCTGAATCTTGTCAAGACTTTCAAACATTATGGGGACCTTTTCTGAATTATTTTCAAAACCTTCAATTCGTTGTTTAAACTCAGATGTGGCTATTATTAATTTTTATTATATAAGAAGGTATTTTACCCTTTCTCCTTAATGAACTTGGTAGGGGTTAGACTCTTTTTCTTTTGTAATAAATTAGTATAGTTCAATATAACTATTGACTAACTTATATGAATACGGGGTAATGTAACTGTTAGTTTTTTTATCTTTTCTGACCTTTTAGATACACTTTCTTGTACTCTCTATTCTTCTATGTACAAACCCCATTTCCAGAAAATTTGGGATATTTTCCAAAATGCAATAAAAACAAAAATCTGTGATATGTTAATTCACGTGAACCTTTATTTAACTGACAAAATTACAAAGAAAAGATTTTCAATAGTTTTACTGACAAACTTAATTGTATTTTGTAAATATACACAAATTTAGAATTTGATGGCTGCAACACACAACAAAAGTTGGGACAGAGTTAAAATAAGATTGAAAAGTGCACAGAATATTCAAGTAACACTGGTTTGGAAGACCACATTAAGCAGGCTAATTGGTAGCAGGTGAGGTATCATGACTGGGTATAAAAGTAGCGTCCATCAAAGGCTCAGTCTTTGCAAGCAAGGATGGGTCGTGGCTCACCCCTTTGTGCCAAAATTTGTGAGAGAATTGTTAGTTCAAAAGGAACATTTCCCAACGCAAAATTGCAGAGAATTTAGGTCTTTCAACATCTACAGTACATAATATTGTGAAAAGATTCAGAGAATTCAGAGACATCTCAGTGCGTAAAGGGCAAGGTTGGAAACCACTGTTGAATGCGCGTGATCTTCGAGCCGTCAGGCGTCACTGCCTAATAAACCGTCATGCTACTGTGACAATTATAGCCACCTGGGCTCGGGAGTACTTCGGAAAACCATTGTTACTTAACCCAGTCTGTCGCTGCATCCAGAAATGCAACTTGCAACTGTATTACGCAAGGAGGAAGCCATACATCAACTCTATGCAGAAACGCTGGCGAGCTCTCTGGGCCCGAGCTCATCTCAGATGGACCGAAAGACTGTGGAACCATGTGCTGTGGTCAGATGAGTCCACATTTCAGCTAGTTTTTAGAAAAAATGGGTGTTGAGTTCTCTGTGCCAAAGATGAAAATGACCATCCTGATTGTTATCAGTGAAAGGTGCAAAAGCCAGCATCTGTGATGGTATGGGGGTGCATCAGTGCCCATAGCATGGGTGAGTTGCATGTATGTGAAGGTACCATTGACTCTGAGGCGTATATTAGGATTTTAGAGAGACATATGTTGCTATCAAGGTGATGTCTCTTCCCGGGACGTCCATGCTTATTTCAGCAGGACAATGCCAGACCACATTCTGCAGGGGCTACAACAGCAGAATCTATCTGTTGTATCTGGACAACAGTCCAGATCTATCTCCTATTGAAAATGTATGGCGCATCATGAAGAGGAGAATCAGACAACGGAGACCACGGACTGTTGAGCAGCTGAAGTCTTATATCAAGCAAGAATGGACAAAATTTCCAATTGCAAATCTACTACAATTAGTATCCTCAGTTCGATTAACGATTAAAAAGTGTTATTAAAAGGAAAGGTGATGTAACACAATGGTAAACATGCCTCTGTCCCAACTTTTGTTGAGTGTGTTGCAGCCATCAAATTCTAAATTTGTGCATATTTACAAAATACAATTAAGTTGGTCAGTAAAACTATTGAATACCTTTTCTTTGTACTTTTGTCAGTTAAATAAAGGTTCACATGAATTAACATATCACAGATTTTTGTTTTTATTGTATTTTGGAAAATATCCCAACTTTTCTGGAAATTGGGTTTGTGGAAACTAATAAAAATATTGGAAAGAAATATACTTTCTAAAATAAGGAGCCTAAAACTGCATACAGTACTCCATGTGGTCTCATGAGTGCCTTATAGCCTCAACATCACATCCCTGCTCTTGTATTCTATACCTCTAGAAATGAATGCCAACATTGCATTCGCCTTCTTCACAACCAACTCAACCTGGAGGTTAACCTTTAGGGTATCTTGCACAAGGACTCCCAAGTCCCCTTTGCATCTCTACATTTTGAATTCTCTCCCCATCTAAACAATAGTCTATCTGTTTATTTTTTCCACCAAAGTGCATGACCATACACTTTCCAACATTATATTTCATTTGCCACTTCTTTGCCCATTCCCCTGAACAATCTAAGTCTCTCTGCAGGCTCTCTGTTTCCTCAACACTACCCGCTCCTCCATCTATCTTTGTATCATCAGCAAATTTAGCCACAAATCCATTAATCCCATAGTCCAAACCACTGACATACATTGTAAAAAGCAACAGTCCCAACACAGACCCCTGTGGAACTCCACTGGTAACCAGCAGCCAGCCAGAATATGATCCTTTTATTCCCACGCACAACATGCTGGAGGAACTCAGCAGGTCGGGCAGCATCCGTGGAAATGAGCAATCAACATTCTGGGACGAGACCCTTCGTCAGGACTGAAGAGGGAGGGGCAGGGGCCCCATAAAGATGGTGGGGGGAGGGTGGGAAGGAGAAGGTTGGTAGGTGCCAGGAGAAAAACCAGTAAGGGGAAAGATCAAGGGGTGGGAGAGGGCAAGCATGGAGGGGATAGGCAGGAAAGGTGAAGAAGGAATGTAAGGGGAAAGCACTATGGGTAGTAGAAGGAGGCAGAACCATGAGAGAGGTGATAGGCAGCTAGATGAGGAGACAGAGTGAAACTGGGATGGGGGAAGGGCGAGGGAGGGAATTACCAGAAGTTGGAGAATTCAATGTTCGTACCAAGGGGCTGGAGACTGCCCAGATGGTATACGAGGTATTGCTCCTCCAACCTGAGTTTGGCCTCATCGTGGCAGTAGAAGAGGCCATGTATGGCCATATCCGAATGGGAATGCGAAGGAGAGCTGAAGTGGGTGGCAACTGGGAGATCCTGTCTGTGTGGCGGACTGAGCGGAGGTGCTCGCCGAAGCGGTCCCGCAATCTGCGTCGGGTCTCGCTGATGTAGAGGAGGCCGCTCCAGGAGCACTGGATGCAATAGATGACCCCAACAGACTCACAAGTGAAGTGTCACCTCACCTGGAAGGACTGTTTGGGGCCCTGAATGGTGGTAAGAGAGGAGGTGTAGGGGCAGGTGTAGCACTTACGCTTGCAAGGATAACTGCCAGGTGGGAGATCTGTGGTGAGGGACATGTGGACCAGGCAGTCGTGGAGGGAATGATCCCTGCAAAAAGCAGAGGGGGGTAGAGAGGGAAAGATGTGCTTAGTGGTGGGATCCTGTTGATGGTAGCGGAAGTTGCGGAGGATAATATGCTGGATCCGGAGGCTGGTGGGGTGGTAGGTGAGGACAAGGGGAACACGGTCCCTGTTGTGGTGATGGGAGGATGGGGTGAGGGCCGAAGTGTGGGAAATGGAGGAGATGCGGGTGAGGGCATCATTGATGACAGCAGAAGGGAAACCACGATCCTTAAAGAAAAAGGACAATTGAGATGTCCTGGAATGGAAAGCCTCATCCTGGGAGCAGATGCGGTGGAGACAGAGGAATAGGGAATAGCATTTTTGCATGTGGCAGGGTGGGAAGAGGTATAGTCGAGGTAATTATGAGTCAGTGGGTTTATAGAAGATGTTAGTGGACAGTCTGTCTCCAGAGATGGAGACTGAGAAAGGTGAGAGAAGTGTCCGAGACGGACCAAGTGAATTTGAGGGCTGGGTGGAAGTTAGAGGCAAAGTTGATGAAATTGATGAGCTCGGCATGGTTGCAGGGAAGCAGCACCAATGTAGTCATCAGTGTAGTGAAGGAAAAGTTGGGGAGCAGTACCATATAGGTTTAGAGTCCCAGCTATGCCTGCCTCTTTGTGGGTTATGTGGAACAGTCTATGCTCCAAACCTATACTGGTACTGTTCCCCAACTTTTTCTTCGCTATATTGACAACTACATTGGTGCCCCTCTGGGTAGTCTCCAGCCCCTTGGTATGAACATTGAATTCTCCAACTTCCGGTAATTCCCTCCCCCGCCTTCCTCCATCCCAGATTCACTCTTCCTCCTCCTCCAGCTGCCTATCACCTCCCTCATGGTTCCACCTCCTACCCACAGTGCTTTCCTCTTACATTCATTCTTCACCTTTCCTGCCTATCCCCTCGCTGCTTCCCACCCCCCACCCCTTGATCTTTCCCCTTACTAGTTTTTCACCTGGTACCTACCAGCCTTCTCCTTCCCACCCTCCCTCCACCTTCTTTAGAGGGCTCCTGCCCCCTCCCTCTTCAGTCCTGATGAAGGGTCTCGGCCTGAAACATTGACTGTTCGTTACCACGGATGTTGCCTGCTGAGTTCCTCCAGCGTGCTGTGCGTGTTGCTTTGACCCCAGCATCTGCAAAGTATTTTGTGTTCCCTTTATTCCCACTCTGTTTTCTGCTGATCAGCCAATGCTCCACCCATGCTAATAACTTCCCTGTAATTCCATGGGCTCTGATCTTGCTAAGCAGCCTCATGTGTGGCACCTTGACCAAGGCCTTCTAAAAATCCAAGTACTCCACTGCATCTCCTTTGTCTACCCTGCTTGTAATTTCCTCAAAGAATAGCAGTAGGTTTGTCAGGCAGGGTTTTCCTTTCAGGAAACCATGCTGGCTTTGGCCTATCTTGTCATGTGCCTCCAAGTACTCCGTAATATTATCCCTAACAATCGATTTCAACAACTTCCCAACCACTGATGTCAGGCTAACAGGTCTATAGTTTCCTTTCTGCTGCCTCTCGCCCTTCTTAAATAGCGGAGTAACATTTGCAATTTTCCAGTCATCCACTACAATGCCAGGATCTATCAATTCTTGAAAGATCATCATTAATGCCTCCGTAATCTCTCCAGCTACTTCCTTCAGAACCCGAGGGTGCATTCCATCAGGTCCTGGAGATTTATCCACCCTCAGACCATTAAGCTTCCCGAGCACCACCTCAGTTGTAATTTTCACGGCACAAACTTCACTTTCCTGACACTCTTGAATGTCCAGTATACTGCAGACATCTGCCACTGTGAAGACAGATGCAAAATACGCATTCAGTTCCTCTGCCATCTCTGCATCTCTCATTACAATATCTCCAGCATCATTTTGTATTGGTCCTACATCTACCCTTGATTCTCTTTTACCCTTTATACAGGTGTCTCCCTCCCCTTACAAAGGTAGAGCATTCCTATAAAACCTTTCTTAAGTCAAAATGGCATAAAGCAAAGAACCATTAATTTACATGGGAAAAATGTTCGTAAAGGCGAAAACAGGTTACTAATGTAAGTCTTTTGTAAAGGCGAAGTGGTGTAAAGCGAACATTCGTAAAGTGGGGGACACCTGTATTTAAAAAAAGCTTTTAGTATTATCTTCGCTATTAGTCACAAGCTTCCTTTCATAATTCATCTTTTCCTTCTTAATGACCTTCTTAGTTTCCTTCTGTAAGTTTTTAAAAGCTCCCCAATCCTTTATCTTCCCACTAGCTCTGGCTTCCTTGCATGCCCTCTCTTTTGATTTTACTTTGGCTCTGACTTCACTTGTCAGCCATGGTAATGTCCTTCTTCCCTTTGAAAATTTCTTATTTGGAATATATCTATCTTGCACTTTCCTCATTTTTTTGCAGAAACTCCAGCCATTACTGCTCTGCTATCCTTCCTACAAATGTCCCTTTCCAGTCAACTTCGGCCAGTTCCCCTCTCATGCCATTGTAATTTCCATTATTCCACTGAAATACCGACACATTGCATTTTTTCCCCTCTCAAATTTCATGTGAAATTGATCATATTTGAATCACTGTTCCCTAAGGGTTCCTTAGCCTTAAGCTCTCTTATCACCTCTGGATCATTGCACAGCACCCAATCCAGCACAGCCAATCCCCTCGTGGGCTCAACAACCAGCTGTTCTAAAAAGCCATCCCTTAGACATTCTACAAATTCTCTCTCTTGAGGTCCATTACTAACCCGGTTTTTCCAATCCATTTTCATGTTAAAATCCCCAACAATTATGGCATCGCCTTTCTGACATGCCTTTTCTATCACCTGCTGTAATTTGTAATCCACATCCCAGCTGCTGTTTGGAGACCTGTATATAACTGCCATTAGGGTTCTTTTACCCTTGCTATTTCTTAACTCAACTCATAGAGACTCTACACCTTCCCATCCTAGGTCATCGCTTACTAATGATTTAATATTATTTTGGAAAGCATCAAGTTGGATAAGTCATTGGGACTGGACGAGTTGTACCCCAGGCTACTGTGGGAAGTGAGGGAGGAGATTGCTGAGCCTCTGGTGATGATCTTTGCATCATCAATGAGGATGGGAGAGGTTCCGGAGGATTGGAGGGTTGCGGATGTTGTTCCCTTATTCAAAAAAGGGAGTAGGAATAGCCCAGGAAATTATAGGCCAGTGAGTCTTACTTCAGTGGTTGGTAAGTTGATGGAAAAGATCCTGAGAGGCAGGATTTATGAACATTTGGAGAGGCATAATATGATAAGGAATAGTCAGCATGGCTTTGTGAAAGGCAAGTTGTGCCTTACCGAGCCTGACTGATTTGAATTTTTCGAGGATGTGACTAAGCACACTGATTAAGGTAGAGTCGTAGATCTATTTTATATGGACTTTACCAAGGCATTTGATAAGGTACCCCATGCAAGGCTTATTGAGAAAGTAAGGAGGCATGGGATCAAAGGGGACATTGCTTTGTGGATCCAGAACTGGCTTGCCCACAGAAGGCAAAGAGTGGTTGTAGATGGGTCATATTCTGCATGGAGTGGTGTGCCTCAGGGATCTGTTCTGGGACCCCTACTCTTCATGATTTTTATAAATAACCTGGATGAGGAAGTCATTGGATAGGTTAGTAAATTAGCTGATGACACAAAGGTTGGGGGTGTTGTGGATAGTGTGGAGAGCTGTCAGAGGTTACAGCGGGACATCGATAGGATGAGAAGTGGCAGATGGAGTTCAACCCAGATAAGTGTAAAGTGGTTCATTTTGGTAGGTCAAATATGATGGGAGAATATAGCATTAATGGTAAGACTGTTGGCAGTGTGGAGGATCAGAGGGATCCTGGGGTTAGAGTCTATAGGACACTCAAAGTTGCTATGCAGGTTGACTCTATGGTTCAGAAAGTATACGGTGCATTGACTTTCATCAATCGTGGGATTGAGTTTAAGAGCTGAGAGGTAATGTTGCAGCTATATAGGACCCTGGCCAGACCCCACTTGGAGTATTGTGTTCAATTCTAGTCGCCTCACTACAGGAAGGATGTGGAAGCCATAGAAAGGGTGCAGAGGAGATTTACAAAGATGTTGCCTGGATTGGGGAGCATGCCTTATGAGAATAGGTTGAGTGAACTCAGCCTTTTCTCCTTGGAGTGACAGAGAATGAGAGGTGACCTGATTGAGGTGTATAAGATGATGAGAGGCATTGATCGTGTGGATAGTCAGAGGCTTTTTCCCGGGGCTAGCACGAGAGGGCACAGTTTTAAGGTGCTTGGTAGTACGTACAGAGGAGATATCAAGGGTAAGTTTTTTACACAGAGTGGTGAGTGCATGGAATGGGCTGCTGGCAGCGGTGGTGGAGGTGGATACAATAGGTTCTTTTAAGAGACTCCTGGATAGGTACATGGAGCTTAGAAAAATAGAGGGCTGTGGGTAAAGCCTAGGTAGTTCTAAGGTAGGGACATGTTCGGCACAGCTTTGTGGGTTGTAGGGCCTGTATTGTGTTGTAGGTTTTCTATGTTTCTTATACACAGGGCCACACCACCCCCTCTGCCTACTAACCTATCCTTCCGAATCACTGTGAATCCTTGGATGTTTAGCTCTCAATGGCAGCCATCCTTTAGCCAAGTTTCAGTGCTAATGCCACTGCACCATTGGCCGGCTATTATTTTACGTGCTAAGGTCAATAAAATCGATGAAGCAAGGTCATAAACCATAAATTAATTTATGTACCATGGTAAGAGAGGCTTGAATTCTCATAACAATTTGTGAGTTTACAACTTCACAACCATGTAAGTTCATCAAGCAGACAGTACTTGTGAGTCAAGCTGTATGAACCTTTGGAGTTGCTGGTGGGCATTTGATTCTCTCATACGATGTCAGGGTAGTGGGGTATATCACAAGATCACCACAAGAGTAGGTCATTTGGCCCCTCAATCTTCCTGCACCATTCAATGTCATCATGGCTGATCTATTCTGGGTAACATACAAAATGCTTGAGGAACTTGGCAGGTCAGGATATATCTACGGAAAGGAATAAACAGTTAATGTTTCAGGCTAAGACCAATTGTTTTCTCTAACCTGTGGTAATTCCACCCCCTCTCTCTCCCCTTTTGTTTCTATTCCCCATTCTGCCTGCCCACTTACCATCTCTTCTCCTCACCTGACTATCACCTCCCCTGGGTGCCCCCTTCCTTCCCTTTCTCCCATGTTCCACTCTCCTCTCCTATCAGATTCTTTCTTCTTTTCCCCTTTATCTTTTCTGCCTATCACCTCCCAGCTTCTAACTTCATTCCCCCTCCCCACCCTCCCATATTTCTCCACAGCTGGTTTCACCTATCACTTTCCAGCTTGTACTTGTTCCCTTCCCTGACCTCCTTATTCCGGCTTCTTCCCCCTTCCTTTTTAGTCCTGATGAAGGATGTAGGCCTAAAATCTTGACTGTTTATTCTTCTCCATAGATGCTGCCTTACCTGCTGAGTTCCTCCAGCATTTTGTGTGTGTGTTACTTAAGGCTTCCAGCACCTTCAGAATCTCTTGTGTTTATGATCTATGCTGGGGTTCTTTTCTATGCCAGTTCCCCATAACCATTAATCCTTTGATGTTCAAATGTTTATTTATCTTCACCTTGAATCTAGGAGGATCTACCCAAGGCCCAACGTATTGACACAATCATAAGAAAGGCATGCCAGTGAAATGAATGCTAACATTGCATTTGCCTTCCTTACTACCAACTCAGCTTGCAAGTTAGCCTTTAGGGAATCCTGCCCGAGCACTCCAAGACCCTTCGCACCTCTGATTTCAGAATTTGCTCCCTATTTAGAAAATAATCTGCCTCCTTATTCTTCTACCAAAGTGCATTAGCATACAGTTCCCTATCCTATATTTCATCTGCCTCTTTGCCCATTCTCTCGATCTATATAGATGAAGTTGCATGAAGGGTAAATCTCCAAAAAGCCTTTACAGTGCTGGTTGAAATCTCACTTTCTAAAGGTGAAGTGTGGACAAGCATCGACTGGCAGCTGAGGTTGCATCATAGACCTTTGAAATGATAAGCTAGTTTCTTTTATCTCTTCACTGAATGATTAGAAAAGGATTTTATTTGATTTTTTTTTCACTACAGATCAAAGTTCTACTACGTTAATACATTTCCCTTCATCTGCCACTAACACTCCAAAAGTTTTAAGACTTACCACAATCTCTAGAACAGCCTCTAATTGTGCAGATATTCATCTTTCTTTTAAACTGAGGTTTGCATTGGATGCTGTTGAAGATAATACAATCTACTCCTGGCTCCAGCGAGCCCTGAAAGTGCGGTTTTCTCTGCAAGTCCTTTCTTTATCTCATTCATGGATAATGGTCTGTCCCAACTGCTCTGAAGAAGCTGGTGCTGAGTTCACTTCCTGAATGGTGTACAAAATAAATAAGCTCTCACTCAACATCAGCAAAACCAAAGTGCTAAATTATTGACTACAGAAGAAGCCAGAGGCCTAAGAGCCAGTCCTCATGAGGAGATCGGAGGTAGAGAGAGAGTCACTCTAAATTCCTTGCCGTTATCATTTCAGAAGATCAGTCATGGAACCAGCAAGTAAGTGCCTTACAAAGAAGGCACGGCAGTGCTTTACCACCTTTGTAGAAGTTTGCGTAGATTCAATATGTCATCTACGACTTTAACAAATGCACAGTGGAGAGTATTCTGACAGTTTGCTTCACATCCTGGTATAGAAACACCAATATCACAACAGATGCTGCAGAATAAAACATACAAAATGCTGGAGGAGCTCAGCAGGTCAGTCAGCATCTATGGAAATGAATAAACAGTAGAAATTTCAGACTGGTCTCACCAATGCCTAGGGTGGGAAATCTACAAAAATTGGTGGATACAGCCCAGTTCATCACAGGCAAGTCAAGTCTATGTCTCTTACCACAATCCCCACCATTGTGCCCATTTACAAGGAACGCTGTCACAAAAAAGCAAAATCAAGGACCCCCACCATCCAGGCATACACTCCTTTCACTACTACTATTGGGAAGGGGGTACAAAGAGTATCAAGTCCTTTGACACCAGGTTCAGGGAAGCAGCATCCAACCTCAAGGACCCCCACCATCCAGGCCATGCTCTCTTCTTGCCACTGCCATCAGACAGGAAGTACAGGAGTCTTGGGTCCCACACCACAAGGTTCAAGAACAGTTGATGCCCTACTACCATAAAGCTCTTGAACCTGTGTGGATAACTTCACTCACCTCAACTCTGAACTAATTCCACAACTTAAAGTCTCACTTTTAAGGGTTCTACAATTCACGTTCCCTGTATTATTTATTTTTTTTTTTATTTACGCAATTTGGCTTCTTTTGCACATTGATCTTTATCTGTTTGTGTATAGTCTTTTCATAAATATTGTTTCTTTAATTACCTGTAAATGCCTGCAAGAAAATAAATCTCAAAGTAGTAAATGGTGACGTGTGTAATTGATGATAAACTTTTGATTTAAAATATTACAGTTCCTATCATTAGATCATTGGAAGCAGAGTAATAGGATTCAGACCCAAACAAAAGTATTGAACATAAGAAATTAAGACAAGCAAACTCAAGTAGCAAATGCTGCAACTGTGCATCACTCTCAGATAAGCTCATTGCATTTTATGCATGCTTTGAAAATATATTAGTGTTGGTTTATTATTGTCACATGTGCCAAGATGCAGTGAAAAGCTTGTCTGGCATACCTTTTGTACAGATCCAATAATCACTACACAACACATTGAACTAGAGTCAGGTAACACAGCAACAATGCCAAATCAAGTAAAAGCTACTGTATTTGATAACGTGCAAGATCATAATGAGGTGGATTGTGAAGCCAACAGCCCATCTGATCATACAGGTCTGTTCAAGAGTGATAACTGTGAGATAGAAGCTGTCCTTGAGCCTGGTAGTATGTTTCAGGCCCTTGAAACATACTAACGGTAGATACTGACGAGGATGGGGGTAATCTAAGGGGTTGACCATTTACATGGGAGCTGTGGTGGAATAACTTCTTTCAGAAGGTAGTGAAACTTCAGAGTACTCTACACAAGGGAGATGTGGAGGCAAAGTCTTTGAAGGTGGTTCAGATAGATTTCTGGGCTGTTGCGGAATCAAGGGTCATGGGAAACGGACAGGAAATTGAAGTAGAGGTTAGATGGATCAGCCAATTTTGTAGTAAGCGGTAAAGCAGGCATTGGGGCCACATAGTCAATTCCCGCTCCTATTTCTTGTGCTTCAGTTAGGTGGCCTCTACCTCAATCAAAATTCGTATGCTATTGAAAACATCTGACCTTTAAGGCACTGACATCGGAGGTGTTAATTTTTAGCCCAGAACAGCAGTGTTAGAACAGCCTACAATATCTGTGCTGAACCATTTCAAATGGAACTAAATCACTTCTGCCTACACGTGATCCATATCCCTCCATTCACTGCATATTCATGTGCCTAACAGGTTCTTAAATGCCACTGTCGTAACTGTGTCCACACTTTAAGGCACATTCCAGGCACTCACCACAAATTAAAAAAAAAATCTTACCCTATACACCACCTTTAAAACCCTCTCACCTTAAATGCATGCCCTCTACATTTCTTTCCTGGGAGAATGTTTCTGTCTACCCTGTCTATAATTCAAGTAATTTTATAAACTTCTAAAAGGTAATATGGGCATGCTATGTTGGCACTTGAACGTGTGGCAACACTTGTGAGCTGCCCCCTGCATATCCTTGGGTTGTATTAGTTGTTAATGCAAAAGAAGTCTTCTCCGAGGATCATCCACTTGTGGTGGAGAGGTTTGTGTGCTCTTGAGATCCAAAAATGCCATCTGGAGCTCAGCTCCTGGCAGTGCCACCAATGGTGGTAACCTCGTGGGGTTGGTTCCAGACAAAGAGCAATCCAATCAAAATCACGGTGGCACAGAATGCAAGGTAATTGGGGACCCTTCACTGCCATTGTGATGTGTCCTCATCCCTCGCCAGCTCCACCACAGTGATTTTGATGTATTTCACTGCATATTTCGATGTATAAGCACTAAATCAATGAATGTGGTTACTAAGAGGCCTGGCTAGGGTGGATGTGGAGAGGACGTTTCAATACTGGGAGAGTGTAGGGTTCAGTCTCAGAATAAAGGGACATCTCATTAGTACAGAAATGAAGAAGAATTTCTTTTGCCAAAGGGTGGTGAATCTGTGGAATTTATTGTGCAAGATGGCTGTGGAGGCCAGGTCACTGGGGATATTTAAAGCGGAGGTTGATGGGCTATGGGGAGAACGCTGGAGAATGGGGTTGAAGAGGGAATATAAATGAGCTACAATGATTGATAGAGCAGGCTCTACTGGCCCAATGGCCTAATTCTGCTCCTAAGTTTTATGGTCTTGTGGACTCCCCTCAACCTCCAATGGTCCAGAATAAACAACAAGTTTGTCGAAAGTCTTGTTTTCACCTCAAATTTTGTAATCAACCAATTCTCTAAGGTCAAGGGTTAAGAGATCAGAGGTTAATTCTGTTTACCTCATGCAGGATTGCAGCAGTATACAACAATTTAGGGTTTTACCTGTTCCAAAACACACATCCGTTTTTACTCCATCTCCCCTTCTTGGATGAGACTAAGGGGACTGTAGTTTGATACAAAACATGTCCATTCCAAACTTATCCATCAGTTAATTTTAATCATTCTTTCAAAGTTTAGATTTTCAAAATTCAAAGCTAATTTATTATCAAAGTACATATAAATTCAGTGGCCACTTTATTAGGTACCTTCTGTACCTACTGAAAGTATGTTTGTGGTCTTTTGCTGCTGTAGCCCATCCACTTCAAATTTTGACGTATTGTGAGTTCAGACATGCTGTCCTGCACACCATTGTTATAATGCATGGTTATTTGAGTTAACGCGACTTTCTTGTCAACTTGAAAAATTCTGGCCATTCTCCTCTGACCTCTCTCTTTAACAAGGTGTTTTCACTCACAGAACTGCCACTCACTGGATGTTTTCCTGTTCTTTGCACACCTACTACTCTATGTGTATTTTTTTTTAAACGCCTACTACTGACACCCCCCCCCCCCATACTTTCCTCCAATCATCTTAAAGTTATGCCCCTCCATATTAGCCATTTCCACCATGGGTAAAAGTCTCTGGCTGTCCGCTCAATCTATATCTCTTATCATCTTGTACACATCTGTCAAGACACCTCTCATCTTTGTTCCAAAGAGAAAAGACATATTCTCCAAACCAGGCAGCACCCAGGTAACTTCTGTATTTTTTTTTGACTGTATACAGGTTTATAAAACTATGAGGGACAATATCAGGCTCCTGAATTGTCATGCGTAACTTCATGCAACATTACTCTGAACCGATTCTATGACCAACAGACTCACTTTCAAGGATTCTATACAACTCATTCTCAATGTTACTTTTATTTGCACAGTTGTATAGTAGTGTTTGTCAGTCCTGGTCTGTTTATTTACAGTTTTTTTTGTAAAATTCTATTGCATTTCTTTTTTCCTGTAAATGACTGCAGGAAAATGAATCTCAGCATTGTCTATGGTAACACATATATACTTCAATCTACCATATATACTTCAATCTACCTATTCTCCTGCCTTCTCCATGTAACTTTTGATATACTTACTAATCAAGAACCTATCAATCTCCACTTTAAATATACCCAATGACCTGTCTGTAGCGACAAATTCAAAAGATTCACCACATTCTAGTTAAAGAAATTCTTTTCCACCTCTAGTCTAAAGGGACATCCTTCTATTCTGAGGCTGTGCCTTCTGGTCCTAGACTCCAGCACTATTGAAAACATCGCCTCCTTGTCCACTCTACCTCAGTCTTTCAACATCCAATAGGTTTCAATGTGATTTTTCTCTTCCCCCCCCCCCCCCCCCATTCTTCTAAACTGCAGTGAGTGCAGGCCCAGAGCCATCAAACACTCCTCATATATTTCATTCACAGGATCATTTTCATGAACCTCGTCTGGATCCTTTCTAAAGCTGGCTCAAAACATTATAGGTTCAAGTACCAATGAATATCTTTGATGGGGTAAGCCTTCTCTATCACATTGGAGTATCAGTCTGATTTTAGCGCTCAAGTTAGACTTGAACCTTTAACCTTCTGACTTTGCTCAGAATCATACATAACACCATGCTTACCTTCGGACAATCTTCATTTGATCAATGCTGTTGGCAACATTTAGGATAATAAACTGATCATGGGATTGTGAGTAGTTTTGGCCTCATATCTAAGATGTGCTGGTATTGGTATGGCTCCGGAGGAGATTCTTGAAAATCATTATGTAAATGAAAGGATTAACATTATGAAGTGTATTTGAAGGTGCTGGCACTGAATTTGCTGGAGTTTAGAGAAATGGAGGCGGATGGGAAGTCTCAATGAACTCTACTGAATACTGAAAGGCCTAGATAGATTGGACATTTAGAGAGTGTTTCCTATAGTTTATGGAAGCACAGCTTCAGAATAGAAGGACGTCTCTTTAGAACAGAGATGAGGAGGGATCTCTTTAGCCAGAGGAGGGAGAATCTGTGAAATTCTTTGCCACAGATGACTGTTGAGGACAAGCCAAAGGGGATCATGTATTTAAAGCAGGGGTTGATAAGTTCTTGATTAGCAAGTGTGTCAAAGGGTTCTTAAGGTTACCATAGCTGGGGTTGGGGAGGGTATTGGGATAAGCTCCAACTACCTATTAAATGCTCCCAATGGCATGCATCTCAAATAGCCTCTGACAACTAAGTCCAGCTCCTGGCCTTCATGTGTGGCTTAGCTACTAAGCCTGGCAGAACTGTTTCTAATGACAGAAGAAGGGGCAAAGGCTGGTTAATGGTGCCTTAAAACCACTTGCTTCGGGCAAATGGGGCTCATCTGCTGTGGTTGGCAGCTCATCTATTAGAAGGAAAACTCTGATCTCAAACCTCTGCTGCTTTGTGGCTATACCTACTCATGGGGAAGGGTTCAGGAGTAAACTCCAAAGAAAAATCCAGAGCTGGAGTTCCTAAGGCAGTCCTACGTTGAGTTCAGCACTGATTGACAACTCCTGCAATGCATCAGTATCAGTCTCTGTTGATCCTTTAGATTCATCAGGTGCATGGAGAGGGCGAGTCTGCTGTATGGGCATCTCTGTATGGTACTGCCTTGGCTTATATATAACATAGACGTCCAGGATTCATCATCCATGGTTGACCACGGCCAATGGAAGGCCTCAAAGGTTACAGAGAATGGGGTTGAGAGGGATGATAGATCAGCCATGATGGAATGGCAGAGCAGACTCAATTGGCCTGCTGGCCTAATTCTGCTCCTATGTCTTATGGTCTTATCCCATTTGCCCTCAAAATGTCCATATCCCTCTATTCTCTGCATATTGTCTTGGAGTATTGTATTCCGTTCTTGCCTCATTATAGGAAGGACATAGAAGCTTTAGAGAAGGTACAGAGGAGATTTACCAGGATACAGACTGGACTAGAAAGCATGTCTTGAGCATAGATTGAGCGGGCTAGGGCTTTTCTTTTTGATGAGAAGGAAGGTGAGAGTTGACTTGACAGAGTCAACTCAACAAGATGGTAAGAGACATAACTGAGTGAACAGACAGAGACTTTTTCCCAGGGTGGAAATAGCTAATACAAGGAGGCATAATTTAAAGTTATTTGAGGGAAAGTATGGGGGGGGGGGGTTATCAGGGGTATGGTTTTTTTACACAAAGAATGGTGGGAGCATGGAAAGTCCTGCCAGGGATTGTGGTAGAGGCAGATACATTAGGGACATTCAAGAGTCTCTAAGATAGGGGCATGAATGATAGATAAATGAAAGGCTATGTAGGTAGGAAGGGTTGGATGATCATAGAGTGGGTTAAAAGGTTGGTACAACATTGTGAGCTGAAGGGCCTGTACTATGCTGTAATGTTCTTGTTCTGAATCTAAATCAGCCCAAGATTTCATTGGTGTTGGTGGGAGCTTCCTGTGTACTAGTTGGTTGCTATATCATTTACTCTAAACAGTGACTGTCAGACAGAAGCCTAACATCCCACATCAGCAGGTTCAAGAACAGCTACTTCCCTTTAACCATTTGGTTCTTGATCCAACCTGCACAACTGCAATCTCTACCTCAATAAAGCAACATCAAGAACAGCTTGCAATAAAATTGACCTTTTTTATTCTAGTGTTCTTTCTTATAAAAATTGCATATAACTTGTGTTTTTCTTGTGAATGCTGTTGACTCAGTCAGCTCCATTATGGATGGATCTAACCTTCCCACCGAGAGCATCTTGAAGAAGGTGGCATCCATCATTAAGGAGTGCCACCACTTAGGCCATGCCCTCTTCTTATTGCTAGCATCAGGGAGAAGGGATAGGATCCCACACTCAGTGTTTCAGGAACAGCTCCTTCCCCTTTGGCATCAAATTTCTTAATGTTTCATTAACTCATGAACACATCTCACTATTCCTCTTTAGCAATATTTTTTTATACTGTAACTTATAGTTTCTTATATATCACTGCCACAAAACAGCAAATTTCATGATCTATGTCAGTGATAATAAACCTGATTCTGATCACGCTGTGCTTCTGCTAGTAACTTTTCATTGTACCTGTGCATACATGTACGTGTGTAGATGACAATAAACTCAACTCTGATTTTGTCTTTGCTAAGTTTGTTGGTCAGAAAGCAATTGAGAATCCTGTTATGAAAGTCACTGCAGAGAAGTATTTTTATTTCTCTTTCTATAGTTGTTTTGCAAACATTGCTGATATAGTTTGTTACCTGGTTTTGCTTCTGTCAAGAAATGCTTTGTCTTTGCTGGGTGTGATTCCTCTGATATTTCTAAAGAATGATTAGCTTTATTTGTCACATACATCGAGACATCAAAACATACAGTGAAATGCGTTGTTCACATGAACAACCAGCACAGTCTCAGCATGTACAGGGAGCTTCCGTCACCAACACATACGTCTTTGGTATGTGGCAGGGAACTGGAGCATCAGAGAAACCCCACACAGGAACAATGTACAATCTCCTTGCAGATAGCAGTGGGAATAGAATCTGTTTGCAGGCACTAAAATTATTATGCAATGTGATGTTACCATGTCACCCCAAATCTTCTGTTAACTTGTTCAGTGGACCTCCCCAACCATGTATGCGAGCTCTAAGAGTATAACTGGAGATTTCATCAGTTTTCTCTCCTCTTTTGTGCGAATGTCTGCCCACTGCACTCTGGATAATTTTCAATTTTCATGGATTCTGGGAAGGCCTACACTTGCTGTCCATCCATAGTTTCAGAGGGCAGTCAGCAAAACAAGTCCTTGACTTCAGGAAGTGAGGTTGGTCCCAAGGTAGAGATGGTTGATAACTTCAGGTTCTTCGGTGCAAGCAGCACCAATGGCTTGCCCTGGTCCAACCATGAAGATAACATGGCTAAGTAACCGCAAAAGCACCTCTACTTCCCCCGAAGGCTAAGGAAAGACAATGAGAGGTAATGTTGCAGATATATAGGACCCTGGTCAGACCCCACTTGGAGTACTGTGCTCAGTTCTGGTCGCCTCACTATAGGAAAGATGTGGAAACCATAGAAAGGGCGCAGAGGAGATTTACAAGGATGTTGCCTGGATTGGGGAGCATGCGTTATGAGTGAACTCAGCCTTTTTTCCTTGGAGCGACGGAGGATGAGAAGTGACCTGATAGAGGTGTATAAGATGAGAGGCATTGATTGTGTGGATAGTCAGAAACTTTTTCCCACGGCTGAAATAGCTAGCATGAGAGGGCACAGTTTTAAGGTGCTCAGAAGTAGGTACAGAGGAGATGTCAGGGGTAAGTTTTTCCATGCAGAGAGTGGTGAATGCGTGGAATGGGCTGCTGGTGATGGTGGTGGAGACGGATACAATAGGGTCTTTCAAGAGACTCCTGGACAGGTACATGGAGCTCAGAAAAATAGAGGGCTATGGGTAACCCGAGGTAATTTCTAAGGTAAGGACATGTTCGGCACAGCTTTGTGGGCCAAAGAGCCTGTATTGTGCTGTAGGTTTTCTATGTTTCTATGAAATTTTGCATGCCTCTATTGACACTCCCCAAATTTTATAGATGCATCACAGTTTGATATGGAAATTGCTCTTCCCAAGACTGTACAGAGTTTTAGAGTTGTGGACACAGCTTAGTGCATCATGGAACCCAGCCTCCCTTCCATGGACTCTGTCTACACTTCTTGCTGCCTCTGCCATAAGAGTTAGGATGTTACATTGAAGTTGTATAAGCCATTGGTGAGGCCAAATTTAGAGTACTGTGTGCAGCCTAGTCACCTACCTGCAGGAAAGTTATCAATAAGATTGAAAGAGTACAGAGAAAATTTACAATGATGTTGCTGGGACTTGATTTATAAAGTTTGAATAGGACTTAATTCTCCTGTGCTCCAAGGAATAAAGGTGGGTGGGTGGAGGAGGGTGGATGAAGTGAGAAGCTGGGAGGGGAGAGATGGCAGAGGTAAATGGCTGAAGGAGATTGGGACTGAGATTGGAAATGGATCAGCCATAATGAAATGGCGGAGCAAACTCGATGGGCTAACTGGCATAATTCTGCTCCTATATCTAATGGTCTTCAAGTTCGTCTGGGTGAACATCACCAAGAATGGCCAGAAAACAAACCAATGCCTCTACTTCCTCAGGAGGCTGAGGAAATTTGGCATATTGCCTTTGACTATCACCAATTTGTATTGACACACCACAGAAAACATCCTAACTGCACGTGATCGCAAACAAGTGCAGAGAGCTGTGCAGAAAGCTCAGCACGTCACAGGAGCCCGTCTCTCCTCCATACTCTCCGCATCTCACTGGCTCAGTGAAGCAGCCAGCATAATCAAAGTCTCCACCCACACTGGATATTCTCTCTTCTCTCCTCTTCCATCAGGCAGACGATACAAAACCCTGAAAGTACAAACCACCAGGCTCAAGGACGGCTTCTATCCCACTGTTATAAGATTATTGAATGGCTCCTAGTACAATAAAATGGATTCTTAACCTCACAATCTACCCTGTGGTGACTATACACCCTATTGTCTGCTTGCACTGCACTTTCTGTGTAACTGTAACACTTAGTTATTGTTTTCCCTGTACTACCTCAACGCACTGATGTGATGAAATGATCCATATGGATGGCATATGTTTCACTGTATATGATGTGACAATAATGAACTGATTTACCAGTTTACCTCCTGAGTAAGAAGTTGGGAGCAGAAAGGTGGTAGAGGTAAAAGGCTGAAGAACAAGGAATCTGATTGTAGAGTGGAACGTGGGAGAAAGAAAAGGAGGAGGGGTACCAGCGGGAGGTTATAGGCAGGTGAAGAGAAAGGGTAACAGGGGAGACAGGTTGAGGAATGGGGAGAAATTACCAGAAGTTAGAGAGATCGATGTTCGTGCCATCATGTTAGAATGGCAATGGGAAATTGAAATGAAATGGGAAATCCAGCTTTTAGTGGTGGATTGAGATCCAAATCTGAATCTAATGAAATGATATGTATGGATGGCCTCAGTACAATAAACTGATTTACTAACATCTGACCAAAGTCAGAGTGGATGCCCTGATCATGGACAGAATCCCTATAGTTTTCCCTACAGTTATAAGACTATAGGTTCATGAAAATAATTCCGCGAAGAATGTACTGGTTGATGTATGGTGGCTCTGGGCCTGTACTTGCTGGAGTTTAGAAGAATGGTTTGGGTGGGGGGGGGGGGGGAGGAGTTCTCATTGAAACCTATAGCATATTGAAAGGTCTAGATAGAGTGAATGTGGAGAGGATATTTCCAATAGTGGTGGAGTCTAGGACCAAAGGGCACAGCTTTAGAAAAGAAGGCCATCCCTTTTGAACAGAGATGAGGAGTAATTTCTTTAGCCAGAGAGTGGTGAATCTGTGGAAATTCACTGCCACAGGTGGCTATGGAGGACAGCTCAGTAGATATATTTATAGCGGAGGTTGATCGGTTCTTGATTAGTAACAGCATTAAATGTTGTCAAGAGGAGGCAGGAGAACCGGATTGAGTATGAAAATAGATCAGCTATGATCGAATAGCGGAGCAGCCTCGATGGGCCAAATGGCCTAATTCTGCTTTATGGTCACCTAACAGCATGAATTGAATTGGCTACTGATTGGGAGTGGGAATCCTGACTGTGTTCACTTATCCTTTGCTCTCTTCCATTTCTGTAACACTGGAAAATATTCAAAGTCTTAAGGTGAGATGTTAAGAATCTATATGGTCTTGTGCCATGGTGTACACAGTCACTGGGTAGGGTCCAAAACTAACACGATCATGCAACTCTTCTGTCAGAACTGAAATAGCAGGCTGTTGCATTCAGAGAAATGAAAGGGGTCCCTGGAGGGCGAGAAGGAACAATGTATGGAACATAATACATCTGGGAATGAATCCAATTTAGACAGCACAGGAGTACAGGCTGACCACCTCCGCCCTTTGACAGCTGAAGCCTCCTCACGGTAGATGGCCTCCAATTCCCAATGGGCTCCCCCTTGCCTCCTGCCTCAATTGGTACTAATTAGGCAAACGCTTGTTGGCTAAACCACAGAAATTATACCAAGCTGTTGTGGTAGGGTGGGTGGGCGTTTTCATCAGGAGACCAGACAGTGAGGCGGCATCTGACCTGCGACTGAGGGCTCTCCTGCCTCAGGAACAGAAGCACCTCATTGCTGACAGCTCTTTGTCGCGGACTTGAAGGTGGGGATGGAGGAACTGTTAGAACAAAGGGATCAGGATGAAAACCCTGCATCAGGGCATTCAAACAAAGGAACAGCAGCAACTATAGCTCCAAGTGTGTGGGTTCTTGATTTATAAAGGTGCTGGAAGTTACCAGAAGCCAGGAGAATGGGGTTGAGAGGGATGGCATGGCAGAGCAGACTCAACGGGCCAAATGACCTATGTCTTATAACTTTATGGCCTTATAATGGGTTCATGAAACTTGGAATAGGTTCAGTCAGGGCATTGGATCTTTGGACAAACGTGTTCACATCGGGCAGAACATAATCAGTTGATCGGGACCAATGGGCTGAAAAACGGTAAAGGTAATTTAATGCAGACAAGTGTGAGGTGTTGCAGTTTGGGAGGACAAACCGGGATAGGACTTACACAATCAATGGTAGGGAAGTGAGGAGTGCAGTAGAACAAAGGGATCTGGGAATACAGATCCATAATTCCTTGAAGGTGGTGTCACAAGTAGATAGGGTCACAAAGACAGCTTTTGGCACACTGGCCTTCATAAGTCAAAGTATTGCGTACAGGAGTTGGGATGTTATGTTGAAGTTGTATAAGACATCGGTGACATCAAATTTGGAATATTGTGCATAGGTCTGGTCATCTACCTATAGGAGAGATGTCAATAAGATAGAAAGTGGACATTGAAAATTTATGAAGATGTTGCTGGGTCTTGAGAACCTGAGTTATAGAGAAAGGTTGAATAGGTTAGGACTTTATTCCCTGGAGCATAGGAGAATGAGGGGAGATTTGATAGAGGTATATAAATTTATGAGGGGTAAATACAAGGAGGAGTTTTCCTCTGATTGGGTGAGAGGTCAGAGATTAAGGGTGAAGGGTGAAATATTTAAAGGGAACCCCAGGAGCAACTCCTCACTCAGAGGGTGGTGAGAGTGTGGAACGAGCTGCCAGTGGCAGTGGTGGATGCAGGGTCGATTGTAACATTTAAGAGAAGTTTAGCTAAGTACAAGGATGGGAGGGTTATGGAGGGCTATGGTCCAGGTGCCGGTCGATGGGACTGGGGAGAATAGAAGTTTGGCATGTACTAGACGGGCAGAATGCCTGTTTCTGTGTTGTGGTATTCTATAGCATTAACTGCAGCTGGGAACAATATTCAGGGGCAGAGAGTGGTCAATGAGGAGGCGAGGTGGACGCCGTGTCTGGAAGTCGATGATAGGACTGCTCTCACAAATTCTAATCAGCATGCGGAAGGAAAAGTTAATACCCATACTTAAACACCAAATAGAGTTCTTTGAAGTAACATTAAACAGCTTTATTTTCATATCGGTTTTAAAATGTAAAAGAAATGCTTGTACTAATATATAAAAATAAGGAGGTACTAGCAAGAAACCCAAACAGCAGAGTTTTATGGGCTGTGACACTCTGTAGTGGGAATGGGACATAGCTTGCTCTGCAGAGCCCGACAGCCTGGAAGATTTTAACGTTACTGCATCGTGACAACACACACGGGCAGGCTTAAGGAGTAAAGAAAGTTGGGGTGGTAAGTGGGGAGGGGGGAATTCCCTGTTTTTTTTTAAAAAGTCACTTTTGGTTGGAGCAGTGGTTATTTAATTTTAAAAGGAAAACGGAATGAAGCCGAGCGTCAGCCAAGCTTTTTTTTGAAGCCACAATCAGCTCGTAGTGTTTTTTTAGTATAAAATCAGCCTTGTGCAAAGGAAACCAATGGCGGCTGCATGCCAAATTCATACCATCTGTTGTCCTCAATTTGGCAAGCTCATGGAGCCTTTAATTAATTAGACAAAGTAGTTACTATTGCTGGTACACTGTTAATTTGCAACTGTTTGGTTTTACTTTGGAGTACTGACCATAAATTTTTGTTGTCTAACCGGATAAAGAAAGGAGGGAGGGAAAGGGGCAAAGAGAAAATCAAATGGCAACTGCAAAAAAAAGCGATTATGCAGTTATTAAATTAAAAAGTGCCAGCAACCTCTGAAGCTGTGGGAGTTTAAAAAGAAATGATATATTGTTGTTAAAGTACCAAATCTCCAAATTAATAGATCTGAAAGCTCTTAAAGAATCTACACTCTGACCCACACTGAGCAGATATTCATTGCTAACATTAAAAGAGATATTTCTGTTTAAAAAATATGAATATTTTTGTAGTTTGTGCTTATTCTTAAAACTACAGTGTACCGCCTCTTAAAGAAGTATCAACACTGACGCGCACTGAACAAGAATGTTCATCACTAACGTTAAAATAAATAACTCTGTGCTTATTCTTAAAAATTCAGGTGCACTGCTCTTGAGGAAAAGGGGTTTGGGGCCCGGGCAATGAACTGTGGAACAAAAGTGAGTTAACAGCAAACATAAGAGAAACCAGGAGAGGATGCAAGACAGGATGGACATCAAGGCAGAAATGAATGGCAGAAAAGTGAAGGGGTAAAGAAAGAAATAGGATATAAAGAAGAGAAAATAGAATGTTAAAAATTTATTAGAAATGAATGGTGCAGAGCATGAGGGGGGAAAAGATTAAAATGAGATTAAAAATTCATGTAAATAAAATGAGCGGTGTGAATGACAGGAGAACAAATTAAGATAAAAAGTAGTCGGAGAAGGAACTGATAAATAAACAAATTTAAAACTATGAGAGAGACCAAGGAACAGACTGATAGTCACATACAGTAAATTCCATTTGATAACACTGTTGCCTGTGGGTTCTCAGGTAATTTTTTGGTACAATGTTTGCGCTTTGCAAAGCCAGAAAATTGCAAGGAAAGAGTCAGTGACACCATCATTTCGCCTGGATCTCACCTGAAGAACTGAGCTGTTCAGCTAGCCTGCTGCAGTCACACTAGATCCCAAAAGGGGAGATGTGACCTGCTGCACAGTACTCAACCCCCCCATCAGATCAGCTGGCTCTACTCCACCACTGTCTTCAGGTAAATAAATCTCTGTTGCCCCATAGATATTATTGTAGAAAGTTAAAAACAAAATCATCTGGCCACTTTAGAAATAATCATCATGGCAACCACGGTCATACAACAATCCCAACCCCCTCCCACCAAAAGAAGAATCGAGCGGCAGAGTTCGACCCCTCCTCTGCATAACTTAGGTCATTGTGGGTCTCTGGAAGGCTCCCAGCTCCTGCGGGATATGGAGACATTCTAGACTCCCTATTTAAGATGCTGATACGTTAGGAACCTTGGAAATCCCTGGATATCGACTTCTGATGTAAAAAGGGAGAGAGTGTCTTTGGAGCGAGGTCACTTCCAACTCCATTGCCGCCACATCGCAGTGTGGTCTTCAGATAAAAAAGGAAATGGGATAGAGGACATAATTGCTTCCTGGCTTACAAACATTACCCATTATTAAAAAAACATCAACCAAAAATTCCTTTCTTTTTCTTCTTCTGCTTCAGGGTGTTTCGATTTGAATTGCTCAGGGCTGCTGGAGGAAGACGCTTTCGAGGCACCTGAAAGGGAGCACAAGATATTGACAGTGAGCCATCAATGAAATATTTGTAACCTTCAAAGTCAAAGTAAATTTATTATCAAAGTTTGTCTGCTTCACCATATACCACCTTGAGACTAATTTCTTGCAGGTGCTTATAGGAAAATGAAGAAATACAATAAAATTTATTTAAAAACTATGCATGACTGAAGACTGACAAACAACTAACGTGCAAAAGAAGAGAAACTGTACAAATTGAAAGTTCATGAGTTGTAGACTCATGAGCTTTGAAAGTGAGTCTGTAGGTTGTGGAATCAGTTCAGAGTTGAGGTGAAGGAGGACAGGTTATTCAGGAGTCCGATATTTGTAGGGTAATAACTGTTCTTGAACCTTCAGTTTGAGGCCTAAGACTCCTGTACCTCCTGTCTGATGGTAGCAGTGAGAAAAGAGCATAGCCTGGTTGATGGATGCTGCTTTCCTGTGGCAGTGCTGCTTGTAAAGATGTTCAATGGTGGGGAGAGCTTTGTCTCTGGTGGACTGGGATGTACCAACAGTTTCTGTAGACTTTTCCATTCCTGGGCATTGTTGTTCCCATACCAGGCCGTGATGCAACCAATCAGCAAACTCTCCACTGTGCGGCTACAGAAGTTTGTCAAAGTTTTAGACAATCTAAGCAAACTTCTATGAAAGATGAGGTGCTGTCGTGCAAACACGAGGAAATCTGCAGATGCTGGAAATTCAAACAACACACACAAAATGCTGGTGGAACACAGCAGGCCAGGCAGCATCTATAAGGAGAAGCACTGTTGACGTTTTGGGCCGAGACTCTTCGTCAGGACTAACTGAAAGGAAAGATACTAAGAGATTTGAAAGTAGTGGGGGAGGGGGAAATGCAAAATGATAGGAGAAGACCGGAGGGGGTGGGATGAAGCTAAGAGCTGGAAAGTTGATTGGCGAAAGTGATACCGAGCTGGAGAAGGGAAAGGATCATGGGACGGGAGGCCTCGGGAGAAAGAAAGGGGGGGGGGGGGGAGCACCAAAGGGAGATGGAGAACAGGCAGGGTGATGGGCAGAGAGAGAGAAAAAAAACAAACAACTAAATATGTCAGGGATGGGGTAAGAAGGGGAGGAGGGGCATTAACGGAAGTTAGAGAAGTCAATGTTCATGCCATCAGGTTGGAGGCTACCCAGCCGGTATATAAGGTGTTGTTCCTCCAACCTGAGTGTGGCTTCATCTTGACAGTAGAGGAGGCCATGGATAGACATAACAGAATGGGAATGGGACGTGGAATTAAAATGTGTGGCCACTGGGAGATCCTGCTTTCTCTGGTGGACTGAGCGTAGGTGTTCAGCGAAACGGTCTCCCAGTCTGCGTTGGGTCTCGCCAATATATATAAGGCCACACCGGGAGCACTGGACACAGTATACCACACCAGCCGACTCACAGGTTAAGTGTCGCCTCACCTGGAAGGACTGTCTGGGGCCCTGGGGCTGTAGTGCCTTCTTATCGTTTTCTCTCCTCATCCCTGAATACCATTGGCTGCCAGGGCATGCTGGGAAGAGAGTCTCTCCTCTGTCCAACAGGCGGCTCATCTAGGGTACGTGCACAGAGCAAGTGGAACAGAGTGTTCCGAGATACCGAAGGCCAATAAAGGAATGGCAATAAAAATTCTTGTCTTGAGAATGGAGAGAACAGAGAGTGCAGAGGGGGAATCTGTGGAGCAAAACCACTAGGTAGCAAGAGGTAGCATCCGTGGAGGGAAATGAATGGTCAATGCTTTGTGTCGATCCCTTCCTATGGACTGTAGGAAGAGCAAAGAGATTTAAAACAGAGGTTGATAGCTACTTGATTAGTAAGGTTATGGGGAGAAGGCAGGAAAATGGGGTTGAGAGGTATAATAAATCAGCCATGGTGAGGGGAGATTTGATAGAGATATACAAAATTATGAGGGGCATTGGGTAAATGCAAGCAGGCTTTTCCCACTGAGGTTGGGTGAGACTAGAACGAGAAGTAACTTTTAGGGTGAAAGATGAAATATTGAAGGGGAACCTGAGGGATTTTTCTTCACTCAGAAGGTGGTGAGAGTGTGGAATGAGCTGCCAGTGGAAGCGATGGTTACAGCTTTGATTTCAACATTTTAAGAGAAGTTTGAAGTACCTGGATGGAAGGAGTATGGAGAGCTATGGTCGAGGAATAGGATGATGGGACTAGGTAGAATAAAAGTTCATCTCTGAGCAGCCTGTTTCTGTGCTGTAGTGCTCTATGGTTCTATGTGAGGAAGAGAGGTGAGGGGAAAGGATGGAGCATGGGCTGGAGCTGGCATGTATCAGGTTGATGCAAGTGAGGAAAATCAGAATCAGGTTTATTGTCACAGTTGTCTGTCATGTAATTGTGTTAGCAGTACAGTACAGTACATTAAATTAAAAGTGCAAACGAGGAACAGCATTTATGGACCATTCAGATTCTCCTCACCTGCATCACCTGTCACTTCAGTCCACAAGACGACTAGAACCTAAATTATAGGGAATGTCTGAATAGGTTAGGACTTTACTTCCTGGAGCTTTGGAGTGTCATTAACCCTTTGGATCAGCGGGACAGAGATCGCAGGACACACAGCGGGACAAAGACATCGGTGCTCTACTTCACCTGAATATCGTTACTTTACCTAATTGTGGCTTGTTTTACCTGTTAATTGCTCCTTGAAGTTTTATCATCCTGTATATTGGTAACGGCGGGTTTCTCGTGCGCTCTTGTATTACTAAGATGCGCGCTCTGAGCACTTGTTGCTCAGTCTTGAACTGGCCTTTCCTTAGTGACGTTTGTTCCCATTGACCTGTGTATCATCACAGATTCTTCTGTGAATAAATTCTCATTGGTGTTTTATACACGGATCACCTGGGTTTGCTAGTCTGAGTTACAGCAAGACTGAGCTGTCATGGACCAAGCAGAGTGTGAACAGTTGTGTATGGCACTGTCCTGGCAGGGAGTAGCTGCTGGGAGACACGAACACACGCTGCAGGAGATACTAACCTTGCTGCAGAAGTTCTCTGAGTCTAGTAGATGAAATTTATGTTCTTCAGAGATTGGTTCTAGTTCTGAGCACTTACCTGTGTATCCTGCCACGGATTTCCTTAACTCCTGTGAAAGATCATTAAACTGACCAGTCCAAGCAGTTTGATGGTAATCCCAAGTCTTACTGCTCTTTAGTGTTTGAGTCACAGCTTTCCAAGTTCCCTTCAGATCAAAGTAAGGTGGCACACGTCATCTCACTCCCTTTGGGCAGGGCCCCTTTTGTGCTTTGGCACCGTGAGAGGGGGTTTTGCCCACCGATTTCATTGTAGACCTCTTTACTAAAACAATGAGTTCAATCACCCCACCGGTGGTCAGCAGGCAGCCAACAGGCTCCTCCATCTACTTCAAGGCATTAGGTCTGTGGTGGACTACTCTATAGAATTCCTCACTTTGGCTGCAGAGAGCGTTTGGAATATGGAGGTGCTGCCCGCCATATTTCATCAGGGTCAAATAACAAACTTAAGTATGTTTTAGCAGCCAGAGACCAAGATGAAGATCGGGCGATCTGGATTGATGACTGATGATCTAAGAGGAGGTGAGAAAGATGTGGACAATTTTCCTAAAGAACTTTCCTTCATGCCCATTGGACATCTTCTTCGACTCCACATTCAAGGACTCCACCCAGACCTCCACAGACTCCTCCTCCTGAAGAGCCAATGCAAATAGGCAGAACTAGACTCTCTTCATCTGAGTGGGAGAGACAAAGAAGAGAGAAGTGTTGTGTTTATTGCAGAGAGGCAGGTCATTATCACTCTTCTTGCCCCAAATTATTGGGAAAACTCCCAACACCGTCCAGGAAGGGGGGAAACTGACAGTCTCTACTTTCTCTCCCAGTCCTGCTACTTCTGGAGCAGAGCTACCTCCTCATTTGTTTGAAAGGAATATCATCACGTCTTTGAAGCCTTCATTGAATCTGGTGCTGTGGGCAATTTCCTAGATCTTGGGCAAGCAAGACAATTTAATGTGTTATTTTCCCATTTAGACCAGTCACTCTTCACCATTGGGAGACCTTAGGTCCTGAGGAAAGTTTGCTTTCTTACCTCTTCTCTCAAACTTACAATTGGCCAGCATGTAGAATCTTTTCAATTTTACCTTATTCACTCCTCTGAGATTCCACTCACTCTTGGTCATCCTTGGCTGGCTTTCCACAACCCTCTGATTGGTCCACTGGCACCATCTATCATTGGTCAACCTCATGTCTGATCAATTGCTTAGCTTCCAAGTTGCCTGTAAGATCTTCCGAGTCACTTCCTAGTTCTCCTGAATCCTCTCCGGAGTCCTCAGAGGCAGATCCTATTTCACCTGGATTGTCTCAAGTGCCTCTGATTATTCTGACTTGCTGGAGGTATTTAGCAAGAAGAGGGCTAGTATACTTCCACCTCATCATGATTATGGTTGTGCTATTGATATGCTACCTGGCACTAGTCCTCCTTGGGGCAGGAAGACTTTATTCTTTGTCTGCCACTGACAGAAAAGCTATGAAGAGGAACATTCAGGAGGCGCTGATATCCGGATTTATAGGACCCTGGGCCATCAGGAGCCCACACTTCTAGGTGGAAAGAGGAAAGGAGAGTCCTGTCATGAACCCATTAGATCAGTGGAAGGCCCCTGAGGGCCCCAGACCTTGGTTTGCTAGCCTGAGTTCATTGTCACAAGGAGAATGAGGTGAGATGTGACAGGGTATACAAAATTATGTGGGGTTTCGATAGAGTTAACACAAGCAAGTTTCCCCCCTCCCCCCAGTTTGGGTGAAGCTAGAAATAGAGGTCATAGATATTAGAGTGAAAGGTAAAATACTATAGAGGAACCTGATGGGAACCTCTTCACTCAGATGGTGGTGCAAGTGGGGAATGAGCTACCATTAGAAGTGGTGGATGTGGGTTCAGTTTCAATGATTAAGAGATGTTTGCACAAGTACATGAATGGCAGAGATATGAGGGCTATGGTCTGGGTGCAGGAACATGGGACCAGGAGATAAACAGGTCAGCATGGACTAGATGGGCTGAAAGACCCATTTCTCTGCTGTATGACTCTGATTAATATAAAAGCAATGAAGTAATGCTGAAGTTTTATTAAGTGTTGGTCATGTGATTTATGAGCATTTCCAAGCTCGATATCTAAGGAAGGATGTGTTGATATGGAGAGGGTCTGGAGAAGGTTCACTAGAATTATCACAGGAATGTCTTAGTGTTTTAATATTTTATGCTGTCACCAGTCCTTTCTCATATTTTTTGTGCCAGGGGATGGAGGTTTGGGGGCCAATGTCCCTGTTGTGTTTTGTGCCGGGGAAAGGGGGTTTGTGAGCTGATGTTCTTGCTGAGTTTTGTGCAGGGGAGGGGGGGCTTGGGGGCTGATGTTCTTGTTACATTTTATGTGGAAGGGGGGGTTTGGGGGTTAGTGTGGGGATGGGGGTGTTTAGGGGCTGATGTTCTTGTTGAGTTTTGTGTGGAGGGAGGGGGTTTTGATAATCGTGTTGCCATTCTCTTTTTTTGTGTGGGGGGAGGAGTTTGCTGCTTCTCTTTGACCCGAATCTAACGGTTTTCTTTGTTTTGTGGTTATCTGGAGAAGAAGAATCTCAGAGATGTATACTGCATCTCTTTGATATACTGCATATTACTTAGATAATAAATGTACCTTTTAACATTTGAATGAAAGGATTAATGTTTTGTGAGAGAAGCGTTTGATGGCTCTGGGCCTGTACTTGCTGGAGTTTAGAAGACTGAGGAGGGAACTCATTGAAACCAAACAAATATTGGAAAAACTGTTTAGAGTAGACCTGGAGAAGATATTTTCTGTAGTATGGGAGTCTAAGATCAGAGGACATAGCCTCAGAATAGAGGGATGACCATTTAGAACAGAGATGAGGAGGAACTTTTAGCTAGCAGGTGGTGAATATGGGTATTCATTGCCACAGATGGCTGTGGAGGCCGTCTACTTAAAGCGGAGTTTGATAGGTTCTTAATTAGTCAGGGTGTCAAAGGCTACGGGGAGAAGGCAGGAGAATGCAGCTGACAGGGATAATAAATCAGCTATGATGGAAAGGTGGAGTAGACTCAATGGGCTGAATGGCCTCATTCCATTCTGATGTCTTTTGGTTTTATGATGTCGGTTGTTAATGGAAATGATTATGTATGTTTCCATGTACACAGATAAATAAATCGGAATCGGAATCTGCCTGTGTGGGTTTCCAATAGGAACCCAGGAAGAAAAGGGTTTACAGGTTAATTGGCTGATGTTAATTCCCCTGAACTTAGTTTGGAAGCTTTCATGGGCTCCAAGAGCTGAAGGTCTCCTTCAATGTTGTGAGAAATTTAAAAATTCACTCTTTTTTTCTCGGGGTGACTTGCCGTGTGGATTCTGGTCCTTGACTCCCCTACTACAGGCACACCAAAGAAGGTGCTGGGGGCAGACTGCAAGTGTTGCCACACATTCTGACCCCAACAATTCCTGTCCACAATGCTTGGTAAGAGAACA
Organism: Hemitrygon akajei; assembly: GCF_048418815.1. Lineage (NCBI taxonomy): Eukaryota > Metazoa > Chordata > Chondrichthyes > Myliobatiformes > Dasyatidae > Hemitrygon > Hemitrygon akajei. The sequence goes on from NC_133128.1 coordinate 112,401,638, forward strand.
AAAGCACAGAAACAACTTAACTCCTTCCCACACACCCGAACACACAGGCAGTCCTCCAACTCCAGCACAGGCCTCCAAGCTTCATCCATTGGGCTCTGACTTGTGGATTTCACAGGGAGAATGTGTAAACTCCACCAAGTTAGCACCCATGTCAGGGTTGAATCCTGGTCACTGAAGCCAACTGCAGTCCACGATGGGGGTGGTACCCTCTGCAATAACTGCCAGTGAGAACATTCATAGGAAAATATTCACCCACCTGCTTTTTAACCTCTGGGCCCTCTGCAGCTGCTGCAGTGACCTCCTCTGCCTTTGTTTCACTCGCTGCCTCTGCCTGTGCTTCTGCAAGACCGGGCTGAGGATCCCCACCATCGTCCTTCTCTGGAGAGCACAGAAAGAGCAATAGTGGGTTATGATTCTTAAACATCTGCTGGCAACCTAGGGTCCAAATTGTTCATCTTTAGACAACTCAAGTGTACTGAAGCAAGCAGTCCCGAGCCAAGGGTTACATCCCTGTTTAAATAAAATTGTAAACATTGCTAAATAGATTTAAGAAAAGCAGAGATAGATTTAGAACATGGAAAATAGAACATTACAGCACAGTAGAGGCTCTTTGACCCATGATGTTGTACTGCCCTTTTAACCTACTCTAAGATCAATCTAACCCTCCCCTTCCATATAGTCCTCCAATCTCCTTTTATCCATGTGCCTAATGCCCCTAATGTATCAGCCTCTACCAGCACCTCAGTAGTGAGTTCCACACACCTACCATACTCCATGTAAAAAAAAACTTAGCTCTGACATCTCCCCCTGTACTTTCTTCTATTCAGCTTAAAAATATGCCCCCTTGAATTAGCCACTTCTGACTTAGGAAAAATTATCCGGCTATAAACTTGATCTAAGCCTCTTATCATCTTGTACACCTCTATCAAGTCACCTCACGTCCTCCTTTGCTCCAAAGAGAAACCTACCGTCATAAGACGTGCTCTCTAATCCAGGTAGCATCCTGGTAAATCTCCTCCGTACCCTCTCTAATGCTTCTACATTCTTCCTATAATGAGGCAAACAGAACTGAACACAGTACTCCAAGTGTGTCTAACCATGTTTTAATAGAGCTGCAACATTACCTCACAGTTCTTGAACACAATCCCCTGACTAATGAAAGGCAACATACCATACACCTTCTAAACAAACCTATCAACTTGCATTGCAACTTTGAGGGATCGACGGATGCAAACCCCAAGACTGCAAAGGATCCTGCAACTAACACAATATTCTTCCTTCAAATTCGACCTTCCAAAATGTATCACTTAACACTTCTCCAGGTTGAACCTCTAGATTCAAAAGATATCAAGGTCATGGAGTATTACAACACAGAAACAGGCCCTTTCACCAAATGGTTCATGTAACAAAGGTGTCCATTCAAGTTAGTTCCATTTGCCAGTGTGTGGACTAACATTTTCAATCCAAGTACCTGTCCAACTGTCTGTTTAAAAATTATTATCGTACCTGCCTCAACCATGTCCTCTGGCAGCTTATGCCACATACATATCATCCTTTGTGTAAAATGTTGCCCCTCAAGTTCCTATTAAAACTTTCTTCTCTCACCCTAAACTTGTGCACTCTAGTTTTTGATTCCCAAACCCTGGAAAAAGACTGAGTGTGTTCTGATGTTTCTGATTGTGTCCACGATGTCCTGAAGTGGGAACGAGAACAGCCAGAGGTCATGGTACATATTGGCACCAACGACACAGGCAGGAAAAGGGAGGAGGTCCTGAAAACAGACTACAGGGAGTTAGGAAGGAAGTTGGGAAGCAGGACCACAAAGGTAGTAATCTCGGGACTACTGCCTGTGCCACGTGACAGTGAGTATAGGGATAGAATGAGGTGGAGGATGAATGTGTGGCTGAGGGATTGGAGCAGGGGACAGGGATTCAGATTTCTGGATCATTGGTACCTCTTTTGGGGCAGGAGTGACCTGTACAAAAAGGACAGGTTGCATTTGAATCACAGGGGAACCAATATCCTGGTGGGGAGGTTTGCAAAGGCTATTACGGAGAATTTAAACTAGGATTGCTGGGGGGTGGGAACCAAACTTGAAGAGATGGAGGAAGAGGCAGTTGACTCACAAATAGAGAAAGCTTGGAGACAGTGCGAAAGGAAGGATAGGCAGGTGACAGAGAAGGGACGTGCTCAGACTGATAGTTTGAAATGCGTCTATTTTAATGCAAGGAGTATTATGAACAAAGCAGAAGAGCTTAGAGCATGGATCAGTACTTGGAGCTATGATGTTCTGGTCATTACAGAGAATTGGATGGCTTGGGGGCAGGAATGGTTACTTTGAGTGCCAGGCTTTAGATGTTTCAGAAAGGACAAGGAAAGAGACAAAAGAGGTGGGAGCGTGGCACTGTTGATCAGAGTGTCACGGCTGCAGAAAAGGAGGAAGACATGGAGGGATTGTCTACGGAGTCTCTGTGGGTGGAAATTAGGAAAAGGAAAGGGTCAATAACTCTACTGGGTGTTTTTTTTATAGACCACCCAATAGTAAAAGGGACATCGAGGAGTAGATAGGGAGACAGATTCTGGAAAGGAGTAAACAGGGGTGTTGTGGTGGGAGATTTTAATTTCCAAAATATCGATTGGCATGTCTCTAGAGTGAGGGGTCTGGATGGGGTGGAGTTCGTTAGGTGTGTTCAGGAAGGTTTCTTGACATAATATGTAGATAAGCCTACAAGAGTAGAGGCTGTACTTGATCTGTATTGGGAAATCAACCTGGTCAGGTGTCAGATCTCTCAGTGGGAGAGCATTTTGGAGGTATGATCACAATTCTATCTCTTTTACCATAGCATTGGAGAGGGATTGGAACAAACAAGTTAGGAAAGCATTTAATTGGAGTAAGGGGAAATATGAGGCTATCAGGCAGGATCTTGGAAGCATAAATTGGGGACAGATGTTCTCAGGGAAATGTACAGAAGAAATATGGCAGATGTTCAGGGGATATTTGCATGGAGTTCTGCAAAGGTTCGTTCCAATGAGACAGGGAGAGGATGGAAGGGTACAGGAACTGTGGTGTACAAAGGCTGTTGAAAATCTAGTCAAGAAGAAAAGAGATGATGAAAGGTTCAAAAAACCGGGTAATGACAAAGATCTAGAAAATTATAAGGCTAGCAGGAAGGAGCTTAAGAAAGAAATTAGGAGAGCCAGAAGGGGCCATAAGAAGCCCTTGGCAGACAGGATTAAGGAAAACCCCAAGGCATTCTACAAGTATGTGAAGAGCAAGAGGATAAGATGTGAAAGAATAGGACCAATCAAGTGTGACAGTGGAAAAGTGTGTATGGAACCGGAGGAGATAGCAGGGGTACTTCATGAATACTTCGATTCAGTATTCACTATGGAAAAGGAAGTTGGCAATTGTAGGGATGACGTACAGCGGACTGAAAAGCTTGAGCATGTAGATATTAAGAAAGAGGATGTGCTGGAGCTTTTGGAAAGCATCAAGTTGGATAAGTCACTGGGACCGGACGGGATGCACCCCAGGCTACTGTGGGAGGCGAGAGAGGAGATTGCTGAGCCTCTGGCAATGATCTTTGCATCATCAATGGGGATGGGAGAGGTTCTGGAGGATTGGATAGTTGCGGATATTGTCCCATTATTCAAGAAAGGGAGTAGAGATAGCCCAGGAAATTATAGGCTAGTGAGTTTTACCTCAGTGGTTGGTAAGTTGATGGAGAAGATCCTGAGATGCAGGATTTATGAATATTTGGAGAGGCATAATGTGATTAGGAATAGTCAGCATGGCTTTGTGAAAGGCAGACTGAATTTTTTCAGGATGTGACTAAACACATTAATGAAGGTAGAGCAGTAGATGTAGTGTACATGGATTTCAGCAAGGCATTTGATAAGGCACCCCATGCAAGGCTTATTGAGAAAGTAAGGAGACATGGGATCCAAGGGGACGTTGCCTTGTGGATCTAGAACTGGCTTGCCCACAGAAGGCAAGGAGAGATTGTAGACGGGTCATAATTTCCACTGAGGTTGGTGACCAGTGGTGTGCCTCAGGGATCTGTTTTGGGACGTCTGCTCTTCATGATCTTTATAAATGACCTGGATGAGGAAGTGGAGGGAAATTTGCTGATGACAAAGGCTGGGGGTGTTGTGGATTGTGTGGAGGGCTGTCAGAGGTTACAGCGGGACATCAATAGGATGCAAACCTGGGCTGAAAAGTGCCAGATGGAATTCAACCCAGATAAGTGTGAGGTGGTTCATTTTGGTAGGTCAAATGTGATGGTAGTATATAGTATTAATGGTAAGTCTCTTGGCAGTGTGGAGGAATAGAGGGATCTTGGGGTCCGAGTCTATAGGACACTCAAAGCTGCTGCGCAGGTTAACTCTGTGGTTAAGAAGGTATACGGTGCATTGGCCTTCATCAATCGTGGGATTGAGTTTAAGAGCTGAGAGGTAATGTTGCAGCTATATAGGACCCTGGTCAGACCCCACTTGGAGTACTGTGCTCAGTTCTGGTCGCCTCATTACAGGAAGGATGTGGAAACCATAGAAAGGATGCAGAGGAGATTTACAAGGATGTTGCCTGGATGGGGAGCATGCCTTATGAGAATAGTTGAGTGAACTTGGCCTTTTTTCCTTGGAGCGACGGAAGATTAGATGTCACCTGATAGAGGTGTATAAGACAATGAGAGGCATTGATCATGTGGATAGTCAGAGGCTTTTTCCCAGGCTAGCATCAGCGGGCACAGTTTTAAGGTGTTTGAAAGTAGGTACAGAGGAGATGTCCGGGGTAAGTTTTTTTTTATGCAGAGAGTAGTGAGTGCTTGGAATGGGCTGCCAGCGATGGTGGTGGAGGCGGATACGATAGGGTCTTTTCAGAGACTCCTGGACATGGAGCTCAGAAAAATAGAGGGCTTTGGATAACCCTAGGTAATTTCTAATGTAAGGACATGTTTGGCACAGCTTTGTGGGCCGAAGGGCCCCTGTTATGCTGGAGGTTTTCTATGTATTCACCCTATCTTTGCCCCTCATGATTTTGTATACCTCTGTAGCATCACCTCTCAGTTTCCTATGTTCCAAAGAATAGAGTCCTAGCCTGGAGAGGTTGGACTTCTCCCTGTAATTCAGTCCCTCAAATCTTGCTAACACTTTGAAAATCTTTTCTCAAAGTTCAAAGTAAAAAATTATCAGAGTACATATGTGTCACCACATACAGCCCTGACATTTTTTTTTGTAGGGCATACTTAGCAAATCTGTAGAACAGTAATTGTAAACTGATAACATCAGGGACTGTTAACTGTAAACAAACTGTGCAATTGCAGAGAATAAGTAAATAACAATAAATAATGAGCATGAAATAAAAATATAACAGTCCTTAAATGTGTGTAGTTACCCCCTTTTGTTCAAGAGCCTGATGGTTGAGGGGTAGTAACTGGTCTTAAACCTGGTGGTGTGAGTCCTAAGGCACCTGTACCTTCTGCCTGATGGCAGCAGTGAGAAAAGAGCATGTCATGGGTGGTGAGGATTGTTGATGGATGCTGCTTTTCTCTGGGAATGTTTCATGTAGATGTGCTCAGTGGTGGGGAGGGTTTTACCTGTGATATACTGGGCTAAATCCACTACCTTTAGTAGGCTCTTTCTGCTCAAAGACATTGGTGTTCCCATACCAGGCCATAATGAATCAGTCTGCACACTTTCCACCACACATCTATAGAAGTTTGCTAAGGTTTTCCATGACATGCCAAGCCTCCGTAAACTCCTGAGGAAGTAGAGGCACAGTCGTGCTTTCTTCCCAATTATATCTGAATGTCAAGTCCAGGACAGATCCTGTGAGATAGTGACACCCAGGAATTTAAAGTTACTGACCCTCTCCACCTCTGATCCTCTGATGATTACTGGCTCATGGAACTCTGGTCTATATCTCCTTAAGTCTACAGTCAGTTCCTTGGTCTTAGTGACATTGAGTGCGAGGTTGTTGTTATTACATCACACAGCCAAGTTTTCAATTTCCTTCCTTTTCTGTAATCTGTGCTATAGCAGGGTGACCAAAGCTGAACACACTACTTCAAGTAGGGCTTTGCCAGTATCCTATACAATACCGGTGTTTATGGATTTTAGAAATGTGCTTGACAATTTTCCTCATATAGATTCGGCCAGGAAGTGATGAAAACTTGGCTGTGTGGATTCAGAATTGGCCTGTCTACAGTAGCCTGTCTGGAGGATGACAATGGTGTTTCGCAGAAGTTTGTTTTGGGACCTCTGCTTTTTGTGATTTTTATAACTGACTTAGATGAGCAAGTTGAAGGGTGGGTTAGTAAGTTTGTGGTTACAACAAAGCTTGGTGGGGTTGTGGATAGTATTAATGTTGTCACTGGTTACAACAAGATAAAGACAGGATCAGAGTTAGGCAGAGAAGTGGCAGATGGAGTTCGATTGGGAGAAGTGTGAAGTGATTCACTTTGGAAAATCAAACTTGAAGATGGAATACAAAGTTGATGGAGTATTCTTAGCAGTGTGGAGGATCAGAGGGGACTTGGATAATGTGGATAAGAAGGTCTATGAAGTATTGGTGTGAGGTAACGCTGCATTTCTATCAAACTCTGGTTAGACCACACTTGGAGTAGCGTTCTGGTCACCTCATGATAGGAAGGATGTGGAAGCTTTAGCAAGAATGCGGAAGAGATTTACCAGGATGCTACCTGATTGGAGGGCATATTTCATCAGGGAAGTTGGAGCAAGTGAGGGATTTTCTTTTTGAAACAATAAATGATGAGATGTAACTTGATGGAGGTGTGTAAGCTTATGAGAAACATTGATAGAGTGGACAGACGGTATCTCTTTTTCTCTGGGTAGCATGACTATTACCCGGGGATATCCATTTAAAGTGAGCAGAGAAAAGTTTAGGGGAAATATCAGAGGCTTTTACTCAGAGTAGTAAGTTCCTGGAATGTACTGCCAGCAGTGATGGTAGAGGCTGATACATTAGTGATATTAAAGAGACTCGTAGATAGGGACATGGATGTAACAAAAATATGAGGGTAATGGTCTGTAAGGAAGGGAAAGGCTTGATTTATCATGTTGGAAAAAGAGAGAGATAGAGAGATACCGCTTCTACCTCTTCCAACGATTCTGAGTGAGGCACAGAGAGATCTGTATTTACTGACAATTACCTTTATTGTTCAAACTAACAAATACGTAAATACCTTGTGCGCACAACTGCTAAGTACCCCTGACTCTCCTGGATAGTCAAAGAATAGCAAAGGTATTACTGGGGCGGAGGAATTTACGCTGGCCAGGCGCTCCTCGTTCCTCATGGTCCCGACTCACTCTCCATGTGCTTCACGCAGGGTTTTTCTCGCTTGTGTCTGCGATGGTTATTCTTCGAAGTTACCGCCACTGGCGCACACAAAGCATCCACTTTTATATCCATTGCTTATCAATTCAAATGTCGCATTCCCGTGTCATTGGCCACAGGTCATGTGTCTGGCCTTTAACACCTGGTCATTGGCTCTGGTCCAAAGCAGCATCCATCTATTGTCCTCTCCCCATCAAGGGACAGTTGCTGACTCATGGCTCTTTGTTCTTAGTCAGCAATGAGCTTGAATCACCTCAGGCATTCACAAGTCTGCATGTTATAGCCAACCAAAGAACACCTCACAAACAACTCCTTATTTGGAAATGACCTCCAGTCCAGCAGATTACCTGAACAGTCTTTGTGTCTTCTTTAAAACACTAATCAAGTCCAGCATGTCAAGCTCACAAAATGGAGAATCAAGTGTCTTCACAAAATGGCAGCCTCCATCCCCCAAGCACACGGCAAGAACAAAGACCGTTTCCACTGTCCTTGATTCATTTGAATTCACTGATTTGAAGATTGTCATTCTTTCTGGCCAACAATCATGAAGTAGGTTTAAATAAGTCAGCAGAACATTGTGGACTAAAGGGCCCATACTGTGCTGTACTGTCCTATATTCTATGTTCTTACGTTCCTATGCATTCAAATTGCTGTACCAGACCAACAAGCATTTAGGATATTTTAGGCAGCACGTCTGTAGAAGTTTGTTAGAAGGCCTAAGAAAGGTATTACCTTGGCAGGGTGCCATGGTCACCGCTCTCTACTAGGGATAAACTTCCCTAGTAGAGAGCCTTACTGGCTCGGAGCTCATACTGGGTGTTGAGGAGCATGTGCTAAGGGCAATTTTCTGTTGATATAAATAGAACACAGTATGGAGAGCATAAAACATTACAGGCAGTACAGGCCCTTTGGCAGTAGGTAGTGCTGACCTGTTAACCTACTCCAAGATCAATCTAACCCTCCTTTCCTACATAGCCTTCGATATTTCTATTACCTATTGTTACGTTCCCCAGTAACCGGGTAGTTTTCCAGCAAAGATAGATGGGTCCACCGAAGCCGGATGCTACTATTTTCAAACGTTTTTATTTATAAAGGGGCACAAACGTATGGTTAATACAAAACATTCAGATCATATATGTCGTCACAACTCAATCTAAAGCACAGGTATAGTAATAATCAATCAGAAATAAGCTCTACAGTTGTCTAGGGATAATGTAGATATAAATTGTTTACTGGATATTTAAAAGTCTTTTTGCGGTCACTGCAGTTCCACCAGCTGCCGTTGTCGTGGTGTCGCGTTGGTGCACTTTTGTTAGAAAGAGAGAGAGAATGAAACATTTACCCGACAGGTTTTCCAACCTGTAGGAGGTAGTCAGAAGTCTCGTTGGGGAATGGACTCTCATCTGTGGCTTCCCCTGTAGCTAGGCCATTCTTCCGTGGTGAGGTCGCCAATCCCAGGCAAGGGAAGGACGCACACGAACCCCACCACCAGCTGTCGCTCTCTAAACGCAGTCGCAGGAATTCTCGTGTATCTTCTGGTGCGTCTCGCGCCCCGCCTTGGCAGCCCACCTTTTATCTGGACTGGCAGGGTTGTAGATGTCCATCAGGGTAGGGGGGCGAGGCAATCCTTCCCCCATCACCCATCTCACATTGCCCTGAGATTTTGCACGTAGGCCAATTCCTTATCCCACAAAGGTGTCTCCCAAGACAATGGCTATGTCTGAGGCTTTTGTCTTGTTGAGCGACCAGCCCACTTTGCCCGAGGGCTTTACACGTGGTTTTCATGAGACAATAGTCAAAGAGTCGCTTTATTCTGCTTCCCTGGGGAACGTGGTCTTCAGCACGTCTCCCTCTCTCTCTTGGGTCATTTGACCCCCCCTTGACTAGGGCTCTTGCGAATCTCACAAAGGAGGGGGCTGGGGTCATAACACTATGTATCTAAGAGACTCTTAAATGCCCCTAACTTATCTGCCTCTACCACCACTCCTGGCAGTGGGGTCCACATACTCACCACTCCGTGTGTAAATAAATGAACCTATCTCTGACAACCCACCCTCCCCCATCTGACCTCCAATTACATTAAAGTTATGCCCCTTTTATTAGCATTGTAGTTAAATGAGAAAGATAGTTGAGTAATTGTTTATTAGGGTAAATATAAGAGTTGTGGTTTGGTATCATTGTGGGCTTACAGCTGTATGATGTGTCTGGAGGAGAAGCTGTATCTCTGGGTTCTGATCCAAGGGAAGTATCCTTGACACCTTGTACAATGACAGAGAGGGTGACAGAGGCAGAGGGAAGAAAGGCCTGCTCCTATGCTGTGCTCACAGCTCTGTTACCAACTGCCCTAATAACATTGCAAATTCAACAGCTACTTCCTTTCAACCATTTGGTTCTTAAACCAACCAGGAAAACCTTCATCACTAAAGGTTAGCAACACTATGATCACTTTGCACTAAAATGCACCTTTTTGTTCTAATTGTATTCTTTCTTATCAAGATTGTATATACTGTATTTTGTTTAATTCATGTATTTCCTGTGAATGCTGCTTACCTGCTGCTCTGTGCCTGCGATGCTGCTTCAGGTAAGTGTTTCATTGCACCCCGTGCATACGTGTACTAGTGCATGCGACAATAAACTCACTTTTCACTTTTTTATAACTTTGAGCCTTGTTACTTCACCTGGGCTAACACACATTTTTATTGAGGCATCCCAGACATCTATCTCTGGAGTCAAATAATAGGGGTGGAACATAGAAGCATATGGTGGTATAGCGACATCAGATGGTATGGACCATTGAGATGTGACCTTGAATCCCACCACAGCAACTGGGGAATTTAGATTCCATTAATTAAATAGATTGGAATAAAAAGCTGGCACCAGTTTATTAACGATGGTTCCATTGAACTAGTGAATGGCTGTAAAAATCCTATGATATTCATTAATGCCATTCGGGGAAGGAAATCTGTTGTCTACTCCCTGGACATCAATGTTGTTTATAATTTTATCTACCTTCCTTTCACCTGAGACAATTCGGTATGAGGAATAAATGGCAGCAATGTCCACATCCTGTGAATTAACAGTACTGGAATTGGAATAGGTTTATTATTGTTGTATGTTTAAAAAAAAACCAAACACTTAGTTTTGCAAGCCAACCATAGAGATGGCTTTAAAAACAGAAGTACATTATTGAGTAAGTTGTAGTGAAGAATTATTGTGATAACCAACATTGATTGTGGTCAGTGTGTGAGGTTTGATTGTTTTACATGATTGCATTGAATGATCATGAAATGATTGGATGTATGTGAAAGGTGAGATTTGACTCGTATTGATCCACTGGAAAATGGATCCAGAAACTTAATCCATTGGAGATTAGATAGAAGTTCATAAAATTACATGTAGCGCATGGCCAAGTGGTTAAGGCGTTGGACTAGCGATCCGAAGGTCGTGAGTTCGAGTCCCAGCCGAGGCAGCGTGTTGTGTCCTTGAGCAAGACACTTAACCACACATTGCTCCAGTCCACCCAGCTGAAAATGGGTACCAGCAAGATGCTGGGGTTATCCTTGCGATAGACTGGCATTCTATATGGTGGGGGGGGGAGGTAGTCTCGTACTCTTAGTCTTACTCTTACAGAAAACGGCATAAGCACTATAAGGCTCAGGACAAAGTTGAACTTATAAAATTACCAAAGGCAAAGTTAGTGTAGAAGTCAGAATCATTCTCATAAGAAATAGGAACAGAATGAGGCCATTTGGCCCATCAAGTCTGCTCTGTCATTCAATCATGGCTGATCTTTTTTATCCCCTCCTCAGCCCCACTCTCCAGCCTTCTTCCCAATTGGATACAATAGGGTCTTTTACGAGACTTTTGGATAAGTACATGGAGCTTAGAAAAATAGAGGGCTATAGGTGAGCCTAGTAATTTCTGAGGTAGAGACATGTTCGGCACAACTTTGTGGGCTGAAGAGCCTGTATTGTGCTGTAGGTTTTCTATGTTTCTATGTTCTATAAGCATTGATAGTGTGGCCAATCAAGAACCTATCAATCACAGCCTTAAATACAACCAATGACCTGGCCTCCAAAGCTGCCTGTGGTAACAAATTTCACAAATTCACCACCCACTGGCTAAAGAAATATCCCTGCATCTCTCTGCTGAGGCTGTTCAAGTTGAGTTTATTGTCATCTGCACAAATACATGTGTGCACAGGTGCAATGAAAAGCTTGCAGCAGCATTACGGGCATAGAAAAGCAGCATTCACAAGAAAAACAAAAAATCATACACGTTTTATACGTAACAAAAAACATAATCAGAACGAAAACATGTCAATTTTAGTGCAAAGTGATCAAGGTCATCATAGTTTTGCTGAACTGTAGTGATCAGGATTTTACCAGTTGGCTCAAGAACCAAATAGTATGCAATTCCATGCCTGCAACCATTCAGAAAGTCTGATCACCTGGTTGTACTTCTACTCCGAGTATAAGCAGAGACTGAAGACTGCCACACCAGTAGTGAGGGCCAGGAAGGTATGGGCAAGGGAAACACAGCAGCACTTACAAGACTGCTTGGAATCGGTGGACTGGACTGTATTCAGGGATTTGTCTTCGAATCTGGATGAGTATGCTACAGCTGTTACTGACTTCATTAAAACCTGTGTGGATGAGTGTGTGCCTATGAAAACTTGCTGTACATTCCCAAACTGAAACCAGGGGATGAACCAGGAGATTTGTAATCTGCTGAGGGCTAGATCTGTGGCATTCAAGTCTGATGACCCAAGTCTGTACAACAAAACCAGGTATGACTTGCAGAGGGCTATTTCAAGAGTGAAGATGCAATTTCAAGCAAGGCTGGAGGTGACATTGGATGCACATCAACTCTGGAAGGATTTGCAGGGTTTCATTTACTTCCAACAAAACAAAACCCAAGAGTATAAATGGCAGCGATGCTTCACTATCAAATGGGGTCAACGCCTTCTATGACCGCTTCGAAAGACATAAGGGCAGAATAAGACCATTTGGCCCATCGAGTCTGGTCTGCTATTTAATCATGACTGATCCTTTTTTCCTCTCCTTAGTCCCACACCCCAGCCTTCTCCTCATAACCTTAGATGCCGTGTCCAATCAGGAACCTATCAATCTCTGCTTTAAATACACCACCCTCTGGCCAAAGAAATTTCTCCACATCTCAGTTTTAAATGGATGCCCCTCCATCCTGAGGCTGTGCCATCTTGTCCTAGACTCCCCCGCCATGGGAAACATCCTTTCCAAATCAACTCTGTCTAGGGCTTTCAACATTTGAAAGGTTTCAATGAGATCCCCCCCCCCCCCCATCCTTCTGAATTTCAGAAAGTACAGACACAGAGCCATCAAATGTTCCTCAAATGATAAGACTTTCATTCTGGGAATCATCTTTGTGAATCTCCTCTGAACCCTCTCCAATGCCAGCACATCTTTTCTTTGATAAGGAACCCAAACCTGTTCACAATACTCAAGGTGAGCCCTCACCAGTTCCAGTAGTGGAGAGTGCACCTGTAAGGTTACTTAATACTTCATATTTTAACATTTAGCGGCTTTCTGGTGGTATTTGAAAGCTTCCCAATCCTCTAACTTCCCAATAATTTTTGCTCTATTATTTGCCCTCTCTTTGGCGTTTATGTTGGTTCTGACTTCTCTTTCAAGCAACGGTTGTATAATCTTGCTTTTAGAATTCTTCTTCCTCTTGGAAAACTGAGAGGAGATTTGATAGAGGTATCCAAATTATGAGGGTATAGATAGGGTAAATGCAAGTAGGCTTTTTCCACTGAGGTTGGGTGGGAATATAAGCAGAGGTCATGGCTTAAGGGTGAAAGTTGAGAAGTTTAAGGGGAACATGAGGGCAAGCTTCTTCACTTAGAGGTCCGTGAGAGTGTGGAATGAGCTGTCAGCCCAAATGGTGCTTGCAAGCTCGATTTCAACGTTTAAGATAAGTTTGGATGGGTACGTGGATGGTAAGGATATGGTCATTGGAAGTAGGCAGTTTAAATGGTTTCAGTATGGACTAGATGGGCTGAAGGACCTGCTTCTGTATTGTATTTCTCTGACTTTGAAAAGAAGTGTGCTTCATGGTTCTACAAATATAAAAATTAGTGACGGAAAGAAAATGAGAGGAAGAGAGGAGAGAGACATGTGAAATGAGAGAAAAGATTAGAGTAGCAGTAAGAAATAAAGAGATGAATGAAGACTAAGATGGAAAGACAGAAAGGAAACTGTATTGGATTCATAAGCGACTGGATAACCCAAAGCATTCATGCCTCTGATCCAGATTGCTTTAAACACTGCCTGCAGATGAAATCACTTGAACTTCTAACAGCAGCAGAATGGAGAAGCACCAAGTGAAATAGAGTTATAGTCATAGTTATTCAGCAAGGAAACAGATCCTTCAGCTCAACTGCTCTATGCTGACAAAGTTGCCCATCTAGCTAGTCCCATTTGCAAAACAGAGAACGCTCCAAACACTCAGTGGGTCATGCAGCCTCTGTGGAGAGTGAAACTGAATACCATTTCAGGTCAAAGAACATCCAGCAATTTGTGTGTTGCACACAAAATGCTGAAGGAACTCATCAGGCAGCAGCTATGAAAAGAACTTATTCCTCTCCATACATGCTGGCTGAGTTCCTCCAGCATTTGTGTGTGTTGTTCTGGACTTACAACCACCACAGAATCCCTTATGTTTATGATTTGCTGTTCCAATGCATTTTCTTGTTTTATTTCAGTTTTCCAGCATCTGCAGCTTCTTGATTGTTACTTCAGTGGGAAAATGGTAACATGCAAGAGCCTAATGTCATGAGGCTGAAGAAAGGGTATTTCTGATGTGCAGGAGATGAAAGAGGCTGCACGTGCTGGAATATGGAGCAAAAAAAATTCCTTCAAATCTCTACTCGCTCTTGAAATAAGTTGCAGAAACTTTTAAAATTAGTCAGCTCCATCATGGGTACCAGCCTTCGTAGTATCCAAGACATTTTCAAGGAGCGGTGCCTTTGGAAGACGATGTCCATCTCTTCACACTGTTACCATCATGAAGGAGGTACAGGAGCCTGAAGGCACCACTCAGTGATTCAGGAACAGCTTCTGCCTCTCTGTCATCCGATTCCTGAATGGACATTGAATCCACGAACACTACCTCACTACTTTATTATTTCCATTATTTTGCAATTCTTAAATTTTAACTTATCTATTTAATAACCATATATACTTAAAGTAATTCAGTTTTTTCTCTATACTGTATTTATTTTCCATGTATTTCATTGTGCCGCTGCCATAATTTAACAAATTTCACAACATGCCAGTGATATTAAATCTGATTCTGATTAGATTTGAGACTGTACATCAGTCATCTCTCCATTTCTCCCCATTGATGCTGCCTGACCTCCTGAGTTCAAGATTAAAGATTGTTTATTGTCATTTTTCAGTACATGAATATAAGGAGAACAAAATGATCACCACTCCAGATCCCTCCAACAGTTAATTTATTGCTCCAGATCGATCGATCAACCTATCTCTTTAGCTACTGAATCTACAATCTCTAGCTATCTGCAATATCTATCTATCTCTCTCTCTCTGTCTTGTTACATGACCACCGTTTCATTTACTGTGGGTGTCACTGGATGAGGTGGGATTATGATGTCAATATAACAAGCTGCGACACACTGCTGGGTCTTTCGGAGAAGGAGAGAGTGGAAGTTTTTGGACTGCAAGCTGCTAACAGGATCTTGCTGCAACAATGGGTAAAGTCTGATACTTTCCCATGCCCAAAGCATTGGGTTGATTAACGGCACACAGTGCATATTGGGTGTGTGACTGTCACCTTGTGATATTTCTACGTGGATTTTGAGACAACTCGATGGATAAGATCTTCGGTGACTGTTACTTCATTTTTCCAGTATGGAACCTGTGGAATTCTTCGTGATCACCTCCTCTCTACATTTTAATGTGGATTTACTAGTCCCTCCCCTCACTTATTCCGTGGATTACTGGACCTTTCCAGTTTGCCATCTTAAGATTTTAAGAGCTGCTCATAAGCTTGACAGTTTGGGAGCCACACACACACTGTTAACTTCTGGTTATTTTGTTTAATTTTCTATATTTTTGAGTAGGTACTAATAAATATAGTGGTTTTAACGTTAAAATCTGACTCAGTTTATGATCTATTGCTGCTGGCACGTAACAGTCTATATATCCCCCTCCCCCCATCCATATAGATACTTCTATTTATTGTACAATTTGTCTTTTGCACATTGTTTGTTAGTCTTTGTTTATGTTTAGTTGTCATTAATTCTATTGTACTTCTTTATTTTCACGTAAATGCCTGCAAGAAAATGAATCTCAAGGAAATATATGGTGACATATGTCCTTTGATAATAAATATTCTTGAATGGTGTGGGAATGAAGGGATACGGGGAGAAGGCAGGAGATTAGAAACATAGAAAACCTACAGCACAATACAGGCCCTTTGGCCCACAAAGTTGTGCTGAACATGTCCCTACCTTAGAAATTACTAGGCTTACCTATAGCCCTCTTTTTTATTTTTGAAGCTCCATGTATCTATCCAAAAGACCCTATTGTATCCGCCTCCACCACCATTGCCGGCAGCGCATTCCAAGCACTCACCACTCTCTGAGTAAAAAAACTTACCCCTGACATCTCAGCCATTTCAGATTGGGGCTGAGAGGAACATTGGATCAGCCATGATGAAATGGTAGAGCAGACTCAATGAGCGAAATGGCCTAATTCTGCTGCTGTATCTCTTGGTCTTATGATCTAAATATACCTTAACTTTTATTCTGTTTTGCTCCCTCAGTCAACCTGTCCAACACTATCACTGTAATTTGTCCTTCGATCACCTGTAACTTCTTGTACAGTATTTCCTAGAGCGCACACTGCAGGCACCTACCAGAACTGTGTCTTCTTTTCCGATTTGCTTTGACTGCTATTATTGTTCTGTAGAGACGTTGAAGCTCGGGGTTAAACATCCTTCCACTGTGCACATCAATGGCCTCAGACAGACTCTGCAACAGAAGGGACACCACAGTGAGCAAAAGACCTGGGAGAATAAGTACACAGTTCAATGAAAGTGCTGTTGCAGGCAAACAGGGTGATGAACACGATGTTTAGCCCCATTACTCCATGCCAGTCAAGATCCCCCACCGAAGCCCACCCCTTCTGCCTGAGGTTGCCCCGTCTCCCTCTTTTCTCACTATTACCATCGGGCGGGAGGTGCATGAGTCTAGGTCCCATGTCACGAGGTCGGGAACAGTTGTTGGGCTCCTGGACCATCGTGGATGGTTTCACTCGCCTCAGTGCTGAACTGACTCTACAGAATGTGGATTCACTTTTGGGGACTCTGCAGTATTATTTACTTTTTTTAATCATTTCTATAATTTGTCCTCTTTTGTACACTGAATGTTTGTCATTCAGTATTACATGTGGTTTTTCATGGATACCATTGTATTTCCTTTTTCTGTGAGAGCCTGTAAGAAAATAAATCTCAAGGTTGTAAACTGCATACATACTTTAATGATCAATTTATTTTGAACTTTGAAGAAGGCTTTTGGCATGCTGACCTTCATCAGGTGCAGCACTAAGTACAGAAGTTGGAGTGTTATGATGGAGTTGTACAAGATGTTGGTGAAGTCACATTCAGCTTTGGTCACCCTGCCATAAGAAAAATGCCATTAAGTTGGAAAGGGTGCTGAGGAAATTTACGAAGGCATTACTGGGACTTGAGGGACTGTGTTGTGGAGAGAAGTTGAGCAGATTGAAAAATTGTTTAGATGTACAAACAAGCTGGATGAACTCAGCAAGTCGGGCAGCATCCGTTGAAAGAAACGGTCAACGTTTCGTGTTGAGACCCTTCGTCAGGACACAGTCCTTCAAGTCCTGATGAAGGGTCTCGACCTGAAACATTGACTGCTTGTTTCAACGGATGCTGCCCGACCTGCTGAGTTCATCCAGCTTGTTTGTACGTCTTGAGTTGACCACAGCATCTGCAGTGTACTTTGTGGTGAAAAATTGTTTATTGGTGTTTCAGAGTAGATTAGCTTTATTTGTCACATTGACATTAAAACATCGAAACATAAAGTGAGATGTGTTGCTTGTGTTAACAACCAACTCAGTCTGTGTATGTGCTGGGAGCAGCTGGCAAATGTCACCAACAAAGCATACCCACAACATACTAACCCTAACCCATCTGTCATTGGAATGGAGCAGGTCTCTGGAGCACCCGGAGGAAACCCACACTGTCATGGGGAGAACATACAAACTCCTTAGACAGATACATGGATAGGAAAAGTTTAGAGGGATATGGACAGGAAAGGATTAAAGGGATATAGACAGGTACATTGATAGGAAAGCTTTAGATGGATATGGGCTGAGCACAGGCAAATGGGACTAGATTACGTGGGCATTTTGGTTGGTATTGCTATCAGTATTGATTTATTATTGTCACATGTACTAAGACAATGAAAAGATTGTCTTGCATACTGTTTATACAGATCAGATCATTACACAATGCATTGAGCTGGAATATGGAATAACATAAAACAGTAACAACACATAATAAAGTATAAAAGATTGAAATGGAGGAGTAGGGCTGAAAAGCCTGCTTCCCTGTTGTAAGAGTCCATGACCAATCAGAAAGTAGTTTAATATACAATGAATTGTAAAATGCAGTTACTGACTCTCGGGTTCCATAAGAGCATAAGCCTATAAGACAGAATTAGGCCTTTCAGCTCATCATCTTCACTGTCATTCTATCGTGGCTGATTTATTTCCCCCCTCAACACCATTAATCTGCCTTCTACCTGTAACCTTTGATACCCTTGCTAATCAAGAAGCTATCAACATCCACTTTAAATATACCCAATGACTTGGCCTCCAAGTAGTCTTTAGCAATGAATTCCACAGGTTCACTACCCTCTGGCAAAAGAAATTCCTCATCTCTATTCTAAATGGATGTCCTTCTATTCTGAGGCTGTACCCTCTGATCCTAGGATTCCCCCACTATAAGAAACATCCTATCCATGTCCACTCAATCTTGGTCTTTCAATATTTGATAGGATTCAACAAGCTCCTTCCTCATTCTTCTAAACACCAGCGAAAATAGGCCAAGAGTCATCAAATGCTCCTCATATGTTTCATTCCTGGGATCATTCTGGTGAACTTCCTCTCCACTGCCAACATATCCTTTCTTAGACAAGGGGCCAAACACTGTTCATAGTATACGCATTGTGTCTGGAATGGGGAAGCTCTGGGAATCCCAAAGAGGAACAATTGAAAAGTTAAATGACTGTGGTTAACTCAACATGGCAATGGGAGTTGGAAGGTTTGGATAATTCTGGATACAAGGCACCCCCAGGAATGAGCAGCTTCTGTTTCTTCAGATGCCCATGAGTGGATTTTGTCCCTAAATCAAACAATACACAAAAATCACTTGATAATCTTTGCTCCATTCTGTTGTTTTGTATTTGTTGCTGTATTTATTGTTTTTTTTATTATCACCATGCATGCTGTTAACTCTGAGCCTCACATAAGCTAGGAATTTCATTGCACCCTAATGTATATGGCAATAAGCTAATTTGAACCATACCACCACAGTATTGTAGTGGTTGGCATCAAAAACACATCAGGTTGATAAGGAAGAACAATTACTTAAAGTGGAGATGGAGGGGAAATGTTTTGCCAGTCATAGGAATAAATGTACTGCATGTAGATATGTCAGACTTTTGAATTTAATAGTGTGGGGATTTGTTTGTATGCAGTACATGTATGAACAGGCGCAATGAAAAATGTAACTTGGAGAGCGATCTAACTGGCCTCACCACAGTATGGTATGGAGGGGTCTCTGTACAGGATTGGATAAAGCTGCAGAGGGTTGTAAACTCAAACTCAACCAGCTCCATCACAGGAACTAGCCTCCCCACTATTGAGGACATCTTCAAAAGGTGATGCCTCAAAACAGCAGCATCCGTGGACAGGAATGAACTACTGATGTTTCGGGTGAATGTATATATTCACTGGAAACATATATTCTCTGGGAGCAATGGATGTTGGGAATGACGAGGGTGGAGCGCACTGGAGGAGTGTGGGATAGGTGCCAGGTTGGAGGCTGGCATGGGTGCAGACACAACCGGCTCTGAGACATCAGGCAAGGATATTTCATTCCAAGCAACTAATTTATTGATTCCCTCTTCTCTCCCTTCCCCTTTTCCCAACCATGATTCCCCTCTCCCTGCCCTTTTCCCACTTTCCATCCACAACAAAGACCCATATCTAAATCAGGTTTATCATCACTCACAGACATCATGATTTTTTTTCTGTGGCAGCAGTACAGTACAATACATAAAATTACCACAGTACTGTGCAAAAGTCTTAGGTACCCTAACTATGTATATATGTGCCTAAGACTTTTGCACAGTACTGTTTAATATATACTCTATATACTGTATAGATGCACAATACTGTGTATATATACACACAAATATGTAAAATACATAATATATTATGTTGGTAAGACCTCAGAATCAAAAGGTTGACCATGGTGTGACTAGAGTCCTGAGCTGCCTAAACCTCAATGCAATAAATACTGTAGGAAAGGCGGATGGATGATAGTGCTGAAGATGAGGTAGCTGGTTTACAATCAGAGGCAATGTGTAGTGAGGAGGTAAAATTGCAGTCAACTGGGTCAGTTGCAATAAAACGAAAAGGATGAATACAGGACTGAAGGTGTTATATTTGAATGCGGACAGTATACGGAAGAAGGTAAATGAACTTGCAGCGCAGTTGCAGATTAGCAGATATGACATTGTAGGCATCACTGAATCATGGCTGAATGAAGATTATAGTTGGGAGCTTAATGTCCAAGGATACACACTGTATCGAAAGGACAGGCAGGATGGCGGGGGGGGGGGGGGGGGGGGCGGCATTACTCTGTTGGTAAAAAAAGAAATCAAATCATTAGACAGCATCGGAAGGTGTGGAATCATTGTGGATAGAGCTGAGGAACTGCAAGGGTAAAAAGACCCTGATGGGAGTTGTTTACAGACCCCCAACAGTAGTAAGGATATGGCATACAAATTACTATGGCAGATAGAAACTGCATGCCAAAAGTTCAATGTTCCAATAGTCATGGGGGACTTCAATATTCAGGTAGATTGGGAAAATCAGGTTGGTGCTAGATTCCTAAAAAGGGATTTTCTAGAGTACCTCCAAGATGGCTTTTTAGAGCAGCTCATGGTTGAGCCCACTGGGGGAATCAGCTACTTTGGATTTGGTGTTGTGCTGTGAATCAGAATTGATTAGAGAGCTTAAAGTAAAAGAACCCTGAGGGGTAAGTGATCATATGAAAAAAAATTCACCCTGAAATTTGAGGAAATGAATTAGAAGTCAGATGTATCAGTCTTACAATGGAGTAAAGGGAATTACAGAGGCATGAGAGAGGAGTTGGCCAGAACTGATTGGAAAAGAACACTGGCAAGAATGACAACAGAGCAGCAATGGCTGGAATTTCTGGAAGCAATTTGGAAGGCACAGGATATATCAATTCCAAAGAGGAAGAAGTATTCTGAAGGAAAGATGACACAAATGTGGCTAGCAAGATAATTCAAAGCAAACATAAAAACATAAAAGAGAGTGCATATAATAGAGCAAAAATTAGAGGGAAGTTAGAGGATTGGGAAGCTTTTAAAAACAAACACAAGGCAACTAAAATAGTCATTAAGAAGGTAAAGATAGAATACGAAAGTAAGCTAGCTGATAATATTAAAGCAGATACCAAAAATTTCTTTGGATACATAAAGTGTAAAAGAGAGGTGAGAGTGGATATTGGACTGTTGGAAAACAATGGTGAAGAGGTAGTCATAGGGGAAAATGAAATGGGGTATGAACTGAATATGTATTTTGTATCAGTCTTCGCTGTGAATACTCTAGCGGTATGGTGTAATCAGGTTTCAGGGGTCAGGAAGTATGTGAAGTTCTAGAGAGAAGGTTCTTGGGAAACTGAAAGGTCTGAAGGTAGATAAGTCACCTGGACCAGATGGTGTATACCCCAAGGTTCTGAAAGGGGTGGCTGAAGAGATTGTGGAGGCATTAGTAATGATTTTTCAAGAAGCACTAGATTCTGAAATGATTCTGGAAGACTGGAAATTTGCAAATGTCTCTCCACTCTTCAAGAAGGGAGAGAGGCAAAAGAAAGGAAACTACAGGCCAGCTAGTCTGACCTCAGTGGTTGAGAAGATGTTGAAGTCGATTATTATGGATGAAGTCGCAGGGTACTTGGAGGCACATGATAAGATAGACCATGGTTTCCTCAAGGGAAAATCTCGCCTGACAAATTTGTTGGAATTCTTTCAAGAAATAACAAGCAGGATGGACAAAGGAGAATTATTTGATGTTGTATGGTTAGATTTTCAGAAGGCCTTTAACAAGGTGCTACACAAAGCTGCTTAACAAGCTGTTGTCCCAAGGTATTACAGGAAACATTCTAGCATGGACAAGGCAGTAGCTGATCGGCAGGAGGCAAAGAATGGGTATAATGGGAGCCTTTTCTGGTTGGCTGCCGGTAACTAGGGGTGTTCCACAGGGGTCTGTGTTGAGACCAATCCTTTTTATGTTATATGTCAACGATTTGGACGATGGAATTGATGGCTTTGTGGCAAAATTTACAGATAATATGAGGAGAGGTGGAGAGACAGGTAGTTTTGGGAAGTAGAGAGGCTACAGAGGCACTTAGGAGAATGTGCAAATAAGTGGCAAATGAAATAGTGTCAGGAAGTGTATGGTCATGCACTTTGCTAGATTAAATGCAAGTGTTGACTATTTTCTAAATGGAGAAAAAATACAAAAAACAGAGGAGCAAAGGGGCTTGGGAGTCCTTGTGCAGGATTCCCTAAAGGTTAATTTGCAGGTTGAGTCTATGCTGTGGAAGGCAAATGCAACGTTAGCATACATTTCAAGAGGACTACAATGAGGCAAGCAATGTTGAGACTTTATAAAGCACCGGTGAGGCCTCACTTGGAGTATCGTGAGTAGTTTTGGGCCCCTTATCTTGGAAAGGATGTGCTGAAACTGCAGATGGTTCAAAGGAGATTGACAAAAATAATTGCAGGATTAAATGGCTTGTCATATGAAGAGCGTTTGATGGCTCTGGGCCTGCATTCACTAGAATTCAGAAGAATTAGGGATGCCCTCATTGAAACCTATCAAACGGTGAAAGGCATTGATAGAGTGGATATAGAGAGGATATTTCCTATGATGGGAGAATCTAAGACTACAGGACACTGCCTCAGAATAGAGGGACATCCTTTTAGAATGGAGATGAGGAGTAATTTCTTTAGTCAGAGAGTGGTGAATCTGTGGAATTCATTGCCAAGGCAGCTGTGAAGGCCAAGTCTTTAAGTATATTTAAGGCAGAGGTTGATAAATTCTTGATTGGTCAGGACATGAAGGGTTACAGAGAGAAGCCAGGAGATTGGGGCTGAGAGGAAAATTGGATCAGCATTATGAAATGGCACAGTAGACTCGATGGGCCAAATGGCCTAATTTTGCTCCCTTATCTTATGGTCTTATAAATTAAACATTAATTATACACCTGGAGACATGGTAACTATGAGACAGCTTGTGTCTCAACTTCACAGTAACACTGATGGACAAAGCAGGGCAGATCCATATGACTGTAAAGAACTTTACAGCCCAGAATGCATTTGTGCCATAGTGTTCAGGCTTCTTTTAAACCCCTTCACATTCTTCCTCATCTGAGCTGAATCAGCATGTGGTTTCATTTGCATTAAATGCAGCTTACTTGGAATATTGTGTTCAATTCTGGTCGCCTCATTATAGGAAGGATGTGGAAGCTTTAGAGAGGGTGCAGAAGAGATTTACCAGGATGTGGCCTGGACTAGAGAGGACACGTCTTATGAAGATAGGTTGAGCTTTTCTCTTTGGAGTCAAGGAGACTGAGATGATTTGATAGAGGAGTACAAGAATGATAAAGAGGCATAGATTTAAGTGGACAGCTAGAGACTTATCCCAGGGTGAAACTGGCTAATACACGGGGGGCAGAATTTTAAAATCATTGGAGGAAAGTAGAGAGAGGATATCAGAGCTAAGTTCTTCACAGAGAGAGAGGTGGGTGTGTGGAACATCCTACCAGGGGCTGTTGTAGAGGCAGATACATTAGGGCACATGTGATGAGTAAACCTAATCTTCAAAATGTTTCATAATTGAATCTGAATCTATTGTCAGCAGTGGTGAGGCCTGGTGGCTGTGTACAGTCAACACGTAGCACGATAGATATCATGTTGCTGAACTAAAACTATGGGGAAGAGTATACACTTGGGGCTTGTACTGTTCCACACGCAGTGGTCACTTTATTAAGTACAGCTGCTTGTCAATGCTGATTTCTAATCAGCCAATCACGTGGCAGCAACTCAATGCATAAAAGCATGCAGATGTGGCCAAACCTCAGAATGGGGAAGAAATGTGATCAAAGTGTCTTTGACTGTGGTATGATTGTTGGTGCCAGACGGGATGGTTTGAGTATCTCAGAAACTGCCGATCTCCTGGAATTTTCACATACAACAGTCTCTAGAATTCACAGAGAATGGTGCGATAAACAAACAAAAATCTAGAGAGTGGCTGTGCAGCAGTCGAAAATGCCTTGTTAATGAGAGGGGTCAGAGGAGAATGGCCAGACTGGAAGGTGACAGTAACTCAGACAACTATGCACTACAATGCTGGTGTGCGGAACAGAGTCTCTGAATGCACAACTTGCTGATCTTGAGGTGGATGGGGTACAGCAGCAGAAGACCACAAACTTAAACTTGGCGGTAGTCTTATTTGGCACAGGAGGTATGTTCTGGTCACCTTATTTTAGGACATAACATATTGATGATCTTCTAACATGAGCAACAGCTCATGGATCTGCCTCTGCCTCTGAAATCCAGTCTGGCCTAGTTGTGCAGGTGTGGGAGGAGGCCTGTGCTATCTGCTACACTTTACACTTGGGGTGTGAGAGTGAGCATTAGCACCTATTAAGAAGAACCTTTACCACCTTATCTGCAAAGAAAATCCTTGCTGTTTACTAAAGGATTGGAGTGATTATTTTATTTATTTAACTGTGCACCTGGATGGTTGCGATATACTTGGAGATAAGTTACATTATTCTAGTTCAGAGGCACTCAAGAATGAACATGCTTGCATTAGGCAGCAATTTTTATGACCTTGGTATTTTCTAAAACACACAAATTATTAATTATTTTCAAAGTGTAGTCATAGTTTTAACATTGAGAAATCTGTTGCCCTATTTGTCTATGCTCGATTCCATCAACAGCACTTGAGATAACAAACTTAATAATCTATATTAATGGCATTGGCCAAAGGATAAATATTGACTAGCTAGTTTTAATTCCCTTGCTTATCTTCAAATAAGGCTATTGAATCCATTACATCTACCTGAACAGGTAGAGGAAACCTCAAGAGCAGAAGGTAATATTAGCAGCTGTTTGAAACCTTCTGGCTCTGCTAGTAATCAACACCTTACCTGTCTGTCTTTATTTCTTTCCATCCTTTTTTTCTCTCCTGAACACCTTTTTTCTCTGTTTTTTTTTCTCTCACTCTCTGTTTCCACTCTCATTTCTCCCATTTTATCCTCCTTTCTCCTGCATGGATTTACCTGGATGCTGCCTGGGTTAGAGAGCATGTCCAGTCACTGCTGTGACTGAGAAGAGATCCTCTTGCCATAACACTTTGCCACTATATCACCTCCTGTCAGAGTCACCTTACGTACAGATACTCCTGCACTTTATGTACATGGACAAAAACTAATAATGTGGCTACACTCAACAGTTACTTATACATTGTGATTAATAGGACTGTTTTTTATATTTATTGCGTTTTAAATGCTGCATCAGCTCCGGAGTACAATCATTTCATTCTCCTTTACACTCATGTACTGAAGAACGACAATAAACAATCTTGAATCTAATGAGATGGGTTGAGTAAGCCAGGGCTTTTCTCTTTGGAGTGAAGGAGGATGGGAAGTAACTTAATAGAGGTGTACAAAATGATAAGAGGTATAGAGTGGGCAGTCAGAGACTTTTCCCCCAGTCGGAAATGACTAGTGTGAGAGGTCATAATTTTAAGGCAACTGGAGGAAAGTATGGGGGGATGACAATAGTAAGGAAAAATGGAATGTTATGGGCTGTGCAGGAGGGAAGGGTTATATTGATTATGGAGTTGAAGGTAGCCCTGTCCAGGATCGCCAACTCCAGAGGCTGGGGTACTGACCTGGTGGGGGCGGGCGGGGTGTTAGAAGGAGTTTATTTTGTTGTTGTTGGGTCTGTTTTGCTTCATGATGTTGTGTGTGAATGAATGTATGAGGAGCACTTGGTGGATCCAGGCCTGTGCTCAAAGGAGTTCAGAAGAATGTGAGGGGAACTTACTGAAACCCGTTGAACATTGAAATGGCTGGATATTCTTGGCAAGAGGATGGTAAATCTGTGGAATTCATTCATACCAACAGCTGTGGAGGCCAAGGTATACGTAAAGCAGACGTTGAAAGGTTCTTGATTAGTAAAGATATTAAAGGTTACAGGGAGATGGCAGGAGAATGGGATTGAGTGGGATAATTAATCAGCCATGATGGAATGCTGGAGCGGATTTGATGAGCTAAATTGCTCGATACTGCTCCTATATCTTATTGTCTCATGCCAACATTGCTGGCATGCTGTGGTGGTGCTGGAAGCCGATGGCACATGTGGGCTGCCTGGCAGTACAGAACTCAGATTGTGTTGGTTGTTCACTACATGTTTTATATACATATGACTGATCTGGAATCCTCAGCAGGCTTACTAGGTCAGCTCAACTTTGTGGGGAAGAGCCCTTACTGTGCCATACTGTTCTAGATTCGAATCAAGTTTATTTTTGAAAATAAAATTGTCATCCATATCAGTAAGTTTAAAAGTACAGAGAAAATTTATGATATTAATAAGACTGAAAGAGTAGGGAGAAAATGTTGAGCCTTGAGGACCTGAGTTACAGGGCAAGGTTAAAGAGGTTAGGATATTAATCCCTTGAGCATAGGAGAATGAGTGGAGATATGATAGAGGTATTACAAAATTATGTGCGGTATAGAGAGGGTAAATACATACAGACTTTTACCGAGATTGAGAGAGTCTAGGACTAAAGATCAAAGATTAGTGGTGAAAGGTAAAATATTTATGGGGAACTTCTTCACTCAGAGGGTAGTGTGAGTGTGGATGAGCTGCCAGTGGAAGTAGTGGATGTCGATTCGATTTCAACATTTAGAAGTTTGGATAAGCACAGGATGGGAGGGGTGTGGAGGATTGTAGTCCAGGTGCAGGTCAATGGGACCAGGCAGAATGATAGTTTGGCACACAAGGGCCTGTTCCTGTGCTGTAGTGCACTATGACTCTATAAAAGTCCAGGTATGGCATCATCTGCAGGTGGTGAGGCCTGCATCTGGAAAAAGATGCAATTAACATTGAGAAAGGTAATTTCCACACCTCGGAATGTTGGCATTATTCCATTGATATCAGTAACAGAGTTTGAGTTTCTGGTGACGGCCATAAAATGCATAATCTTCCTTTCCAATGAGGCCATCTGAACACAGATAGATACCAGCTTGTAACTTAACACAGCATAGTTATTACTCTATAAATAAACCTCAAAGTATCTCTGCTGGATTTCAGCCCGTGACTCACTCTCAGGTATTGATTAAACAACACGTAAATCTCGATAAAACACCTGCCTGAAATTTTCTCTGAATACCCATTATCGTGTATAACCCTTTAAACCTCTCAATTTAGTTTTTACCAGTAATGCATCATGGGTATCCAATGTTCAATGCTGTTTACTAACCTGCTGAACCCTTTCATCAGTCCCTTTTAAGTACAGAGACACTTCTCAAAGGGTTAGAAATACGAAGGTGATTAAAGTAACTCAGCAATGGATCTGCATCAAAATCTTTCCTGATTATTACTAGAACTACTAGAGCTGCTGTCGCATAGTTTTTGTCACCTATATGCAATCCAGGCTAGTTGACTGCCTGCGAGATGTTTGCATGTTCTCCCTGCGACAGTGAGGGTCTCCTCTGGCTTCCTTCCATTTCCAAAACATGCTCATGTTGATGGAACATAGAGTATAGTACTGGTGCCATTAGGTATACAAAGTTCTGCTGATCCTGATGGCAATTTATACTAACTATCCACCTCCAATGCAACAAGCTGCCAAGAATAGAGGGTATGAACTATACGGCCAAAAGACACAGGTGCAGAATTAGGCCATTCAGCTCATCGAGTCTGCTCTGCTATTCCATCATGGCTGATTTATCATCCCTCCTAATCCTATTCTACTGCCTTCTCGCCATAACCTATGACACCCTGACTAATCAAGAACCTATCAACTTCCACTTTAAATTTGCCCAATGACTTGGCCTCCACAGTCATCTGTGGCAATGAATTCCACAGATTTACCACTCTCTGGAAAATAAATTCCCCCTCATCTCTGTTCTAAATGGATGTCCCTCTATTCTGAGGCTGTGTCCTCTGCTCCTAGACTCTGCCACTATAGAAAACAACCTCCCGACATCCACCCGACCTAGGCTGTGCAAATTTTGATAGTGTTCAATAAGAACTACCCTTATTCTTCTTAACTTCAGCAAGTATGGGCCCAGAGCCATCAAACACTCCTCATATGTTTACCCTTTAAGACTAAAAATCATTCTCGTGAACCTCTCCAATGGTAGGACATCTATTTTTTGATAAGGGGCCCAGAACTGCTCACAATACTCCAACTGCAGTCTGACCAATGTCTTATAAAGCCTCAGCATTACATCTTTGCTCCTATATTCTAGTCCTCTCAAAATGAACACTAACATTACATTTGCCTTCTTTACCACTGACTCAACCTACAAGTTAACCTTTGGGGTGTCCTGCACAAGGACTCCCAAATCCCTTTGCACCTCTGATATTTGAATTTTCTCCCCATTTAGAAAATATCTTTATTCCTTCTACCAAAGTGCATAACTATACACTTCTCTACACTGTATTCCATCTGCCGCTTCTCCATAGTATCCAAGAAATCTTCGTAGAGTGGTGCCTCAAAAAATTGGCATCCATCATTACGGACCCCCCCACCACCACCTAGGACATGTCCTATTCTCATTGTTACCATCATGAAGAAGGTACAGATGCCTGAAGATGCACACTCAGTGATTTAGGAACAGCTTCTTCCTCTTTGCCATCTGATTTCTGAATGGACATTGAACCTATGAACACAACTTCACTACTTTTTAATTTCTGCTTTTGCACTACTTATTTAACTATTTAATATACATATATATAATAACTATTGTGATTCTTTGCCCATTCTCCCAATCTGTCTAAGTACTTCTGCAGATTCCTTGTTTCTTCAACTCTACCTGCCCCTGGACCTATCCTCATATCGTCTGCAAACTTGGTCACAAAGCCATCAATTCTGTCATCTAAATCATTGACATATAACATGAAAAGAAGTGGACCCAACACCAATACACGGAACACCACCAGTTACCAGCAGCCAGCCAGAAAAGGCTCCCTTTATTCCTACTCTTTGCCTCTTGCCAGTCACACAATCTTCTATCCATCTAGTATCTTTCCTGTAATACCATAGGCTTTTACCTTGTTAAGTAGCCTCTTCTGTAGCACATTGTCAAAGGCCTTCTGAAAATCCAAGTAAACAACATCTACGGATTCTCCTTTGTCTATCCTGCCTGTTATTTCCTCAAGGAACTCCACAGATTTGTCCAGCAGGATATCCCATTAAGGAAACCATGCTGACTTTGTCGTATTTTATCATGTGCCTCTAAGTACCATAAAGCCTCATCCTTAATAATGGATTCCAACATCTTCTTCTGAACTCAGGCTAAATGGGCTATAATTTCCTTTCTTCTTCCTGCAGTGGTCTGATAATCCATTCTTGCCTCTCTTTTACTCTTTATATATCTAAAAAACTTCTGGTATCCTCTTTTATATTATTAGCTAACAGTCATATTTCATCTTTTCTCTTATGGGATTTTAGCGGCCTTCTGTTGGTTTTTAAATGCTTCCCAATGCTCTAACTTCCCACTGATTTTTGCTATATTATATGCTTTCTCTTTTGCTTTTATGTTTTCTTTGACAGCCAGAATTGAGACATCCTCTCTTTAGAATACCTCTTCACCTTTGGGATGTATCTATCCTGCTCCTTCCTAATTGCTTCCAGAAACTCAGCTATTGTTGTTCTGCCATCAACCCTACCAATGCCTCCTTCCAGTCAGCTTTAGCCAGCTCCTCTCTCAATCCTATGTAATTCCCTTCACTCCAATGTAATACTGATACATCTGACTTTAACTTCTCCCTCTCAAACTGAATTCTGTCATACTATGATTACTGTATCCTAAGGTTTCCTTTACTTTAGGGTAAAATTTGGTTTATTACACAACACCCAATGCAGAATTGCCTTTCTTCTAGTGGGCTCAGCCACAAGGTGCTGTAAAAAGCCATCTTGTAGGCTTTCTACAAATCCGCTCTCTTCTGATCCAGTACCAACCTGATTTCCCAATATACCTACATATTGAAATCCCCCATGACTATCACAACATTGCCTCATTAGATGCCTTTTCTATCTCCCATTGTAATTTATAGCCCACATCCTGACTACAATTCAGAGGTCTGTGTATAACTTTCAACAGGGTCTTTTTACCCTTGTTTCTTAACTCTACCCACAAGGATTCAACATCGTTCAATCCTATGTTACCTCTTTCTAAAGATTTGATTTCATTTTTTACCAACAGAGCCACCCCATCCCCTATCCCTACCTGTCTATCCTTTTGATATAATGTGTATCCTTGGACGTTAAGCTCCTATGATCTTCTTTCAGCCACAATTCAGTGATGCCAACAATGTCATACCTGCAAATCTCTAACTGAACTACAAGATCATCTACCTTATTCCATACACTGCGTGCATTCAAATATAACACCTTCAGTCCTGTATTCATCACACTCTTTGATTTTGTCCCCAAGTTAAACTTCAACTCATCCTACTGACTGCTCTATCATCTGCCTGTCCTTCCTTAGTCTCACAACACACTGCAGCTACTTGTATACCAACTGCCACATCCTCACCCCCATGACTCCAGTTCTCATCCCCCTGCCAAATTAGTTTAAACCCTCCCCAACAGCTGTAGCAAACCTGTCTGCAAGGATATTGGTCCCCTCACATTCAAGTCCAGCTCGTCATTTTTGTACAGGTCATACCTTCCCCAGAAGAGATCCCAATATTCCAGCAATCTGAACCTCTGCCTCCCACACCAATTCCTCAGCCACATCATCCTATTGTTACTCTCACTGACTGGTGGCACTGGTAGCAATACAGAGACTACTACCCCGGTGGTCCTACTTTACAGCTTTCTACCCAGTTACTTAAATTCTCTCGTCAAGGCCTCCTCCCTTTTCCAACTATGTCAATATGTACCACAACACCTGGCTGCTCTGCTCACTCTCCCCCTTTAGAAAGCTGTGGATCTGATCTGAGAAATCCCTGACCCTGACACCTGGGAGGCAACACACATAGCATCTGGGTGTCCTTTTACATCCATAGAATCTCCTGTCTGCTCTTCGAACTATGGAATCCCCTTTCTTCCCCCTTCCCTTCTGAGCCACAGAGCCAGACTCAGTGTCAGAGACCCAGAAACTGCAGCTTCCCCCTGTAGGGTATCTCCCCAGAAGTATCCAAAGCAGTGTACTTATTGTTGAATAATAATAACAATTCTGCATTGGCTGCATCTTCTGCCCCCTCCAACAGTCACCCAGGTACCTGTTTCCTGCAATTTAGGGGTGACTATCATCCTGTAGCTCCTATTTATCACCTCACTCTCCTGCATGAGTTGGAGGTGATTGAGATGCAGATCCAGTTCCTTAATATGCATTTTAAGGTGCTGCAGCCCAAGGTACTTCATGAAGATGTAGTAATCAGAGAGACTGATAGTCTCCCAGCGATCCCACATCCCATACAAAAAAAATACCACTAACCCTGCAGCCATTCTCAACACACTAGCTATGTACTAATAGACAAAGAAAAAGAAAAAAAAATACTAGAAATTTACAGCCTCTGCCTCTTCTCGGCTAAGCTGTCTCTTGCCGAAGCCTGTTGAACCGAAGCCCGATCACTCTAACACTGTCCGCTCCTACTATGCCCACTCTGCTTACACCTCACTTCTTTTTATGTGCCTAAGTGACCGTTATAGTGCCCACCAAAAAATCCCAAAACACCCTGAGCTCTTTTTATAGCTCATGCCACCTCAGCCAAATAAATGACTGCTCACGATGATTGCAAAGTTCAAAGTAAATTTATTATCAAAGTACACATTCTGAGATTGGTTTTCTTGTGGGCAATCTCAATAAATCCATAAAATAACAGAATCAATGCCAACTTGGGCATTGAACCACTGTGTAAAAGACAACAAACTGTGCAAATAAGCACTAAATAATGAGAACATGAGATGAAGAGTACTTGAAAGTGAGCCCATAGATTGTGGAAACATTTCAAAGATGGGGCAAGTGAAGTTGAATGAAGTTATCCCCTCTGGTTCACGAGCCTGATGGTTGAGGGGTAATAACTGTTCTTTAACTTGGTGGTGTGAATTCTGAAGTTCCTGTACCTCCTTCCTGATGAGAAGAGAGCGTATCCTAGGTGGTAGAGGTCCCCGCTTTCCTGTGACATTGTTTCATGTAGATGTGCTCAATAGTGGGGGAGGGATTTTTCAGTGATGGACTGGGCTGTATCCACTACTTTTTGTAGGATTTTCTGTTCAAGGACTGTAATGCAACCAGTTACTGTACTCTCCACTACATATCTATAGAAGATTGTCAAAACTCCTAAGGAAGTAGAAATGCTGCCGTTCTTTTGTAATCACACTTTCATGCTGGGCCCAGGACAAGCCCTCCGAAATAATAACACCAAGGAATTTAAAGTTTCTGACCCTCTCCACCTCTGATCCTCTGAAGAGGACTGGCTGATAGACCTCTGGTTTCCTTCTGCTGAAGGAATCAGCTCCTTGGTCTTGCTGAAATTGAGTAAAAGGTTGTTGTTATGGCACCACTCAGCCAGGTTTTCAATCTCCCTCCTATATGCTAATTCATCACCACCTTTGATTCAGCCTAAGACTTTGGAGCTGTGCTTAGCCACACAGTCATAAGTGTGAAGTGAGTAGAGCAGGGGGCTAAACACAAAGCCCGGTGGTGCCTCTGTGCTATCAGAGATCATGGAGGGGATGTTGTTGCCACTCTGAACTGACTGGGGTCTGCAAGTAAGGAGATTAAAGATCCAATTGCACAAGAAGGTATTGAGGCCATTGTCTTGGAGCTTATTGATGGTATTAAATGCTGAGCTGTAATCAATGAAGAACATCCTGATGTTCCAGAGCCAATGAGATGACATCTGCTGTGGACCTGCTGTTCTGTTAGGCAAATTGGAGCGAATCCAAGTTGCTTCTCAGGTAGGAGTTATTATGTTTCATCAGCCTGCCGGATGAGGAAAGATTGGACAAACGTTGGTTGTTCCTACTCGTCACAAGATGATGGTGTGCACAGCCTTAGTGGCCACTCAGGCTCCAATCAATGGTGAATATTTCTGTCTTGTTCATCTTTTCTACAACTGAAAAATACTTCAGATCATAACACAAAAATCTGCAAGCTCAATTATAATTTATTAACTTATTTATGGTAAAAATTTGGTTCATGTGCTGTGTGTAGTATATGTTTGTGGGTACACCATTGCCCGGAGGAATATTGTTTCAGTTGTATATATGCATGTATAGTCAAATGACAATATATTTGACTTTAAGCTCTATAATCGGAGGGTGAAGACAGACACGATAGAGTCTTTTAAAATTATAAGCATTTAATAGGGTAATTATAGAACACAAAACAAAGAACACTATTGCACAGTACAGGCCGTTCTGTCCACAAGGTTTTGCTGACCTTTTAGCCTACTAACCCTTCCCTTGAACATAGCCTTCCAATTTTCTATCATCTGTGTCCCTATCTCAGTGATGCAACCAATAAGAATGCTCTCCATGGAACATCTGGAACATTTGCCCGAGTTTATGGTGACAGACCAAACCTTTTCAAACTCCTAATGAAGTATAGCTACTGGCGTACCCTCTTTGTAACTGCATCAATATGTTGGGTCCATGCTATTACCCTGCCACTTGGCATAATGCACTAACTCACAGCACTCTGATGTTAACTGGGGTGTGTCGCTCTTCTCAGCAGCTCGTCGTTACTGTGTGACCCGGGCAGCAATCATGCATGCCTGGCTTGGTTTGTGTAATGCGCTGCTGGGCTTCTTTATCTACAGGGACATCAGGAAATTCCACTCCCTCCTGGCTGCCTCCGGTGCTTGGGCAGCTCGATCAGGTTTTGCAACAAGGATTTTTGTCTGGTGGGAAAACTGGTTGTCAGGAGGGTTGTGTACGCAGGGCCTTTAGCATTGTCAAAGATCATACAGATGTGACTCCACTCCTTAAGAAGGGAGAGAGGCAGAAGAAAGGAAATCATAGGCCAATTAACCTGACCAGTGGTTGGGAAGGTGTTGGGAGTCCATTAATAAGGATGGAGGCACATGATAAAATAGGCCAATATCAGCATGGTTTCCTTCAGGGGAAGTTTCGCTTGACAAATCTGTAGGAATTCTTTAAGGAAATAACATACAGGATAGACAAAAGAGAGTCAGTGGATGTTGTGTCATTGGATTTTCAGGAGGCCTTTGTCAAGGTGCTACACATGAGGCTGCTTAACAGGATAAGAGCCCGTGGTATTACAGGATAGATACTAGCATGGATAAAAGATTGGCTGACTGGCAGGAAGCTAAGAGTGGAAATAAAGGAGGCCTTTTCTAGTTGGCTGTTGGTGCCTAGTGGTGTTCCACAAGGTTCAGTATTGGGGGCACTTCTTTTCATAAATGTTAATGATTTGGATAATAGATTTGATGGCTTTGTGACCAAGTTTACAGATGATATGAAGATAGGTGGAGCAGCAGGGAGTATTGAAAATCTGCAGAAAGGGCTTAGATTGAGAGAATATGCAAAGAAGTGGCAGATGGAATATCATGTCAGGAAGCATATGGTCATGCACATTGGTAGAAGGAACAAAGGTGTAGACTTTTTTCTAAATGAAGAAAATATTCAAAAATCAGAGGTACAAAGGGACCTCGGAGTCCTTATGCAGGATGCCCTAAAAGTTAGCTTGTAGGTTGAGTCAGTGGTGAGGAAGGGAACTGCAATGTTAGCATTCATTTTGAGAGGACTAGAATATAGGAGCAACGATGTAATGCTGAGGCTTTATAAGACTTTGGTCAGACTGGACTTGGGAGTATTCTGAGCAGTTTTGGGCCCCTCATCTAAGAAAAGATGTGCAGGCATTGGAGTGGGTCCAGAAGGTGTTCAAAAGAATGCTTTTGGGAATGAAAGAGTTAATGAATGAGTAGTGTTTGATGGCTATGGGTCTGTTCTTCCTGGAGTTTAGAAGAATGTGGGGGTATCTCATAGAAACTTATTGAATATTGAAATACCTAGATAGAGTGGATGTGGAGAGGATGTTTTCTGTAGTGGGTGAATCCAGAGGCTATAGTCTCAGAATAGAGTGATATCCATTTAGAACAGAACAGAGGAGGAATTTCTTTAGCTAGAGGGAGGTGAATCTGTAGAAATCTTTGCCACCGATCATTGTGGAGAACAAGTCATTGAATATATTGAAACTAGAGGTTGATAGGTTCTTAATTAATAAGGGTGTCAGAGGCTGCAAGGAGAAGACAGGAGAATGGGGTCGGGAGGGACAATAAATCTTACATGATGGAAGTCTAGATGAGAACTGGTGTGTTGAATGGTTTAATTCTGCTCCTATGTCTTATCCCTCCCATCCATCCCACAATCTCTTCGACTCTCTACCATCACGGAGATACCACGGAACAGGATAGGGACTGTTAGGATGGGAAACAGCTTCTTCCCCCTGTCTATGAGACTACTACATTCACTGCAACCACTCAAGTCTCATCATAAATGAAGCTGCAGTGGTGTTATACTGTTTACTTTTTAACTTGTGTTGTAAATATACCTTCCGGTAAATGTCAATCTTCTGGAATATATTTTATTACTTGTTAATCTATTTGTGGTAATATTACTTTGTGTTATATATGAGTTTTATGTTACTGTGTTGTGCAGCTTGGTCCCGAGGAGCATTGTTCCATTGGGCAATATAAATGTACATGGTTGAATGACAATACATTTGAACTTGAATTTGAAATATGCCTTTTACATTTAGAGTCATAGAGAACTACAACACAGAAACGGCATTTTGGCCCACCAAGCCCATTCTGATCCGGTCTTCTGCCTAGTCCCATCTACTTGCACCTGGACCATAGCCCTCTATAGTCATCTCAACCTATCCAAATATATATATTTGTATTGTAAATACAGTACTTAAATGACTTGGATGAAAATGAGGTGAGGGGGGGTGGTGAGTAAGTTTGTAGACGACACAAAGATTGGCAGTCTGCACAGAAGATTGCTAAAGGATACAGCGGGATATAAATCAGTTGCAGATATGGGCAGGAAAGTGGCAAATGGAGTTTAGTCCCAGCTAGTATGAAGTGCCACACTTTAGATTCAGACTTAGATTTAGTTATCACATGTGCATCGAAACATACAGTGAAATGTATTGTTTGTGTTAACAACCAAAGATGTGCTGGGGGAGCCCACAAGTAAGCCCCACTCTGACAACAGAAAGAGAAATAGTTAATGGCAGGATTCTTAACAGCACTGGTGAACAAAGAGATCTTGAGGTTCAGATACATGGCCCCTAGAAGTGGATGCACAGGTTGATAGGGTGGTAAAGAAGGTGTATGGCATGATTGCTTTCATTAGTTCATGTACTGAGTTCAAGAGCCAAGACATTGTTATATCTTCATAAATCTCAGGTTAGGCCACATTTACAGTACTATGTTCCATTCTGTTCGTCCCATTATAGGAAGGATGTGGAAGCTTTGGAGAGGGAGCAGAGCAGCTTTACCAGGATGCTGCCTGGTATGGAGGACACAAAATGCTGAAAGAACACAGCAGGTCAGGCAGCATCTATGGAGAGGAATCAACAGGCAATGTTTCCAGCTAAGACTCTTCACCAGGTTCACGAGTCCTGATGAGGGTTCTCAACCCGAAACACTGACTGTTTATTCCTCTCCAAACAGACTGCCTAACCTGCTGAATTCCTCCAGCATTTTGAGTGTTGTACTCTTGGTTTCCAGCATCTGCAGGATCTCTTGTGCTTTTGGCTTGGAGGACATGTGCTACAAGGAGACAGACTTTTGAGGTGACGTGATAGGAGTTTATAAAATTTTGTCAGGCATAGATCAGGCAGCCAGTGTTTGTTTTCCCAGGATTGAAATGTCTAGTGATAGGGGGCATGTATTTAAGGTGAGTGGGGGGAAAGTACAAAGGAGACACTGTATATAGGCAATTTTTTTCACTCAGAGTGGTGGGTGCATGGAATGCACTGTCTGGAGTAGTGGTGCAGGCAGATAGCATAGGAGTGTTTCAGAGACTTTTAGACAGGCATATGGATATGCAGAGAAGGGAGAGATATCGTCAATGTGTGGAGAAGATGAATTAGATTAATTAGGAGTCATTGGTTTAATTATCTCAGCATCACATTGTGGGCTGAAAGGCCTATACTATTCTATGTTCTTTTTACAACATTGCAAGAGACCATTCAATTCATTAGTGTTTTGCCAATGTTCGTGCATGAGACAATCCTGTTCCTACACTTTTTCAACTTATTTATGCCCTTATTCACTGCCTCTGAATATATCTCCAATCCTCCACATGCTAGAAAGCTCCACATTCACAGCAGTCTGAATTCTCCATTAAATCTATTATCGGCGATCTTGCATACATTGCCTCTATTTCTCCAGATAACCACTAGTGTCTTTTTTCCAATCTGTACTCTCTAATCCTCCCATAATCTTAAAAGCTTCCATCAGATCATCCCTTGTCACTCTGCCTCATTAGGAGTTTGAGGTGTATGTCACCAAAGACTCTTATAAATCAGAATCAGGTTTATTATCACTGACATAGGACATGAAATCTGTTATTTTGTGGTAGCAGTACAATGCAAAGGTGTAAACATCTACAATGTTCACAAACAATAAATAGTGCAAAAAAGGAATAAAGAGGCATTATTCATGGGTTCACAGACTCTTCAGAAATCTCATAGTGGAGGGGAGATGTACAGTGTAGATGTACTGTGGAGAGCATTGTGACTGATGGCAATACAGCCTGGTATGGAAGCTCCAATGCATGGGATCACGAGGTTTGTTTGGCTGCAGACTCAGTCAGCTCCATCACGGGCATAACCTTCCTCAGCATCAAGGGCATCTTCAAGAGGTGGCATCCATCATTAAGGACCCCCACCACCCAGGACATACCCTCTCTCTTCATTACTACCATCAGGAAAGAAAACAGGATCCTGAAATCTGCTATTGGATTTCTGAACTGTCCATGAACTGCTTTTTTTTTTGCATTATTTATTTATTGTGATTTTATGTTTTTATTGTTATGCTGCCACAAAACAATAAATTTCTCATCATCTAAAATAATATATTTCTTTATCTAGAAGTTAAGAACTCCAATCTATTCCCACAGAATGGAAGGAGGTTAATTGGCCTGATCTGGCTCTATCTAAGACCCTCCCAGCTAGCATCATGTTCTCCAGAGCTTTGCAAATGATTTCCTGATGATACTTAATCAAATGCCACCATCCACCTGCCACACCCGGTATGAAAAAACATTTGGTCTGAGTGATGGACGCCCCCTTCTTGAGGCATGTCCTTTTGAAGGTCTGCTTCATGGTGGGGCGGTTTGAGTCCGTGATAGATCTGCTAAGTCTATAATGCTCTGCAGCCTCTTGTGGTTCTGTGCACTGGAGCCATACAAGGCAGTGATGCAACCAGTCAGAAATATTATTTTCACCATATTCCCTGATTTTTGACGCTTTCAACAATGGGAACTGTTTCATTCTAAGTACTCTAGTAGAACCTTTAGTTACATCCATCAGATACCCTTGAACATCCCCTGTTTTAGACAGAAGAGCCCAGCTTCCCTCCATCTGTATTATGGAAGTCCTTCATTCCCTGAAATTGTTTTAGTAAATCCTTTCTGCAACTTCTTTACATCAGAATCAAGCTTAATATCACTAGCATATGTCACAAAATTTTGTTTTATGGCAGTACATTGCAATGCATAATAATAAAAACTATAAATTACAGTAAGAATTACAATATCAATTACCACTGAGCATATCCATATGGAGCATTGTCGCAGGAAAGCAGCAGCCATCATCAGGGACCCCCTCCACCCAGGTCATGCTCTCTTCTCACTGCTGCCATCAGGAAGAAGGTACTGGAGACTCGAGGCTCACAGCACTAGGTTCAGGAATAGTTATTACCGCTCAACCATCAGGCTCTTGGACCAAAGCAAATAATTTCTCTCCACATCACTGAAATTTTCCCAAAACCTACAGACTCAATTTTTGATATTTATTGCTTATTTATTATAGTGTCTTGCTTTGTTGTATTTGTACAGTTTGTTGTCTTTTTCAAACTTGTTATACCCCCTAGTTGGTGCGGTCTTTCATTGATTCTGTTATGATTACTGGATTTATTGAGGATGTCCGCTAGAAAATGAATCTCAGGGTTGTGTATGATGACATACATGTACTTTGATAATAAATTTGAAAAAAAATTAAAAATTTAAATAAATAATGCAAAAAGAGAGGAACAAAATAGTGAAGTAGTGTTCATAGGTTCATTGTCCACTCAATAATTTGATGGTGGGTGGTGGGGGGGAGGGAGGAAGAAGCTGTTTCTGAAACATTGAGTGTGTGTCTTCAGACTCCTGTATCTCCCTCAATGGTAGCAATGAGAAAAGGGCATGTCCTGGGTCATGGGGCTCTTTAGTGATGATACTGCCTCTCTGAGTCATCGCCTTCTGAAGCTGTCGTTAATGCTGGGGAGGCTAGTGCCCATGAAGCAGCTGGTTGAGTTTATAACTTTCTGCAGCTTTTCCTGATCCTGTGTAGTGGCCTCTCCATACCAGACGGTGACGCAACCAGTTGGAATGCTCTCCACAGTACATCTGTAGACATCCGCAAGTGGCTTTGGTGACATACCAATTCTCCTCAAATTCCTAATGAAAGAGAGCAGCTGCTGTGCCTTCTTTGTAATTGCATCAATATGTTGGGCCCAGGATGATCTTCAGAGATGTTGACACACAGGAACTTGCAATTGCTCATCCTTTCTACTTCTGATCCCTTGCTGAGGTCTGGTGTGTGTTTCCTCAACTTACCCCCCCCCCCTCTCTCTACACTCACAATCCTGGGTGTAGAGAGAGTAGAGCAGTGGGCTCATCATACATACCAGTAGACCAGTGTTGACTGTCAGCGAGGAGGAGATGCTATTTCCAATCCACACAGATTGTGGTCTCCCGGTGTGGAAGTTATAGATCTAGTTGCAGAGGGAGGTACAGAGGCCCAAGTTTGGGAGCTTGTTGATTATAACTGAAGGTATGGTTGGGTTGAACGTTGAGCTGTAATCAATAAACAGCAGCCTTACGTACCTATCACTATTGGCCAGGTGATTCAAGGCCAAACGGAGTGCCAGTTAGATTGCTGTAGACCTGTTGTGGCAGTAGACAAATTACAGTGGGTCCTGGTTAGATTGCTTAGGTTGGAGTTGATTCTAGCCATGCCCAACTCCTTAAAGCACTTCATCACAGAAGATATGAGCGCTCATTGAGGAAGTTCACTCTGCTCTTATTGGGCACCGATATGTTGTTGTTGCCCTTTTGAAGCAGGTGTGAATCTCGGACTGCAGCAGTGAGAGATTGAAGATGTCCTTGAACACTCCTGCCAGTTGGTTGGCACAGATTTTCACAGCCCTCCCAGATACACCATCAGGGACTGATGTTTTACGAGGGTTCACCCTCTTGAAAAACGTTTTGACTTTGGTCTCTGAGACAGACAACACACAATGACCAGATGCTGCCGGGATTCACACAGGTGTGGTTTTATTCTCCCTTTGCATAAAAAGTGTTGAGCTCATGTGGGAGTGAAGCATCACAGCCAATCATGATGTTATGTTTTGCTTAGTAAGAATTAGTGGCCTGCAAACCCTGCCAGAGATAACACGCATCTGATTCTGTCTCTAACTTCATTTGGAGATTTTTTTACTCTTAAAATAGCTTTCCGTAGGTCATATCTGAACTTGTATAGTTCTGGATCACCGGTCTTGAATGCCACAGATCTAGCCATCAACAGACTATGAATCTCTTGATTCATCCACAGCTTTTGATTTGGGTATGGCCAGTACACACTGATCAACACAGGTCAGACTCAAAGATGAATCCCTGAATATTGTCTAGTCCACCAACTCAAAGCAGTGCTGTAAGCACTCCTTCACCTCACTTGACCATATCTTCTTGGTCCCCACCACTGGTCCTGTGGTCTTTAGTCTCTGCTTGTATGGTGGGAGATGTCTGTAAGCTATAGGTACAGAGGAGACGTCAGGGGTAAGTGTTTTATGTAGAGAGTGGTGAGTGCATGGAATGGGCTGCTGGTGGCGGTGGTGGAGGTGGAAATGATACGGTCTTTTAAGAGACTCCTGGATGGCTACATGGAGCTTAGAAAAATAGAGGGCTATGGGTAAAGCCTAGGTAATTCTAAGGTAAGGACATGTTTGGCACAGCTTTGTGGGCCAAAGGGCCTGTATTGTGCTGTAGGTTTTCTATGTTTCTATCTTCCATTCTCTCTACATCCCTTTTACAAAATGGAGACCATTACTGTATACAGAAAGTGAGGCTGAAGGTGAGCCATTTTTTATCCATGCACCATCTAAGAGTCTCCTAAATGTCCCTAATGTATCTGCCTCTACCATCACCTCTGGCAGTACAACCATGCACCCACCACTCTGAGTAAAAAAAAACCTACCACTGACATCCCCTTCTACTTTCCTCAAATCCTCTTAAAATTATGCCCTCTCATATTGTGTAAGGATGACAGGTAAAGTTGTGCAGCATTCCACATTTTTTTGGGCGGCACAATAGCGAAGTGTGACACTGTAGAGCAACTGCGAGCTGGTTTCAATTTCCACCACTGCCTGTAAGGAATTTCCACGCTCTCTCCATGACTGCATGGGTTTCCTGCGGATGCCCGGGTTTCCTCCCACATGCCAACGACGCATAGGTTAGGGATTGTATGTTGTGGGATTGCCACATTGGCGCTGGAATGTGTAGCAACACTTGTGGGCTGCCCTAGCAAATCCCTAGGTCAGTTGGTTGTTAATGCAAATGACACATCTCACAGTAGATTTCAATGTATATGTGATAAATAAATGAATTTGATTCTGAGTTAGACAACTGATTGTATGGTCTTTCAAAGCTGTGTCACTATTAAAAAGGGTTGTTTTACATCAGTGAATGACAGTGGATTTAATTTGACTTTTTTGACACTGATCAACAGAAAAGACTCTCGTATCAAAGTGAAAACAAATTTCTACAAATAGGTCTAAATTTATTACAATTTTTAAACACAAAAAAAATTGATTGCATAATTACTCACCCCCTTCAAGTCAGTATTTAGTAGATGCACATTTGGCAGCAGTTACAGCCTTGAGTCTGTGTGGATAGGTCTCTATCAACTTTGTACACTGCAATTTTTCCTCATTCTTCTTAACAAAACTGCTCAAGCTCTGTCAGATTGCGTGAGGATTGTGAGTGAAGAGTGAACAGACCTTTTCAAATCCAGCCACAAATTCTCAATTGTATTCAGGTCTGAATTCTGACTTGGCCACTCCAGGACAATAACTTTATTGTTTTTTAGCCATTCCTGTGTAGATTTGCTTTATGCTTGGGGTCATTGTCTAGTTGGAAAACAAATCTTCTCCCCAAGTCGCATTTCCCTTGAAGACTGCATCAGATTTTCCTCCAGGATTTCCCTGCATTTTGCTGCATTCATTTTATCCACTACCTTCACAAGCCTTCCAGGGCCTGCTGTAGTGAAGCATCCCCACAGCACGATGCTGCCACCACCATGCTTCACAGTAGGGTGGTGTGTTTTTGATAACGTGCGGTGTTTGGCTTACACCAAACATAGTGTTTAGTCTGATGGCCAAAAAGCTCAATTTTGGTTTCATCAGACCATAGAATCTTCTTTCAGATGAGTTCAGATTCTCCCACAAGTCTTCTGACAAACTTGAGCCAAGATTTCATGTGAGGTGTTTTCAACAGTGGCTTTCTTTTTGCCACTCTCCCATAAAACTGTGACTGGGCAACAGTTGTTGTATGTGCAGTCTCTCCCATCTCAGCCACTGAAGCTTGTAACTCCTCCAGAGTTGTCATAGGTCTCTTGGTAGCCTCCCTCACTAGTCCCCTTCTTGCATCTTCACTCAGTTTTTGAGGTCAGCCCGCTCTGGGTAGATTTACAGCTGTGCCATATTCTTTCCATTTCTTGGTGATTGACTTCACTGTACTCCAAGTGACTTAGAAATTTTCTTGTATCCATCCCCTGACTCATACTTTTCAATAACCTTTTCACAGAGTTGGTTGGAGTGTTCATGGTGTAGTTTTGCCAGGATACTGTCTCACCAGCGGTTGGACCTTCCAGATACAGGTGTATTCTTACTGCAATCAATTGAAACACCTTGACTGCACACAGGTGATCTCCATTTAACTAATCATGAGACTTCTAAAACCAATTGGCTGCACCTGTGATGATTTGGTGTGTCATATTAAAGGACTGAATACTTATACAATCATTTTGTGTTTTATATTTGTAATTAATTTAGATCACTCTGTTTTCACTTTGACACAAAAGTCTTTTTCTGTTGATCAGTGTCAAAAAAAGCCAAATTAAATCCACTGTGATTCAATGTTGTAAAACAATGAAACAAAAACCTGGGGGGGGGGGGGTGAATACTTTTAATAGGCACTGTAAATTCTTTCTACTACTATCCTTGACTAAGATTGACAGGAATATGTATTAAACAAGTCAGGAATTGACTGTAAAATGTTGCCGTGTTGGTCCTGTCACCAGGTCTAAGCCTCAAGTGCACTGCCGGTGTGGTTGCACAACTACAGACCTGTGGAACCATAGACCAGGACGAATCTGCTTTTCAAAGAGGAAGGAAGATGCTCAACTAGGAACTCAAACGGATTAACCCATGTGAAACTAGAGACTGAATGGAATAACAAACTGTCAACAACTGCTGCCTGCTTTGAGACAATTAACTCCCAGCTGCCACAGACTAATCCTGCTCCCATCTCCTCCTGAGTTACAGCAAGTTCGTATATCTGTCTGCACTAATCCAGGGAAGAATGATTTCCCAGAACCATTTCACAGCAAAGCAACC
The DNA here is from genome assembly GCF_048418815.1 of Hemitrygon akajei. Classification (NCBI taxonomy): domain Eukaryota; kingdom Metazoa; phylum Chordata; class Chondrichthyes; order Myliobatiformes; family Dasyatidae; genus Hemitrygon; species Hemitrygon akajei. The sequence continues at coordinate 112,445,515 of NC_133128.1, forward strand.
TGTCACACCCCATGAATCAGTACAACGTTAAAAAAAATACTTGATGCACCACTTCACAGCTGATAACTGAGATACGTGCTCTGCCCTGTATTCCACCTTGTACCAGCCAAGAACATAGAACAACATTACAACAAAGTATCGGCCCTTACTGACAGTGGCAGAATTCAACTTGGATAGCTGGTGCTGTAATAACATTACCCTAACCACTATGTTTCCACACCACTATGGACATATGGTATACAGAGAATCACAAAAAGCTAGAGTTAGTTTGTGCTGACCTTTTAACATAACCCAGGATCAATCTAACCCTTCCCTCCTATATAGTCATCCATTTTTCTGTTATCCATGTGCTAATAATTTCTTATATGTTCCCAGTGTATCAGCCTCTACCACCACACATAGCAGGGCGTTCCACACATCCACCACTTTCTGTGTTACAAACTAAAGTCTGACATCCCCATATACTTTCCTCCTATTACCTTAAAATTATGCCCCTTCACAGTAACCATTTTCAACCCAGGGAAATGTCTCTGGCTGTCCTCTTGCTCTATGCCTCTTATCATCCTGTATACTGTACCTATATCAAGTCAACTCACATCCTCCTTCACCCCAAAGAGAAAAACCTTAGCTCACTCAACCCATCCTCTAAAGAAAGGTGATTGGGGACTGGATCCATCACAATCCTGATCAAGGGTTTTGGCCTAAAATGATGACTGTTTATTCTCCTCCATAGATGCTGCCTGACCTGCTGAGTTTATCCAGCATTTGGTGTGTGTTGCTCTGAATTTCCAGCATCTTCAGAATTACTTGTGTTCATCATAATGTTGTTCAGCCATTCCTGTGTCTCAACAGCAACTGCATTACTAAAGTGTTTGACTGACTGTAAAGCTTTTTCAAACTTCCTTGGGACATGAAAAAAGATTCTGATACTATAATTTTTGTTGTACTCCTTGTGAAACTCCAGCTGATAGGCACACTGTTTGGGCTCCCTCTGCAGACTCAGCTGTGTCCTCAGAGCATTCCAGAGAGCTTCTGAGGCATGACGCACTGCTTCTAAGACCATGCCGACTAATTCTTATGGCCTGTATGTTCTTTAGATGAATCCAGTTAGGGTCCCATAAAACGCGCTCGACCGTTTCCTGATGATTAACGTCAAACTAACTGGTCTATAATTCCACTATTAATGGCTCATTCCTTTTTCGATATTGTGAAAGCATTAAAAGTAGTCCATTCCTAAGGCACAGCTGTTCAATCTGTAGAACTATTAAAGTTCAAAGTTCAAATTCAATGCCAATTTATTATAGAGGTACATGTACGTCAACAGAAACGATGCTGAGATTAATTTTCTTGTGGGCATTCACAGTAAATACAAAGAAACACAATAGAATCCATGAAAAAACTGCACATAAAGTGCAAAGAATAACGAATTGTACACATACAAAAAGAAAAACAAATAGTAATAGATCAATAAGAAATAAATAACTTTAAGTCTGGTGCTGCCATGGTTGTGTAGCAGTGTACATGACACTATTATAGTCATGGGCATCTGAATTCAGAGTTCAAATCCAGAGTCCTCTGTAAGAAAGTTTGTACATTCTGTCTGTCTGTGCATGGGTTTCCTCCAGGTGCTCTGGTTTCATCGCACAGTCCAAAGTTGTACCAGTTGTAGGTTAATCGGTCATTGTAAATTGTCCTGAGATCTGGTAAGGATTAAGTAGGTGGGCTGCTGCACAATGTGGTTTGTTGGGCCGGCAGGGTCTGTTTCGTACTGTATCTCTAAACAAATAAACATGAGATGAGTCCTTGGAAGTGAGTCCATAGGTTGTGGAGCCAATTCAGTGTTGAGGGGTTGAAGTTATCCACTCTGGTTCAGGAGCCTGATGGCTGAGGAGAAATAACTGTCCCTAAACCTGGTGGTGTGATACCTAAGGTTCCTGTACCACTTTCCAATGGTACTAGCAAGAAGAGAGAGGGAAGACAGGTGCATTTTATTTAGTTCACAAAGCATGAGGCTTGGAACCCCTCAATGAAACTCCAGTCTGTAACTCACCACCACTGTATTTATTATTCCGCGTGAGCCTCTGGATTAGGTTCTCACTTTTGGATTGACTAGCATTGCGATTACTTGAGTCGAGTATGCTTTTCACCAAAGGGGTTGTTTATTGGTGGCTCCACCAGTGGCTGTTGAGGCTCCATCTGGAATAATGGAGAACGCCTGTTTAACGTGGAGAGGCTGATGCACAGGCAGCCACCACACGGTCCTTGACAGATCAGGGTCAGGGGCCAGTGACATGGAATGCAAGTGACTGGGGATCCTGCACTGCTACTGTCTTCCTCCGCTTCCAGTGCCGTTGTGATGTGACATCATCTTCCGCCAACTGCACTGTTGAGGTCTTGGGTTGGATCACCATTTTTTCTGGAACCTCCCCTTAACCTTACAGTCAAGGATGACCTCCCAGGAGCTAAGCACCAAATGGCAAAACTCCAGATAGCATCGCTCTCGGCATCTTTGCAACTCACAAGCCTCTCCACCATGACAAGGTGACAATCCTCAGAGATGAATTGTCAATATACGCCCAAGCCCATAACTTGAATTGAACTTAATTTGTGTATTCATTATACACACACTACACAATCTCAGAATCTCTTCTACTGCTGTAGCCCATCTACTTCAAGGTTCAACGTGTTGTGCATTCAGAGATGATCTTCTGCACACCACCATTGTAACATGTGGCTATTTGAGTTACTGTCACCTTCCTGTAAATTTGAACCATTCTGACAATTCTCCTCTGACCTCTCTCATTAGCAAGCCATTTTCACCCACAGAACTGCTGCTCACTGGATGTTTTATTTTAATAATTTTTTGGAACCATTTTCTGTAAACTCTAGAAACAGTTGTGCCCGAAAATCCCGGGAGATCAGCAGTTTTTGAGATACTCAAATCAAAATGGCGTTTCTTCCCCATTCTGATATTTGGTCTGAACAAACTGTTGACCAGAAACTGTTGACCATGCCTGCATGCATTAAGTTGCCACTATAATAGTGGCCATGGAGCATATGCATTAAATAATCTACTTTAAAAAATGTCGAACAGAAAATAAATATTGGCTACAGAACACAGAAGACAATATCCTCTACCTTTTCCTAACAGCGCTGTAGTGTCGTTTGTTATTGTCGACAATTCTTAAAAGATTTTCAGACAACCTAGTCATCATTAAGGAGGCTACAATCATAATGTTGGCTGCATCTCAAGGGCACTCTGCTACAAGTCAAAACAAGTTGTCCTAAACCTCTATAGGTCACAACTTTCATTCTGTGAACAGTTCTGAAGGGTAATCCCTTGCTTAGAAGATAAAACATGATTGAAAGCCTTCACAACTTTGGAGGAGTTTTGATAAACCGATATGGAGATGAAATCAGAAATAATTTCATCGGCAAATGACTGTGCATGGTCTTGGCCACCCTGTTATAGTAAAGATGTCGTTAGACAGGAAAGAGTGCATAGAAGATTTATGAGGATATGGCCAGGACTAAAGGGCTTGAGTTATAGGGAGAGGTTGGCTAGACTAGGCCTTTATTCCTTGGAGCATATGAGAATGAGGGGCAATCTTACAGAAGTGATATAAGTTATGAGTAAACCCCAGGATAATCATTCTTTGCAGTGGAGAGCATTCCTAGTATTACAACAGGCATTACAACAGTGCTGTGTAGAAGAGCATCACTACCTAGTATGGAGGGACCAATGCACAAGATTGGAAAAAGCTGCAGAAAGTTGTAAACTCAGCCAGTTCCATCATGGGCACTAGTCTTCCCACCAATGAGGATATCTTGAAAAGGCAAAACTTCAAAAGTGCAGCATCCATAATGAAGGACCACCATAACCCAGGACCTGCCTATTTCTCAATGCTACCATCAAAGAGGAAGTACACGAGCCTGAAGACCTAGGCGCATTTTCATAACCGCTTCTTCCCCTCTGCCATCAGATTTCTGAACAGATAATGTATCCTTGAACACTAACTCACTTCTTGCTCTCTTTTTGCACTATTTAAATAAGCATCTGATTGTAATTTATAGTATTATTTTATGTAATTCATGGACTACTGCCACAAAACAAATTTCATGACATATATAGTAATATATTTCTATCTTATTGTAATGCATGTAATATAAGTTACAGTAAGATACATATATATATTAAACAATACAATACATAAAATAGAAATAAATACACCCACATATTCACACTTAGTGGCCATTTTATTAGGTACCTCATGTACCTAATAAAGTGGCCACTGAGTGTATGTTTGTGTTCTTCTGTTGCTGTAGCCCATCCACTTCAAGGTTCAATGTGTTGTGTGTTCGGAGATGCTTTTCTGCACACTATTGTTGTAGTGTCTGGTTGGGTGAGTTACAGTCAGCTTCCTGGCAGTTTTAAACCAGCCTGGCCATTCTCCTCTAACCTCGCTCATTAACAAGGCATTTCCACCAACAGAACAGCATGAAAGTCCCAGGAGATTAGCAGTTTCAGAGATACTCAAACCACCCTGTCAGGCATCAACAAACATGGTCACACTTCTTGCCCATGCTGATGTTCGGTCTGAACAACAACTGAACCTCTTTATCACGCCTGCATGCTTTTATGCATTGAGTTGCTGCAAAATGATTGGCTGATTAGATGGTTGCATTAACGAGCAGGTCTACGGATGTATCTAATTCAACGGCCACTCAGTGTATATATATCTTGCACCATACTGCTGCTGCAAAACAACAAATTTCACAATATATATCAGTGATAATAAATCTGATTTTGACTTTGAGACCAAACTGCTTTGAAGATGTTTCAACATGCACCAGGATTACTATGAGCTTGGTACAAAGAAGTGGCATGCTTCTAAATCTCCCTTTAGCAGCTGCCGCATGATCTGGTCATCCTTGAGTGACTGTGGTATGAATGATGGAGTCTTTGCACTCTGCACCCTGATTAGAGCAGATTCTCTGGTATTTGGTCTGTTAGAAGAGGCTGAACACAGCGGCATTGAGCTTTGGTTGCATTTTTAGTTCCCCACACCCACCTTGCACAAGCACTTGATATTTTTTTTAAAAGGTCACTTAAAAAAAGTGGAATCCACAGCCAGGAATTCACATGGCATTCCTGTGTTTAGCCAAACAAAGCTTTTGATTGATTAATTACCATTAACAATCAATTATTCCTCACATAATTCATGATGTCACGTACAGCTCTTCACCACAGAGAAACTGATTTAGCTCAGTTCTACTGTGGTTTCACTGCCTTCAGTAGTTGGGCCTGACAGTACCCTGTCCTAGAAGATAGAACATAAAACATTCAGCGCAGTACAGGTACAGGGTCTTCAGCCCGCAATGTTGTGTCACCCTCCTAACTTTTAGATCAATATAATCCTTCCCTCCATCTTACTATCATCCACTTACTGTACCTTTCTACCAGTTTCTTAAATGTCCCTAACGTATTCTCCCAATGAAAGGTGCAACATCAATGCAATTTGCTGTTTGGGACAACAGAAGGCAAGCTGTAATTCTGAGAATGATTACCATATGGTGGTTAGAGCATCTACTGAATTGTTACACAATATAGGACATAATTTTCATCCTGGCTGCCAGCAGCCAAAGATGAGGAACACACTTCCAAAGGAAGAAAATAATCCAAGTTTATTGTTCAACTGAATGATATAAATGATTAGCTACGTAACAAAGGTTATGATTTCAATTACCACCTTCATAGAATGGATTTTTTTTTCTCTGCATGGAAAAGATTAGTCTATCTTTGTTTAGCAGGTAATGACAAACTAGAAATCCCATGATATCAGACCTATCCTCCTTGGCCAACTTTGTTCATCCAATTTCTCCAATTTAAAATTCTCATCCTTAAATTTAAAACCTTACATAACCTCCTCCAGCCATACAACATCCCAGTGGTTTTGTTCTCTTGACTGCAGAATGCAAAAATTTACAAGGATGTTGACGGAGCTTGAAGGTCTGAGTTATGGTAGGATATCAAGCAGGAAAGGTCTTTTTATTCTGGAGCATAGTAGAATGAGGTGCATAAAATCATGAATAAGATGCAAGTGTGGTCTTTTTCCCAGGGTTAATATCAAAGCCAATACACTCTTGGCATAGGCATTCATTCAAACATAGTACAGTGCAGGCCCTTCATGATGTTGTGCTGAATTTTTAATTTACTCTAAGATCCATAGCACATCCCAAATTCCCTCACATTCCACAGATATACAGGTTAGTAGGTAAATTTGTCACATGGGTTTGTGCAGATTCACTGGGTCAGTAGAGTCTGTTATTATGCTGTCTCTTAAATAAATATATAACAATGCAAAATAAGTGTAAAATCTACTGAAAAAGTACAGTGCAGGTAAATAATAAAGTGCAAGATCAACATGAAGATTGTGAGGCAAAGAGACTATTTTATTGTACAAGAGGTCCATTCGAGGGACTTATAACAGTCTGTTAGAAGCTGTCCTAGAGACCCTGGTCATACTGGCTTTCAGGTTGTAGTATCTTCTGCCTGATGGGAGAGGGGAGAACAGAGAATGTCTGGGGTGGGTGATGTCTGTGATTATGCTGGTGGCATTACTGAGGCAGCGAGAAGTGTGGACAGAATCCACGGAGGGGAGGCTGGTTTCTGTGATGTGCTGAGCTGTGTTCCACAACTCTGCAATTTCTTGTGGTTATGTGAAAAACAGTTTCCATATCAAGCCGTTATGTTTCCATATAGAATGCCTTCTATGGTGCATCAGTAAAAATTATTAAGGGTTGATGGGAGCATGCCAAATTTCTTGAGCCTCTCGAGAAAGAGGAGGAGTCAATATTCCACATCCCACATGTTTGAATAGCCTTGGTAAGTTGTTCCTTACACACAGATGAGCGTTTGAATCTGATGGGGAGGGATAGGGATGTAGGTTGATGATAATATAGAAAGAATAAAATTGACTAGGTTAGGATTGCCAAATTGGCAGTTGCTTCGAGACAGTGCCAGCAAATATGACCAACAGCGAAGTCCTGGAGAGTGTTCACAAAACTACTTCTTTTACTTCGTCTTACAAATGTGATTCTACAACTAAGCTGCGTGTGATGGGAACTTGTGATCTACATTTTGATGATGTGCTTTTGGGCCGACTGAGCGACCTGGCGTTTTGCTGTCTCTGAGGGAGTTTGGTGAGGTTGGGAGCAGAGTTTGCGGCCTGGATGCCTTGACGCAGGATGCAAGCCCATGATTGGCTCCATTGCTTCATTCCCACTGAGGCATCAAGCAAAGCTGAAGCTGACGAAGATGAGCGGAACGTAGCGGGTGTTCGGTGCTGTCTACCTGTGTTTGACTGGTCTTCCTCTCTCTCACTGGCTGCTGTCGGAGGGAAGTGCAGGATTCTTGAGTTCAGTGCTGCAGATTGACTGGCGAGGCTCGTGGCTCTGGGATCAGTTTGGGGGACTTTGAAGCTCATGTTGCACATGTTCCTGGATTCTGGTTACTTTTTTTACACAAAGGTTGGTGATGTTTTGGATAGTGTTGAAAGTTGTCATATGTAGCTTACAGTGGGGCATTAACAGGGTGCAGGGCTGGACTGAGAAGCAACAGATCGATTTCAATCTGGAAAAATGTGAAGTGAAGTGATACACTTTGGGAAGTTGAACTGGAAGGCAGAACATAGAGATAATGACAGGAATCTCAGCAGTGTGAAGGAACAGAGGGATCATGGGGTCCACATCCATATATCCTTCAAATTTACCACACAAGTTAATAGGGTAGTTAGGAAGCCGATTGGTGTGTTGGCCTTATTTAGACAGGTAATTGAACTCAAGAGCCACAAGGTAATATTTGCAGCTCTATAGAACTTTGGTTAGACTACTCTTTAAAATTTTGGTCACCCCATTATAGGAAGGATGTGGAAGCTTTCGAGAGGGTGCAGAGGAGATTTACCAGGATACCGCCCAAATTAGAGAACATGTCTTGTGAGCAAAGGTTGAGTGAGCTTAGGCTTTAATCTTTGAAGCAAAGGAGGATGAGAGGTGACTCTACATATGTCTAATAGATGATAAGCAGTGTAGAGAGAGTGGAATGCCAGTGCCATTTTCCCACAGCAGGGGGTATCATTTTAAAATGATTGAATGAAAGTCAGGGAGGCAAATACATTAGGGACACTTAAGTGACTCTTAAATTGGCACATAGATAGAAAAAAATGGAGGGCTATGTGGAAGGGAAGGGTTAAGCAGGTTAAAAGTTCGGGACAACATCATGGCCCAGAGGGCCTCCACTGTGCCATAATGTTCTATGATCTATAACTCTCAAATCTTGAAAGAGAAGCACTAACAAAGGACAGAGATCTTGGTCAAGACTGCAGAAAGGAAGTTGTTTAGTCAAGAGCAACAGACACAGGTTCTGGGGGAACTTGGTGGGTCAGGCAGCATCTGCAGAGGGAAATAGATAATTTAGGTGAAGACCCTTCATCTATTGAGTCGTTTGACAGAAATCAGAGTTAGAATCAGAGGACCACAGAGTTCTTGAAGCAAAGACTTCATCTGATGCAATAGAGAAGGCACTCTCCATTAAAATTATCACATGCCTTTCCAGTTAATGATTGATTATAATAGGTAATGAGTCCATTATCATCACATTGCTTATAGAAGTATGACTCCTTAATTGGCCCCACCTGATGAAACACTAAAAATAAAAACAGCAAAATAAGCAAAAATAATCCAGAAAGCAGCAAACTGATGTGGGAGTACATCTTAAACACAAGAGAGTCTGAAGATGTGGGAAATCCACTCACATAGAACTCCTTGTAATTCCTCCCACTTCCCTTTTCTCTCTTTGACCATTCCCCATTCTGGCTTCCATCTTACCCCTTACCTTCTCCTCGCCTGCCCATCACCTCCACCTGGGTCCCCTCCTCCTTCTCTTTCTCCCATACTCCATTCTCTTCTCCTATCTAATTCTTTCTTCTTCAGTCCTTTACCTTGTCCATCTATCACCTCCCAACCTCCCACACTCACCCACCTTCCCCCTCACCTGGTCTCAGCTATCATCTGCCAACTTGTACTCCTCCCTCTTCTCCCACCTTCTTATTCTGACTTCTCCTTCCTTTCCAGTCCTGATGAACTCCACTGGTAACTGGCAGTCAGCCAGAATAGGATCCCTTTATTCCCACTCTCTGTTTTCTGTCGATCAGCCAATGCTCCACCCATGCTGGTAACTTGCTAAGCAGCCTCATGTATGGCACCTTGTCAAAGGCATTCTGAAAATCCAAGTACACCACATCTACTGCATCTCCTTTGTCTACCCTGCTTGTAATTTCCTCAAAAAATTGCAGTAGGTTTGTCAGACAGGATTTTCCTTTCAGGAAACCATGCTGGCTTTGGCCTATCTTGTCATGTGCCTCCAGGTACTCCGTAATCTCATCCCTAACAATCGATTCCAACAACTTCCCAACCACTGATGTCAGGCTAGCAGGTCTATAGTTTTCTTTCTGCTGCCTCCCACCCTTCTTAAATAACGGAGTAACATTTGCAATTTTCCAGTCATCCGGCACAATGCCAGAATCTATCAATTCCTGAAAGATCATTGTTAATACCTCTGCAATCTCTCCAGCTATTTCCTTCAGAACCCGAGGGTGCATTCCATCAGGTCCAGGAGATTTGTACACCCTCAGACCATTAAGCTTCCTGAGCACCTTCTCAGTTGTAAATTTCACTGCACATACTTTACTTCCCTGACATTCTTGAATGTCCGGTATACTGCAGATGTCTTTCACTGTGAAGACTGATGCAGATTCACTTCTTCTGCCATTACTGTGTCTCTCATTACAATATCTCCAGCGTGATTTTCTATTGGTCCTATATCTACCCTCAACTCTCTTTTACCCTTTATATCCTTTATCATTTCCATAGATGCTGCCTGACCTGCTCAATTGCTCTGGTATTTTTGTGTGCTACAGAGGAGGGAGTAAAGAGCAAAAGTGCATAGAATCAGAGAAAAACGTATAGATTTAAAAAAAGCAAACTAGGAGGAAGTGAGGGGCTGAATGGAGACATTCCAAGAAGCTCAATAGATGTCAAATAAGCAGATGAAACATAATCAGCGAGAAGGAGCCCGAGAACTATGAGCAGGGATAGTCAATGTGCTGAAAAATAGAGAATGTAAAACAGCAGGGTGAAGCAGGTGAAAACAGCAGCAATAATTGAGATAATATTTTAACATAGTGGCATATTTCTCTGGTACATAGAGAAGAATTATATTGAGAAATGAAGGGAAACATTGTCAATCAGGAGCAGCAGGGGAAAACGAAGATGAATAAATAGGGTGCTCTGTCAAAACAAGGCTGGCGTGCCTTCTGTTATCAAAGATTCAAAGTACGTTTATTATCAAAGAATGTATAAATTATACAACCTCGTGATTTCTTTGCTCACAGATAGCCACAAAGCAAGAAACCCAAAAGCACCCAATGAAAGAAAAAAAAGAATAAAAATAAGAAATAAAAGACCAATGCGAAAGAGAGAGAGAAAAAAAATGCTAATCATGCAAACAATTGAAGCGAATTACAACATTCTGAAACAACAACGCATCCTCAATCCAAATCCCGAAGCAGCCCGGAGTAGGCCCAAAGCCTTGCTTATCAGTTCATCACATTAGCAGGCACAGAGCACAGCAGCCAGGGCAGTCTTCAGAGCCTCACCACCACGGAGAGGGGAACGACCAACGCCGACAGCGAGCAAAATTGGCTCTTGACACTCTATCTTTTCAGTCTATCTGGACTGACAAAAACAAATTTGCGGGGCACTGAGTCTATGGAGAGTCATGATTACCTATTTTCTACAATTCACCCTGAGGTAGACTAAGACCTCTTCACCTCTTTCATCACAGGAAGTCAGAGTGATAAAGTCAAAAAGCATTACAGCACAGAAACAGGCCCTCAGCCCATCGAGTCCATGCCAAACTATTAATCTGCACCCAGGCCATAGCCCTCCATACCCCTCCCATCCAAGTATCTATCCAAACTTCTCTTCGATATTCTAATTGGATACACATCCACCACTTCCGCTGGCTGATCGTTCCACACTCCTGAAGTCCTGGCAATATCCTTGAAATCTTTCTCTGCATTCTTTCAATCACTTTGACATCTTTTCTGTAATACTCTAAATTAGACCTCACCAATTTCTTATACAACTTCAACATAACATCCCAACTCCTGTACTCAATACTTTGATTAATGACCACCTGTATTCAATAGCAACACACACAAAATGCAATATACAAGGCCGGGCAGCATCTATGGACAAGAGATCACAGTCACCCTTTCAGGACGAGACCCTTCTTCAGGACGGGAAAGAAAGAGAAAAAGCCAGACTGTTGACTCTTTTCCATAGATGCTGCCTGGCCTGCTGAGTTCCTCCATCATTTTTGTGTACAGTATTGCTTTGGATTTCCAGCATCTGCAGATTTTCTCGTGCCTGTACAGGTACTTTGATTTATGAAGATTTTCAGGCTTTATGCTGGTCTTTTCACAATGAGTTTAAAACAAAGTTTTGACCATATGTCCAAGCCATTACCAAAACTATTTCCACCATGTAACATTGTCCAGCCTACATTTATCTGTAGCACAGATCCTATCTGCTTATTTTGATACATCTAAACAATATTGTAACATTCTCCTGGCTTGCCTCCCATTTTTTTTCATTAGTTTATTTGTTCAAGGAATGTGAACTTCACTCTCAAGGCTAGCATTTACTGCACACATATTTGGTTGGTCATTTCATAGGTCAATTGACAGTTAAGCACATTCTGCCCTATGTAAACATGTTTGTCCAAAGGTCTACTGCTCTGGTCTGAATATACTCTAAGTCACATGCACCCATGATACCCAAGCACATTAAGCTACAATTATTGATATTCCATCAATGCCATTATTTGAATGTCCTACTGAAGGGTTTTGAGCAGAGACATTGATTGTCCATTTCCTTCCATAGATGCTGCCTGACCTACTGTATTTCTCCAGTAGATTTGGTATGTCACCAAAGATACTCGCACATTTCTACAGGTGTACCATGGAGAGCATTCCGACTGGTTGCATCAACATCTGGTATGGAGGGGCCACTGCACAGAATTGAAAAAAGCTGCAGAGGTTTTAAACCAGCTCCATCATGAGCACTAGCCTCACCAGCATTGAGGACATCTTCAAAAGGCGATGGTTCAAAAAGGTGGCATCCATCATTAAGGACCCCACTACTTAGGACACGCCCTCTTCTCAATACTATCATTAGAGAGGAGGTACATGCACTCAGTGTTTTAGAAACAGCTTCTTTCCCTCAGCTATCAGATTTTTGAATGGTTCATGAACCTATAAATACTCCCTCACTATTTTTTGCTCTTTTTTTTGTACTACTTATATATACAGTGTGTGTATTATATATACCATAACACCATACCATGACAATTGCAGTTTTGCTATAGAAATCCAAATTCAACTTTTAGATGTTTTAATTTAAAATGCTGCATACTCAGGGGGTTAAAAGATCTTCATAATCTTGGAAGTGCTACGAAAAGATAAAGAGCAATAAACGTGTTTCTATAGGCCAGCATAATGGCAATTGAAGAAACAAATCATTGATAAAGGTTTAAAGTAGAGGTTAGGATCAATGTGATGGACTTTAGGAAGAATAAGCCTGCACTCCTTCCTGTTACTATTGATGCTACAGACATGGATGTGGTGAGGACCAACAAGTATCTGGGGGTGCACCTACATGACAGACTTGAGTGAAGCACCAACACAGAGGCTGTGTACAAAAAGGCCAGAGTCGCCTCTACCTCCTGAGGAGACTAAGGTCCTTTGGAGTATGCAGGCCTCTCCTTCACATGTTCTACTAGTCTGTTGTCAGTACAATTTTCTATGTGGTGGTGTGCTGGGGCATGGCATCAATATGGGTGATGCCAACAGGCTCAATGAACTGATTAGAAAGGCTAGCTCTTTTATAGGAGTCAAACTGGACAGACTGGAGGCTGTGGTAGAACAAACGATCCTACAGAAAATCCTGGCAATTCCGGACAATGTTCCTCACCCTCTGCGTGCCACCTTGACTGAACAGAGGAGCACTTTTACTAATAGGCTAAGACAACTGCACTGCTCCAAAGAGCGCAATATGAAGTCATTCTTACCTTCAACCATTAGGCTCTATAATGAGTAAATCTATAGCCAGGGAAGTGATGAGCCCCTCCTGTTAGAATGTTTGTTGTAACATTTTTTATTCTTTCTTATGTCTCTTCTAATATTTGTCTATCTATGCATTTGTAATGCTACTGTGACACTAATTTCCTTTAGGATCAATAAAGTATCTATCTATCTATCTAAGGCACAAATTGGTGCTTAGAATTGTAACTTCCCACATTAAACCATTGCTGATACTGCATTATTGTGGAATCATACATCCCAAGAGGTATTTCTGTGATTATTTAGTGGGTTTTATTTTATTTTGTGCACTAAATTTATGTATACTGTTTGTTAATTTAAGATTACATTAACTTATGCTTACTCTTGTCTTGTCCTGTGCTGCTGTGAGAAGTTAATCTTCAAGGCATTTATACCCTGCGTATGTCTGCCTGTGACAATAATAAACTTGAACTTGGTCACTGGTCCAGTTTAAAAAACCATCCTATGAGTCCAATTTCCTTGCTCTTTCCCCATGACTTTCTAAGTAACTATCCAATTTGCTTTCAAAGGTTGCTCTTGAATCTATTTCTACCACAAGTACAACTGTGCACAGAAAAATAATTCTCATCTTATTTGAAGCTCTTTTGCAAACAACCTTAAATCTGTATTTGACCCACTTCTGCCAGTAAAGTTTCTTCATTACCAAATCTACACTGATTTTGAACGTGCTATTAACTTACTGACTAAACTTTGCTGCGACAAAGGAAACATTCCTAGTTACCCCACTTCTCACTGCCTCATAAAAGCAGCCAATATAATCAAAGACTCCACCCACCCTGGGCATACTCTCTGGTGGTGTTGCAACAACAACATTGCAGTCAATATCAGTAAAACCAAGGAATTAATTGTGGACGGGGAAGGGGCAGTTGAGGGAACACACAATATTTATCATCGAGAGATCAGCAGTTTCAAGTTCCTGGGTGTCAATATGTCTGAAGATCTATCCTGGGCCCAGCATACCTACACAATTACCAAGAGGGCATGACAGTGGCAATATTTCCTTAGGAGTTTGATGACACTTGGCATGACACCAAAGTTACAGATTGATAGATCCTAAGATAGCACAGATAAGTGGCAAACTCTTCGTGTGCAGATGCAATGGGAATGATCAAATAATTTAGGACCACTACAGCTGAAATCTACAGTCAAACCCATGGGTACTTCAGTAAGCAGTGTTGTTTTAAGATGTTTAAAATAGCAATCAATACTCAAAATCGACATATCCCAGACTGCAGACTCAAGTCATGAATGCAGTTCCCTTTTAAGAAAATGGAGGTGTGGAAGCTGAGCCAGTCTACAGGTACGACTGAAATGCCAAGGCCTTGGACCCCCATTTCCAACTGTCCTGCTGGAGAATGTAGAGTCTCTGGAAAATAAAACCGAAGACCTCAGAGCGAGATTGCTGTACCAGGGGACATCAGGGACTGATGTCTACTTTGCTTCATGGAAACATGGTTATCCCCCCCCCCCCCAAGTTTGGATGCAGCGCTGCAGACCGATGGCTCACCAATCTCCACAAAGAAAGAACAGCTCAGTCTACTAAAGGTAGAGGAGGTGGTGTATGCTTTATGACTAACTCATTGTGGGTACTCGGGCAGGATGGCTATGTCTGAGTCCTGGTCATGCAAACTGGAACATCTAGTGGTCAAATGTCATCCATTTTATCTGCCGAGGAATTTTTCCACCATCATCCTGATAGCGATGCATATTACTCCTCAGGCCACCATCAGGAGCTTAACACTGTAAACAGCAAACATGAAACAGTGCATCCTGATGCCTTCTCTATCATTTCAACCAGGCCAGAACTATTACCAACGTATCACCCGTGAAACCAGAGTGGCCAACACACTTGATCGCTGTAATATCACCATCAAGAACTCTTCCCGTGCCATCTCACTCCCAATCACCTGGCTGTACTTCTACTCCCAGCATATAGGCAGAGACTAAAGACCGCAGCTCCAGTGGTTAAGACCAAGGGGGTATGGTCAAGGGAGGCACAGGACACTTACAGTACTGCTTTGAGTCAGTGGACTGGGCAATATTCAGGGATTCATCTTTTAATCTGACTGAATATGCCACAGTTATCACCAACTTCATCAAGACCTGTGTGGATGACTGTGTGCCTTCAAGAACATACTGGACAAACCAAAAGCCACAGATAAACCAAGAGATTCTTAGTCTGCTGAGGGCTAGATCTATGGTATACAAGACTGGTGATCCAGAACTATAGAAGAAGTCCAGGTACAATCTACATGAGGCTATTTTTAAGAGCTAAAAAAAAGATTCCGAATGAGGATAGAGACAGAATCAAATTTACTTCAGCTCTGGCAGGGTTTGCAGGCCATTACGCCCTACAAAGTGAAACCTAACATCATGAATGGCTGTGATGCTTCACTCCCAGATGAGCTCAACACCTTCTATGCTTGCTTTGAAAGGGAGAATAAAACTACACCTGTGCAGTGTATCTGCTGCATCTGGTGACCCTGTGATCTCTGTCTCGGAGGCTGAAATCTGAACATGTTTCAAGAGGGTGAACCCTCACAAACTGTCAGGCCCTGATGGAGTACCTAGTAAGGCTCTGAAAACCTGTATCAACCCAACCGACTAATGGGAGTGTTTGAAGACATCTTCGAACTCTCACTGCTTCAGTCAGAGATTCCCACCTGCTTCAAAAGGGTGACAGTCATACCAGAAGAGCAGGGAGACTTGCTTAATGACTATCGCCCAGTGGCACTCACATCTACAATGATGAAGTGCCTTGAGAGGTTGGTCAGTGGATGTAATCTCACTGGCTCCCACTAAACCTTGGATCATCTGGACAATAGTAATACCTACGTCAGGCTGCTGTTTATTGATTGCAAATTAGCACTCAACACAATCATACCATCAGTTCTAATCAGCAAGCTCCAAATCCTGAGCCTCTGTACCCCCCTCTGCAACTGGATCCTTGAGTTCCTCTCCAGCAGACATCCATCTGTCCACATCGGAAATAACATCTATTCTTCATTGACAATCAACACTGGTGCACCTCAAGTAAACATGCTTATCCCACTGCTCTACACTCTCTACATACACAACTGTATGACTAGAAACAATTCAACCCATCTATAAATTTGCTAATGACAGAACTGTTGTTGGCAGAATTTCAGATGGTGACGAGGAGGCGTACAGGAGCAAGATAGATCTCCTTGTTCAGTGGTGTCACAACAACAACATTGCACTCAACATCGGTATGACCAAGGAACTGATTGTAGACTTCAGGAAGGGGAATTCGAGGGAACACACATCAGTCCTCATTGAGGACCAGAAGTGGAAAGGGTGAGCAGTTTCAAGTTCATGGATGTCAATATCTCTGAAGATCTATCCTGTGCCCAACGTATTGATGTAATTACAAAAAAAGACAGAAAAGCAGCTATATTTCTTTTGGAGTTTGAGGAGATTTAGTATGTCACCAAATTTATATTTTTTGTTATTATATATTGTAATGTACTGCTGTAGCAAAACATCAAATTTCATGGCATATAGCAATGTCCTGATTCTGATTTCCCTCTTCTATTGAGCAGACGATACAACTGCCTGAAAGCACATACCAAGGCTCAAGGACAACTATTACAAGACTTGTGTGCTAAGATGGAATCTTGACCCAACAATCTGTCCTGTCATGGCCTTGCACCTTTTTGTCTGCCTGAACTGCACTTTCTTTACAACTGTAACACTCCATTCTGCATTATATTATTGTTTTCTCCTATTTACACAGGTGTGATGAAACAGTTGGTACAGATAACGAAGTTTTTCATTGTAGTACATGTGACAACAATAAACTCATTTTACCTTTTAATAATTAAATAATAAATCAATTTACTCAGTAATATATCAATTACAATTACATATCGGGATAGCCAGCTGGAAAAATAGTGGTTATTATAAAGGCCAGCAACGATGGCAAGAGACACTTCTGAATATTGATTTTCAATAGAAACAATAGGTAATCTAGACGACCTAGATTGACGCTGAAGGGACGACTGTAACAACGATACACAATAGAGCCCTCTATTTATTGTTTTGTCCAATTCTGCCCTTTAGAGTAGTGCTGTGGGATGTTTTACGCTCACCTGGAAGGGCACGTTGTTATAGAACACTACAACACAGAAACAGGTACTTCAGCTCATCTCTTAAATGTTGAAATCAAACCTGCATCCCGCACTTCCGCTGGCAGCTCGAACCACACTCATAGCACCCTCTGAATGAAGAAGATCCCTCTCAGGTTCCTCTTACCTTTCACACTTAATTCATGACCTCAAGTTCTAGTCTCACTCAACTTCAACGGAAAAAGCCTGCATGCAGTCACCCTATCTATAACCTTCATTATTTTATATACCTCTATCGACTCTCCCCTCATTTCTTACACTTCAAGGAATAAAATACCTATTCAATCTTTCCCTTGGACTCAGGTCCTCAAGTCCTGGCAACTTAATTAACAAGGACCGTCATTAAGGACCCGCACCATCTGGGACATGCCCTCTTTTCGTTAATGTCGTCAGGTAAGAGATACAGGAGCCTGAAGACACACACTCAACATTTTAGGAACAGCTTTTTCCTCTCCACCATCAGATTTCTGAATGGACAATGAGCACTAATTTGCTATTTTGCTCTTCTTATTTTACACTACTTATTTATTTGTATATATTTCTCACTGTTAATTTACAGTGATTTTTTAATGTATTGTACTGTACTGTTGCCACAAAACAAAATTTTACAACACTTGTGGCTGCATCCCAACTCTCGGACTTCACTTTGAACCTCTGACAGTGAAGCACTCTGTCCAAGCTAATGAAGTGATGTGTTACATGACCATGAAATGAGACTTGAAGCTTTTCTCTCTGGAGCAAAGGAGGATGAGAAATGACTTGAAAGAGGTGTACAAGATGATAGAGGCATACATCAAGTGGCCAGCCTGGGTGGAAATGGCTAATATAAGAAGGGCATAATTTTAATGTGATTGGACGGAAGTATAGGGGGGGATGTCAAAGCTATGTTTTTTACACAGTGAGTGGTGGATGCGTGAGACACCTGCTGAGGGTGGTGGTAGAGGCAGATACGTTAGCGTAATGTAAGAAACTCTTAGACAGGTACATCGATGATAAATGTGCCGAACGCCTGTACTATGCTGTCAAGTTCTAGGTCTGTAACAGTGCTGTCACAATAAATGATGAGAATAATGCTGTCTCAACAGCCGGGGTAATGCCAAAAGGGCTGCTAAAGCGAGGTAAGGTGTTGCTGTTCTGTTCCATCTAGAACTTGTGCTTTCTGCAGGAAGTCCTCTCAGTAGAAAAGTGTGCAGAATTCCCAGGGTGGAATAGAAGAGACTCATCTTTCTCCAGCTTTCCCCTTCAGTAAGTGGAGACAAAATAGTACCGAAACAGTGCATGTGACAAATGTGATAGTGAGTCTGGCAGTGGCTGGAATTGGTACTGGAATTAGTTTATTATTACCACATGTAGCAAGATACGGTGAATGATTTCTCTTGCATATTGTTCATCCAGATCAGATCATTGAGGCAGAAAGAGATAAAACAGTAATGAGAATACAGACCATTACAGCACAGTACAGGCCATTTGGCCTGGGATGTTTTGCCAACATTTTAACCTATTCTCAGATCAGTCTAACCCTTCTTTCTTACATAAGCCTCCATTTCTCTATTATCCACGTGCTTATCTAAGTATTTCTTAAATGTACTTAATGTATCTGCCTCTGCCACCAACCCTGGCAGCACATTCCACATACCCACTACTCTCTGTGTAAAAAAAAGCTACCTCTGGCATCCCCTCCCCTTTACTTTCATCCAAAGACCTTAAAATTATGTCCCTTCGTTTTACACATTTCCACCCTCGGGAAATATCTCTGGCTGTCTTAACATATTGTATACCTTTATCAAGTCACCTTTCATGCTTTTTCACTCCAACAAGAAAAGCCCTAGCTCACACAACCTATCCTCATCAGACATGCTCATCCAGGCGGCATCCTGGTAAATCTCCTCTGCACCCTCTCTAAAGCTTTGACATCCAAACAATGCAGAATAAAGTGTAACAGCTTTTAATGCAAATATCTGATCAGCCAATCATGTGACAGTAACTCAATGCATAAAAGCACGCAGACATGGTCAAAAGTTCAGTTGTTGTTCAGACCAAACATCAGAATGAGGAAGAAATGTGATCTAAGTGACTTTGGCCGTGAATGATTTTTGCTGCCAAATGGGGTGGTCTGAGTATTTCAGAATCTGCTGATCTCCTGGGATTTTCACGCAAAAGTTTCTCGCGTTTACGGAGAATGGTGTGAAAAAAAAATCCAGTGAACAGCCTTTCTGTGAGTAAAAATGTCTTGTAGCTCAGAGAGAATTGCCAGACTGGTTCAAGATGAGAGGAAGGTAACAATAACACAAATAATAATGTGTTGCAACAGTGGTGTGCAGAAGAGCATCTCTGAACACACAATACATCGAACCTTGAGGTGGATGGACTACAGAAGCAGTTAGTATTGGGTTCCACTCCTGTGGCCACTTTATTAGGTACAATTGTAAAGTGGCCAATGTGTGTATTAAGGTCTAGATCCAGAAAGGAAGATTTTCAAACTATCTGCTTATCAGGCAAGGGCAAGTTCAAGGTTAGACTCAGTTGTGTTCCTGTACTAGGCAACACCTTACTGGCTAAGTCTGTGAGCAGTAAGTACTTCCTTGGGCTATTAACTATAGAGCCATAGAACACTTCAGCACAGAAATAGGCCCTTCAGCCCATCTAGTCCATGGAGATTTCTAAGCAACATATCCAAGAACATTATTTCACTATCACTCTGACTCCTCATCTTTTTCTCTCCAGTCCAGCTGAAGGATCTCGGCCCGAAACTTTGACAGTACTCTTTTCCACAGGTGCTGCCTGGCCTTCTGAGTTCCTCCAGCATTTTGTCTCTGTGTTGCTTCACTATTTTTGCTCTCTTTTTGCACTACTTATCTATTTTAAATACACACATATATATATATATATATATATATATATATATATATATATATATATTTCTTATAACTTATAGTATATTTTGTGTATTGCACTGTACTGCTGCCACAAAACAGGAAATGTCATGGCATCCATCATAGAAACATAGAAAACCTACAGCACAATACAGGCCCTTCGGCCCACAAGGCTGTGCTGAAGATGTCCTTACCTGAGAAATTACCAAGGGTTACCCATAGCCCTCTATTTTCCTGTCCAGGAGTCTCTTAAAAGACCCTATTGTATCCGTCTCCACACTGCCACCAGCAGCCCATTCCGTGCATTCACCACTCTCTGCATAAAAAACTTACCCCTGACATCCCCTCTGTACCTACTTTCAAGCACCTTAAAACTGTGCCCTCTCGTGTTAGCCATTTCAGCCTTGGGAAAAAGCCTCTGACTACCCACACGATCAATGCCTCTCATCATCTTATACAGTGATAATAAATCTGGTTTTGATTCTGACTCTGCTGAACTGAACTTGTCCTATACATGAGGGGAGGATGGGGAAGGGCAGATCATAACTCTGGACTATGAAGGAGTCTCTTGATCCATTTTCATGGTAACAGAACTTCCTATAAGACTGGAAACCTCCACAACATTAAAACAAAGGTCTTTTGACAAACTTCACAGTCAATAGAAACTAGTAGTCAAATGTGATTGTGTATCTAAAAGAAGCTGATAAAATGCCATGCTAATTATACCCAAAGTTATTATTTTATTTTATATCTTTCAAATGCAATATTTTCCTTCATGGAAAGCACTGACTATGACTGTCCTGTGTTAATAAATAACTTCAAACTAACTGACTTGGCTGTGGAGACCAATTAACACCTGTGTGCTGTATTAAACACACTCAGCAATGACTGCGAAAAAGTGGATGAAGGCAGTTTTGACCAACCAGAGTCACACTGATGCAACATGCTGGAGGAACTCAGCAGGTCAGACAATATCTGTGAAGTGTTGACATTTCAGGCCGAGACCCTCCATCGGGGCAGGAAAGGATAGGGGCAAGAGCCAGGATAAGAAGGTGGGGAGAGGAGAAGGAGTACAAGCTTGCAGATGATAAGTGCGACCCAGACCAGGTGAGTGGGAGGGGAGGGGGGATAAAGTTAGAAACTGGGAGGTGGTAGGTGGAAGAAATAAAAGGCTGAACAAGAAGGACTCCGACAGGAGAGTGGACCACGGAGGAAGGGATGTAGGAGGGTAACTAGAGGGAGGGGGTGGTGAGGTGAGAAGAGAAGGGGTGTGAGGGTAATCAGAATAGGGAATGGAAATAGAGAAAAGAAGGGGTGTGTTGAACTGACCAGATGTTGCCACCCGGTTGGAGGCTACCCAGTTGAAATATGAGGGGTTGTTCCTCCAATCTGAGTGTGGCCTCAACGTGGCAGTAGAGGAGGCCATGGACAGAAATGTCAGAATGGCAATGGGAAATTGAATTGAAATGGCTGGTCACCAGGAGATCCTGCCTTTTGAGGCATTCAGGGTGAAGGAGCTTGAGAAAGCAGTGTCCCACTCTGTACTGGATCTCACCAATGTAGAGGAGGCCTCACTGTAAACACTGGATGCAATCGATGACCTCAACAGAATCGCTGGTAAAGTGTTAAGAGCAGAATTAAGCCATTCAGCCCATTAATTCTGCTCTGCCGTTCCTTCATGGCTAATTTATTCTCCCTCTCAACTCCATTCTCCTGCCTTCTCCCAGTAACTTTTGATGTCCTGACTAATCAAGAACCTATTAACTTCCACTTTAAATATACTCGATGACTTGACCTTCACAGCCATATGTTGCAATGAATTCCACAGCTTCACCCCACCCCCCCCCCCCCCCGGCTAAAGAAATTCCTCTTTATCTCTGTTTTAATTGGACATCTCTCTGTTCTGAGGCTGTGCCCTCTTGTCCTAGACTCTCCCACTATAGGAAACATCCTCTCCACATCAAGTCTATATAGACCTTTCAATATTCTATAGATTTCAATGAGATTCCCCCTCATTCTTCTGAACTTCAATGAGTACAGGCCCAGAGCCATCAAACGCTCCTCAAACGTTAACATTGCCTCACCTGGCAGGACTGTCGGGAGGAGGGGCATTAACGGAAGTTAGAGAAGTCAATGTTCATGCCTTCAGGTTGGAGGCTACCCAGCCGGTATATAAGGTGTTGTTCCTCCAACCTGAGTGTGGCTTCATCTTAACAGTAGAGGAGGCCATGGATAGACATATCAGAATGGGAATGGGATGTGGAATTAAAATGTGTGGCCACTGGGAGATCCTGCTTTCTCTGGTGGACCGAGCGTAGGTGTTCAGCGAAACGGTCTCCCAGTCTGTGTCGGGTCTCACCAATATATAAAAGGCCACACCGGGAGCACCAGACGCAGTATACCACACCAGCCAACTCACAGGTGAAGTGTCGCCTCACCTGGAAGGACTGTCTGGGGCCCTGAATGGTGGTGAGGGAGGAAGTGTAATGGCAGGTGTAGCACTTGTTCCGCTTACAAGGATAAGTGCCAGGAGGGAGATCAGTGGGAAGGGATGGGGGGGGGGGGGGGGACAAGTGGACAAGGGAATCGCGTAGGGAGCGATCCCTCCGGAAAGCAGAAAGAGAGGGGGAAGGAAAGATGTGCTTGGTAGTGGGATCCCGTTGGAGGTGGCGGAAGTTACGGAGAATTATATGTTGGACCTGGAGGCTGGTGGGGTGGTAGGTGAGGACAAGGGGAACCCTATCCCGAATGGGGTGGCGGGCAGATGGGGTGAGGGCAGATGTGCGGGAAATGGGAGAGATGCGTTTAAGAGCAGAGTTGATGGTGGAAGAAGGGAAGCCCCTTTGTTTAAAAAAGGAAGACATCTCCTTCGTCCTGGAATGAAAAGCCTCTTTCCGCTTGTAAGCGGAGCAAGTGCTACACCTGCCCTTACACTTCCTCCCTCACCACCATTCAGGGCCCCAGCCAGTCCTTCCAGGTGAAGTGAGTCGGCTGGTGTGGTATACTGCATCCGGTGCTCCCGGTGTGGCCTTTATATTGGTGAGACCCGACGCAGACTGGGAGACCGTTTCGCTGAACACCTACGCTCGGTCCGCCAGAAAAAGCAGGATCACCCAGTGGCCACACATTTTAATTCCACGCCCCATTCCCATTCTGATATGTCTATCCATGGCCTCCTCTACTGTCAAAATGAATCAAAACTCAGGTTGGAGGAACAACACCTTATATACCAGCTGGGTAGCCTCCAACCTGATGGCATGAACATTGACTTCTCTAACTGCTGTTAATGCCCCTCCTCCCCTTCTTACCCCATCTCGAACATATTTAGTTGTTTGCCTGTTCTCCATCTCCCTCTGGTGCTCCCCTCCCCCTTTCTTTCTCCCGAGGCCTCCCGTCCCATGATCCTTTCCCTTCTCCAGCTCTGTATCACTTTCACCAATCAGCTTTCCAGCTCTTAGCTTCATCCCACCCCCTCCAGTCTTCTCCTATCATTTTGCATTTCCCCCTCCCCCCACTACTTTCAAATCTCTTACTATCTTTCCTTTCAGTTAGTCCTGACGAAGGGTCTCGGCCCAAAACGTCGGCCCAGTGCTTTTCCCTATAGATGCTGCCTGGCCTGCTGTGTTCCACCAGCATTTTGTGTGTGTTGTTTGAACACCCACAAGGAGTCCAAATTCTCTACAGGACAGATGGGGGGGGGGGGGGGGGGGCTCTTTAACCATCACAGGTTCAAGGCAAAGCGCACGGTGTCTACTATTTCCATCATGGAGCGCCAATATGGAGACGACAATGCCATTGTAACTCACTCTAAGGAGGATCTGGAGTGCATAAGCTAGATCTACACATCAAGAAAACCCAAGTCCTGCACCAACCTGCTCCAGGTGAAGCTCCTAAACCTCCAAACATCCAAACAGACATCCCCCTGGAGAACACTGATTATTTCCCATATCTTGGCAGCCTTCTTTCTTCAAGAGCCAACATTGACTTTGAAATAATTCACAGAAAAGGCTGTGCGAGTGGAGCTTTTGCCAGGCAGAGAAAGAAGGTTTGATATACAGATATCAAGACCAAAACTAAGCTTCTGGTTTATAAAGCTACAGCCCTCCCCTCCCTGCTATATGGAGCGGAGTCATGGACAACATACAGTCGGGCACATAAAATCCTTAGAAACCTGCCAGCAAAAATGCCTCTGAAAGATTCTGAGAGTTAGCCAGAAGAACAGGCATACTAACTCCAAAATCCTGGAAACATTAACACATTTGTGACTCAACACCAACTGCGTTGTGTCGACCACATCATCCGTATGCCTGACTCCCATCTCCCAGAACAACTCCTGTTCAGCCAACTCGAAGATGCAAAGTGCACTCCTGGAGGGCAGAAAAAGTGGTTCAAGGACAATACCAGACCCTCCTGAGGAAGTGCCACATCAACCTGAGCAGATGGGAGAAATTAGCACAGGTTAGGAAAAGCTGGAGAAGGACTGTCTATGAGGGGACTGCACAGCTGGAAGAATACCTCCACTGTGCTGCTGAGACTAAGCGGATTCAACATAAGGAGAGAGTGGGAAAGGCCCAACCAGCTACATCCACCAGCACCTCAATGACCATCATCTGCCAGCACTGCAATAGGACTTGTGGATCACTGATCAGCGTCTTCAGTCATCTCAAGACCCACAAGTGACCAGATCAACCACCAGGAGAAGAATCATATTTGACTATGAGTGATCACTGAAGATGATGATGATATCGTGATAAAGGGAAATGCACTCTTTCATAAAAGAGGACACCTCAGTTGTACTATTGGTACTATCAGTTTGAGAGGTGAAAATGACGTGTCTTGTTTCACTGTTGTACAGCTGAATATCTGGCCCTGGTGTGGCTAGCTGCAGACTGACTGGTCATAGATTAGTCCAGGGCTTGAACAATCGCAGACTGGACTAATAGCTGACCAGGTGCCGACTAACCAATCACAGACTGGGCGAAAATATGACCGATCACAGAATGGACCAGGATGTGATCAATCACAGATCAGGCTAGGAAATGACCAATCACAGACTCATTTGGGGGTCAGACTGGTTGCAGACTTGGTTGGGGTTTGACCAATCCCAGACTCAGCTGGGGTCTGACCAACTGCAGACTGGGTGGAGCTTGACGAATTGGGAGAATGAGCTAGGATCTGACTAATCACAGACTCTTTTAGGGTCAGACAAATCATAGACTGGTGGCTGGAGTCTAACCAATCACAGAATGAGCTGGGGCTCCGGCTGACATCTGACCAATCATGTCTCAAGAAAAGAGATAGAGACAAGAACAATGAAAGCACTGTGACCATCGTCAGGCTGAATGATAGATCTACCTCTGGTCCTCTGACATTAGTAATGACGTGCATTGACAGTGCATTCAATAGGTCTATAATGTCACCATCTCTTACTCTATCACAAGGAAATTATGACAGAGATCCAAGAGCCTGCGGAATGAAATTCTAACCTTTGTCAATACTTCACCAATTAGTTCCGAAACTAGTCTAATGAGACAGAATCTTTGATTGCAGTGTGCAATATATTTCACAATTAAAAACACCAAAGGGTGAATATTTAACCATTATCATCATCATGACATTGCACTGTAAGAATGAAGCTGCGCTTCAGTAGAGAGCACTTTCACCTTGGACTGAAAAGACTGATTCAGGTAACATCCAGAAAGTGATGCTTTAGTTCTGGTCGAAGGTTTTCTGAATGAGATGTTAAACCGAGGACTCATCGGGGCTCTTGCACTTTATTTATCTGCCTGCACTGCACTTTCTTTGTAACTGCGTCACTATATTCTACATTTCAATTTCTTTTGGTTTTGTACTACTTTGAATACACGGCACGATCTATAGAACATAGAACATTACAGCACAGTACAGGTCCTTCAGCCCACAATGTTGTGCTGACCTTTTAACCCACTCTAAGACTAATCTAACCCTTCCTTCCCACAGTGCCCTGTGCACTCACTCTACGCCTCATCTTATACACCTCTATCAAATCACCTCTCCTTCTCCATTCCAGAGAAAGGCTCCAGCTTGCTCAACCTTTCCTCATAAGACATGGGTTCAGACAACATCCTGGTAAATCTCCTTTGCACTGTTTCTAAAGTTTCCACATCCTTCTTATAATGTGACTAGATCTGAGTTCGGTACTCCAGGTGTGGTCTAAACACGGTGGGATGCAAAACAAAAGCTATTTCACCTTTCTCTTTCTCCCATGGTCCACTCTCATCTCTTACCAGATCCCTTCTTCTTCAGACCTTTACCTCTTCCACTTATCACTTCCCAGCTTCTTACTTTATCCCCCCCCCCACCCATCATCTTTCAATTTGTACTCCTTTCCTTCCCCCCATCTTCTTACTCTGGCTTCTTCTCCCTTCCTTTCCAGTCCTGATTGAGGGTCTCAGCCTGAAACATCGACCTTTTATTCCGCTCCATAGATGCTGCCTGACATACAATTTGTGTGTTTGTTTGTTCTGGATTTCCAGCATCTGCAGAATCTCTTGTGCTTATTATTTCATTGTATGCATGTAAATATAATAAACCAATTTTGCTTTCTCAGGTAATATAGATGAGATATATAAACTCCTTAGACAGGCATGAGCGAGTCTATCTCCTCTATATTTAACTCAATAAAATCAATTATCTAGTCATTAACACACAGCTGTTTGTGGAAACTTGTTGTGAACAAATTGGCTGCCACATTTTGTACCTAAGTACTCAACACTTCAAAAAGTACCACATTCATAATAGCATCTCTTATGATGTCCTTTGGTGTGAAAGGAATGTGCGTTCTTTTTTTCACTGGCCGCTGTTCAAAGCTGCAAAAAAGATGTTTACTTTCCGCTGACTGCACGGCTCCTGTTCAAAATGCGCTTAGCAGTTTCAATGAAGCTTCTGGTGGACAGAAAGCCGACAATACTTAATACATCTGATTTGGCACCAGATTAACAAACCCATTCAGAGCAGCGACAGCATGCCTATTGTAAGAGGCGCTCAGAGTCGAGGCCGAAGCAAATTGGTGGAGTGGGGCAAGGGAAATTTAATCTGGCCCATTATATGGAGTTATATCTAACCACGTTACACCTGACCCAAGAGCACTTAAATCCTGTCGCCAAGGCCCCAGGAATTCCAGAGGTAGAGAGGGAGTTCTGTTCATGCTATTCACAGTCAGTTTTTGCTGTCTGCACCTCAAATTTCCAGATTTAAAAAAAGGACTTGCATATTACCTGAAAGATTGATTCCCTGGAGCATTGGTATAAAAAATTATGAGTGTTTGATGACTCTGGGCCTTTACTTGCTGGTTTAGAAGAATGAGCAGGGGATCTCATTGAGACCTATCGAATATGGAAAGGGAAAAATAGAGTGAATGTGGAGAGTATGTTTCCTATATTACGGGAGTCTAGAACAAGAAGGCACAGATTCAGAATAGAGGGATGTCCAATTAGAACAGAGATGAGGAGGAATTTCTTTAGCCAGAGGGTGGTGAATCTGTGGAATTCATTGCCACATATGACTGTGGAGGCCAAGTCATTGGATATATTTAAAGCGGAGGTTGATAGGTTCTTGATTATACAACACATCAAAAGTTATAGGGAGAAAGCAGAATGGGGTTGACAGGGATAATGATCAGCCATGATGGAATGACAGAGCACACTTGATGGGCTGAATGGCCCAATTCTGCTCTGTGTTTTATGATCTTATGGAGAAGATGAGTTGTTGAATTCTTAAAAATGAGTCCATAAGTTGTGGAATTAGTGCAGAGTAGTGGTGAGTCCCCATATTCTACAACTAACCAACACTCTAGGGGTTACTTACTGTCGCCACATAAGCTGTTTTAAATAGTGGGAGAGTCAGGGACCAGAGAGCACTGCCTTTGAATACAAGGATGTCCCTTTAGGATAGAGATGAGCAGGATTTTCTTCAGCCAGAGGGCTGTAAATCTGTAGAATTCATTGCGACAGACACCTGTGGAGGCCAAGTAATTGTGTATATTTAAAGCGGTTGATAGGTTCTTGATTAACAAATGCACCAATTTTAATTATTTATTTATTGAGATACAATAGGCCCTTCCAGCCCTTTGAGCCATGCCGCCCAGCAACTCCAGATTTAATCCTAGCACAATCATGGGATAAATTTACAATGACCAATTAACCTACTAACCGGTGCGTATTTGGACTGTGGGAGGAAACCAGTGCACCCAGAGGAAATGCACACAGTCACGGAGGGAACATGCAAACTCCCTACAGGCAGTGGCGGGAATTAAACTTGGGTCGCTGGTACTGTCTAGTGTTGTGCTAACCACTACGTTATCGTGGGGAGAAGGCAGGAGAATGGGTTTGAGAGGGGTAATAAAGCAGCCATGTTGGAATGGCACAGCAGATTCGATGGGTGAATCTCCTATGTCTTATGAGCATATGATCTTATAAGGGGTATAAACAGGATAAATGCAAGCAGGTCTTTTCCCCTGAGGTTGGGTGAAACCAGGACTAGGGATCAGAGATTAAGGAAGAAAAATGAACTATTTAAGGGGAATCTGAGGAGAAACCTCTTCACTCAAAGGGTGGCTGAAGTACGGAGTGAGCAGCCAGCAGAAGTGGTGGATGTGGGTTTGATTGCAGCAATTAAGAGGAGTTTGGATAAATACGTGATGGGAGAGGTATGGAAGGCTGTGGTCCAGGTGTGGGTCAATGTGAATAAAAAGGTCAAAGAGCCCAGTTTAGTGCTGTAGTGCCATATGATTCTAAGACTCTTTGGCTTGTACCTATCACTGAAATTCCTCATTTTGCTGAGCAAAGGTTTTTCACTTCAGACACGTACTTGCTTGTGAAATGTAGTGAGGTCATGGTTCAGAAATGGGAGACTTTCGACCCATCAGCCTCAATCGGATCACAGCCGTGACAAAGCAGAAATTGTCTTTGCGGAAGCCATAAATCGCAAGAGTGGTTTATAACCATTGCCAAATTCTCGAGAGTTCATGACTCTTCCAAAGCAGTTCTAGGCACTATTCATTGATTTTATAATGCAAAGGGCATCATTTAAGGAATTATAAAAATCCCACTATGTGATCAATTTCAAATCCTTTCAATGGTTTTGATATAAAATGGAAAAGATCTCATAAGAATTGTTTAAATGTTTTAAGGTTTCACATGTAAGATTGGCACTGAATCCAGAAATCTATACTAAGACATACATAGTGATAAGCCCATACAAAACTCCTTAAATGAGTAAAAGCACAAGACTATAAGACATAGGAACAGAATTAGGCCATTCAGCCCATTGAGTCTGCTCCACCATTCCATCATGGCTGATTTATTATCCCTCTCAACCCCATTTTCTGACTTCTCCCTGCAACTTTTGATGCACTGACTAATCAAGAATCTATCAATCTCAGATTTACAGATCAGGACAGATTTACCCCGATCTGAGAGCTACCACTGTAACTGCGTTATGCTAACTGCTATGCTACTGTGCCACTGTCACTGGTCAGTTTAACAGTTCAGGCAATGTAACGTTATTTCACTGCCACTCGAAGAGGTCGGGCGAGATCATAGTGCATAAGCTTTTAACTTGGTGCTAACTTAGTTCAGAGCTTTTTACTCATTGGCACGATTTCGCTGTTGCCAGCAAGGTTAGCATTTAACAATTATAGTTAATTTACACTTGGGAAGGTGACAGGGATCATCTTCCTTCACCATTGTAGATCTCTGGTGATTAGCAGCTCCGGGATCGTGATCTAGCGACAATGAGCGAATGGTAGTGTATTCTGTCAGGTCAGTGTAAAATGTGTGTTGGACATGGAGATGATATCGTTCATAAACTCCTTCGTAAGTCAAGAACGAGGTGCAAATCCTATTGTTACAGTGTTTTATTAGATTTTAACAAAGTACAAGTGTTAGGTTGTAACAGAAAGTAGCACAGAGTAAATATATATTTTCTTCTTCCTCTCCCATGAGGCAGAAGATAAAAAAAACCCAAAAGCTCAAGGACAGATTCTATCCCACTGTTATCAGACTCTTGTACGATAAAATGGACTCACAATTGACCTCGTTATGCTTGCACTTCATTGTCTATCTCCACTAACGTCCTCTAGCTGTTACACTTTATTGTTACTGTCTGACCTTGTTCTACCTCCATGCAATGTATAATGATCTGATCTGTATGAACAGGCAAATGAAACATTACAGCACAGTATAGGTTCTTTAACCTTCTCTAAGATCAAATTAACCCTCCCGTCCTACATTTTTCTCCCTCGGGGGTGGTATAGCAGCATAGCAGTTAGCGTAATGCTTTACGGCGCCAGTTGTAAGATCACAGTTCAATACCGATCACCGTCTGTAAGGAGTTTGTATGTTCTTTCCGTGAGTGTGTGCATTTCCTCCAGGTGGTCCAGTTTACTCCTGCATTTCTTTTTTATTGTAATTTATATTTTATTTAAGTTCATCATCTAACATTGTACATATATATCATATAATCATATATATCACAAATCTCCACAAAATATTTATCTGAGGTATACACTTATAGAAAAGAGTGGAAAGAAAAAACAAGCAAAAGGAAAAAACTATGTGCAAGTAGGGAGTGATCTTTTTTTTACAACAGATTCATTGATTTGTGAGAATAAAATCAGGCCGATAAGGCATTATGTAGTTCAACCATTTTTCTCAGTATGAATCAAATTGTTCCACATTATGATTAACGGATTTACAAAATGGAGAAGATTACTCCTACATTTCAAAGACGCAAGGGTAAGTTGTGGAAATGCTATGTTAGCGGGGGTCATGGCAAAACTTGCAGCTGCTCGTAGTGCAACCTTGAGCTGTGTTGGCTATTAATGCAAAAAGCGCATTCCAATATATCTTTTGATGTTTCAATGTATATGTGACAAATAAATTATTATTAGTTATGATTAACAATACTGGGCCTGAACACCTCCCTCTGCAACTAGATCCTAGACTTCCTGACTGGGAGACCTCAGTCAGTCTGGATCGGGAGCAGCATCTCCAACACCATCACACTGAGCACGGGGGGGCTCCCCAGGGTTGCGTGCTCAGTCCACTGCTGTTCACTCTGCTGACCCACGACTGTGCTGCAACACACAGCTCAAATCATATCATCAAGTTCGCTGATGACACGACCGTGGTGGGTCTCATCAGCAAGAACGACGAGTCAGCTTACAGAGAGGAGGTGCAGTGGCTAACAGACTGGTGCAGAGCCAACAACCTGTCTCTTAATGAGAACAAAACAAAAGA
This sequence comes from Hemitrygon akajei, assembly GCF_048418815.1. Lineage (NCBI taxonomy): Eukaryota > Metazoa > Chordata > Chondrichthyes > Myliobatiformes > Dasyatidae > Hemitrygon > Hemitrygon akajei. The sequence goes on from NC_133128.1 coordinate 112,477,059, forward strand.
GATGGTTGTTGACTTCAGGAGGGCACGGAGCGACCACTCCCCGCTGAACATCGACGGCTCCTCGGTAGAGATTGTAAAAAGCATCAAGTTTCTTGGTGTTCACCTGACAGAGAATCTCACCTGGTCCCTCAACACCAGCTCCATAGCAAAGAAAGCCCAGCAGCGTCTCTACTTTTTGCAAAGGCTGAGGAAAATCCATCTTCCACCCCCCATCCTCATCACATTCTACAGGGGTTGTATTGAGAGCATCCTGAGCAGCTGCATCACTGCCTGGTTTGGAAATTGCACCATCTTGGATCGCAAGACCCTGCAGCGGATAGTGAGGTCAGCTGAGAAGATCATCGGGGTTTCTCTTCCCGCCATCACGGACATTTATGCTACACGCTGCATCCGCAAAGGAAACAGCATTATGAAGGACCCCAATCACCCCTCATACAATCTCTTCTCCCTCCTGCCGTCTGGGAAAAGGCTCCGAAGCATTCGGGCTCTCACTACCAGACTATATAACAGTTTCTTCCCCCAAGCTATCAGACTCCTCAATACCCGAAGCCTGGACTGACACCTTGCCCTATTGTCCTGTTTATTATTGATTGTAATGCCTGCACTGTTTCTGTGCACTTTATGTAGTCCTGTGTAGGTCTGTAGTCTAGTGTAGCTTTCTCTGTGTTTTTTTTTACGTAGTTCAGTCTAGTTTTTGTACTGTGTCATGTAACACCATGGTCCTGAAAAACGTTGTCTCATTTTTACTATGAACTGTACCAGCAGTTATGGTCGAAATGACAATAAAAGTGACTTGACTTGACTGTGCACCTTACTGTTTACCTGTGCTGTTGTTTCTCTACAGCTCTCACACTTTGTTCTGCATTCTGTTATTATTTTAGCTTGTTCTACCTCAATACTCTTGTAATGAAGTGATCTATACAAGACAAGCTTTTCACTGTACCTCGGAACATGTGACAGTAACAAACCAAATCCAATACCAAGTAAGGCAAGTAACAAAGGGCTGGAGATCTTTACACTGTGAACTAGTTTAAGCTGGTTATATAATGGAGTCTGCCCTGATAAACGATGACACTCCTGACTTATGCTGTCATGCTGTCTCAAGCTGACACAAAGGAATTTAAAAGTGTCCTAAACATTTACAAACAGTTGATCATACAAAATATACATAAATAAGACCTAATACCATAAAATGTAGAAGCAGAACTAGGCCATTCAGTCTATTGAGTCTGGTCCACCTTTCCATCATGTCTGATTTATTATCCCTCTCCTGTCTTCTCCCCATAACCTTTACTGCCCTTCCTAATCAAGAACTTTCACTTTAAATATGCATAATAACTTGTCCTCCACAGCCATTGGTAGCAATGAATTTCACAGATTTATCACCCTCTGGCTAAAGAGATTCCTCCTCATCTCTGCTGTAAATAGACATCCCACTATTCTGAGCCTGTGCCCTCCAGACCTAGTTTCCCTATTTTTCTCTCTCCTCATCCACTCTATATATATGTTTAAAGAGGCAACAAGAAAAATAACAATTTAAACAGTAACTTAAGATCCTCATCCAACACTTGCAACAGAGAATTTGCTGGTAAATGCAAAGCTTCTATAATACCAGTGGGTTCAATTCCCTCTGCTATCTGTAAGGATTTTATATGTTCTCCTTGCGACCTTGTGGATTACCTCCCACATTAGTAGGTCACATGGGTGTAACTGGGTGGAGTGGCTCACTGGGCAGGAAGGGCCTGTTACAGTGTCCTATCGCTCAACAAAATAGACAGATAGATAGATAGAAAGAACAGAACAGAATAGAATTAATTTAGAGTTAGCAGCATTCCGCGCTGCCTAACTGGTATTGGCTTGGGACATGCTTTGTGACAAAACTAGGGAGATACTTTGTGTCAGAGACTGAGGGGAAACCTGATGGAAGTTTAAAGTCATAGAGTTATACAGCACTGAAACAGGCCCTTGAGTCCAAATGATCCAAGTCAACCAAGATGCCCCTCTAATCTAGTTCTGTTTGCCAGCATTTGCCACCAGAACCTCTCAAAGCTTATGTTCAAAACTACTAGGAGAGGCACAGGTAGGGTAGACAGAATCGTTCAACCTGATTAGATTTGTTATATACTACAGTGCATGCATTTAATGTGAGAGGAAAAAAGTTTAAAAAAGAGATGTGCAGAGCGAGATATTTTTACACAGAGAGTGGAAAGGGATGCCAGGGATGGTAGTAAAAGCAGATACAATAGTGGCTTTGAAGAGCACCAGACACAGAATGCTGGAGGAATTAGGCAGGTCAGGCAGCATCTATGGAGGGAAATTAACAGTTGACATTTTGGGCTGAGACCCTTCATCAGAACCTGCTCTAGTATTTTATGTGTGTTGGTCAAGATTTCAAGCATCTGCAGGATCGCATGTCTCAGCATGACATCAAACTTGTCCACAACGTAGTCTTCCAAGTAGCAATGAAATAAATTATCAATCAACGTTTGACAGCACAAATATGGGTTAAATATTGACTAACTCACATACAGAAGTATTGATGGAGGGGAATAAACAGTCAATGATCCAAGCCAAGCCCCTTCATCAAGACTGGAAAGGAAGGGGAAAGAAGGCTGACAAAAAGAGTAGAAGCTAGAAGGTGATAGGTGAAGCCAGGTAGGTGGGGGAGGGGTGATGCATTGAGAAGTCGAAAAGTTAAAGGGCTGGAGAAGATGGAATTTGACAGAAGAGGAGAGTGAGCTATGGGAGAAATGGAAGAATGAGGAAAACAGGAGTGAGGTGGCAGGTAGGTGAGGAGGAGAAGGAGTGAGAGGGGAGCCAGAGTGGGAGATGGAAAAAGAGAGAAGGGGACGAGAATTTACTCAATGTTTAAGAGGATGTTAGATGAACATACAGAGAATGGATCACTTCACACAGAAATCAGAAATAAAGTTTTCAAGTTTCTGACATTCCTGAAGGTAATCCGTGATGCGAAATGCCAACTGTCCTTTAGCCTCCATAGATCCTGCCTGACCTGCTGAGTTCCTCCACCTTTTTGTGTGCATTCCTCCAGAATACAGCATCTGCCATCTATTGTGTTTCCAGAAACTGCGTCTTATTAATTTAACCTTACAACTTATGTTACTTAACATGGGAACAAAAACCAGAATAAAACCCATTTCCCTCCAGAGATGCTGCATGGCCTGCTGAGTTCCACCTTTGTGTAGAGTTGGCTTGTTCTTTGCTAATTCCATACCCTGTTTAGCAAAAACAATCTATCGATCTTAGACTTAAGAGCATTATCTACTGCTTATTTATTTACAGGAAACAGTGCAATATTTAATGACTATGTTGGCTCAATCAATGATACCTTTTACCATTTACAGGACTTCTTGGAGAAGTTCCAAGTTAAAGCCATTGCCATTTCAATATCACCAACACAAGAGATTTTGCAGATGCTGGAAATCCACAGTAACACACATGAAATGCTGGAGGAACTCAGCAAGCCAAGCAGTATCTATGGAAGCAAAGAATTTTAATATTATCATATCATGCCTGCGAATATCATCGTAGGCAACTTCAAAGGGTTGCAGACTCAGCCAGCACCATCACGGGCACAACCCTCCCCACCATCTTCAAGAGGTGATGCCTGAAGAATGACATTCACCACCCAGGACATGTTCTCTTCTTGTTATTGCAATCAGGGGAGGAAGTACAGGATTTTGAAGACATACACAACCTTTTATGAAAAACTTCTTCCCCTCTGCCATCAGTTTCCTGAACAGTCCATGAACCCATGAGCACTATTTCACAATTCCTCTTTTCCACGGTTCACTTATTTTATTTATTGGGCTACACAGTAACATATTGGTTATTGTAACACAGTATTTCCCAACCTTTTTTAACCCAACACCCCCCTAAAGCACTTTCATATTTGACAGCGCCCCCGTAAAGTACCTTCATTCTTGCCAAAGAGCCTATTAGGCACAATATACTTTCCGGCGCCCCCACAGTATAAAAATGTGTCTATCATATGCTAACGTGAGAAAAATGATTCTGCTTTAAATTTTTATTTTCCTTAAACCTAGCTTACACAGTACAGGTGTTTCCACCCCCCCCCCCTTTACAAAGGTAGAGCATTCCTATGAAACCTTTCTTAAGCCGAAATGGCGTAAAGTGAAGAACCATTCATTTATAGTGGAAAAATTTTCGTAAAAGCGAAAATCCTCTTTGTAATGCAAAAACAGGTTACTAATGTAGGTCTTTTGTAAAAGTGAAATGGCGTAAAGCAAACATTCATAAAACGGGGGACACCTGTACCTGTGCGCTGTACAGCAGCTTCGATGTCAATGTGATCCTTGAGCTTGATGGTTTTTAGTAAGAACTGAAATATCTGGTTCAAGCTGTGGCACAAAAGCCTTAAGTCCCCATGTGTAACAACGTCCACGCCGCTTCTGTTTTTTTGTGAGTATGTAGTTCACTACACTGAAGACTCTTTCAACAATGTAGGAAGATGAAAATTCAATGAAGAGCAGTTTGGCTCTTCTCCAAAGACCAAGAAACTTCATATGACAATGAAGCCACATACCACAAAAGCCAACTTTTTTGAAAAGCATTTTTGCTTCTTTATCATTCTGAATTTTGATAATTTCTTCTTCTTCTTCTTCCTCCTTGCAAAGAAATAGGTTAATTACCCTGTCTGGAATTTCCAGATCATTCACATCCTTGAATCAATTCTGAAAATCCTTTTCCAGTGACTACAGGCATAAGTAGTACTCTTGCAAATCACCTTCTCTGAAAGACAGTGCCATACTTTCCTTTCAGGGAAACTGTGAGAACATTCTTCTCCCAACGTTTTGCTTATGTATTTCCAAATTACTGATAAAAGTGGACACTGCAATTTTTGCCTGGATTAAATTGAAATTCTCACCCTGCAGTTTCATATTTAGGATGCTTATCTTATCATACTGATTGGCTAGGTATGTGACATCTCCACATAAAAGTTCAATCTGGTTTCTCAAGCTCTTGTCGACTTTGAGCAAAAATATCACATATGGTGCTCCATCTGCTGCACAAGAAATCATGTTCCTAATTGCAATACTTTTATCCTCAATATACATTTTGAGCTCATCATAGATTGATTCTCCATTGATATTTGTTTTTAACTTTTTACAGAAGAGTATTTCTTCATAAACTTTTCCATTTTTGAAAACTGTACATATGCCACTAGCAATGCCTCATTGTCTCACACAGTTGACTCACCCAGTTGTTTTTGTAGCTCTGTGCATGGTTGATACTCAATGTCTTCACTCATTTCGTCAATACAATGAGCTACTGAGTTATTACTCAGAGGAATTGATTTTAAAATACTGGGTCCATTTTGAGAACAGTGGTATGCACCTCTGATACAGCAGGCATTATTAATCTTTCACCAATTGTATGAGATTTTCCTCACTTTGCTATCATTTTGGAAATGTTATAAGAAGCATTAAGACCACTATCAAGGTCATTTTTAACTTTCCTAGCAAATGACTCAAGTGTGCAATGCTTTTCAAATTCTTCTTTCAACTTCTGAAACTGAGTAATACCGTAAGTAACTTTTTTAGGGTGTCTTTTATGCAAGTGTTCCTGCAATCTTGATGGTTTCATGGCTTCATTAGACAGTACAGTATTACAAATAAGACACATGGGGCATCGCTGATCTGATGGGAATGGAATAAAACCATACTCCAGGGATGTAACATCGTATTGATGCACTTTCTATAGTTTCTGTTTCTTAGCAGTATTAGAATTCAAGGCTTTACTGCCTTCAGACTTATAGAGATCATGCTATACACACTTATCCATCATTAATGGGGCTAAATCAAAATTAAAAATTAACACAAACTAGGAATGCCTACTGGATGTTGACGACGGTAGTGAGTTGACACAGATGGAACAATTCCTTAGCATGCTAAGAAATGGCAAGGCGAAGATGAAAATGATCACAACAGAGAAAATCACATCTTCAAGGATTCAGGTTGGAATCTGAATGTTAGTCGGGACAGAGCTGGTGTCGGGACAAGCTACTTTATATTATTCCAGCTTGCGCAATTGCCCAATCACGTAAGGTCTCATAATCCCCAAAGATGGTTCTTGATTGCACATATGAAACTCAGATCACTTCGAACACCTCAAGAGGAATCCTCAGGGTTGGCAGGTTCACTGATTGGCTCTATTTCACCATTTGGTTTAGGCCAGCACTGTTTTGTTGTGTGATCTGTTTTCCGTAGATCTGTAGAGAAAGTTGAGAGGGTGTACTTGACTTACCAACTATTAAATTGCATGAATTCCATCCGTTCCATGAGTCAAGGGGATCTGTTGGCACCCTGCTTGCTAATTTATGCATCCCCAATAATGTCTGTTTGGTTGGTTGGTAAGGTCAGATGAGATTGCCAAGTTTCAGGCGCGTTGTGACGACAAGTGCTTGCCGCCTGCAGAGCTATGGCTCTTCCTGTGTTCCAGTGCCTCACCTTTTTTTGGAAGAGCCTACTCTACGAACAGCTGGTCAGGTTTCATGCCTCAAATTAGGGTACCGTTTGCCACTCCCCCCAAGAATCCCCTGATGACTTCTATTTCCCCTAATGCTCCTTCAGGACATCCAACTGCCCCCGTTGGGAATCATTGGTATAACGATATTACAGTGCCAGCAACCTGGATTCAATTCCACCGTTGTCTGCAAGGAGCTTGTACATTCTCCCTGGGGCTCAGGTTTCCCCCCATATTCCAAATGTGTATGGGTTAGCAAGTTAATAGATCACATGGTGTAATTGGGAGGCAAGGGCTTATTACCATGCTGCAATTTTAAATAATTAGAAATAATAAATAAATAAGCAGGCAGACAGATAGATAGATGAACAAACAAATAAATAAATAGAGCAATTTATTCAGTATTGCACTCTACTGTACCACAAAACAACAAATTTCACAACACTAGTTCAGTGATAATAAGCCTGATTCTGATTCTGGCTGTTCTAAACAGGGTGCACTGGACCTTAACTCTAGCCTGATGGCTACTATGTTGGTGAAAGCAGTGAAATATGTTGGCAAAAATCACAAATAGTCTTCTGTGCATCACACATCACATCAATGACAGAAACACACTGCCACCAACAGTAAAATTGTCAGTTGTCACCCATTGCAAGGTTTTGATTAAAAGTGTTGATAATAGGGCAGTACAGTGACGTAGTAGTTAGCCCAATATTTTTACATTGCCAACAATCACTAAATGACGTTCAATTCCCACCGCTGTCCGTAAGGAGTTTGTACATTCTCCCCGTGACTGTGAGTTTCCTCTGGGTGCTCCGGTGTTCTCTCACATTCCAAAGACTTACGGACAAGGGTTAGTAAGTTGTCGGCCTGTTATGCTGGCGCTGGAAGCATGGTGACACTTGCAGGCTGCCCCCAGCACAATCCACACACCGTGTTGGTCACTGACACAAAAACAACACATTTCACTGTATATTTGACAAATAAAGCTATCTTTTAATTTTCATTTTTTAATAGAACAATACAGCACAGGAACAGGCATTTCAAATAAGTTCATAATCAGATGGCCAACTAATTGATTTCCAGCATCAGCAAATTTTCTCATATTTCAACTAATCCCTTCTGCCTACACAATGTCCATATCCCTCCATTTTCCTCACGTTCATGTGCTTACCTAATCGTCTCTTAGAAGTCCCTAATGTCCCCCATTTATCAACATTCCAGGCACCCACCAGTCTTTGAGCAAAAAATTCTTGCCCCTCCCATTGAAGATCCCCTCTCACCTTAAATGCATGCCCTCTGGTATTAGGCATTTCAACCCTGGGAAAAAGGTACTGTCTGCTTACTCTATCAATGCCTCTCATAATCTCATTAAACTCTATCAGATCTCCCTTCAGGCTCTGCCACTCCGTAGGAAACAATTTAGAATTGTCCAACATCTCGCTATAGCACATACCCTCTAATCCAGGCAGCATTCTGATAAAACTCATCTGCACTCTCTCCAAAGCCTTGACATCCTTCCTATAATGGGGTGACCACAACTGTATGCAATACTCCAGGAATTAATCTTTAATTCCTTCCCCCCTCGACAGATGCTGCCTGAGTTCCTCCAGCAGACTGGCTGTTGCTGCAAATTATGACAACTGCAGTCTTTTGTGTCTCCATTGCCTTTGCCAGTTGCCCTCTAAAAGGCAGATAGTTATTGGTTGTGGAACATCTAAACTGTGGAGAACAGGGAATCAAGGTATTGGTGGTGGAGGGTTTTTGTGTTTTAGGAAGGCCAATGAAGTGACAAACTCTAAATTTTGCTGTGGTTTAAGTGTATTTCTGGTGCCACAGAATACATGTCGGTGATAATAAACCTGATTCTGATTCATACAGCCAGAAACAGGCCCTTCGGCTCAAATGGTCCAAGATGCCTCATCTAAGCTCGTCCGATTTAACCACAAAAAACCTTAAGGCTATAAGACATGGGAGCAGAATTAGGCCATTCAGTTCCACCATTCCACTACAGCTCATTTATTTTCCTTTTCATAGAAACATAGAAAACATATAGCACCATACAGGCCCTTCGGCCCAAAAAGCTGTGCCGAACATGTCCTTATCTTAGAAATTACCTAGGGTTACCCATAGACTCCTATTTTTTTGAGTTATCCAGGAGTCTCTTAAAAGACCCTATTGTCTCCGCCTCCACCATCGTTGCTGGCAGCCCATTCCACACACTCACCACTCACTGCGTAAAAAACATGTCCCTGACATCTCCTCTGTACCTACCTCCAAGCACCTTAAAACTGTGCCCTCTTATGCTAGCCATTTCAGCCCTGGGAAAAAGCCTCTGACTATCTACACGATCAATGCTTCTCATCATCTTATACACCTCTATCAGGTCACCTCTCATCCTTCGTTACTCCAAGGAAAAAAGGCCAAGTTCACTCAACCTGTTCTCATAAGGCATGCTCCCCAATCCATGCAACATCCTTATAAATCTCCTTTTCACCCTTTCCATGGTTTCCACATCCTTCCTATAGTGAGGTGACCAGAACTGAGCACAGTATTCCAAGTGGGGTCTGACCAGGGTCCTATATAGCTGCAACATTACCTCTTGGCTCCTAAACTCAATCCCACGATCGATGAAGGCCAATGAACCGTATGTGTTCTTAATCACAGAGTCAACCTGTGCAGCAGCTTTGAGTGTTTTATGGACTCAGACCCCAAGATCCCTCTGATCCTCCACACTATCAAGAATCTCAGCATTAATACTATATTCTGTCATCATATTTGACCTACCAAAATGAACCACCTCACACTTATCTGGGTTGAACTCCATCTGCCACTTCTCAGCCCAGTTTTGCATCCTATCAATGTCCCGCTGTAACCTCTGACAGTCCTCCACACTATCCACAACATCCCCAACCTTTGTGTCATCAGCAAATTTACTAACCAATCCCTCCACTTCTTTATCCAGGTCACTTATAAAAATCATGAAGAGAAGGGATCCCAGAACAGATCCCTGATCTGTTGTTTTTTACGTAGTTCAGTCTAGTTTTTGTACTGTGTCATGTAACACCATGGTCCTGAAAAACATTGTCTCATTTTTACTATGCACTGTACCAGCAGTTATGGTCGAAATGACAATAAAAGTGACTTGACGACTTAACTTGACGCACACCACTGGTGACTGACCTCCATGCAGAATATGACCCATCTACAACCACTCTTTGCCTTCTGTGGACAAGCCAGTTCTCGATCCACAAAGCAATATCCCCCTGGATCCCATGCCTCCTTACTTTCGCAATAAGCCTTGCTGAAATCCATATACACTATATCTACTGCCCTACTTCCATCAATGTGTTTAGTCACATCCTGAAAAAATTCAATCAGGCTTGTAAGGCACGACCTGCCTTTCACAAAGCCATGCTGACTATTCCTAATGTCATTATGCCTCTCCAAATGTTCATAAATCCTGCCGCTCAGGATCTTCTCCATCAACTTAACAACCACTGAAGTACGACTCACTGGTCTATAATTTCCTGGGCTATCTCTACTCCCTTCTTTGATTAAGTGAACAACATCCACAACCCTCCAATCCTCCAGAACCTCTCCAGTCCCCGTTGATGATGCAAAGATCATCGCCAGTGGCTAGCAAAATCCTACCACTTACCACAGTAACCTGGGGTACATCTCGTCCATTCCCGGTGACTTATCCAACTTGATGCTTTCCAAAAGTTTCAGCACATCACCACACCTTAACCCCAGTCTCCTTATTTCTCCCCATAACCTTTGATACCTTTACTAATCAAGAACCTATCAACCTGCACTTTAAATATACCCAATGACTTGGCCTTCACAGCAGACTGTGGCAATGAATTTCAGATTCTCCACTTTCTGGCTGAAGAAATTCCTCCTTATCATAGTTCTAAATGGACATTCTTGTATTCTGAGGCTATCCGTACTGCTCTTAGACTCTCCTACTATTAGAAACATCCTCTCCATGTCCACTCTATTTAATATTTGATAGGTTTCAATGAGATCCCTCCCCTCATTCTTTTAACCTCCCCTGAGTACAGGCCAAGAGTTATCAAACACTCCTCATATGTTAACCCTTTCATTCTCAGGATAATTGTGAACTTCCTCTGGATACTCTCCATTGCCATCACATCATTCATTGAGGGGCTCAAACCTGCTCACAATTTTCCATGTGCAAACTGACCAATGCCTTATAAAGCTTCAGCACTACATTCTTGATATAACATTCTGGCCCATAACCTTCTAAATGGATCTGGCCAAACAGCAGTTATTGTGGGGGACATTAACTTGCACATAGATTGGGTGAATCAAGTTGGTCGAGGCAGTCTTGAGGAGGACTTCAAAGAATGCATACACAATTGCTTTCTTGAACAGCATGTTGCTGAATCTACAACGGAACATGCTATCCTGGATCTGGTTTTGTGCAATGAGACAGGTAAAATTAGCAATCTTGTAGTTAGGGATCCTCTTGGAAAGTGTGATCACAGTATGATTGAGCTTCTCATACAAATAGAGGGTGGAATAGTTCGATCTAAAGCCAGTGTATTATGTCTAAACAAGGGAGACTGCAACAGGATGAGGGAGGAGTTGGATAGGGTAGGGTGGGAACACAGGCTATATGGGGGACAGTTGAGGAACAGCGGAAGGCTTTCAAAGAGATTTTTCACAGTGCTGAACAAAAGTAAATTCCAGTTAAAAGCAAGGACAGTAAGGGTGAGGAGAGCCAGCCATGGATAACTAAAGAAATAAAGAAAGGCATCAAACTGAAAGTTTGTGAGTACAAAGTTGCCAAGAGTAGAGGGAAACTGGAAGATTGGGAAAACTTTAAAAAGCAACAAAGAACCTCAAAGTGAGCAATAAAGAAAGGGAAGATAAGATTATGAAAATAAACCATCTCAAAATATAAAAACTGATAGTATTTTTTAATAATTATATAAAGCAAAAAAAGGGTGGTCAAAGTAAACGTGGGTTCCTTGGAGGATGAGAAGGGGGAATTCATATTGGGTAATGAGGAAATGGCTGAGGGTTTCAATTAATATTTTGTGTCAATCTTCACAGTGGAGGACACGTCTAACATGCCAAAGAGAGACGTTATGGATACGATGGGAGGTGAGGACCTCCATACAAAAGCTATCACTAAAGAGGTAGTGCTGAGCAAACTTGTGGGCCTGAAGATAGACAAACCCCCTGGTGCTGATGGAATGCATCCCAGGGCACTGAAAGAAATGGCAGAGGTTATAGTTGAGGCTTTGGTGATAACTTACCACAGTTCTCCAGACTCTGGGCAGTTCCCAGTGGATTGGAAAAAGGCGAATGTCATGCCAGTGTTCAAAAAAGGATGAAGGCAAAAGGCAGGTAATTATAGGCCAGTTAGTTTAACATCTGTAGTTGAAAAAATGCTTGAAGCTATCAGTAAGGAAGAAATAGCAAGGCAGCTGGAAAGAAATGGATCCATCATGCAGACACAGCATGGATTCAGCAAAGGCAGGTCCTGTTTGACAAACTTACTGGAGTTCTTTGAGGATATAATAAGCGCAGTGGATAGAGAGGAATAGATGGGCGTTATTTACTTGTGTTTCCAGAAGGTATTCGATAAGGTGCCACATAAAATACTTCCCATAAGATAAGGATGCATAGAGTTGGGGGTGATGTATTAGCATGGAGAGGATTAGTTAACCAATAGAAAGCAGAGAGTTGGAATACATGGGTGTTTCTCTGATTGGCCCAGAACTGTTCACAATATAGATTAACAATCTGGGAGAGGGGACCGAGTGTATTGTATCTAAGTTTCCTGATGACACAAAATTGAGTGGAAAAGCAAATTGTGCAGAGGATACAGAGTCTGCAGAGAGATATAGATCGGTTAAGTGAGTGGGCAAGGGTCTCGCAGATGGAGTACAATGTTGGTAAATGCGAGGTCACCCACTTTGGAAAGAAAAGCAAAAGATCAGATTATTATTTAAGTGGTAAAAGATTGCAGCATTCTGCTATGCAGAAGGACTTGGGAGAGCTCGTGCATGAACTGCAAAAGTTTGGTTTGCAGGTGCAGCAGGCCATCAAGAAGGCAAATGAAATGTTGGTCTTCATTGCAAGAGGGATTGAATTTAAGAGCAGTGAGGTTATGCTGCAACTGTATAGGGTACTGGCGAGGCCACATCTGGAGTACTGTGTGCAGTTCTGGTCTCCATACTTGAGGAAGGATATACTGGCTTTGGAAAAGACCAACAGATCCTTTCTGCTTACACAATGTCCATATTCTTCCAAAGATACAATCCTTTGTGTAAAAAAAAGTTGTTCCTCAATCTCCTATCAAAACCTTCCCCCCTCATTTATCCAAGGTGTATTCCAGCACTCTGCTGACTTGAGTCTTGTCGGAAGGCTTGGAGAGCTTAGGAGACAGCACAGAACACCCACTTGGCTTTTTGTCTTCATGGAGAGGGAATAAAATTAAACAAAGCAACTTTCATTAAGGAGTTAATCCAATTTTATCCAATGTTGTCTCAAGGTACAATATGGTTTCAGAAATTATATTTATATACCTTCCAGTTTATGTGTTGTTTATCTGTGTGACAGACAATACCATCCATCAGATTTACAACCATGTGACAGTGCAGGTCAGTACAATTCTTGCATTAGAGTCCACGATTTACATCATTTTTGTTATTTTAAGGTTATTAAACCTCAACATTTTACAGGAAATCTTGCATGTGGTGCCCAGTTTCATTTTATTAGTTCTACTGTGGACACAGTCCAGGGTACTCATCCATAAAATTATTTATCTTTAACCCACAGTTTTTTGAGGACATGATAGGAAGACTAACTACAGTGTCATTCCCTACAGATAACAGAAACTGATGCTGCACGGTAGCAAAATGCTTTACAGCGCCAGTGTTCAGAGATAGGGGTTCAATTCCCGCTGAGGCTTGTAAGGAGTGCAACAGAGTGGGTTTGCTCTGTGTGCTCCGGTTTCCTCCCATATCCAAAAACGTATGGGTTACTGTCAGTCAGTTGTGGGCATGCTATGTTGGTGCCTGAAACATGGCAACACTTGCGGGCTGCCCCCAGCACATCCTCAGACTATATTGGCCATCGATACACACCTCACCTTTCACTGTATGTTTTGATGTACATGTGACATTGTCTATTGTTTATTTTAAAGGGCTTTGCATAAAATTCTTTATTTATACATATCTTAAGACCATTAGACATAGGAGCAGAAATAAATATTAGGTCTCCTCCACCATTCCAATTATGACTGATCTATTTTCTGTTTCAACCACATTCTTCTGTCTTCTTCCTGTATATTTTGACACTTTACTACTCAAGAAACTATCAATGTCCACTTTAAATACACCCAAAGACTTGACCTCCACAGTTGTCTGTGGCAATGAATTCCACAGATTCACCACCCTCTAGCTAAAGTTTAAAGATCAAAATTCCAAGTAAATTTATTATCAAAGTGCATATACGTCATGGCACAGTAAGAACCCTGAGATTCGTTTTCTTGCGGGCAGACAGTGAATCGAAGAAACACAATAGAATCTTAAACAGGCCATATCCAACAGGACAAACAACCAATGTGCAAAAAGCAACCTGAGCAAATACAAACAATGTTCATAATAATAATAAATATAGAAGTAATAGATATCAAGAATATGAGATGAAGAGTCCTTGAAAGTGAATAGTTCAATGATAGGGCGAGTGATGGGGTGAGTGAAGTTATCCCCTCTGATTCAAAAACCTGATGGTTGAGGGGTAATACTATTCCAGAAATTCCTAAACATAAGAGATTCTGCAGATGCTGTAAATTCAGAGCAAGGCCTACTAAAATGGTGGAGGAAGTCAGCAGGTCTGGCAGCATTTATAGAAATGAGTGAACAGTTGCCGTTTTAGGATGAGACCCTTCTTCAAGACTGGAAAGGAAGGAGGAAGGAAAAGAAGAAAGGAAGACGGACTTTCCAGTCCTGAAGAGGGGTCTCATTCTGAGATGACTGTTTATTCATTTCCATAGATGCTGCATGACCTACTGAGTTTCTCCAGCATTTTGTGTGTGTTGCTAAAGAAATCCCTCTTCACCTCTGTTCTAAAGGCACATCCTCCTATTCTAACCCTGTGCCCTCTGGTCCTAAACTCCCCCACTATAGGGAGCATCAGCTCCACATCTACTCTAACTAGGTCTTCCAATTTTCGATAGGTTTCAATGAGATCCCTCGCCATTCTCTTAAACTCTAGCGAGTACAGCCCAGAGCAATTAAACACTTCAATGCCAGTACTGAATCAGATTTATTTATCACAAGCACATCAAAACATGGTGTGAAATGCATTGTTTGCATTAACAACTAACACATCTGAGGATGTGCTGGTACTGCCTGCAAGGGTCACCACGTATTCCGGTACCAACGGAACACTCCCACAATGTTTAGCAGAATGACACAAGCAGCAATAACAAAAAGCAACAGCAAAAACAAAACAAGCCCATTTCCCACCAGCCCACTTTGACACACAGACAGGCCTCTATCCCAGGACGAACCACCTCCCGGTCTCCAGTCCTTGGTCTCGGATGTCCAGAGTAGCAGACATCAGGCCTACAACCTCTCTGACCATATGCCACTAGCTGAGTTCCTCCAGCAGCTCGTAGTTTGCTAAAGCTATGTGCTTGCTTGGAAGTGCATTTACAGTTTGTATGTAGATCATTTGCAATAAGCGGCAACAATAAAAGGTCAGGTGACACAATACCTGATTCCCCAAAATAATGGAATAATGTTCACTTGGCCAGATGATTACCAAAGAAACTTATTGCCCTTCACCAATTTTTATTAATGTACCATTGTGTCTGGATGCACAATGGCTTGGTGTGGTAATGGCTCTGCGTGACCATAGAAAGCTGCAGAGTTGTGGACACAGCCCAGCACGTCATGGAAACCAGCCTCTCCTCCATGGATTCTGCCTACACTTCAAGCTGCTTCAGTAAAACAGCCAGCAAAATCAAAGACCTGATCAACCACAGGCATTTTCTCTTCTTCCCTCTTCCAGAAAACATAAAGGTCTGAAAGTTTATACCACCAAGCTGAAGGACAGCTTCTATGCCACTTTAATAAGATTATTGAGCAGTCCTGGGTATGATAAGATGAACTCTTGATCTCACAGTCTCCCTTGATATAACCTTGAGCCTTATTGTCTGCCTGAATCTCACTTTATAGTCCAGCACAGGAAAAGTCCTTCCCACGTTCACGTGGAGCGCTGCCACAGGAAAGCAGCATCAAACATCAAGGACCCCACCATCCAGGCCATGCTCTTTTCTCATTACTACCATTGGACAAGAGGTACAACAGCCTTAGATCCCACACCACCAAGTTCAGGAACAGCTTACCCTACAACCATCAGGCTCCTGAACTGGTGTCCTTTAATTTATTTCCTGGATTTAATTACTAGAATTCCCTGCACTGCTTCATTTCAGAGAGACAGCTCACCACCTGCTCCTCAAAGGCAATTAGAGATTGGGCAATTAATGTTGAACATGCCAGTGATGCTCACGGCCCAAAAATCAAAAATAGAAATGAAAATGCAAAAATCTGCACAGAAAACATTACATTCTGACAAACAAAAATGCTTTTATTTTTATTTTATTTAGAGATACAACAGCTCTTCCGGCCCATTGAGTCCGCATCGCCTAATTACACCCATGTGACTGACGAACCTACTAACTTGTACATCTTTGGGACATGGGAGAAAACCGGAGCACCTGGAGAAAATCTACATGGATCACAGTCAGGGTGAACGTACAAACTGATTATGTACAGTGGTGGAAATTGAACTGTCATGCTAACTGCTGCACTACTGTATCACCTCAGAACCGTGCTGTTATTCAATACTACTGCTAACAAATCAGATAACCTGGTCAGCTGTTGAAACATTAGAATTTACTAGAATCACAGTTTGAGCTGCAGAAATCTCTAAACATTCATTAAGCAAAAAGAAAGCACTGAAGGCATTGTTGAGAATATTCAGTGTTACCAATAATTAAACATCTTTCGCCCTAAACCACTCGTGCGATCAAAGTACAAAAGCCAGGCTTTTTAAAAAAAACAATGAATCACTAATCGTAGTAGTTTAGCCAGTTGCTGATAAGATAATGAACATCAAAAGGGTTACAAGTTGGAGGCTCCACTCACTCCCTGACCCCTACTGCTATCACTAGTAGTAGTACTGAGATCACTCGAGACAAGTCTGATGGGGTTGTCTATTGGTGGGTGCTTAGGTGGGTGTAGAGGCCAGTCCACAATCTGCATATTTTGGTGCAGAGTGACAAGAATAAGTTCAAAGTAAATTTATTATCAAAGTCCATATAGGTCATCACATACAACCCTGAGATTTATTTTCTTGTGAGCATACTCAGTAAATCCAATAAACACAACAGGCTCAATGAAAGATCGCACCCAACAGGATGGACAAACAACCAACATGCAAAAGATAACAAACTGTACAAATACAAAAGAGAAAAATGAAATAATTACAATAAATAAATAAGCAATAAACATCAATAACATAAAATTCCTTGAAAGTGAGTACACAAGGTGCAAAAACTGTTCAGTGATGTTGAGTGGAGTGAAGTTATTCCCACTGGTTCAAGAGGCTGATGGTTAAGGGGTAATAACTGTTCTTGAATCTGGTGGTGTGGGTCCCAAGGCTCCTGTATCTTCTTCCTATGGCAGTAGTGGAAGAGAGCATAACCTGAGTAGTGGGAGATCTTGATGATGAATGCTGCTTTCCTGCAACCGCGCTAAATGTAGATGTGCTCAATGGTGGGGAGGGCTTTACCCACGATGGACTGGACCGTATCCACTACTTTTTGTAGGATTTTCCATTCAAGGGCATTGGTGTTTCCATACAGGCCACAATGCAACCAGTCAGTGTACTCTCTACCTCACATCAACGGAAGTTTGTCAAAATTTTAGATGTCATGCTGAACCATCGCAGATTTCTAAGGAAGTAGAAGTGTTGCCGTGATTTCTTCATAATTATATTTATATACTGGGCCCAGGACAGATCTTCTGAAATGATAACACTGAGGAATGTAAAGTTACCGGCTGACACTCTCCACATTTGATCCCCATCCTGGTCACTGTGGTTAGTGGTTGGACCTTTTGTTGCTGAGTCTCTCCTTTTGCAACTGCCATTTGTTCTCTCCAGGACAACAGTCATTCCCATGCAGCTCAGTTCTCCCCGAACAAATTTCCTCCAGGTGTATCTATTGAGTGCAATGCCTCCCAGATTTTCGTTGTAATGTTGAATTTGTACAGCCTGATTTTGATGTTACCTTTGAAGTGTTTCCTTGGCCTACCAGGGGTTCACTGACAGGGAGTAAAGGATCTTCATTAGAGGTGAGTGGGCTTATCACCTCTATAAATGACACTCCATCATTCAGGACCCCCATCACCAGGACACATCCTCTTCCCATTACTACCATCAGGGAAGAGGTACAAGAGCCTGACGCCATACACTCAACATTTTAGCAACAGCTTCTTCCCTTCCACAGATTTCTGAATGGATTACGAACCCATGGACTAATTTTGTTCTCTTTTTGCACTACTTAGTTAGCTTTTAAATATATATTTCTTATTACAAATAATAGTATATTTTAGTTATTGTTTATACTGTTGATGCAAAATAACAAATATCAGATCAGTGATAATAAATCCGATTCTGCTTCTAACTCTGAAAGCTGTATTTACTGCTCAGAAATGGGCTATTTTCCCCAAGCAGTCTATATTGGTATTTATTATGTTCCACCCTCATCTTACAATATAACCTTTTTTATCTTAAACAGAGTGCATAGGCCCTTTGACCCACTATGCTGTGCCAACCTTTTAACCTACTCTAAGATTAAACTAAGGCTTCCCTCCCACATAGCCCTTTAATTTTCTATCATCCATTAGCCTTTCTAAGAGTTTCTTAAATGCACCTGATGTAACTTCCTCTACCACCAGCCCTGCCTGGCAGGGCGTTTCACACATAAATCATTCTCTATGTAAACAACGAAACTCTGATATCTCCCCACTATTTTCCTCCAATCACATTAAAATTATGCCCCCTCATATTAGCCTGACATCTATGAACCCGTAGAAGTACATTAACTGAAAAACTAGAAGTGTTGGGTAGCAATGTTCCTCCAGATATTCTCCACAAAAGAGCTTTATAAAACATTATAAACTTGGGGATATCTACTGCATCCATCGCTCCTGGTGTGGCCTCCTCTACATCAGTGAGACCTGACACAGATTAGGGAACTTCAAGCACTTTTGCTCTGTCCACCGAAGACAGGATCTCCCAGAGACAATCCATTCTGATTCTGACATGTCAGTCCACGGTCTCCTCCACTGCCATGAGGAGCCCAAACTCATAGATTACTGCAGAACATTAACAGGCCCTTCAGCCCATCTAATTTTTGCCAAACTATAATTCTACCTAGACTCACTGACCCGCAGCTGGACATAGTCTTCCATACATCTCTTATCCATGTACTTAACTAAACTCTGTAATGTTGCAATCAAACACTTCTGCTGGTAACTTGTTCCACACTCTCACCACCCTCTGAGTGAAGATGCTCCCCTTTATCTTCCCCTCCACTTCCTCATCCAGGTCATTTATAAAAATCATGAAGAGTAAAGGTCCCAGAATAGATCCCTGAGGCACACCACGGATCACCAACCTCAGTGGAAATTATGACCTGTCTACAACCACTCTTTGCCTTCTGTGGGCAAGCCAGTTCTGGATCCACAAAGCAATATCCCCTTGGATCCCATGCCTCCTTACTTTCTCAATAAGCCTTGCATGGGGTACCTTGTCAAATGACTTGCTAAAATCTATACACACTACATCTACTGCTCTTCCTTCATCAGTGTGTTTAGTCACATCCTCAAAAAATTCAATCAGGCTCATAAAGCACGACCTGCCTTTCACAAAGCCACGCTGACTATTCCTAATCATATTATGCCTCTCCAAATGTTCATAAATCCTGCCTCTCAGGATCTTCTCCATCAACTTACCAACCACTTAAGTAAGACTCACTGGTCTATAATTTCCTGGGCTATCCCTACTCCCTTTCTTAAATAATGGATTAACATTTGCAACCCTCCAATCCTCTGGAACCTCTCCCATCCCCATTGATGATGCAAAGATCATCGCCTCACCTCCCACAATAGCCTGGGGTACACCTCGTCCGTTCCATATAAATTCAGATGCATTTCCTTCTCACTTTCATCAGCTTTTCCTATTTCTTAAACATAGAAATATAGAAAATAGGTGCAGGAGTAGGCCATTTGGCCCTTTGAGCCTGCACCGCCATTCAGTATGATCATGGCTGATCATCCAACTCAGAACCCTGTACCTGGGAGGCAACATATCATCCTGGAGTCTCATTTGCGGCCGCAGAAACGCCTATCTATTCCCCTTACAATCGAATCCCCTATCACTATAGCTCTCCCACTCCTTTTCCTTCCCTCCTGTGCCGCAGAGCCACCCATGGTGCAATGAACTCGGCTGCTGCTGCCTTCCCCTGCCTTCTTACCATCATTGTTGAAGCTGATCAGAGATGCAGTGCACCATGGCGTAGATAAATAGAATCAGGTTTATTATCACTGACATAGATCATAAAATTTGTTGCTTTGTGGCAACAGTATATTGCAAGACAAAAAAAAACCTCTTTAAGTTACAGAAGTAAATAAATTGTGCAAAAGAGGAACAATGAAGTAGTGTTAATGAGTTTATAGATCATTCAGAAATCTGAAGGTGGAGGAGAAGCTGTTCCTAAACTGTTGAGTCTGTGCCTTTAGCCTCCTGTACCTTCTCCCTGGTTGTACAGGGAAGTGGTCATGTCCCAGATGGTGAGAGTCCTTAATGATGGATGCCGTCTTGGTGAGGCACCGCCTATTGAAGATGCCCTCAATGGTGGGAAAGCTTGTGCCCATGATAGAGCTGGCAGAGTCTAAAACCCTTTGCAGCCTTTTTCGATCCTGTGATTGGAAGATAAGGTGAATGTGAATGTGGCCTTGGCCTCAAAATTTGGAAAAAAGGATGAAGGAATCAAACACTGAAAGTGTACATGCTAATTAAGTCTGTTTTAATCTGTGCAAAGATTCATCTTCACGTCCCCTGGACATTCTGAGATGGCCAGTGAATGAGGATGCCCCATCTAGTGGATAACATGAACATTAATGAGTCTCTGTCACTCTTATTCCAAGGCATCTAATCAGTTTGGACTTTGCCATTTCTGAAAGGGCTGCAAATCCTTTGTCAATAAAGGGATCAACATTCCATTTTTATTTTAAGAACAGGGGAGCTTACCTCAATGCTCTGGTCAGGACCTTTATCTCAACTGATACTGCAATTACCTTGTTAATGCATTAAGGGCTTTGCTATGCAGAAATTGGCTACCAAGGTTCCTGCACTAAACAGCATTTGATATGTGCTGAATTCATGAAAGACAGAGTATAAGTGCAGCTCTTTCTCTCAAGAAAGCAGCACAAGGTTAATTGTCCTGGGATTTACCAAATTCAAGTAATGTTAACACTAACAGTTCTACATGTGCTAGGAAGAGAGAACACCATTCGCATCTTCAAACCGATACTCACGCAAGTCCCACTCAGCCATTGTTATCACTGCACATCAATCTTCTAAAGCACAGAAGGAAACAGCCAGTATAAAGAGGTGAAGAGAAAGCGTGGAACTCTTCAAGTTCGGTTTATTATCACTCAACCATATACATTAATACCACCAAACGAAACAACGTTCTTCTGGACGAAAGAGAACAACACAGCAGATATAACACACACACATAACACTCAAAGTAATATTTCCACAGATAAATTAATAAATAATAAGGTGCATTTACAACACAAGTTAAAAAGTAAACAGTATAATGCTACTGGCACTTCATACATGATGAAACCTGGGTGTTGGCAGGGAGTTCAGTAGTCTTACTGAAGAAGCTATTTTCCATTCTAGTAGTTCTTCCTAATGCCACAGTACCTCCTGTCTCATGGCAGGGGTTCAAAGAGATTGCTGGATGGATGGGAGGAATTATCGACAATGCTAAGAGCCCTGCATATGCAGCATTCCTGATAAGTATTTCTGACGGGTGGAAGAGAGCCCCCGATGATCCCCTCAGCAGTCCTTGCAATCACTTGTAGGGACGTGTGGTCAGATCTCTTGCAATTCCCGTAACTGATGGTGATACATCTGGTCAGGACACTCTCGATGGTGCTCCAGTAAAAGTTGGTTAGAATGGGGGGGGGTGGGGGAAGGGTCTCCCTTGCCTCAATCTCATCAAGAAGCTGTGCTTTCTTGACCAAAGAGGTGATGTTGAGGGACCCAACTCCATCTTTTTATACTAGCCTAGATGAAGGGTCTTGACCCAAAATATACCATGCCCATTCTCCCCTACAAATGTTGCCTGATCCACTGACTTCATCCAGACTCGTGTTTGCTCCAGATTCCAGCATCTCAAAATCCAAGACTGTTTATCGTCATTCTTCTGTAGAAAAGGATTGTCACTCCGGGTCTGATTCAGCATGAAAATACACAACAGGCATAAAGACACAACAAAATATAAACAAAACTAAACTAAATCCCAATGAGTATAAGCTATCCAAAAAACACAATGTACAGTAACATAAGACCATAAAACATAGGAGCAGATTTAGGCCATCTGATCCATCAAGTCTGCTCTGCATTCCATCAGAGCTGATTTCTTATCCCTCTCAACTCCATTCTCCTGCCTCCTCGTAACCTTTGACACCCTTACTCATCAAGAACCTATCAACCTCCACTTTAAATATACCCTATGACTTTGCCTCCACAGCTGTCTGTGGCAACGAACTGTAACTATTATAGTGGTGCGACCACTCAAGTCGAGTAAAATGTTCTCCTAAGAGGTTGTCTATTGCTGGGTCCTCAGGTGGCTGTGGTTAGTGGTTGTTCATTCTTTTCTTTTGCAGCTGCTGCTAGTTCTCCTTGGCACAACAGAGGTTGCTCCCGTGTAGCGCAGCTCCCTCTAGAGCAGATTTCCTCTAGGTCCATCTGTTGAGTACAATGTCTTTCCAGTTTTTAGATGTAAAGTTGAATTTCTTCAGTTTGCCTTTGATGTTATCCTTGAAGTGCTTCCTTCTTTCAACTGGGAGTAAAGGATCTGCTTGGGGAGACGCAAGTTCGGCATCCGAACGGTATGACCTATGGTGTTGCTTTATCCTGGTGATAATATTGTTCACGTTGGCATCTTCCACTATGCTGGTGTTAGTGCATCTGTCCTTCCAGCTGATCCTCAAAACCTTTTGTAAGGCTCTTTGGTGGTATTGTTCCATAGGTGTTGACTGTAGGTGGACCATGATTCAGCTCCATAGAGCAATGTAGGAAGGATGACTGGTCTATAGACCAAAAGTTTTGGTTGGGCCTGTAAGTTGCAGTCCTAAAAATCTATTTTCCTTAACATTTGCAGAACTGTTTGTTCTTCTTCTCAATGAAAACAGTTCTTTATGACCTTGGCTGTGTGTTTGGTATCATTGTCCTGCTACAGAATGAAGCTGGAACCGATCAGATGCCTCCCTGATGGTATTGCGTGATGGATGACAATTTGCTTGTACTTCTCAGCATTGAGGATTCCATTAATTCTGACCAGATCAGTAACTCCTTTTGCAGAAATGGAGACCCAAACCTGCCAGGAACCTCCGTTGTGCTTCATTGTTGGTTGCAGACACTCATGCCTGTAGCGTTCTTCAGCTTTTCTATGTTCAAACTGTCTCCTGAGCCAAAAATTTTAAATTTTGACTTGTCAGTCCAGAGCATATTGTTCAGCACCCCAGTCCTTGTGTATTTCTGCATAGGTGAGTCTCTTGGCTTTGTTTCCACTTTGGAGGAATGGCTTTTCGCCAGCAACTCTCCAATGAAGACCACTTCTGACAAGACTTCTCCAGACTGCAGAGGGGTGTACTTGAGTTCCAGTGATTTCTATGAGTTCAGAGATGATAACAGTGTTGGACTCCCTCTGATTTAGAAGGGATGTCAGTTCGATGCATTTCTTGTCTGCTGGACTCAGATTCCATGGCCGACCAATGCATTTCTGGTCCTCAACCTTGCTTGTTTCTTTGTGCTTCTTCAGAAAAGCTTGGACAACACATCTTGAAACTCCTGTCTGCTGTGAAACTTCTGTTTGGGACAGATCTTGATGATACAGGATGACCACCTTGTGTCTTGTTGCTATGCTCACTCTTGCCATGGTGTAAGAATTGATGATTTGCAGGTTATGCTGTCACATCTGCCAAACCCTCACCTTTTAGCTTGGTCTCTATTAGAGCATCTCTGAGCTCTGAGACGTTGCTCATTCTTTTCTTTTGCAGCTGCCGCTTGTTCTCCTTGGCACAGCCAGGCATACAGTTGAAGTCAGAAGTTTACATACACCTTAGTCAAATACATTTAAACTCAGTTTTTCACAATTCCTGACATTTAATCCTAGAAAACATTCCCTGTCTTAGGTCAGTTAGGATCACTACTTTATTTTAAGAATATGAAATGTCAGAATAATAGTAGAGTGAATGATGTATTTCAGCTTTTATTTCTTTCATCACATTCCCAGTGGGTTAGAAGTTTACATACACTTTGTTAGTATTTGGTAGCATTGCCTTTAAATTGTTTAACTTGGGTCAAACATTTTGGGTTGCCTTCCACAAGCTTCTCACAGTAAGTTGCTGGAATTTTGTTCCATTCCTCCAGACAGAACTGGTGTAACTGAGTCAGGTTTATAGGCCTCCTTGCTCGCACACACTTTTTCACTTCTGGCCACTAATTTTCCATCGGATTAAGGTCAGGGCTTTGTGATGGCCACTCTAATACCTTGACTTTGTTGTCCTTAAACAATTTTGCCACAACTTTGGAGATATGCTTGGGGTCATTGTCCATTTGGAAGACCCATTTGCGACCGAGCCTTAACTTCCTGGCTGATGTC
This sequence comes from Hemitrygon akajei, assembly GCF_048418815.1. Classification (NCBI taxonomy): domain Eukaryota; kingdom Metazoa; phylum Chordata; class Chondrichthyes; order Myliobatiformes; family Dasyatidae; genus Hemitrygon; species Hemitrygon akajei. Next base: position 112,501,588 of record NC_133128.1, read on the forward strand.
TTGAGATGTTGCTTCAATATATTAACATTAATTTCCTTCTTCATGATGCCATCTATTTTATGAAGTGCACCAGTCCCTCCTGCAGCAAAGCACCCCCACAACATGATGCTGCCGCCCATCACAAAGCCCTGACCTTAATCCGATGGAAAATTAGTGGCCAGAAGTGAAAAAGTGTGTGCGAGCAAGGAGGCCTACAAACCTGACTCAGTTACACCAGTTCTGTCTGGAGGAATGGAACAAAGTTCTAGCAGCTTACTGTGAGAAGCTTGTGGAAGGCCACCCAAAACATTTGACCCAAGTTAAACTATTTAAAGGCAATGCTACCAAATACTAACAAAGTATATGTAAACTTCTAACCCACTGGGAATGTGATGAAAGAAATAAAAGCTGAAATAATCATTCTCCCTACTATTATTCTGACATCTCACATTTTTAAAATAGTGATCCTAACTGACCTAAGACAAGGAATGTTTTCTAGGACTAAATGTCAGGAATTGTGAAAAACTGAGTTTAAATGTATTTGGCTAAGGTGTACTGTGTATGTGGTGCAGGAATGCTGGTCTACCTTCCTTAAGGATCTCCCCTGGGTTTGCAAAAGGTTTTGTTGTTTTTCAGGTTTTGATTGCATTATGGAACTCTTTCATATTGAGAAGCTCCCTCATGTCTTCTCTCACAGATCTCTGGAGGATTTCGTTAGTAACCCTGGTTCAGCAGTGCTGTCACAGTTAAGAAGTTCTTGAAAGTATTCTCTCCATCGATCATTTAGAAAGGTCCAGTGGGAGGTTCCAGACAAAGATCGATCAGGATGGAAGATCGAAGGTGGAGGAAGGCTGCAGCAGTGAAGGGTCCTCAATTGTCTTTCACTCCATGCCACTGGACCCTGATCCTGATCTGCCAGGGATCGTGTGGTGGCTGCCTGTGCATCAGCATCCCACGTTAATGAAAATCACGTACAGGTGCTCTCCATTAAGGGAATCCACCCTAACATCCCTGATTAAATCGCATGGCAATCAGCAAGTGGTGAAGGGGCAGGATTGTGAGGTCTGGAAGCCCCTGGCCATGAGCTGGCACACTGGGTGGTTTGGACACTGGGGTTTTAGACTGAGGCAACTGCACCCACGACCGAGCACCACTCTGCACACTCCACTCAGAGAAGGGGTTGGGCTTGAAATCTCCTGACAGGATTACCGTGCCAGAGGGATCACCATACGTGGTCATGACCTTTGGAGCCTAGCATGTGCACACTCTGATGACAGTGCAACCAGTGATTGAGCAGAGAGGAAAACTGCAATCATCACCAGAGAACCAAGGTTGATCTAGCTGCTCCTTCTGACAGGTGAACAGCAACTGAAGGAGGAGAAGGGTGGTTATACTTTCTAGAGAGGTAAAGGATTTGACAAGCCCCAGATCCATAGTGTTGGGTTTGCAATAAAGAACTAACTTGTCAGTCAACTCTCTGAACTTCCACAAGTCGACGCCATTGCCATCACCCTCCACCTGGCCCTAACCAACCTGGACAAAAAAGACACATACGTTCGAATGCTGTTCATAGACTTCAGTTCAACATTCAACACAATCATCCCTCAGAAACTGATTGGAAAGCAGAGCCTACTGGGCCTGAACACTTCCCTCTGCAACTGCATACTGGACTTCCTGACTGGGAGACCTTTGTCAGTCCAGATTGAAGGCAGCATCTCCAACAGCATCACACTGAGCATGGGGGCCCCAGGGCTGCGTGCTCAGTCCACTGCTGTTCACTCTGCTGACCCATGACTGTGTTGCAACACACAGCTCGAACCACATCATCAAGTTCACTGATGACACGACTGTGGTGGGTCTCATCAGCAAGAACGACGAGTCAGCTTACAGAGAGGAGGTGCAGTGGCTAACGGACTGGTGCAGAGCCAACAACCTGTATCTGAATGTGAACAAAACAAAAGAGATGGTTGTTGACTTCAGGAGGGCACAGAGCAACCACTCCCCGCTGAACATCGACGGCTCCTCGGTAGAGATCGTTAAGAGCACCATATTTCTTGGTGTTCACCTGGCGGAAATGTCACCTGGTCCCTCAACACCAGGTCCATAGCAAAGAAAGCCCAGCAGCATCTCTACTTTCTGTGAAGGCTGAGAAAGTCCATCTCCCACCCCCCATCCTCACCACATTCTACAGGGGTTGTATTGAGAGTATCCTGAGCAGCTGCATCACTGCCTGGTTCGGAAATTGCACCATCTCGGATCGCAAGACCCTGCAGCGGATAGTGTGGTCAGCTGAGAAGATCATCGGGGTCTCTCTTCCCGCCATTACAGACATTTACACTACACGCTGCATCCGCAAAGCAAACAGCATTATGAAGGACCCCAATCACCCCTCATACAATCTCTTCTCCCTCCTGCCATCTGAGAAAAGCATTCAGGCTCTCACGACCAGACTATGTACCAGTTTCTTCCCCCAAGCTATCAGACTCCTCAATGCCCAGAGCCTGGACTGACACCAACTTACTGCCCTCTACTGTGCCTATTGTCTTGTTTATTATTTATTGTAATGCCTGCACTGTTTTGTGCACTTTATGCAGTCCTGGGTAGGTCTGTAGTCTAGTGTAGTTTTTTTCTGTGTTGTTTTTACGTAGTTCAGTGTAGTTTTTGTACTTTTCATGTAGCACCGCGGTCTTGGAAAAAGTTTTCTCATTTTTACTGTGTACTGTACCAGCAGATATGGTCAAAATAACAATAAAAAGTGACTTGACTACAGTGATCCGTGAACATCTCACGATGATCCATTTCATGCTTGCCAACAACCAGAAGGCAACCATCGTGAGCGTTTATGCACCAACGAAAGACTCACATAAGTATGAAAAAGAGGCCTTCTACACTTGCCTAGATGTGACACTGATGAGTATCTCCAAGGAGAATAGGATAATTCTCTTCGAGGACTTCAATACCAAGGTCTGTTGGAACTTCAACATTTGGAAGAGTACCATAAGAAAAGATGGCATTGGCAACATCAACTCAAATAGAGTACTCCTTCTCACCAGATATGCTGAGCACAACCTTATCTTCACAAACACTTTCTTCTGCCACAAAAACAAATTCAAGACATCCCAATTTAAACAGCAGCATCTCATGGACTATGCCTTTGTCCGAGATAGTGACCGCTGTGATGTAAATATCACAATGGACACGATTGGCACAGATGACTGCTGAATAAATCATCGCCTGATCCTCTCCACCATCCTTTCAGGTGAAAAAGAGGAGGGTTCTTAAGAAATAGACCAGGCCAAGATTAAAACTTGAGAGACTGCTTAACAGTGCAACCTAAAGCAGCTTCAGGCTACATTTGGAGATAACTTCCAATGAGAATATCTGAAGGATATTAAAAAACACTAGGGTCTGCTTAAATCCACCATCCTCAATATCTGCAAAAAACATCCTTGGGTACACGTCCGGAAAACACCAAGATTGATTTGATGATAATGACATTGAGCTAGAACAACTTATCTCCAAGAAAAGGAAAAACCTTTTGTGCCCAGCTGAATGACATTGGAGAAGCAAGGCCAAAAAAGAAGCTTCCTCCAGAGCCAAGGCAAATGTTCAGCGCAGGGTCAGGGAGCTAAAGAATTCTTGGTGGACTGAGAAAGTCCTGGAAATCTAGAGGATGGCAGACTCTGGTAACACAAAAGGCTTCTTCAGTGCCACCAAAACAGTCTATGGCCCAAGTTACTTCAGATTAAAAACTCTGTGCTCAAAGGATGGGAAGAACTCTTATATATAAGAAACTGACTGTATGTACATAAAAGATATGTAGTGGCGGTGGGGGTTGTTGGGATGGGTTAATGGATCTGTAGTTTTGCGTGTCTTAGTTCCTTCTGCCTGCAAGGATTCTCCAAATACTCTAAATCTACTAGTGAAACCTAATAATCGGCTTCGAAATTTTCACTCAGACTGATAGAAAAGCAAGATAAAACAATAAAAAAAATTGACGCATATATGTGTACACCTTTGCTGGATGGCACTGTAGTGTAGTGGTTAGCATAATGCTATTACAACACAAGTGATCACAGATATTGGTTTAATTCCTGCCACTGTAAGAAGTTTGTACAGTACATTCTCCTTGTGACTATGTGGGATTCCTCCATAGACTCCAGTTTCCTAATCCCAAAAAATATACAGGTAAGGGTTAGTGGGCTGTAGATATTCTGTGTTAGTGTCAGAACAAGACGACACTTGCAGGCTGCCCAGCACAAGACTCGTTGATTTGATTTGATGCACACAATACATTTCACTGTATGTTTTGATGCTTCAATGTACATGTGACAACTACAGTTCATCTTTAAAATTTTTATCTTTTGCTTTTGACTGGACATCATTTTACCATATTGTCCATTCAAATTGCAATTTTAGCACTTGTTAAGTTGGAATGGGAATTGGATTAGTTTATGATTGTCATATGCATCAAGATTCAGTGAAAAAAGTAGTTTTGCAAGTTATCTAACTGGTTCATTTTAAAACATTAGTACTTTGAGGTAGTACCTTGAGTAAGAAATTGCAGAATATAATGTTACAGTTACAGAGAAAGTGCAGTGCAGGTCGGCAATAAGATGGAATTGCTATGAGGACGTAGATTACTTTATTTGTCACATTGAATAATACAGTGAAATGCGTCATTTGTGTCAACGACCAACATACTGGTATGTGTTGAGGGCAGACCACAAGTGGTGCCATGCTTCTGGTGCCAACATTGTATGCCTACAACTTACTAAACCTAACCCTTATGTCTTAGGAATGTGGGAGGAGACTGAAGCATCTGGAGAAAACCCATGTAGTCGCAGAGAGAACGTACAAACTCTTTATGGACAATGGTGGGAATTGAATCCCAACTGCTGATTGCTGGCACTGTAATAGCATTACGTTAACTGCTATGCTACTGTGCCACTGAATTCACCTTTAGTGTACAAGTGGTTCATTCAAGAGTCCTAGAACAGCAGGATAGAAGCAAGTGATGCATGTCACTCTACTGTATGTGTTGGATTAGACTGTGTAATTGTAATTTCCTTTGCAGCTTAACAATTGTTCAAAGTTCAAAGTACATTTTATTATCAAGTACATATATGTCACCATGTACAACCCTGAGATTCTTTTTCTTATTGGCATACAAATCTATAGAATAGTAACTATAACAGAATCAATGAAAGACTGCCCACCTACTAGGGTGTACAACCAGAGTGTAGAACACAATAAACTGTGCAAATGCAAATATAAATAAGTAGCAATAAATATCGGGAACATGAGATTAAGAGTCCTTGAAAGTAGATCCATTGGTTGTGGGAACATTTCAATAATGGGGCAAGTGAAGTTGAGTGGAGTTATCAACTTTTGTTCAAGAACCTGATGGTTGAGGGTTAGTAACTGTTCTTGAATCTGATGGTGTGAGTCCTGAGGCTCTTCTACCTTCTTCTTAATGGCAGCAGGGAGAAGGAAGCATGATCTGGGTGGGGATCCCTGATGATGGACGCTGCTTTCCCACAGCAGTGTTTCATGTAGGTGTGCTCAATGTTTGTGAGAGCTTTACCTGTGATTACCTTCTTGTATTTTATATAACTACTTATATACATGTAACTGTTTAGTATATTTAGTCACAGTATGTATATGCAATTGTTCAGTATGTCCCTGAGTGGTTACAGTTCTTTATATCATTCTAGAAAGCCCCAAAATCTTCTCTGTCATTGCATTATTTGTAGAGGGGTTATTTGATTGATTAACTCTTAACTACGAATTTGAATACAATGTTTCTCATCTATGGTGTATACAAAAGGTGGACCATGTTGGTCCACCATCTTTTTCCTTAGTCTTTCTGTTCTCTGTTCTTAGCTACTAGTCTTTTGCAGTTCTACATTTCCAAATCTCTTTGTTCTCTTTGCAATAAAACAATCATGGAACAACAAGTGTTCTGGCTCTTTCCCAACATCCAAAAGAGCACTGAATCAAATACATCAGAATCCAACAACTATGTCTGAGAGCTTGGTGGTGAGATGAAAGAACGTCTGAGGTGGAAGGGGTCTTTGATTGAGAACAGTTCAACACAGGAACAGGCCCTTCAGCCCACTCCACAATGTTGTGCCAAACCAGCTAAAAAGTAAATTAAACAATCCCCAGAACTAATCCCACCTACCTACATAGTGTATAGAACAGCTGGTTGCTTCACCAAGGCAGCTTGAATACTCTAATCAGACACAGGGTTTGAGTGTCTAATGTGATACAAACCAGTGTGTGAACACTGTATGTCAATAGTACTCACAAATATCCAGCTTAGATTGAGGTTTATGCTGCTCAAGGGTTAAAGTGGGGGTAAGAGGAATGTCATTCCAGGGAATCTTCCCCTACTTCTGCCAGGCAGACTTATAATTCAACTAAGCCAGAAATCAAATTTTTGTTTTGTGCTGTATCTAGGAATGCAGATCCATAATTCAATAAGAGTTGTGTCACAGGTAGATAGGGTTGTAAAGAGAGCCTTTGGCACATTGGCCTTCATAAATCAGAGTATTGAGCAGATGCTGGAAATCCAAGCAACACACACAAAATGCTGGAGGAACTCAGCAGGTCAGGCAGCATTTATGGAAAAAAGTAGTACAGTTAACGTTTTAGGCCGAAACCCTTTGGCAGGACTGGAGAAAAAAAGCTTAAGCTGAGGAGTAGATTTGAAAGGTGGTGGGAGAAGAGAAAGAAAACCAGAGAGAGAGGGGAGGAGTTGGCATGTTATGTTGAAGATGTTTAAGATGATGGTGAAGACTAATTTTAAGTACTATGTGCAGTTCTGGTCACCTATCTACAGAAGTGATGTAAGAAAGATTGAAAGGGTGCAGAGAAAATTTACAAGGATGTTACTGGGTCTTGAGGACCTGAGTTACAGGCTAAGGTTGAATAGGTTGGGACTTTATTCCCTAGAACATAGGAGAATGAAGGGACATTTGACAGAGGTGTACAAAATAATGAGGGTTATAGATAGGATAAATAAAAGCAGGCTTTTTCCACTGAAGTTGGGTGAGACAGAACTAGAGGTCATAGGTTAAGGGTGAAAGGTGAAATGTTGAAGGAGAACATGAAGGGAAACTCAGAAGGTGGTGCAAATATGGAACAAGCTGCCAGCCGAAGTGATGGAAGTGTGTTTGTTTTCAACATTTAAGAGAAGCTGGATAAATACACTAGCAAGAGGGGTATGGTGAGCAGTAGTCTAGGTACAGGTTGATGGGACTAGGCAGAATTATACTTCAGCACAGACTAGATGGGCCAAAGGGCCTGTTTCTGTGCTGTAGTACTCTATGATTTGGTGGGTATGGGTAAGAAGTGGGTAAAAGTGAAGAGCGCAGCACTTTGATTTCTCTGCAGCTTACTAGTTTATTGGAGGGTAACACATCATTTATATCGACATTTTATTAAACTATAGCAAACTTGATGCTTATACAGATGAGAAAGTATCTCATGTCAATGATAGGGCACACTGAAGAACAGCAGATAACAGGTAAATTGATTCTGCCCTGTGTCAACAAGGCAGAGGGCCATAAGAGACTCCAGCAGCTCATTCAACCCATTCAGTCTGTGCTGCCTCTCCATCATGGCTGAAATATTATCCCTCTCATCCTCATTCTTCTGCCTTCTCAGAATCATCAGAACACCTCAGTAAAACATCCAGCACAATCAACGATCATCACACATTAAATGCTGGAGGACCTCAACAGGGTAGGAAGCAGCCCACTATCAAAAACATGTACAGAAAGGTGCCGGAAAAGGGCCGCATCACCACTCGTTATGGAGACTGCACTGCAAACAGAAAGGCTCTACAATAGGTAATCAAACCTACCCATTGGCACCAGCCTAACTACCATCAAGGACACATATACAGAAATGTGGCCGAAAGGGCCAGTAACACCATGAAGAATCCCCCCCACCCTGCTCATGGGCTGTTTGTCCCATTACTATTAGCGAAGTGGCTACGAAGCATTCACGCCAGGACCACCAGACTCAAAAACAGCTACCTTCCCCAAGCAGTAAGGCTGATCAACACCTCTACCCACTAGCCATCACACCATCCCACCACCACTACTTTATCATTTTCTGTCAGTCACCTTATGTACAGACACTCCTGTGCCTAGTGTCACTTTATATACATACAATCTGTCTATGTAGATAAGCTAATATTATGTATTTATATTTATTGGGGGTTTTTTTGAACACTAAACAGAGTCCAGAGGAGGTTCACAAGAATGATCCTAGGAATGAAAGGATTAACATAAGAGGAGTGTTTAATAGCTCTGAGCCAGTACTCACTGGAGTTTAGAAGAATGGGGAGGGATCTCACTGAAACCTATCGAATATTGAAAGGCCTAAATAGAGTGGATATGGAGAGGATGTTTCCTATGGTGGGGGAGTCTAAGACCAGAGGACACAGTCTCACAACAGAAGGATGTACCTTTAGAATAGTGATGGGGAGGAATTTCTTTAGCCAGAGGGTGGTGAATCTGTGGACTTCTTTGCCACAGATGATTGTGGAGGCCAAGTCAGTGGGTATATTAAAGCAGAGGTTGATAGGCTCTTGATTGGTAAGTGCATCAAAGATTACAAGAAGAAGGCAGGAGAATGAGGTTGAGAGGGATAATTAATCAACCATGTTAGAATGGCAGAACAGATGCGATGGGCTGATTGGCCTAATTCTGATCCTATGTCTTGTGTTCTTTAAGCTTACTGTGTCTTTTTTATGCTGCACCAGATCCAGATTAACAATCATTTTGTTCTCCTTTACACTCGTGCACTGAACAGCGACACTAAATGATCTGGAATCCTGAATCAATGGGGGAAAATTAACAACCAAAGTTTCAGCCTGAGATACTTCATCAGGATTGTTTACTTCCCTCCATAAATGCTGCCTGGCCCTCTAAATTCTCTAGCATTTAGTGTTGATCCAGACTTCCAACATCTGCAGAATTTCCTGTGTCTCAACAAAATCAATGTCCCCTCCCACCCAAGAAATTCTTTCTTTGACACCCCCTGCCCCCGCCTTTAGGGAGAAGACAGAACAGCCTGAAAACACATACCACCCGTCTGAAGGACAGCTGGTAAGAGACAGTGCCCCAGTACGATAAGATGGGCTCTTGACCTCGTCATGGCCTTGCACCTTCTTTATCTGCTGCAACCTTAGCACTTTATTCAAGATTCAAGATAATTTAATGCCATTTCCCGTACACAAGTGTAAATGAGGATGAAATAATTGTTACTCTAGATCTGCTGCATCACAAAAACCACAAAAAGATAAAGAATACAATAATAAATATAAATACATAAGATAGCTTACATACACAGATTGATTATATGTCCATAAAGTGACTCGAGGCACAGGAGGGTCTGTACGTATGACACGGAATGATAAAGCAGTGCGAGGTGTGTTGGGGTGTTGGTGTGGTGGGGTGGGTGTGTGGTTGTGGGGGGTGTGATGGTGGGTGGTGTGGTGGTGGGGGTTTGTTGGAGTAGGGGTATGGTGGGGGGGTGTTGGGTGGTGTGGGTGTGGCATTTGGTGTTCGGGGTGTGTTGGGTGGGTGTGTGGTGGTGGGGGGTGTGATGGTGGGGGGTGTGGTGGTGGGGGTTTGTTGGGGTAGGGGTATGGTGGGGGTGTGTTGGGTGGTGTGGGTGTGGGATTTGGTGTTCGGGGTGTGTTGGGGGGGTGTGTGGTGGTGGAGGGTGTGTTGGATGGGGGTGTGGTGGTGGGGTGTGTTGGGTGGGTGTGTGGTGTTGGGGGTGTGCTGGGGTGGAGGTGTGGGTGTGGAATGTGGTGTTGGGGTTTGTTGGAGTAGGGGTGTGGTTGGGGTGTGTTGGGTGGTGTGGGTGTGGGATTTGGTGTTGGGGGTGTGTTGGGTGGGTGTGTGGTGGTGGAGGGTGTGTTGTATGGGGGTGTGGTGGTGGGGTGTGTTGGGTGGGGGTGTGCTGGGTGGGTGTGTGGTGGTGGATGGGTGAGGTGGTGGGGTGTGGTGGTGCGGGTGGGTTGGATGGAGGTGTGTTGGGTGTGGTGTGGTGGAGGGGTGTGTTGGGGTGGGGGTGTGGTGGTGGGGGGTGTGATGGTGGGGGGTGTGGTGGTGGGGGTTTGTTGGGGTAGGGGTATGGTGGGGGTGTGTTGGGTGGTGTGGGTGTGGGATTTGGTGTTCGGGGTGTGTTGGGGGGGTGTGTGGTGGTGGAGGGTGTGTTGGATGGGGGTGTGGTGGTGGGGTGTGTTGGGTGGGTGTGTGGTGTTGGGGGTGTGCTGGGGTGGAGGTGTGGGTGTGGAATGTGGTGTTGGGGTTTGTTGGAGTAGGGGTGTGGTTGGGGTGTGTTGGGTGGTGTGGGTGTGGGATTTGGTGTTGGGGGTGTGTTGGGTGGGTGTGTGGTGGTGGAGGGTGTGTTGTATGGGGGTGTGGTGGTGGGGTGTGTTGGGTGGGGGTGTGCTGGGTGGGTGTGTGGTGGTGGATGGGTGAGGTGGTGGGGTGTGGTGGTGCGGGTGGGTTGGATGGAGGTGTGTTGGGTGTGGTGTGGTGGAGGGGTGTGTTGGGGGGGTGTGTGGTGGTGGAGGGTGTGTTGGATGGGGGTGTGGTGGTGGGGTGTGTTGGGTGGGTGTGTGGTGTTGGGGGTGTGCTGGGGTGGAGGTGTGGGTGTGGAATGTGGTGTTGGGGTTTGTTGGAGTAGGGGTGTGGTGGGGGGGTGTTGGGTGGTGTGGGTGTGGGATTTGGTGTTGGGGGTGTGTTGGGGGGGTGTGTGGTGGTGGAGGGTGTGTTGGATGGGGGTGTGGTGGTGGGGTGTGTTGGGTGGGTGTGTGGTGTTGGGGGTGTGCTGGGGTGGAGGTGTGGGTGTGGAATGTGGTGTTGGGGTTTGTTGGAGTAGGGGTGTGGTTGGGGTGTGTTGGGTGGTGTGGGTGTGGGATTTGGTGTTGGGGGTGTGTTGGGTGGGTGTGTGGTGGTGGAGGGTGTGTTGTATGGGGGTGTGGTGGTGGGGTGTGTTGGGTGGGGGTGTGCTGGGTGGGTGTGTGGTGGTGGATGGGTGAGGTGGTGGGGTGTGGTGGTGCGGGTGGGTTGGATGGAGGTGTGTTGGGTGTGGTGTGGTGGAGGGGTGTGTTGGGGTGGGGGTGTGGTGGTGGGGGTGTATTGAGTGGGTGTGTGGTGGTGGGAGTTGTGTTGTGGTGGGGGTATGTTGGAGTGGGTTAGTGGGATTTTGCATTCCGTTATTATCTTTCTCTTGTACTACTCGGAGTACTGTGCTCACTTCTGGTCACCTCACTACAGGAGGATGTGGATACTACAGAAAGGGTACAGTGGAGATTTACAAGGATGTTGCCTGGATTGGAAGGTGTACCTTATGAGAATAGGTTGAGTGAACTTGGCCTTTTCTCCTTGGAGCAACAGAGGATGAGAGGTGACCTGATAGAGGTGTATAAGATGATGAGGGGCATTGATCGATTAGATAGCCAGAGGCTTTACCCAGGGCTGAAATGGCTAACATGAGGGGGCATAGTTTTAAGGTACTTGGAAATAGGTAATGAGGGGGTGTTGGGGTAAGTTTTTCACACAGGGAGTAGTGGGTGTGTGTGAGGCACTGCCAGCAGCGGTGATGGAAGTGGATACAATAAGGCCTTTTAAGAGCCTCTGAGATAGGTACATGGAGCTTAGAAAAATAGAGGGCTATGTGCTAGGGAAAATTCAAGGCAGTTTTGAGAGTAGGTTATATGGTCGGCACAACATTGTGGGCTGAATGGCCTGTGATGTGCTGTAGACTTTTTTATTTTCTATGTAGTACCTCGGTGTATCAAAATGATAAACTAATCTGTATGGATGATATGAAAAACAAAGTTTTCCACTGTATTTCGCTATATGCGACAATAATAAACCCCGTTACTGCTTTAAATTTACGAATTTTACCTGGCAAGAGGTAAGATCAAATTTTAGTGTACTTAAATTTTTTGTAACTTATAGTAATTTTTATGGTTTGCGTTGTACTGAATCAGAATCAGAATCAGGTTTATTATCACTGGCAAGTGACGTGAAATTTGTTAACTTAGCAGCAGCAGTTCAATGCAATACATAATCTAGTAGAGAGAGAAAAATAATTATAATGAATAAAAATAAAAGTAATAATGATATATAGACAAGTAAATCAATTACATATATTGAATATATTAAAATAAATGTGCAAAAACAGAAATACTATATATTTTTTAAAATGTGAGGTAATGTCCAAAGCTTCAAAGACCATTTGGGAATCAGATGGCAGAGGGGAAGAAGCTGTTCCTGAATCACTGAGTCTGTGTCTTCAGGCTTCTGTACCTCCTACCTAATGGTGACAGTGAGAAAAGGGCATGCCCTGGGTGCTGGAGGCCCCTGATGTTGTCCTGGGTACTTTGTAGACTAGTACCAAAGATGGAGCTAACTAGATCTACGACCTTCTGCAGCTTCTTTTGATCTTGTACAGTAGCTCCTCCATTCCAGACAGTCATGGGCTGCCACAAAACAATTGCCAGGACATACAGTCTGTCAGTGATAATAAACCAAGTTCTGATTCTTCAGTGATTAAAGTCTTTTAACTGCATGTTACAGCTTGATGTGCATCTGTTAAGAGACAGACCACAGCATAAAAGCAAGATCTGAAGACCATTAGACATAGGAGCAAAATTAGACCATCAAGTCTGCTCTGCTATTCCATCATGGCTGAATTATTCCCTCTCTACCCCATTCTCCTGCCTTCTCCTCATGACATTTGACACCCTTACTGATAAAAAACCTATCAGCCTGCACTTTAAATATACCCACACAAAATACTGGTGGAACGCAGCAGGCCAGGCAGCATCTATAGGAAGAAGACCCTTCCTGAAACGTCGACATTACTTCTCCCTATAGATGCTGCCTGGCTTGCTGCGTTCCACCAGCATTTTGTGTGTGTTGCTTGAATTTGCAGCATCTGCAGATTTCCTCATGTTTGCGCTTTAAATATACCCATTGACTTGGTAAATTCCACAGATTCACTACCCTCTGGCTAATGAAATTCTCTCCTCAGCTCTGTCCTAAAGGGATGTTTTTCTTTTCTAAAGCTGTGCCCTCTGGTCCTAGATTCTCCCACTATAGGAAACACACTCTCCACATCCACTCTATCACTGAGATCCGCCCTCATTCTTCTAAACTCCAGCGAGTACAGGCCCCAAGCCATCAAGTGCTCCTCATATGTTTACCCTTTCGTTTCTGGGATTGCCTCTTGAAACTCCTCTGAACCCTCTCCACATCAGCAACTGAACCTCTTGACCATAGGTCCATGCATTTTACACATTGAGTTGCTGCCATGTGATTGGCCGATCAGACGTTTGCATTAATCAGCAGGTGTAAAACTGTACCTAATAAAGTGGCCACTCAAAGTATATATGAGGCTGGATTGAGGAACAGCAGTTAGTAGTGCGGGTGAATATGATTCCATGGACATATCAATCCCTGGTATTCAGTAGAGTAAAGAAAGAGATTACAATAAAGCCTCAAGACTAGATATTTTACGCATGTCAGAGGCATCACATTAACCTTTCGGCCCCTGCTGACTGGATAGTTCCAGTGTCACCTTACTAAAGCGATCCGCAGCTAAACAGGAGTTCCGCTAGCCCAATGAATCAAAGCTTGCGACTCTCAGAGTTGAAGGTGACAGGCTAGAACTGTGGCTAGATTAAAGACAGTCAAGAAAATGGAAGGGCGAAGATAAGCACAGAAATAAAGAAGACGACAAAAGTGAAACAAAGAGAGGGAGAAAATGAGTGAGGGTTCATGGAGGAGAGCTGGACCAAACGAAAGGGTTCAGATTGCGGTGACAGTAAGGACAGCTCACTGAACATGACCCTCTGTCTGTGAGTCTAGGGACAAGCAATCAGGAGGATCAGGTTACCAAGGGGCACAGACACCTGTTCTCCATAAAACATCTGACATCACTGACAAAGAATCTAGGGATAAGGGTGAAACTCTGAACAGTGCAAACACAACGTTAAACCAGGAACACCTTCTAAAACCCTCACTGAACTCCACATCACCCCTCTCCACATCCTTCTCCTGTGTCCCTTTGCTTGCAGTCATTACCCCCAAAGTCTGGGACTGTATTAAGCACATTTCCACAGATTCACAGGTTGAATTACTTTTAAACATAGAACATAGAGCAGTACAGCACAGTACAGTACAGGTCCACGATGTTGTAATGCCACTTTAACCTCATCCAAGTTCAATCTAACACTTCCCTCCCACAAAGCCCTCCATTTTTCTTTCATCCATATGCCTATCTTAAGTATGCCTATTGCATCCACCTCTACAATCACCCCAGTGGCACGTTCCTCACGTTTACCATTGTGTGTGTAAAAAACTATACTTCCCTCCAATCACCTTAAAATTATGCCCTTAATTATGCCGTCTCATATTAGCCACTTCTGCCCTGGAATAAAGTCTCTAGCTATCCACTCTACCTATGCCTCTTATCAGCTTATACACCTCCATCAAGACACCTCTCATCTGCATTCACTCCAAAGAGAAAAGCCCTCACTCACTCAACCTATCCTCATAAGCCACGCTTTCTAGTCCAGGCAGCATCCTGGCAAATCTCCTCTGCACTCTCTCTAAAGCTTCCACATTCCTCCTACAATGAGGTGAGCGGAATTGAACAAAATACTTTTTCTATGAAGTATTTTTTCTTTGTGGGATGTACTGAGCTAACTATACAGCATGGAATCAGGCTCTTCAGCCCAACTGGTCCATGCCAACCAAGATGCCCGATCCAAATTAGTCCCACCTGCCAATACTTCTAAACTTTTGCCACCCATATAACTGTCCAACTGTCTTTTAGAAATTGTTACTGTCCCTGCCTCAACCACTTCCTAAGGCAGTTCATTCCACATACATACCGTAGATACAACCCTTTGTATCATAAAAGGATTGTCCTCAATTTTCTAATACATTTTTTCCTTCTTATCTGAAAGTGGTGCTCCCTGTTTATGATTCTCTAACACTAACACTGAGTGCCATGGACCTAACTAGAATTATGGATGGGTGCAACATGTTAGATGTGCACAGAATGTGTCCTCAGTGGGAGAATCTAGAACACAGAACAGTGAAAGGTATAGACAGAGTGGACACCAACACCCTTTTCCCATGTGGAATGAATAATATAATCATTTTTAGGTGTTTGGTGGAAAGTATAGTAGGGATTTCAGAGAACCATTTTTTACATGGAATGACTATTGGGGTGGTAGAAATATTTAAGAGTGTGAGATGGGTACATGAATGAAAGATAAATGAAGGGTGATGCGGGAGGGAAGGGTTAAACCTTGAAGTAGATTGTGTTGGAATAGGGTGTAGAATTGTATTATCCTTATAGTCTAACTTTCCTATGATTACTTGTATTTTCATCTAATCGCTTATATACATGTAATTGTTAAGAGAATTTTCCAGCAGTTATGGTACAGTTGCTTCTGTACCTTTCTCGAAATTTCTTAGTTCTCAGTAGCAACTTTTCCTTTGTCTTTTCTTTGTTCTCTCAGTTCCTCTTTCTTGTTTGTTTTCCCCTCTTGTAACAGTTAATAAAAAAAACTAAGCAACAAGTTTTTTTTTGCTTAATTCGTGAATTCCAAAAAACATTTGGATCACAAAAGTATCAGGATCCAACAGTTGAAAGGTTGGCACAACGTGGTGGGTGAAGAGTCTATAGTGTGCTATACTGTTCTACGTATTACGTGGCTGGTCTTCCGTGAGCCAGTTGCCTCTGTGTCGCACTGCCTGGTCCATCGCTTCCCCAGCACAGTCTTTCCCTGAGTGCCACAGGCTACGGGCTGGTGCAAGCTGCTGTACTAACCGATTGGCTTTGGCAGCTACTGACTCTTCACTGCTACCTGCCCCCAACTACTTCAGCAAGTTTTCTTTGACATTCAAAAACACTTGGGATAAATTAGAAAACAAAAAAAATACTGTTAAAAAATTAAAAATATTATTTTTTACTTTGAACACAAAAAATTATTCACATATAAAAAGTTAATTTTAAACCTTAAAAATAGCTTACATAAATAATATGTAATAAATAATATGTTTCCCTGGCTGCTGATTCCTTCCTTGCATTTGACTGAGGACTGACATGCACATTCAATATGCCGGAGCTTTTGAGGAGGGTATAAACTAATTTGACAGGGGATGGGAACCTGAGTGATAGGGCAGGAGATGGAGCAGTTGATAGACAAGTAGATGCAATGACCAATGAGACTGTGAGGAAGGACAGGCAGATCATAGGGCAAAACTGCAGTCAGTGGGATGGGTCTTTCATCTAAATAGTAGGTTCAACAGTTGAACAGTTTGGAAAAGTGAGCATTGAGGAAAAGGGAAGGAGAGTACAGGAGAGGTTATGTAAGTCTCCAGAATACATAAAAAGACAAAAAGTTTGGAAAGGGATAAGAATTTAACGTCTGGTAACAGGGGAGCAAAATAGAAAATGGTGATATATACAGGACTGAAGATGTTATATTTGAATATAGATTATCTTACACAGAAAATGTAATAAGAAAGATGACCTTGTTAGAAATCGGCAGGAATAACGTTGTGAGCATTACTAAGTTATAGCGGACAAAGCATCCAAGGAAACATTCTGTATTGTAAGGACAGGCAGAAAGGCAGAGGGGGTGGAGGGTCTCTGTTGATAGAAAATGAAATCAAATCCTGAGAAAGAGGCGGCACAGAATCAGAAGATGGGTAGAGTAAAGAAACTGCAAAGGTAAAAAGACCCTGACTGGAGTTATATAGAGGCCTCCTAAGAAAAGCCACGATGTGGGGTACAAATTACATTAGGAGATAGAAAAGGCATGTAAAAAGGGCAATGTTACGATAGACATGGGGGATTTCAGTATGCAGGTAGATTGGGAAAATCAGGTTGGTGCTGGATCCCAAGAGAGGGAATTTGTAGAATGCCTAAGGCTTTTTAGAGCAACTTGTGGTTCAGCCCATTCGGGAAAAGGCAATTCTGGATTAGGTGTTGAGTAATGAAGCTGATTTGATTATGGAACGCAAGGTAAAGGAACCCTGAAGCGGCAAAGATCATAATATGATAGAATTCACCCTCCAGTTTGAGAGAGAGAAGCTAAAATCAGATGTATCGGTACTAATGTGGAGTAAAGGGAACTGCAGAGGCGTAAGAGAGGAGCTGGCCACAGTTGATTGGAAGGAGACATTAGCAGGGATGGTGGTAGTACATCAATGGCTGTAGTTTCTGGGATCAATTTGGAAGGCGCATGATAGATTGATCTCAAAGAAGTATTCCAAAGGGTGGATGAGGCAGTTGTGGCTGACAAGTGAAGTTATAAAGCATAAAAGCAAAAGAGCGAGTATATATTATAGCAAATATTAGTGGGACACTAGAGGATTGGAAGCTTTTAAAAAGCAACAGGAGGCAACTAAAAATACAGCAAGGAGAGAATGAAATATGAAGATAAGCTAGATGATAATAAAAAAGAGGATACCAAAAGTTTTTTCAAATATATAAAGTGTAAAAGAGAGGTAGGAGTGGATATCGGACCACTGGAAAATGACCCTGGAGAGGATGTAATCGGCAGAAAAGTGAAGGTGGATGAACTTATCGTTTTACAACATTGAATCACAGTGGATTTAATTTGGCTTTTTTGACACTGATCAACAGAAAAGACTCTATTGTGTCAAAGTGAAAACAGATCTCTACAAAATGATCTAAATTAATTACAAATATAAAACACAAAATAATTGATTGCATTAAGTATTCACCCCCTTCCAGACAGTACTTAGTAGATGTACTTTTGACAGCAATAACAGCCTCAAGTCTGTGTGGATAGGTCTCTATCAGCTCTGCACACATGGACACAGCAATTCTTCCCAATTTTTATTTACAAAACTGCTCAAGCTCTGTCAAATTGCATGGGGATTGTAAGTGAACAGCCCTTCTTAAGTCCAGCCACAAATTCTCAGTTGGATTGAGATCTGAGCTCTGCCTTGGCCACTCCAGGACGTTGACTTTGTTGTTTTTAAGCCATTCCTGTGTAGCTTTGGCTTTATGCTTGGGGTCATTGTCTTGCTGGAAAATAAATCTCTCCAGTCGTAGTTCTCTTGTTGAGTGCATCAGATTTTCCTCCAGGATTTCCCTGTATTTTGCTGCATTCATTTTACCCTCTACCTTTACAAGCCTTCCAGGGCCTGCTGCAGCTAAGCATTCCCACAGCATGCTTCACAGTAGGGATGGTGTGTTTTTGATGATGTGCTTTCGCCAAATGTAGCATTTAGACTGATGGCCAAAAAGCACAATTTTGATTTCATCAGACCATAGAACCTTCTTCAAGCTGACTTCAGAGCCTCTCACATGCCTTCGGGCAAACTCTAGCTGAGATTTTATGTAAGTGTTTCTTAACAGTGGCTTTCTCTTTGCCACTCTCTGATAAAGCTGTGACTGGTGAAGCACCCGGGTAACAGTTGTTGTATGTGCAGTCTCTCCCAACTCAGCCACTGAAGCTTGTAACTCCTCCAGAGTTATTGTAGGTCTCTTGGTAGCCTCCTTCACTAGCCCTTTTCTTGCACAGTCACTCAGTTTTTGAGGATGGCCTGTTCTAGGCAGATTTACAGCTGTGCCCTATTCTTTCCATTTCTTGATGATTGGCTTAACTATACTCCAAGGGATATTCAGTGATTTGGAAGCTCTCTTGTATCCATCTCCTGACTTGTGCTTTTCAACAACCTTTCACGGATTTGCTTGGAGTGTTCTTTTGTCTTCATGGTGTAGTTTTTGCCAGAATACTGACTCACCAGCAGTTGGTCCTTCCAGATACAGGTGTATTTTTACTACAACTAATTGAAACACCTTGACTGCATACAGGTCTCCAAAAACAGATCTCTAACTAATTATGTGACTTCTAAAACCAGTTCGCTGCACCTGTCATTATTTGCTGTGTCATATTAAAGGGGGTGAATACTTATGCAGTCGATTATTTTGTGTTTTATATTTGTAATTAATTTAGATCACTTTGTAGATATCTGTTTTCACTTTGACATAAAACAGTCTTTTCCTGTTGATCAGAGTCAAAACAGCCAAATTAAATCCACAATGATTCAATGTTGTAAAACAATAAAACATGAAAACTTCTGGGGGGGCAAATACTTTTTATAGTCACTGTATATGTCAATGATCTGGATGACAGAATTGATGGCAAATTTGTGCACAATGCAAAAATAAGTGGATGGCAGGTAGAGTTGAGGAAGTTGGGAGTCTGCAGAAGGAGATAGGCAGATTAGGGGAATTGGCAAAGAACTGGCAGATGGAATTCAGTGTAAGGAAGTGCATTGTCATGCACTTTGGTAGAAGGAATAAAGGCACAGGCTACTTTTTAAACAGGGAGAAAACTCAGAAATCAGAGGTGCAATGAGACATGGGAATCCTCGTTCAGGAATCCCTAAATGTTAACTTGCAAACTGAGTCTGTGATAAGAAAGGCAAATGCAATATTAGCCTTCATTTTGTGAGGACTAGAATACAATAGCTAGGATGCAAAGCTGAGGCTTTATAAGGCATTGGTCAGGCCTCTTATTTTAAGAAAGGATGTGGTGTCATTGGACAGAGTCCAGAGTATGTTCACTAGAAAGAGCCGTTGTGTTAATGAAGTTAGGTCTCAAAGCCTGATGCTTGAAGGGTTGGTGAATCTGGCGGCGTGGGTCCAAAGTCTCTTGAACCTCCTGTCCGATGGCATTAGTGAGAAGGGATCATGGTCTGGATGGAGGGGGTCGTTGATAATGGATGCTGCTTTCTTGTGGATGTTCTCAAGGTGGAATGGACTTTGCCTGTGATGCAGTGGGCTCTATCCACCACTTTCTATAAACTCTTCTACTGCCGGCCATCAGTGTTTCCATACCAGGCTGAGATACAACCAGTTAGGATACGCTCCACTGTGCATCTACAGTGGCTGTCAGAGTTTGTGGTGAAATACCGAATTTACACAAACTTATAAGAAAGTAGAGGAGTTGTTGTGTCTTCTGTGTGATGATACTTATGTGCTGGTGCCAGGACAGATCCTCCGATATGTTAACACCAAGTAGTGTAAAGCTACTGACCCTGTCCACCTCCGATCCCCTAATGAGGACTGGCCCACACATCTCTGGCTTCCTCATCCTACAGTCGATAAGTAGAGTTTTTGGTTTTTCTGATGTTGAGTGGAAAGTTATTTTTGTGGCACCACTCAACCAGATATTTAACCTCCTTCCTATATGGTAATTCATCAATATCCTTGATTTGCCAACTACAATGGTGCTATCAACAAAATTAAACATATCATTGCAGCTGTACTTTACCACAAATAAGTATAAAGTGAACAGAGCAGGAGGCTGAGCACATAGCCTTATGGTGTTGATTATGGAGGTGATGTTGTTGCCAATCCTTGCTAACTGAAGTCTGCCAGTGAGGAAACTGAGGATCCGATCAGATCAGATTTACCGTAGATTCCGGACTACAGAGCGCACCTGATTAAAAGCCGCTGGCTCTAATTTTAGAAATAAAATCAATTTTTTAATTGTAAAGGCCGCACCGGATTTTAGGCCGCACCGGATTTTCGGCCGCAGGTGTCCCACGTTGTAATATGAGATATTTACACAGAAAGATATTACACGTGAGGATTTTTTAACTTTTAATTAAATCCATATGGTAACAAAAACAAATACATATTGCAAATGCTTTTTTTCGAACCGTGCCCGTAACGCGGCTACTTTTAAATATACGTTGCGTATACTTCTTTACTGAACAACATTCCAATATCTCCTAACGACTGGTAAAAAATATATATACTGCAGCCTACCAGGAAAAGTTATTGATCGCCTTTAACTTAAAAGCAGCGTTCGCTCAGATCCAAAGCCGCTCGCGTAATGTGCTCCCTCCCTCCTTTCCGTTTATCGCAAACGGCATTTTTCCCACAAGATACCGCGAAACTGGGTGTGACGTCATAGCATCCCGCGATGTAGTACAGAAAACAAATATAGTTAAAACTCTTCTAACTTTAACTAGAAAATGAATTACTAAGCGAAAATATTATAAACTAAGTAACTGCCATAAGGCAGCACAATGCTTCGAGTGTTTTCCATGTTGATGAGGGTGAGTACAAATGACTGATTTACAATAATTTAATTGTGAAAGTGTGCTTGATTTATCGTACAATTTCATTGGACCTCTGTGAACTACTCATCAATTTTATTGGTCTACTGTTATGAGGCAAAATGTTTACGAGGCGGCATGAAAAAAATCATGTATTAGCCGCTCTGGATTAAAGGCCGCAAAGTTCAAAGCTGTTCAAAATGTGGGAAAAAAGTAGCGGCTTAAAATCCGGAATCTACGGTAGTTATTTGTCACATTAACATCAAAATGCATTGCTTGTGTTAACAAACTAAGCATGTGATGGGAGTAGCCCACAAGTGTCACCATACTTCAGACAACAACATGGCATACCCTCAGAGTTCAGCAAATCAGCACAATAAACAATAACAACAACAGCAAAAACAAATCTAACCAAAAAGAGCACAATAAAACCCTTTCCCATTCACTTAGACTTACAGACAGGCCTCTAACTCCAGGACAGGCAACTTCCAGGCCTCTGATCTCCAGTCCTCGGCCCCAGACTCTCAGACTCACGGACATCAGGCTTCTGAACCCCAGTCCTTGGCCCCAGACTCTCAGACTCACGGACATCAGGCCTCTGATCTCCAGGCCTCGGCCCCAGACTCTCAGACTCACGGACATCAGGCTTCTGATCTCCAGTCCTTGGCCCCAGACTCTCAGACTCACAGACATCAGGCTTCTGAACTTCAGTCCTTGGCCCCAGACTCTCAGACTCACGGACATCAGGCTTCTGAACTTCAGTCCTTGGCCCCAGACTCTCAGACTCACGGACATCAGGCTTTTGAACTCCAGTCCTTGGCCCCAGACTCTCAGACTTGTGGACATCAGGCCTCTGAACCCCAGGCCTCGGCCCCAGACTCTCAGACTTGTGGACATCAGGCCTCTGAATCCCAGGCCTCGGCCCCAGACTCTCAGACTCACGGACATCAGGCTTCTGAACTTCAGTCCTTGGCCCCAGACTCTCAGACTCACGGACATCAGGCTTTTGAACTCCAGTCCTTGGCCCCAGACTCTCAGACTTGTGGACATCAGACCTCTGAATCCCAGGCCTCGGCCCCAGTCTCTCAGACTTGTGGACATCAGGCCTCTGATCTCCAGTCCTTGGCCCCAGACTCTCAGACTCACGGACATCAGGCTTCTGATCTCCAGTCCTTGGCCCCAGACTCTCAGACTCACGGACATCAGGCTTCTGAACTTCAGTACTTGGCCCTAGACTCTCAGACTTGTGGACATCAGGCTTCTGAACTTCAGTCCTTGGCCCCAGACTCTCAGACTCACGGACATCAGGCTTTTGAACCCCAGTCCTCGGCCCCAGACTCTCAGACTTGTGGACATCAGGCCTCTGATCTTCAGTCCTTGGCCCCAGACTCTCAGACTCACGGACATCGGGCTTCTGAACCCCAGACCTTGGCCCCAGACTCTCAGACTCACAGACATCAGGCTTTTGAACTCCAGTACTTGGCCCCAGACTCTCAGACTTGTGGACATTGGGCCTGTGAACTCCAGTCCTTGGCCCTGGACTCACAGACATTGGGCCTGTGAACATCAGTTCTTGTCCACAGACTTTTAGACTCGCAGAGATTGGGCCTCCGAACTCTGTTCATACTGACCTAGCGTGCCTCAGGCCTCCACCAGCAAACTCTCTGACTTCAGTCTTCAACCACTGGACTTTGGCCTCTGGCTTCAAACTCTGGACTTCGCTGATCCCTGGAATTAACCCCAGTACTCACTGATCATGGGACTTTAACCTGCAGGCAAGCTTCTCAGAGGGGAACTGGGGCCCAGGTCTTGGAGATTAGCTTTGAAGGGATGATAGTGTTGAATGCTGATCTGTAGTTGCAGTGGAGACCACATTCCAACAGTCAATGACCGGTGTGGGCAGAAGTAGAGAAAGTCCACAGTTTCAGGTTCCTGGGCATCAACATCGCAGATGACCTGCTCTGCACCCAGCACATAGATATAATCATAAAGAAGGTACTCCAGTGCCTTTACTTTCTTAAAAGCTTGAGGAGATCCATCATGTCACCAAATAATCTAACAGACTTCTACAGATGAAGTGTTGAAATTATACTGACTGGTTGCATAAAGGTCTGGTTTGGCAATTTCAATGCACAGGAATGGAAAAGACTACAGAGTATAGTTGACATAGTCAGGTCATCACAGACATATCTAGTTCATTGTCATGTTACTGTATATGTATCGAAACAATGTTCCTCCGGACCATGGTGCACCCACAAAACATATATCACACACAAGCATAAAACAAAACGATACCAAAAATAAGTTAATAAGACATAATTCAATTCAGATACAAGAGGCGCTGCTTCAAGGCAGCATCCACCATCAAGGATCCCTACCACCCAGGTTATGTCCTCTTTTCACTGCTACTGTGAGAAAAGAAGTTTGAAGCCCCTCACCATTAGTTCCCAATGGTTACTCTGCAACAAACACCGGGCTAGTCATAGAGTACTACAACAAAGAAACAGGCCCTTTGACCCATCTAATCTGTGCCAAACTCTTGTTCTGCCTAGTCACACCAATCCATATCTGGACGTTAGCCCTTCACATCCCTCCTCCCATCCATCTAGTTCGCTAAACGTTTCTTTGATGTTGAAATCGAACCCGCATCCAGCACTTCCACTGGCAGAACACCTCACACACTCGTTTCCCTCTTACTGAAGAAGTTCCCCATCAGATTCCCCTTAAATACTTCACCTTTCACCCTTAACCTATGACCTCTAATTCAATGTTCACCGAACCTCAGTGGAAAAAGTCTTTGTGTATTAACCCTATCTCTGACCCTCGTAAATTTGCTATTAAATCTCCCTCATGCTCCTACACTTTAGGGAATAAAGTCCTAACCTATTTAACTTTTCTCTGTAACTCATATCCTCAAGTCCCGGCAATATCTTTATAATTTTTCTCATACTCTCTCAATCCTATTGATATCTTTCCAGTAGGTAGATATCCAGAACTCACACCATACTCATGTTCCAGTTCAGGTCTATTGTCATTCAACCAAACACATGTATACAGCTAAATGAAAGAAATTTACTCTCCAAACTTGGTCTCACCACTGTCCTATTCAACTTCCACATAACATTCCAAGTTCTGTTCTCAATACTTTGATTTATTAAGCATGGTCATTAAATGTGGTCAGCCTTTACAAACCCATGCACACTCTCTCCAGTCAACCAAAAGTTTTGAAGATCCAAGATTGTTACTATAAATTGAACTGGGAGATAATAGAGAACTCCCTTATCCACTGCACTGTGGAACTTGCTGAGACAGGAAGGAGTTGAGGCACATAGTTTAGGTGGCTTTGAAAAGAAATTAAATGATTAGAAGAGACAGGATAGGAAGCGCTGATGAAAGGCTAAGAGGAGGCGAATGGAATGGGAGAAGACTCCTGCGGTTATGAACATCTAGCAGACAAATTAGATAATAATAATAATAATAATATAATATAAGAACTTATTTTAGAGCACTTTTCATACAACCAATGTAGTTCAAAGTGCTTTACAATAGGATAAAGTGCAGACATAAAAATGAAAGACAAAATTATGTTAGTTAAAAGCAAGGTTAAATAAATAGGTTTTGAGCTGACGTTTAAAACTGTCAACAGAGTCTGCAAAGTCTGTATCCCTTAATGTATTGAGCTCTACTGTTTAGGAGCATGGTTTCAGAAAGCTGACCTGCCAATCATCTTTTGAGGAGATAATTCAAATTTAAGAGACCAGTAGAAGAAGACCTGAGAGTTTGAGCAAGATTATAAAATAGAAATGATTCTGAGATGTAACTTTAAAAGTTCTATTGACAAACTACAACTCATTCAGAATGTCACTGCTAGATTTTTAACTAAAACTGGGAAGAGGGAGCATACCACTCCCATCCTAACTATTCTGCACTGGTTACCTGTATCTTTTAGAATTGATTTTAAAGTTCTCTTACTTGTTTTCAAAGTTCCCAATGTACTGGGAATGGAGTATGTCAGATAAGAGACCTATATCATTTATTCTATACTGTGTATAGCTCTCTAACAAGGATCAACTTCATTTGCCATATCCATTTATGTGTATTAGGTTTTTACTGTTAGTAAGGTTGGTCAGGGCTGCGACATTCAACAAAAAACAAAATTCAACAATTATAAAGAAATATAGAAAAAAATCAAGTTAGAAGTTAAAGTATGTGGAATAAAATGTGTATAAATACATAAATAACAGCATGTATTCACAATGTAAACAGCATTATAAAAACGGGTTTAAAGTGTCTTCAGTGTAGTACAGTGACGGGCAAACCTGAATGGCTGATTAGATTAATTTGCTGGGGGAAGAAACTTCTAAGATTGTGTTAAATCTTTGTTTTAATTGCCCATAATTATTAATTCTTTTAATAGTCCATAATTATTACTAATTCATTTATCAATGATAATCTCTGCTCAAAGTTTCCATGGCATCTAAGAATTTTTTTTTAGAAGTTTATCGCCAATTTAGCATATGTTTTCAAAAAGGTTCACCAATCCTGTATTACAGAGTCATAGTACTCTGGCCAATATTTACATTTCAAACAGGTCATTTAAAAGCACACACAAAAAAATCACATTATTATTTCTGGGAAATTCCAAAATGTTGTTTTCTTTCTCTATGATATAAAGTGATTAAGCTTTAGAAACAGAGACGCAAGAGATTGCAGATGCTGGAACATGGAGCTTGTTATTTTTTGTTGCATGTTGCAAGGTGGCCAAGGCACCACAGCAAGTTCCTAATACATGCAAATCTATGTAGTGAATAAAGTTGATCCTTGATCCTTAAGTAACACCACACAAAATTCTGGAGGAATTCAGCAAGTCAGGCAGCATCTATGGAATTGTCAATGTTTCAGGCCAGACCCTCCATCAAGACTGGAAAGGTAGGGGGCAGAAGCCAGAGTAAGAAGGTGGGAGGAGGGAAAGGAGTAGAGGCTGGCAGTAGAGACCAGGAGAGGGGGAAGGTACAGTAGGTGGGTTGCGGAGGGTGGGGTAAATTAAGAAGCTGCAAAGTGTAGGTAGAAAAGGCAAAGGGTTGAAGAAAAAAAGGAATTTGATAGGAGAGAAGAGTAGACACTGGGAGAAAGGGAAGGAGGATGAAACAAGAAGTTGGGAATGATAGGTGGAGAGGACAGTGGATCATGGAAGAAAAGGTAGGAGGAACAGAACCAGTGGGAGGAGATAGGCAGGTGAGAAGTGAAGGGGTGAGAGGGAATCAGAATGGAAAAAGAGAGATGGATAGAGGGGGTAGATATTTTAAGTTGAAGAAATCAATGTCCATGCCATCAGATTGGAAGCAATTCAGACATAATCATCACAGCCCAACTGATCTTCAAATAGTGACAATAGATGTTATGTGGTCACCTGAGGAGGTCTCATTAATGTCCCAGCAGAAGATCATCAGGGCAATACTGCCCTGGTAGGCCACCTGGATATTGATCTCAGACCCCTGGATGAATTTTACACCAATTAGAAAAAGATATGCAAGCGTAGAGTGCCAATTTTGGTTGGTTTTTTTTACATTACAATGATTGCAGTTCAAAAGTACATCATTGTGAACACTGAGGATGACAGTACTATATAAATTAACCCCTTTTGTTAAGCTGGACTGTTAACAGATCACAACAGTTCCAAATATCTTTGGTTAAAAACTTTCTGCCCTCTCACCCCTTTGGTCAATCCAGAAAGCCGTGAAGTGATTCAGTTTGAAGAGTCAGATTTGAAGGCAGAGAATAGGGTTAATGTTCAGTGGGCACCTTGCCTTGCATGAATGAGCTGGGTGAAGGACCTGTTTCTAAGATATTACAGCCTCCAACCTGATGCATGAACATCGATTTCTCCAACTTCCAGTAATTTCTCACCCCTCTTTCTTCCCTCCTTTTCCATTCTCCTTTCTGGCTTCCTTCTTATCCTTTCTCTTCTCTTTACCTACCCATCACCTCCACTGGTGCCCCTCCTCCTTTCCATTCCCGATGAAGGATCTGGGCCTCAAACACCGACTGTTCATTCCCCTTCATAGGTGCTTCCTGATTTGAGTTCCTCCAGCATTCTGCGAGTGTTTCTCAGACTGAAGAATTCAGTCTCTTTCCCTTTCTGCAGATGCTGTCTGACCTGCTGAGAATCTCCAGCATTCAGATTTCGAACATACAGAGTCTTTTTCTCATGAATGCTCCATAGGATCCTGGTGCAAACAGTTGCTCCTCAACCAAAGGAACTAAAACTGATTACCTGTCCAACTCTGTTGCTTACTGATACTTCAGAACATTATTGATGTCTGGAAAGCCTTTTGAAAAACCAAAAGATCTCAAAGGCACAACATAAACACCTTCTCCGCAATAAGTAGAGAAGGAAATTGAGGGTGGCACGATAGTGTACCGGTTAGCATAATACTTTACAATGTGGCTTCAATTCCCACTGCTATCTCCCTGTTTTCTCAGGATGTTCGGTTTACCTCCCACATTCCAAAGACATATGAGTTAGGATTAGTAAACTGTGGGCATGCTACGTATGTTGGCACCAGAAGCATGGTTTCACTCGAGGGTGACCATTAGTGCATTCTCCGACTGGTTGGTCATTTACGCAAATGACACATTTCATTGTGTTTCCATATACAAGACAAGTATAGCTAATTTTTAATCTTTAAAAGGGGTAAAGTCTAGATTACAAAATGGATTAGTGTCTTAGATTTACAGTCTAATTTAGGCTACTAGAATAGGGCCAGCAGTTCAGTGCTCAAAGCTCAAAGTAAATTTATTATCAAAATTCATATACTGTATGTCACCATATACAACTTTGATATTCATTTTCTTGCAGGCATTTACAGAACTAAGGCATACAATAGAACCAATCAAAATTACAGACAGCAAAGACTGACGAACAACCAATGTGCCGAAAAAGACAAAATGGGTGCAAACAAATAAACAAACAAACAAGCTGAAAACATAAAGTTGTAATGTCCTTGAAAGTTTGTCTGTAGCTTGTGGAATCTGTTCAGTATTGAGGTGAGTGAAGTTATCCACGCTGGTTCAGGAGCCTGATGGTTGAAAGGTAATAACTGTTCCTGAACTTGGTAGCGTGGTACCCAAGATCCCCGTACCTCGTTCGTGATGGCAGCAATGAGAAGAGAGCTTAGACTGGGTGGTGGGGGTCCTCGATGAGGAATGCTGCTTTCTTGGGGCAGACAGCGTGTCTGCAAAGACCGGACAAATAATGAGCACTCAATTAGAGAGGCTATGGT
Source organism: Hemitrygon akajei (assembly GCF_048418815.1). NCBI lineage: Eukaryota > Metazoa > Chordata > Chondrichthyes > Myliobatiformes > Dasyatidae > Hemitrygon > Hemitrygon akajei. The sequence goes on from NC_133128.1 coordinate 112,530,020, forward strand.
GCTAAACAGTAGACAGTCTGGAACGAGGGGTCGGCCTGTAATCTAATTGTGGTGTATAGCTGACCATGAGTGAAGCTAAAGCAGTCTACGAACATTAACTGAATCTGATGATAAAATTATAGCCTCATCTTGTCTTACCCTCTATCATTTTATAGGCTGAAGAATGAAACAGCTGCAGTTTAATTGAAGAGGTAAAATGAATTCCATAAAGTATTCAAGCTTTATTCTTGAAGCTTATGTGAACACTGTGATCCAATGACAGTCTAATATTTTGCCCTTCCCCATCTATAATCTCTTTCAATTTATATAATTCTCGGATGGTCTTAAGGCAATGACAACAGTTACCATATTGAGCAAGCTTTGATGCTGACGGCCAGTTACTAAATGTAGCTTCAGCTGTGTGGTACCTTGCCGAATAGATAACCCTTCTTGGGACTCAAAAAAATCTCGGGTCCAACGCTCTGCTTAACAAGGAGCAACTTTATTCAGTCGTAGTCAAAAGCCCAAAAGCCCTCCCCACCATTGAGCATAACTACAAGAGGTTCACAGGAAAGCAGCATCCATTATCAAGGACCATTCAGGCTATGCACTCTTCTTGTGGCTACCATCAGGGAGGAGGTACAGGAGCCTTAGGACCCACACCACTAGGTTCAGAGACAGTTATTACCCCGTACACATCAGGCTTTAGAGCCAGAAAGGATAACCTCACTCAACTTCACTCACCCCAACAATGAATTACTCCCACAACCCATCGATTCACTTTCAAGGACTCTTCATCTACGTTCACGATATTTATTGTATGTGCACACATTGGTTGTTTATCCAGCTTGTGTGCAGTTCTTCATTGATTCTGTTGTGTTTCTTTGTATTTACTGTGAATGCCTGCAAGAAAATGAATCTCAGGGTTGTATATGCAGACATATGTGTACTTTGACAATAAATTTACTTCAAACTTTGTACTTTGAACAGGATGTAGTGAAACATCTAGAAAAATACAGAATCAACTATACTACAACTACTACAATACTGAAAATTGAACCTGGATCACTGGTGCTATAGGGTGGCACAGTAGCACAGTGGTTAGTGCATCGCTTTACAGTGTCAGTAATCAGGGTTCAATTCCCACCGCTGCCCATAAAGAATTTGTATGTTCTCCTTGTGACTGTGCATTTTCTCCGTGCGCTCTGGTTTCCTCCCATAGTCCAAAGATGTATGGTTACGTTTAGTGAGTAGTGGGCACTCTAACAACACACACAAAATGCTGGAGGAACTCAGCAGGCCAGGTAGCATCTATGGAAAAAAGCACAGTCGACGTATCAGGCTGTAAGGTTTTCAGTCCTACCGAAGAGTTTTGGCCTGAAACGTTGACTGTGCTTTTTTCCATAGATGCTGTCTGGCCTGCTGTGTTCCTCCAGCATTTTGTGTGTGTTGCTCGTAATTCCAGCATCTGCAGATTTTCTCTTGCTAGTCGGTATGCTATGTTGGTGCTGAAATTGTGGTGATATTTGAGGACACAATCCTCACTGTATGTTGTGTTGTACATGTGACAAATAAAGCCAATCGTTAATCTTTTAATTGTTAACTAACTGTGGATAAAACCCATGAAGGGACTTAAACATAAGCAGAATAATTTTAAATGGTTAAGTACAGTACAGGAATGCCGAACGATCAAAAAAAATCCAACCTGGCACAGGACGAGGTGAAGAGCAACACAGGGCTGCCCATTTACAGTCTATTAGATTACAAACCTTCTAGTGCCTCAAGTACAAAGAGACGTTTGTTTGAGGGATACCCCCTTCCAGCAGGAGCTAGCAGGTAATCTGCCTTTCAACCATAAACATTTAAAAATGAACATTTGAGTGTGGAATTAAGCTGATGAACGCCAATTCTTTTTTTGGAGGTACACTGGAGAGGGCAAAGAAAATAAGTCTGATTCATCAGGAAGGTGCTGAGGGCAGGAGAGATTTGTGGTACTTTCTCTGCAGAAGCTCAAGAGTCAGTTTCTCAGTAATGCTTTTATTCCGATGCAGTTGTAATTGCGGCTCGATGGGATTTTCCAGTGACCCAGCTTCAATATGAGGGGGACGTTTTTTTTTCTTTTGGGAGTGTGTGAAGTTAGTCTCTCAGCCTGTGTGGAGCACAGAAGATTTCCCCAGCGCTTGTGTAACATGACACAAGTCAGCAGTTTTCCCAAAGCATTCCTGTTACTGCTGCTCTAACCTCGCAGTCTCAACCTACAATAACCACTCCCCTTGCCTCTGGAAAGTGCTCCAACATGCGTAAAAATAAACTCAAAGACACCTCAACCTTATAGCGTGGAATATATATGCTCTGACTCTCAACTCTTAATGAAAATAAGTAGAGTCAGGTAATTAAGAGGGTTAGGGCTGGTATTTGGGATCATTGAGTTAACAGTGGAATGAAGCATATATGGTCTATATCTTAAATTAATGTCTACTTTTCAGAACAGATCATACTGTACCCTGGTAATTTGTGGTAATGCCATGCCAAAGGACAGCTTTTTCCAGGTTACAACGTGAGACTTCTTCTATCCCCAGTACCTCTTCTATCCCCATCCAAAATACATAGAATGATTTCTGCGGTCAAGTTATGAGGAATTTTTAATAAACCACATTTATAAACAGGTAAACAATAATGCAGGCAAGTTAAATCAAGTCTAAGTACGAATCTGGGAAAGCAAGATTGCAAAATATTACACAAGATGCAAGAGACTGTAGTCACTAGATTATGGGTCAACACACAAATGTGCTGGAAGAAAGTTGTGGACAGACAGCACCTGCGGAGGGAAATGGACAGTTGTTGTTTTGGGGGGCAAACACGAGGAAATCTGAAGATGCTGGAAGTTCAAACAACACACACAAAATGCTGGTGGAACACAGCAGGCCAGGCAGCATCTATAGGGAGAAGCACTGTCGACGTTTCGGGCCGAGACCTTTCGTCAGGACTAACTGAAAGGAAAGATAGTAAGAGATTGAAATTAGGAGGGGGAGGGGAAAATGCGAAATGATAGGAGAAGACCGGAGGGGGCGGGATGAAGCTAAGAGCTGGAAAGGTGATTGGCAAAAGGGATACAGAGCTGGAGAAGGGAAAGGATCATGGGACGGGAGGCCTAGGGAGAAAGAAAGGGGGAGGGGAGCACCAGACAGAGATGGAGAACAGACAGAGTGATGGGCAGAGAGAGAAAAAAACAAACAACTAAATATGTCAGGGATGGGGTAAGAAGGGGAGGAGGGGCATTAACAGAAGTTAGAGAAGACAATGTTCATGCCATCAGGTTGGAGGCTACCCAGCTGGTATACAAGGTGTTGTTCCTCCAACCTGAGTGTGGTTTCATCTTGACAGTACAGGAGGCCATGTATAGACATATCAGAATGGGAATGGGACGTGGAATTAAAATGTGTGGCCACTGGGAAATCCTGCTTTCTTTGGCGGACCGAGCGTAGGTGTTCAGCGAAATGGTCTCCCAGTCTGTGTCGGGTCTCACCAACATATAAAAGGCCGCACCGGGAGCACCGGACGCGGTATACCACACCAGCCGACTCACAGGTGAAGTGTCGCCTCACCTGGAAGTTGTTGTTTTGGGTTGGGATGCTTCAGCTGGACTTTAATGGTTTTCCAGTTGCCTCCAGAATTACTGATTTGGTATATTACCAAAGACTCTAGCAAATTTCTACGGATGTATGCAACACACACAAAATGCTGGAGGAACTCAGCAGGCCAGGCAGCATCCATTGAAAAGAGTACAGATAACGTTTTGGGCTGAGACACTTTGTCAGGACTAGAGAAAAAAAGGTGTAGATTTAAAAGTTGGGGGAGGGGAGAGAGACACAACAGGTGAAAGGTGAAACTGGAAGGGGGAGCAGTGAAGTAAAGAGCTGGGAAGTTGGTGAAAAAGATACAAGGCTGGAGAAGGGGAAATCTAATAGGAGAGGATAGAAGGCAATGGAAGAAAGAAAAGAGTGGTGGAGCACCACTGGGAGGCCATTGGCAGGCAAGGGGATAAGATGAGAGACAGAAAAGGGAACAGGGAATGGTGGAGGTGCAGGGGCCCCTTACTGGAGGTTCAAGAGATCAATGTTCATGCCAGCAGGTTGGAGGCTACCCAGATGGAATAGAAGTTGATGCTCCTCCAACCTGAATGTGGGCTTATCACACCAGTAGAGGAGGCCAAGAATAGACATATCGGAATGGGAATGGGAAGTAGAATTAAAATGGGTGGCCACTGGGAGATCTCACTTGCTCCTCATACATTAACTCTTCCATTCCTCAGATAATTATTGTAAACCTCCTCTTGAATGCCCGCACATCCTTTCTTAGGTAAGAGGCCCAAAACTGCTCACAATACTCCAAGTGTGGTCTGACCAATGCTTTATAAAGCCTGAGCCTTGTGAAGTCCCTTTGTTGAAGGCTTTCCTAACATCCGAGCTCCCCACATACAAAGCATTCCTGCCATCCAGCAAGTCCATTAATGCTTTAAGCAAATCTACGAGGTTTCTCAAATTGCCTTTAAAAAGCCATGCTGGCTATGTCAAAGTATTTCTCTTTATTTACATATGTGTTAATTTTATCCTTAATTAAAGAGTTCTCTTCCTTAGCACGGATGTTAAACTAACTGGCATATAATTTTCTGAATTAACTCTGTCTCCTTTTTTAATAATGGGTACAGCATTGGTCACTCTCCAATCCTCCAGCACACATCCACACGTCGTTGGGCACTGAAACATATTTTCCATGGTTGTGGTGATTCTCTCTTTCAGGATCTATACCATCATGCTTTGACCAGCAAAATTTTAAAAGTGTTTTTATCCATCAATTGTTGCACTTTGAATCTCCTGAGGATCCCCCTCTCTGTTGCATAGACTTCTGCACCCTAACAAGCTGCATCACAGCAGGGTATGGAAACTGTACTGCAGTGGGCAGTGAGGCTCGACCACAGGTAGTCCGATGCACTAGCCCATCCGCCGTCAAGAACCTACTGTATATACAGAAAGGTGCTGGAAAAAGGCCAGTAACATCACGAAGGATCCCACCCACCCTGCTCATGGACTGTTTGTCCCACTCCCATCAGGGCCGAAGCTATGTAGCATCCATGCCAGGACCACCAGACTCAAAAACAGTTACTTTCTCCAAGCAGTAAGACCGATCAACAACTCCACCTATAACCCACTCCTCCACTCCCCCAACCACCAATACTTTATCATTTCCTGTCAGTCAGATTATGCACAGACATCACTTTGTGGACAGACAATCAATCTATGTATATAAGTCTCCTACGTATTTATATTTATTGTGTTTTTTATATTATTATTGTGTTCTTTATCTTACTGTGTTTTTTTTGTACTGAATCAGATCTGCAGTAACAATTTTTTTCTCTCCCTATACTGGTACTGGAATTGACATTAATGAATTATTGCATTACACACTGAAACTTATTTATAAATTGCATTTCATCCCTATTCCTTAGTCCTTTATATTCTATTACTATATACTACTTAGCAACATTCTTGTGACTGATAGATGTAAGATATTCTACTCTTTTTGATATTGAGGAATACAGAATAGAAACTGGACCTTCAGCCCAATTATTCTATAACAGTTGTCTGCCTGAACTGCTCCAATTTATCTGTATTTGGCCCATATCCTTCTAAATCTTTCCTATCCCTGTCTTTATTTATACAGGTTCATGTGTACAGCTTCTTCTGGCAGCTTGTTTCATACACCCACCACCCTCAGTGTGAAGAGGCCCTTCCGGGGCCTTTTAAATCCTTATTCTCAACTTTGATATACACTTACTGGCCGCTCTGGTACCGTCTGTATATTTGTGGCTTTCTGCTGCTGTAGCTCATCCACCTCAGGGTTTGACATATCGTGTGTTCAGTGATGCTCTTCTGCAAACCACTATTGAAACACATGGTTATCTGAAATAATGTTGACTTCTGTCAGCGTGAACCAGTCTGGCCATTCTCCTCTGACCTCTCTCATTTACAAGGTATTTTTGCCCGAAGAACTGCTGCTCACTGGATGTTTTGTTTGTTTCTCGCACCATCCTCCGTAAACTCTAGAGACAGTTGTGTGTGAAAATCCCAGGGGATCAGCAGCTTCGGAGATACTCAAACCACCCCGTCTGGCACCAACAATCACTTCACAGTCAAAATCACTTAGATCTCATTTTTTCTGATGTTTAGCCTAAACAACAACTGAACCCCTTGACCATGTCTGGATGTCTTTGAGCATTTAGTTGCTGCCACATGATAACAAGCAGGTGTACAAGTGTATCTAATAAAGTGGCTACTGAGAGTACTTTGAACATGATTTTATTATGGTCTACCAAAGAAATTTATGCAGGGAGTGACAATCAGACCTTCATTCTTATCACACTTTTAACATATTTTCTTAGTTGGCTTACAACTTCCTCAAGCAAGAAAAGCCTTACTTTTCTTTAGATTCTTAGAGGCCCTCTAGTCTTAATTGGCTTCTTTAGAAAAGCTGAAGTCCTGGATGGATGCTGTCATTATCAAAAGTTAAAACTGATCTATTTCCTAAATCAGGAAATATCGTCATCCAGGTTGGTATGTTTGAGATCCCAAATACTGAAGCGGTGAAAGAGAAGAGGTAGTAGCAATCACCATCAGTGAGGAGGTACAGGAGCCTGAAGACACACACTCAACGATTCAGGAATAGCTTCTTCCCTTCTGCCACTGGATTTCTGAGTGGACATTGAACCTATGAACACTACCTCACCATTTTTTTTCTCTTTTTGTACAATTTATTTAACTTTTTAATTTACTTCTTACTATTAATTAGTTTTTATTATGTACTGCTGCCACGTAACAACACATTTCATGACATTTGCCAATGATATTAAACCTGATTCTGATTCCAACACCATGCCTCTTCAAAGAGCAGAAGTGTTTTCAATGAAACTGCAGAGATTTGTAGCCTCCCCACAATGGACTCTGTTTACACTTCTCACTGCTGTAGTAAAGCAGCCAGCATAATTAAAGACCCCATCCACCACATTTTCTCTTCTCCCCTCTCCCATCGTGCAGAAGATACAGAAACTTGAAAGCATGTACCCCCAGGCTCAAGGACAGCTTCTACACTGCTGTTTTCAGACTTTTATATGATAAGATGGACCCTTGACCTCACAATCTACTTTGTTGTGGTCTTGAACTTTATTATCCACTCTTTCTCTGTAGCTGCTACACTCCATTCTGCATTGTTATTGTTTTACCTTATTCGACCTCAATGCACTGCGTAATGATCTGATCTGTATGAATAGTATGGAAGTCAAGCTTTTCACTATTTCTCAGTACATGTGACAAAAATAAATCAATTCTAATGGATCATTGAGGTGATCAATTGTAACAGTTTGGCCAATAAGAGGAATGGGGTGGGGACTAAAGGAATCATACTAAAGTGAATTGTTGTATCAGCCCCATACATCACAGGCATATCCACCCCACCATTGGTAGTATCTTCAGGAGGTGCTGCCTTAGGAAAGAAACAACCAACATCAAAGATCCAAATTATCCAGGTCATACCATCTTTTTGCAGCTACCATTGGGCAGGAGACTGGAGGCTCACACCAACAGGTTCAAGAACAGCTAGTACTTCTCTTCAACCTGATCTAACCTGCACTACCGTAATCACTACAGTTCAACAATGGGCACCAACAGTAACATGGCAGTTAGCACAATGCAATGGGGCGCTGCAGTTCAGAGTTCAATTCCGGAATCCTTTGAAAGCAAGTTTGTACTTTCCTTCTCATGTGTGCATGGGTTTCCTCTGAAGATGTGGGGGGGGGGGGGGGGGCGGGGATTGGTTTCCTCCCACAGTCCAAAGACATTGTAAATTGTTTCATGGTTAGGCAAGGGGTGAATTGGTGGGTTGCTAGGTGGAGCAGCTCAAGTGGCCGGAAGGACATGCCGAATCTCAAAATAAATTAAAAAAATAAGACTATGAGCACTTGGATCATTTTGCACTAAAACAGACTTCGCTTTACCTAGGTCATATTATGTTCTTCCTGATAAAAACTATCTATAATGTTGTGTGCGCTGCTAAAGGAGGAGGGCACAGGGTACAGGAGCCTCAGGTCCCACACCACCAGTTCAGGAACGGTTATAACTAGCAGGCTGCCGAAGTCTCCAGGCTCACTTTCAAGGACTCAACAAATTCATGTTCTTAGTATTATTTATTTATTTATGCACATTTTCTCTATGTTTTCACATTGGTTGGTTGCCAGTCTTTGTTTATGAACAGCTTTATATAGATTCCATTGTATTTCTTTATCTTCTTGTAAATACCTACAAGAAAATGAATCTCAATGTAGAATATGGAGACATATATTCAATATAATAAATTCACTTTGACCTTGATGTGCCTGTGATGTTGTTGCAAATAAGTTTTTCATTGCACCTGAGCAAACATATACTTGTTTATCTGAGAATAGACTTGACTCTGAGAGTTAAAAAACACATAGGCAAGATGATGAGTGTGAGATACACACAAAAAAGGAGAAAACGCCGTGCCTGTAAGATTCTCTCAATTAATGAAAAGTCAATGAGAAGCATTAAAACAAATAATGCCAGTTTTAATCATATGATACTTGTTTATTTGGTAATGTTATCCTTCCTTAGAATTAGACCCTATTAGGTTCTATCAATAATTTAATATCATATGACAATGAGCAATAAATCATTAAAACATCTCCAAGGAATTCCAACTCAGCCAGGTCACTAGAATATAATACATAGGAACAGAACTAGGCCATTCAGCCAATCGAGTGCTCCCCACCACTCCTTCATAGCTGATTTATTATCCCTCTCAATCCTATTCTCCTGCTCTCTCCCAGTAACCTTGGACACCCTTAATAATCAGGAACCTATTAACCTCCACTTTAAATATACCTAATGACTTGATCTCCACAGCTGTCTGTGGCAATGAATTCCACAGATTCACCACCCTCTGGCTAAAGAAATTCCTCAACTCTGTTCCAAAGGGCAGACTTTCTACTCTGAGGCTGTGCCCTCCAGCCCTAAAGCATGGTTTTTAGGAACTATTGTGATGAAGTCAGCACTTCCATTTTAGTGGCTGTCTTGAGAGACAATGCTGCAGAGAGCAGTTGGGAGAGAATGACTTGCATTTATTTAGCACTTTTCACAAGTTCAGCTTGACCCAAATCTTTTTAGAACAAGTCAAATCACAAGCTTTTGTCTCACTGTTATAAGACTACTGAAAAGACCACTTTATTAACTCTCCAAGAAGGTAGCATCTATCATTAGAGACCCTCACCATCCGACACATGCCCTCTTCTCTCTCACTACTGTCATCAGCCAAAGTCAAAATAAATCTATTATCGAAGTACATATATGTCACCATATACTACCTTGGGATTAACCTTCTTGCAGACATTCCACAGGAAAATAATGAAATACAATATAATTTATGAAAATCTATACAGAAATAAAGACTGACAAACAACCAGGAAAAATTGTGCAAATACAGTAAATAAATAAACTATACTGAGAACATGAGTTGCAGAGACTTTGAAAGTGAATCTGCAGGTTGTGGAATTAGTTCAGAGTTGAGGTGAGTGAAGTTATTTATGCTGGTTTACAAGTGTGATGGCAGGTCGGATAATAACTTTGGAGAGGAGGTACAGGAGACCAAAATTTTCAGAGCTGCTTCTTCCGCTCTGTCTAGGAGGGAATGGTTAGATTGATCATGGAGTAGGTCAAAAGGTCGGCACAACGTTATGGGCCGAAGGGCTTGTGCTGTGCTGTAATGCTGTTTGTTCTATGGTCTATTTCTTGATGTGTGAGCAAATTACACAGCTTCATGTTACAGAAAATCATGATTATACATCTAGGAATGTAACAGGTACCTATTGCCATGTGTACCAAGGTATAGCGGTAAACTCTGCTCTGCATGCCATCCATACAGACCACTTCATCACATTCGTGCAACAAGGTAGTACAAGGGAAAAGGTAAAAGGGTGCAGAACAAAGTGTTGTAGTTACGAAGACAGTGCAGTGCAGGCAGACAACACGGGCTATTAACGAGAGAGATCGTCAGAATCCAAATCAGGTTTTTTTTAATCACAAACACGTGTTGTTATTTTTCTTTTGTTTTCTGGCAACAGTACAGATCAAGATATAGTTATAAGTTGCAGAGAGATAGATGACTGACAGACAGACAGAGCAAAAGATTAATAATAAGGAAGTGTTCATGGGTTTGTGGACTGTTCAAAAATCTGATGGCAAAGGGGAAAAGCAGTTCCTAAAATTTTGGGCTCTTGCATCTCGCTGATTCTATAGTATTTCTTTGTTCTACTGTGAATGCCTGCAAGAAAATTAATATGGTGACTTCTATGTACTGTGACAATAGACTTATTTTGAACCTTGAACATTTTGGAGAAATCAGTTCAGTGATTTAATACAGACAGGAACAAATTTCTTCTGGATTAGAGGTAACAGAAATCAGCAGAGTTGAAATAGCACATTGGGTGAGAAGGAAAAGTAAATGCCATGATCAAATAGCAGATCAGATTGTATAAGCTGAATGGCTTGATTCTGTTCCTATGCCTTTTGGTCTTATCAAGGACAGCAGGACAGATATTACAATGAACCAGCAGCTTTTACATTAACATTGACAGTGCAGGCATATAGAGCAATTTCATCTATAATGGCTGCCTGATGCTCACCTCTCATACTGAGTTTGAATGGCTAAAGAAATTCAACATGTCCCCATCAACCCTTGCTAATTTTTACCAGTGCTTCATAGTAAGCATTCTAACTGGATGCATAGCAACTGGCTGTGACAACGGCTCAACAGAGAATTGTGGACAGAGCTCAGCATTTCACGGAAAGCAGCCAGCCCGCTACAGATTCTGCATTTCTCACTGCTTCAGTAAAGCGGCCAGCATAATTAAAGACCTCATACACCCTGGATGTTCCCTCTTCTCCCCTCTCCCATCAGACAGAAGATACAAAAACTTGAAAGCACATACCACCAGGCTCAAGGACAGATTTTACCCTGCTGTTATAGGAAGGACTATAGTCCAGTAAGATGGACTCTTGACCTTACAATCTACCTCGTTATGATCTTGCACCCTATTGTTTATCTGTACTGCACTTTCTCTGTAACTGCTACACTTTATTCTGCATTGTTATTGTTCTACCTTGTTCTGCACTGTGTAATGATTTGATCTGTATGAACAGTTTGCAAGACAAGATTCTCACTGTATCTTGGTACACGTGACAAAAATAAACCAATACCAATTAGAACCCGATGCAGGTTTCAGCTCAAAAGTAGCTCTATTTGTCACATGTACATCAACAACCAACACAGTCTGAGGATGTGCTGGGGGCCACACTTCTGGCACCAGCATAACATGCTCACAACTCACTAACCCTGACCCGTATGCCTTTGGAGTGTGGGAGGAAACCGGAGCACCCGGAGAAAACTGTCACAGGAAGAACGTACAAACTCCTTGCACACAGCAGAGGCATCTCACCCCGTCCAATTCAACCAGCAGATGCTGCTTGAACTGATTGAGTTCCTCCATCAGATTAGTTGTTGCTCAGATTATATGGACCGGTGGAGGAAAGTGGTTATGAAAAGCAAACTCATTCCTTAACCAATGCCAGAATCAAGAACCAGCCACTGAATCTGATCAAAGCCACTCCAGTAACCACAGGAGCATAAAACAACCAGCTACTGGAAACACATCAATAAGATTGAAAGAATACAGAGAAAATTTACAAGATGGTTGCCAGGACTTGAGGACCTGAGTTATAGGAAAAGATTGAATAGGTTGACTTTAGGTTGAACAGAAGAATGAGGGGAGATTTGACAGAGGTATACAAAATTTTGAGGGATATAGATAGGGTAAATGCAGGCAGGCTTTTTCCACTGAGGTCAGGTGAGACTAGAACTAGAGGTCATAGGTTAAAAGTGAAAGGTGAAGTGTTTAAGGGGAACATGAGGGAGAACTTTTTCACTCAGAGGTTGGCGAGAGAGTGGATGAGATGCCAGCGGAAGTGGTCGATGCGGGTTCCATTTCAAAATTTCAGAGTCTATGCGATACAAAGCTGTCTCAGGATATATATCGAAGTAACAGAAGCAAAAGACCCCCCCCCCCCCCAGCCCTGACCATGTTGCATGTTAGGAGCAGAGTGGGTTTTAATATCACCAGCACATCTTAAAATTTCTTGTTTTGTGGCAGCAGTACATTGCGATACATAATAATAAAAATTCTGTAGATTACAATAGGATATTAAAAAGGTAGAGCAAAAAGAGAGCCAAAACCCAGTGAGGTAATGTACATGGGTTCACTGTCCATTCAGAAATCCGATGGCCGAGGGAAAGAAGCTGTTCCTGAAACTTTGAGAGTGTGTGTTCAGGCCCCTGATGGTAGTAATGAGAAGAGACATGTCAACGACTGCTTGGAAATATGACTGAAAATTCTACAATTTTGACATTCTTGCCATAACCGATCTATGATTTCACCCCAAAAGTTTGTCATGTAAAATAACTCCAACTCCAGTGATAACAGTATCAGTAGTTAAGAAAAATATTTGGAGGATTTTCTTTACTCCAAATGAAAACAAGAGAGCCTTTCTGTCATTTGTAATCTCAGGAATGCTGGAATATACAGGGCAAAGAGACAGTTGGATACTGAGAAAGGATTGAGCTCTGTGTGACTCTAGGACTCTTAATCATGGACTGATTGTGCTTTGTGGGATTTGTGATGTTTACAAGTGAGAGCATGACATAACAGCAAGTTCTAAATAAAATCCTCAGGTGATTCACCAGAATACCCCAGTCAATCACCTGATGGCATATGTTGCAGCAACAATTTCAATTCAAACAAGAAGTGCTAACTATCTGGGACGTCCTGAAATCAGGAGTTTGTATGTTCTCCCTGTGGCTGTGTGGGATTTCTCTGGATGCTTTGGCTTCCTCCCACTTTCCAAAAGAAGTAAGGGTTAGGGTTAGCGGAGCGTGAGCATGTTCATGCTGGTGCCAGAAGCACGATGACACTCGCCGACTGCCCCCAGCACAACCCTCACCGACTTGAAATGACAGAAATGTCTCACTTCACCATAAGTTTTGATGCATGTGTGACAAATAAAGCTAATCTTGTAATCTTATCTTACTGTACTGTACTGTTCTGCACTCGATCTTTGCAGCGCTTTGTACAGGTATCATTCAGACTTTACAGCTCATTCAGACTTAACCAATAGTATATGATGTCTCCCACGGCCTATACAATCCACAGGTGACTCAAAGATCCTAATTCAAACTTACATTTTAAATAAAATCAAACCGCAGATATTCCCTAAACAAAACCCTGTTATTAATGCAGCATCACTCAGGGTCTTTTCCTCTGCTGTGAAGTGGGATCTTTTAATTACCGGTAGGTTAAAATTGCGAGAGGAGTAAGATCACTCTGCAGCAATAATTTCTTTTTGATCATCACCACATGCTTGGCAGATTAATAGTCCCTTGCATCTGTCTGAGTGGTGAGAAAAATAAAGGGGAATTTCGCTGTTGGATTTCTGAACAGTAACTAACAGCCACAAATGATCACAACTTGTGCAGTTCTAAACACTGTGGCCACAATTAGATCTAATGAAGTCTGGAAGTCAAAGCCCAGTGGCCAAAGCCTGGGGACTGCAGAATGGAGGCCTGTCCAAGAGTTGAAGGACCGTCTGCATTATGGGTAGATGGGGGTGAGGGAAGAAAGGCAGAAAAGGGGTTTATTTTATGGCAGTTGTTTTGTTGTTCACTGTTGTTCTGCTGAGCATTGTGGGAGTGTTATGTTGGCACCGGAATGTGAGGCAATACTTGCTGGCTGCCCGCAACACATCCTTAAGTGTGTTGCTTGTTAATGCAAACAATGCACTTCAACATCACCGCGTGTTCCAACGGCCATGGATTGGCCCCAGCCGTCAATCTTGGCTGCTCCAGCAACCCAGGGCATATTGAAAACCCGGATTCCAGCACCATCAATGCGGGTTCCAACGACCATGGACAGCTTCAAAGCGATTGCGCAACCACCGACTGCGACTCCCGTCTCTCCGTCCCCCACCACCACTCTGCCATCCTCTCTCCCTCAGATCCAATCGTCAGCTCCTGGGCCTTCAGAGGCTCCATCTTCCTCTCACCCCAACCCTTCCCTCTCCACTGACACTACCAGCCTCCCTCCCCCCTCTGATCCCATCTCTCATCCGTGCCGGGTCTTTACCATTCCCTCCGACCTTCAACTCTCTGAGGCAGAGAGCTCTGTCCTCAGTAAGGGCCTCACCTTTATCCCCCTTTGCCCACACCTCAGTGAGTTCCGCGTACGCCATGATGCCGAACTCTTCTTCCGCCGGCTTTGTCTCCGAGCTTACTTCTTTAGCAAGGACTCTCCCACCCCCACCGATGACCCCTTCTCCCATCTTCAACCCTCCTCCTCTTCATGGACACCCCGCTCTGGTCTTCTGCCTGCTCTGGATCTCTTTATTGCTAATTGCCGATGGGACATTAACCGTCTCGATTTCACCACACCCTGTTCCAATTCCAACCTACCTCCTTCTGAACGCTCTGCTCTCCGCTCCTTCCTCACCAATCCCAACCTCACTATAAAACCCGCTGATAAGGGGGGCACTGTTGTAGTCTGGCACACTGACCTCTACCTGGCCGAGGCACAGCGATAACTCTCTGATACTCCTCTTATATACCCCTTGATCATGACCCCGCTAAGGAGCACCAGGCTATTGTCTCCTATACCATCACCAACCTTATCAGCTCTGGGGATCTCCCATCCACTGCCACCAACCTCATAGTTCCCACACCCCGCACTTCCCGTTTCTACCTCCTACCCAAGATCCACAAACCTGCCTGTCCAGGTAGACCTATTGTCTCAGCTTGCTCCTGCCCCACTGAACTCATTTCTGCATACTTGACACTGTCTTATCCCCCCTTGTTCAATCTCTTCCCACCTATGTTTGTGACACTTCTCACGCTTTGAATTTTTTCAATGATTTTAAGTTCCCTGGCCCCCACTGCCTTATTTTCACCATGGACGTCCAGTCCCTATATACCTCCATCCCCCACCCGGACGGTCTCAAAGCTCTTCGCTTCTTTTTGGATTCCAGACCTAACCAATTCCCCTCTACCACAACTCTCCTCCGTCTAGCAGAATTCGTTCTTACTCTCAATAATTTCTCCTTTGGCTCCTCCCACTTCCTCCAAACCAAGGGTGTAGCGATGGGCACCCGCATGGGTCCCAGTTATGCCTGCCTTTTTGTTGGCTTTGTGGAACAGTCCAATTTCCAAGTCTATACGGGTGTCCGTCCCCCTCTTTTCCTTCAATACATTGACGACTGCATTGGCGCTGCCTCCTGCACGCATGCTGAGCTCGTTGACTTCATTAACTTTGCCTCCAACTTTCACCCTGCCCTCAAATTTACCTGGTCCATTTCAGACACCTCCCTCCCCTTTCTTGATCTTTCTGTCTCCATCTCTGGAGACGGCTTATCTACTGATATCTACTATAAGCCTACAGACTCTCACAGCTACCTGGACTATTCCTCTTCCCAGCATGTCTCTTGCAAAAATGCTATCCTCTTCTCACAAGTCTCCGCCGCATCTGCTCTCAGGATGAGGTTTTTCATTCCAGGACGAAGGAGATGTCTTCCTTTTTTAAACAAAGGGGCTTCCCTTCTTCCACCATCAACTCTGCTCTCAAACGCATCTCTCCCATTTCCCGCACATCTGCCCTCACCCCATCCGCCCACCACCCCACTCGGGATAGGGTTCCCCTTGTCCTCACCTATCACCCCACCAGCCTCCAGGTCCAACGTATAATTCCCCATAACTTCTGCCACCTCCAACGGGATCCCCCTACCAAGCACATCTTTCCCTCCCCCCCCTTTCTGCTTTCCGCAGGGATCGCTCCCTACGCGACTCCCTTGTCCACTCGTCCCCCCCCATCCCTTCCCACCGATTTCCCTCCTGGCACTTATCCTTGTAAGCGGAACAAGTGTTACACCTGCCCTTACACTTCCTCCCTCACCACCATTCAGGGCCCCAGACAGTCCTTCCAGGTGAGGCGACACTTCACCTGTGAGTCGGCTGGTGTGGTATACTGCGTCCGGTGCTCCCGGTGTGGCCTTTTATATATTGGTGAGACCCGACACAGACTGGGAGTCCATTTCGCTGAACACCTACACTTGGTCTGCCAGAGAAAGCAGGATCTCCCAGTGGCCACACATTTTAATTCCACGTCCCATTCCCATTCTGATATGTCTATCCATGGCCTCCTCTACTGTCAAAATGAATCCAAACTCAGGTTGGAGGAACAACACCTTATATACCGGCTGGGTAGCCTCCAACCTGATGGCATTAACATTGACTTCTCTAACTTCCGTTAATGCCCCTCCTCCCCTTCTTACCCCATCCCTGACATATTTAGTTGTTTGTTTTTTTTCTCTCTCTCTGCCCATCACTCTTTTTGTGTGTGTGTTGTTGGATTTCCAGCATCTGCAGCTTTTCTCTTGTTTGTGATTTGAGTACTGTGTGCAGTCCCGGTCACCTACCTACAAGAAAGCTACCGATATGAGTGGAATAGCACAGAGAAAATTTATAAGGATGCTGTCAGGTCTTGAGGACCTGAGTTATAGGGAAAGGTTGAAAAGGTTAGGGCTTTATTCCCTAGAGCAGAGGATAATAGGGGATATTTCATAAAGGTATACAAAATATGAAGCAATATGAGATACAGTGTGGAACAGCCCTTCTGGCCCACCAAGCTGTGCCACCCGGCAACCCATCAATTTAACCCCTAGCCTTATCACTGGAAAATTTACAATGCCCAATTAACTTACTAACCGGTACATCTTTGGACTGTGGGAGGAAACCCAGGCACACACTGAAGAACATACAAACACAGGACGCTGGAATTGAACTCCGAACTCCAATGCTCCGAGCTGTAATAGTATTGTGCTAACCACTATGCTACTCAAACCTTTTCCATTGAGGTTGTTTGAGACTTAACCCACAGGTCGTAGGTTAAGGATTTAAAGTAAAGTGTTTAAGGGAAACCTGAGGGTGAATTTCTTCACACACAGGGTGGTGTGATTGTGGATGCAGGTCTGATTTCAACATTTAATAGAAGTTTGGATAAGTAGTTGTGTGGAAGGGGTCTGGAGGTTTATGGTCCAGGAGCGGGTCGATGGGACGAGGCAGAATAACAATTTGTCACAGACTAGATAGGCCAAAAGGCCTGTTTCTGTGCAATAGTGCCCTCTGACTCTACGACTCTAAAACAGAAACATAACCTCCCTACAAAGCTACTACCTGAACTGCTGAATGTTTCCAGGACTTGTTGTTTTTAATTTAGTATTTAATTCGCCTTGCAATAAAAGAAACAGTTATTAGCTTCCCTAATTACTTGCTATGCATGCAAATAAACCTCATTCAAATCGCACACACTCTGTACAATCCAGAAAGGGTGGTGTGCAGGTACAGCACAGACACCCAATCCCTCTGCATCACAGACTTTGCATTTAGATCATATGCTTCTCTTTTGTATATATTCAGTAATTGGAGGGACAGTTACATTGCATTACCAGACTATGTACTCTGGTGCCATTTAACTGGTGTGTAAAAAAACTTAAAGACACTGTGTGCGCTTGTAGTTCTGAACCCTGTAATCATTTAAGAGATGCAGACTGCACTAGTTTGGAGGAGGAAGCCAGTGAACTCTTTAGAGTGAAGCCGGTGGGGGGCGGGGAAGTCAAGAATGACTACCCATCCGGAGGATGGAGTTATGATGACTATGCTACCTATGCCCTCAGTACTCCATGGCCACTTTATTAGGTACACCTGTCTACCTGCTCATTAATGTAAATCTTTAACCAGCCAATCACGTGGCAGCAGACGTGGTCAAGAGGTTCAGTTGTTCTTCAGGCCGAACATCAGAATGGGGAAGAAATGTGATCTCAGTGAGTTTGACTGTGTTAGATGGGGGGGGGGGGGGGGATTTGAGTATTTCAGAAACTGCTCATAGCCTGGGATTTTCACGCACAACAGTCTATAGGTATTACAGAGAACGGACTGAAAAGAAACAAACAAAAACATCCAGTCAGCAGCAGTTCTGTGGGTGAAAATGCCTTGTTAGTGAGAGAGATCAGAGAAGAATGGCCGGACTGGTTCAAGCTAACAGAAAGGTGACAGTAACTCACATAACCATACGCTACAACCGCGTTGTGCAGAACAGCACCTTTGAGTACACAGGTTGGCGAACCTTGATGTGAATGGGCTGCAGCAGCAGAAGACCACAAAGATACACTTACATGAGATACTTAATAAAGTGACCACTGAGCGTATGACTATCGGGGTGTCACAATGCTATTACAGTGGCAGTGACCTAGTTCAATTCCTGCTGCTGCCTATAAGGAGTTTTTATATTCTCTCGGTGACCACATAGGTTTCCTCCAGGTGCTACAGTTTCCTCCCACATTCCAAAGATTGGTCACATAGGCATAAACTTCCGGTTTAAGATGGCGCTATCAAAAATGTGCCACAGCTTACTGGTAGTTCAAAAGCAAAGGAATTCAATTAAAAACATTATTGATAACATTTTTTTTTTAAGTAAACTGTGGTAAACTTTCACTGCAAACAATGAAGAGGCGAGCAAAGGCAAAGTGAATTTGTGAGATGTGTCCTGCTGGTACACTGTAAAATCGATGCACTTTGAGCTGGAGCCATGCTGGTTGGAGTGAATGATTTATCGGGGAGAAGAGAGGGTACAGGACCCCCGATGCCCATTCAGCTGGCCTCTCTAAAAAATGATTTATTAATTGCAAGGCATGCCATAAAGACAAACCTTTTTCCAACATTTGGAAGAAGAATTGGAACATTAAATCTTATTCAGCATTTCATCCATCTCTGAAGCTTAATGCCTGGCCTTTGTGTAGTTGTGGCATGGCTGTTCCACAGTTCAAGGAGTGAGGAATCCTGTCCCCAAAGCAAAGCTTTTTTCCTCACTGATGCCTTGAGGTGATGCTTTTAATACTATTAAAATACAACAATACATTGTGGTACCACTTATCTTCAAGGATAACTTTTATTGTAATTGATTCCATTATTGTCACATGTACCAAGGTACAGTGAAAAGCTTTACTTGAATACCGTAGATATTTATCAAAGCATCAAAGGACTCCACAACATGTTCTCAGTATTATTTATTAATTTACACAATTTGCCTTTTTTTGTACATTGGTTGTTTGTCAGTCTTTGTTTATGTATAGTCATAAATTCCATTGTATTTATTTATTTTCCTGCAAAGCCCGAAAGAAAATGAATCTCAAGGTTTATGCGGTGGTATAAATCTACTTTGACATTTTGACTTTTGATGTAAAACAAGGTAAAGTAATAACAGAATGCAGAACGAGGTGTAAAAGCTACAGAGAAAGTGCAGTGCAGGTGTGCAACGAAGTGCAAGATCACAACAAGGTAGATTATGAGGCCAAGGGTCCATTTTACTGTACAAGAGTCTGATAACACTGGCATGGAAATTGCCCTTCAAACTGGTAGTACATATGTATATGCTTTTGTGTCTTTTCCCTGATGGGAGAGGCAAGAAGTGAGAATATTCTGGGCCAATTCTTACTCCATTGCAGTATTACTTTAGCCTGGGCAACATGCTGATTTCATGGAGATTTTATAAGTTGTCTTACTCAAAAGGCAAGAGGAGGTTATGAGTTGAGCTTGTTTTCAAACAACAGTGGTAAAACCATTCAATCCCTTGAAGCAAGTTTATGTTGTTCTCTTAGTTCTAAGCACATAAATTCATTCTCATTTTCTTTGCGGAAATTCATTCCGCAAAAGCTATATCTTTACTTGCTTGTACAGTAGATATTATAAATGGTTATTAATCTCTGTATACAGAGGATCATTGAGTATCTTGTTTAGTTTACATTTATGATTGTGTCCACTCCAGAAAAGTTAGCCTACTCCAAGGTCAATCCAACCCTTCCTTCCCACATAACTCTCCATTTTTCTAACATCCATGTGCTTAACGAACATCTTTTAAAATTTCTAATGATCTGCCTCTACCACCACCCTTTTCAGGACATTTCACGCACCCACCACTGTCTGTAAGAAACCTGCTGCTGACCACTCCCTATACTTTCCATAAAGCTGTAAGACATAGCAGTAGAATTCAACCATTCAACCCATCGGGTCTGCTCAGCCATTCCATCATGGAAGATTTATTATCACCATTCTCCTGCCTTCTCCCCATAACCTTTGATCTTTGATTAACCAAGAACTGATTCGCCTCTGCTTTAACTATAGCCTGTGACTTGGCCTCCACAGCTGTTTCTGCCAACGGATTCCACAGATTCACACCCTCTAGCTAAAGAAATTCCTCCACTTCTCTGCTCTAAATGGACATCCCTCTGTTCTGAGGCTGTGCCCTCTGGCCCAGACTCCCTCATGATAGGAAACATCCTCTCCATATCCACTCTTTCTAAGTCTTTCAATATTCGCTTGGTTTCAATGAGTTCCCCCTTCATTTGTCTAAACTCCAATGAGTACAGGCCCAGAACCAACAAATATTCCTCATTAATCCCTGAAATCATTCTCACGAACCACATCTAATCCTCTCCAATGCCAGCATGTCCTTTCTTAGTTAATAGGCCCAAAACTGCTCACAATACTCCAAGTACAGTCTGACCAATGCCTTCTAAAGCCTCAGCATTACAGTCTCTTTGCACCTCTTATTTTTTAATTCTCTCCCATTTAGAAAACTATCTACACCTTTATTCCTTCTACCAAAGTGCATGACCGTACACTTCCCAACACTATATCCTATCTACCATTTCTGTTTAAGTCCTTCTGCAGACCCCTTGCTTTTTTAACACTAACTGCCCCCACCTATCTTTGTATCTGCAGCAAAACTGGCCATAAAGCAATCAATTGCATTATCCAAATCATTGACATAATATGAAAAGAAACTATCCCTATACCGACACCAGCGAAACACCACTGGTCACCGGCAGCCAACCAGAAAAGGCCTCCTTTATTCCCACTCCTTGCCTTCTGCTAATCAGCCAATCCTCTATACATGCTAGGATCTTTCTTGCAACAGCACGGGCTCTTTTATTGTTAAGCAGCCTCATGTGTGGCACCTTATCAAAAAGCTTCTAAAAGTCCAAGTAAACAAAATCCACTAACTCCTTTGTCTATCTTGCCGGTCATTTCCTCAAAGAATTCCAACAGAATTGTCAGGCATGACTTCCCCTTTAGAAAACCTTGCTGACTTTGGCCTACAAGTACCTCGAAACCTTATCCTTAATAATGGACTCCAGCATCTTCCCAATCATTGAAGTCAGGCTTACTGGCCTATAATTTCCTTCTGCCTCCCTCCCTTCTTAAAGAGTGAAGTGACATTTGCAATTTTCCAGTCCTCCAAAATCATTTCAGGATCTAGCGATTTTTGAAAGATCTTTACTAATGCCTCCACAATCTCTTCAGTTGCTTCTTTTAAAACTCTGGGGTGTAGTCCATCTGATCCAGGTGACTTATCTACCTTCAGACCTTTCAGCTTCCCAAGCACTCTCCTTAGTAATAGCAACTACATTCACAACTGTGTCATGAATTTCTGATAGATTGCTAGTCTCTTCCACAGTGAAGACTGATGCAAGATACTTACATTTACCTGCTATTTCTGTCCCCCACTACTACTTTTCTAGTGTAATTTTCCAACAGTCCAATATCAGCTCTCAACTCTCTTTTATTCTTTATATATCTGAAAAGTTTTTGTATACTCTTTCATTTTATTGGCAAGCTTACCTTCATATTTCATCATTTCTCTCTTTAGGCTTTTTAATTGCATTTTGCTGGTTTTTAAAAGATTACCAATCCTCTAATTTCTCACTAATTTTTGTATCCTTCCTTTAGAACACTTCTTCATCTTTGAGATGTATCTATCCCGTGCCTTCCGAATTTCTCCCAGAAACTCCAGCCATCATCCCTGCGAGTGTTCCCTTCCAACCAACTTTGGCCAGCTCCTCTTACGCCTCTGTAATTCCCTTTACTCAACTGTGAAACTGATACATCTGACTTTAGTTTCTCCCTCTCAAATTGCAGGGTGAATTCTATCATATTATAATGGCTCTCTCCTAAGGGTTCCTTTACCGTAAGCTCCCTAACCAAATCTGGTTGAATGCACAATACCCATCCGTAATTACCTTTCCCCTAATGTGCTCAGCTAGTCTAAAAAGCCATCTTGATAGCATTCTACAAATCCTCTCTCTTGAAATCCAGCACCAACTTGATTTTCCCAATCTACCTGAATATTGAATTCTCCCATGACTATTGCAATATTGCCATTTTACATGCCTTTTCTACCTCCTGTTGTAAATTGTAGCCCACATCCTGGCTACTATTCAGAGGCCTGTACATAACTCCCATAATGGTCTTCTTATACCTCGAATCCTATGTCACCCCTTTCTAAGGATTGTATTTAATTTTTTATCAAAGGAGTCAGCCCACTCCTTCTGCCTGTCATTTTGATATAATCTGTATCCTTGTATGTTAAGCTCCAAACGATGATCTCCTTTCAGCCACAACTTATGATGCCCACAACATCATACATGCCAATCTCTAACTGTGCTACAAGATCCTCTACCTTATTCCATATACTGCATGCATTTAAATATAATATTTTCAGTCCTTTATTCATATCCCTTTTCAATTTTGGCCCCCTGTTATACTTCAGCTCTTCTCTCTGACGGCAGTTTTGCCCTATCATACGCCTGTCCTTCCTCATGGTCTCACTACACACTGCATCTACTTATATACCAACTGTGCCATCCTCAACCCTATCACTCTGGTTCCAATCTGCCTGTCAAATTAGTTTTAACCCTCCCCAGCAGCACTAGCAAACTTGCCTGCAAGGATATTGGTCTGTCTCGAGTTCAGGTGTAATCCATCCTTTTTGTGCATGTTACACCTTCCCCGGAAAGATCCCAATGATCCAACAATCTGACAGCCTGCTCCTCTCCCAATTCATCAGCCAAATCAACCTATTTTTTACTCTCCCTGCCACATGGTATAGGCAGAGATACTACTCTGGAGATCCTGCTTTTCAGCTTTCCACTGAACTCTTCAGGACCTCCTCTCTTTTCTTACCTATGTTGTTGGTACCAATATGTACCACCACTGCTGTCTGTTCATCCTACCCTTCAGTCTCCTGTCATCCAGGTACCTGCCTCCTGCAGCTTAGGGTTGACAACCTCCCTGTAGTTTCTACCTATCACCTCCACGTTCTCTTTTATGACTGACAGCCATGGAGAAGCAGCTCCAGTTCTGCACCACAGTCTCAAGGAGCTACATCGTGATGCACTTTGTGCAGATGTTGTTATCAGGGAGACTGGAGGTCTCCCAGAGTTCCCACATCTCACACAAAGAACATAGCACTAATGTGGAACAGATCTCATCACACTAGCTATGCACTAATAGCCAAAGAAAGTGAAGATAACTTACTATAAACTTACTTAGAGTGTCTGTTTATTCTCATCTTGAGCCAAAGCCTGGCTGGCCACTCTAACACTCACTAAGTGCATCTCCAGCATCTGCAGATTTTCTCGTGTTTGTGATTTACCACTCTAACACTGGCCCTCTCACACAATGGCTACTCCACTTAGAGCTCATTTCTTCGTATTGGGCTTTGCTGAGTTCCTAATTAACCATTATGACTGAAGCCAGCTGTAAAATCGTGAAAGGCCCTGAGCTCTTTTCAATGTTTGTGCTGCCTCAGCGAAAGAAGCACTGTCCGTTATGATTAAAACCCACCAAAACATCCCAAAAGACCCCGAGCTCTTTTTAAATCTAGCACTGCCTCAGCCATATAGGCAATCCTCTCATCTTCTAACCACCTTAAAATTATGCCCCCTAGCTGTCCATTTTCCTATCATCCATGTACCTAAGAGTCTCTTAAAGTCTCTTGTTACGTCTTTCCTGATTTGGATTGTTATTTTATTTCTAATTATGAGATCTCACAGCTGACTTGTGGGTTCACAGTTGTTGTTGACTGCTCATTATCATGTTGCTAAGTTGTTTGCTTTTATCATCAGGGCAGGCATTTTATATCTTTGTACATTTCATTTAGTAGTTAGAAGCACTTGTTAGAAGTTGAAAGAATTTCAATCAATATTTGAATCTGCCTTTTGTTAGAACGCCAAGAAGTGCTGTCTTTTCACACCGGCTCCTTGCGTACTGCAACACATTGGTGAATAACAGAACCGCCCTCAACTACAACTACACAAGGACTGGAGTTATCTATCTGTCTATCTTAAGAAAAGGGGGAACCCACCAGCCTGAAACTTGTCTGATCTCTTTGATGGACATGAAGGTCCATTGAAGAATAGCGGTCCACTGCCCAATCCTGGCTAAGATATTTACGACTCAGTAACCTTCAGCAAAGAAAATTAACCAGTTATGGTCACACTGCTCTTTGCAGGTTTCTGTTCTTAAGTATGCTGCTTTGTTTTGAAGATTAATATAGAGATTAGAAATTAGCTTTAGTTGTCATAAGTACATCAAAACATCAAATGAAATGTGTCATTTGCATCAAATCAAATCAGTGAAGAATGTGCTGAGGGCAGCCCGCAAGTGTCACCATGTTTCCAGCAACAATATAGCAAGCCCACAACTTACCAACCCTAAACTTTGGAATGTGGGAGGAAAGTGAAGCACCCAGAGGAAACCCGAGGAGCATGGGGAGAAGGTACAAACGCCTTACGGGTAGCGGCGGGATTGGAACCCCGAATAGCGATTGCTGGTGCTGTAAAGTGACTGTGCTAAACTGCTGTTACCGTGCCACCTCAGAATTATGCTTTGAAAGTACAATAGTACGGAAAATACCATGGGAGCTCCCAAGATTATGAAAAGCGTTATAGAAATGCAAGCTTTCTTTATTTCTCTGGCTGATCACACTTTAAAAGTGAGATGCAGAGTTAATTATATGACCTACATCATCAGTCTATTAAAACGTCAACTGCTCGCAAGATATTTAAGGAAAATGTGTAAACCTAGTAAGTGTTATAAAACCTTTTGTTGCTCACATATAATTACACCAATCCCTCCACTAATCTTTTATAAACCGTGTACCTCACCACAACTATGAACACTATATTTACCGTCCGCTGGCCCAACGGTTACCTTATTTTGAAGCTGGTGAAGTGGTAGTTAATGTACTCCACACAAGCCTATAATCTGCTGCCAGTTGCTGTCGCTTACTCCTGCTGGAATTAAACAATGACCATTTGTTAACGCAGGCTTTGTGCAGTGGCTCTCCATGACCTGTTCATCAAAGTCAATGTCAAAGTCAATTTATTGTCAAAGTACATATATGTCACCATGCACTACCTTGAGATTCATTTTCTTGCAGGCATTTACAGGAAAATAAAGAAATACATTAGAATTTATGCAAAGTTATACAAAAACTGACAAACAATCATTCAGAATAGGATACAGAAATGCTATACAATCAATGAAAAGCTACACATACACAGACTGACAGCTAATGTGCAGAAGAAAACAAACTGAAAATACAAAAAAAGTGGTTTTCTGCAAACAATTTTATAAACAAATACGTAGATCTCAATCCTATTTATGAGCCGATGAGGATGAAATTGCAGACCACAACAAATGAAGTTTGCCGCACAGCCAATCAGCGATGAGAATTTTTGAAATGACGTCAAGTCAACTGACTGAAAAGTATAGAAAGACCAAGCATTTAGTCTGTGCACTGACGATGTCTCCTCGCATGATGGCAAAACATTTGCAAGTGAATTGCCAAGATCGGAAAACTACTCAACCCAACCATGAAGAACTATACATAAATAAAGACTGCCAAACAACATGAAATAGAAGACAAATTGTGCAAACAAAAATAAATAATGCTGAGAGCATGAGTTGTTGGGTCCTTGAAAGTGGGTTTTGGAATGAGTTCACAGTTGAGGTGAGTGAACTTATCCATGCTGGTTCAGAAGCCTATTGGTGTAGGGTATTAACTGTTCCTGAACCTGGTGTAGTGGGATCTAAGGCTCCTGTAGCTCCTTCCTGATGGCTGCAGCGAGAAGAGAGCATGGCCTGGATGGGAGGGGTCCTTGATGATGGATGTTGCTTCCTTGTGGCAGGCTCCACGTACTGTAAATGTGCTCGATGGTTGGGAGGGCTTTACTTCTGATTGTCTGGACATTATCCACCCAAGCAATAAACCAATGTTAATACCAAGGTGACTGCAGGCTTTCTCCTTACAGTTCAACCTCCAAGTGGTAGCCTTACTATGAATTTAAGCAGATATTTCCAGGAGGAATGAGCCCGAGGGAAGTGCAGTACACGTCTCAATGTAGCTAGTGACATGGTCAGCTGATTGGTTAGGTGGCAGAACACAGATCGTAGGGATAATGAACATAAATTGGAAGGGAGTGACGAGTGGTATCCCACAAGAATCTGTGGCGGGGCTTCAAATATCCACTCTATTAATCATTTAGTTATCACAATTGAAAGCCATATATCCAAGTTTGCCGATGACAGAGCGATTATTGGCGTAGGAAGTCATTTAGAGGGAATATAAAGTTACAACGAGACATTGATACATTAAGTGAGTGGGGAGAAACTGCGGCAGGCAGAATTCAACAGAGGTAAGGGTGAGGTCATCCATTCTGCAGTAAAAGAGGTCGATCTCATTTTTTTTTATTATGGTGAGCAGTCAGAAAGGATGGAGCTGCAAAGAGTTCTCGTCCACTACAAAATACATAGCAGGGTACCCGAATCAGAATCAAGTTTATTATCACTGACATAAGTTGCAAAATCTGTTGTTTTGAGGCAGCAATATAAATATAAATGAATATGAATTAGAAAATTAAATGACTACTGTAGCTCAACAGAGGAATGATGAGATGGTGTTCACGGGTTCATGGACCATTCAGAAATCTGATGGCGGACAAGAAGAAGCTGTTCTTAAACATAAAAGAAAGGCACCATCTTCAGATAGAGATTCAGATCCATTTATCACATGCACATTGAAACATACAGTGAAAGGCACTGTTTGTGTTGTCAGCAGGTCAGGCAACATCTACAGAAATAAATTAATAGAATGAAGAGTCTCAGCCCAAAACATCAACTGTTTATTCCTCTCCATGGATGCCACCTGACCTGATGAATTCCTCCAGCATGTTGTGTGTGTTGCTTTGGAGTGCAGAATCCCTTCCGTTTACAACATAAGGACATGCTAGGGCCAGTCCGCAATTGTCCACAGGAAGTTATGTTACAGCTTGCGGCAAGTTAGGCTGCATCTGCAGTATTGCATGCAGTTTTGGTCACCCTATTATAGGAAGAATATTGAGACTTTGGCGAGGATGTAGAAGAGATTACCAGGACGCTGCCTGGAAAAATGGGCTTGTGCTATAACAAGAGGGTGGACAAACTTAGGTTGTCTTCTCTAGAGCAGCGAAGGTTGAAGGGAAATCTGATAAAGGTTTATAAGATTAATAGAGACATTAACAGAGTAGATGGACAGTATCTTTTTCCCAGGTTTGAAATGTCTAATATCAGAGGGCATGCATTTAAGGTGAGAAGGGGTCATTTCAAAGGCGATGTGAGGGGTTAAGTTTTTACAGAGAGTGGACGGTGCCTGAAATGTGCTGCCTGGAGTAGTGGTAGAGGAAGGTACATTAGAAACCTTTAAGAGACATTTAGTTAAGCACATGAACGTAAGGAAAATGTTAGGATATGGACATTGTGTAGACTGAGGGGATTAGTTAAGTTGCCCATTGATTAGTAATTTAATTGGATCAGTACAACACTGTGGCTGAAGGGCCTGTTCTTGTGCTGTTCTACGTGTCGCCGTACTGCTAGGCACCAGCATAACATTTTGATGTTGATATCAAGCAGAGAGAAAGAATGAAGAACAATAGATTAGGTCACACCTATGGAGGCATGGAAACTCTGGGCTGCCCCTCGGGAAGAATTCATTTGCTGTAAAATGAGTGATTCACTGAACGAGTGCTTGAAGGTTAGAATATGTGGGCACATTACATGAGTTATCATCGCCTCAAAACATAAACAGTTGGAAGGCTGAGGGATATTTCTAAGGATTTGATGGGGCAAAGACTAAATTCCACAGGTGACTTGCCTGGCTCTGTTAACCATGACCAGCTTCCTATTGGCATTACGTAACTCCATATGACCTTATGACACAGAAGGAGTCATAGAGTCACAGTGTATTACAGCACAGAAACAGGCCCTTTGGCCCATCAAGTCTATGTTGAACTATTATTCTGCATAGTCCCATCCACCCACACCTGGATCAAAGCCTTGCCATCTATGTGCTTATCCAAACTTCTCTTAAATGTACCCACCACTTCTGCTGGCAGTTTGTTCCACTTTCACACCATCCTCAGAGTGAAAAAGTTTCCCTTCACTTTCCACTTAAATATTTCACCTTTTACCCTTAATCCATGACTACTAGTTCTAGTCTCACCCGACCACAGTGGAAAAAGTCTGTTTGCATTTAAACCCTCATAATTTTGTATACCGCTGACAAATCTCCACTCATTCTCCTAAACGCCAGGATAAAGAAAAAACCCTCACCTATTCAACCTTTCCCTGTAACTCGGGTCCTCAAGTCCTGGCAACTTCCTAGTAAATTTTCTCTGTACTCTTTCAATCGTATTGATATCTTTCCTGTTGGTTAGGTGACCAGAGCTGCACACAATGCAGTTTACAGAGAGTGCGGAGGAGATTTACCAGGATGCTACCTGGAATGGAGAGCATGTCTTATGAGGACAGGCTGAGTGAGCCAGGGCTTTTCTCTTTGGAGCGCAGGAGGATGAGAGGTGACATGATAGATGATATGAGGCATAAATTGAGTGGATAGAGACTTTTCCCAGGGCTAATACATAAGGGGACATAATTTTAAGGTAATTGGAGGAAAGTATAGGGTGGATCTAACACAGAGTGGTAAATGCATGGAATTCATTACCAGGGGTTGTGGTAGAGGCAAATAGATCAGGAACATTTAACAGACTCTTAGACAGGCGCATGGATGAAAGAAAAATGGAGGGCAATGTGGGAGGGAAGAGTTAAATTGATCTTGGACTAGTTTAAAAGATTGGCACAATGTTGTGGGCTGAAGGGCTTGTACAGTGCTGTACTGTTCTGTTTATTTATTTACTATTCACTTATTTAGAGATACAGCGCGGTAACAGGTCCTTACAGGCCAATGCTGCCCAATTACACCCATGTGAGCAACGAACCCACTAACCTGTACATCTTTGGAACGTGGGAGGAAGCCAGAGCACCCGGAGGAAACCCACATGGTCACAGGGAATATGTACATACAGACAGCGGCAGAAATTAAAACCCATGTCACTGGCACCGAAACACATTACGCTGGCCAGTATGCCACCTTGCTGCCCATGCAGTTCTAAGCATGCAGTGCCCATACCCTGTTAATAAATAACTACAAATATGCTACAGTGTACTATAGGCATCCTGCAGTCATGAATGATACTATAAAATGCAAAGTCCCTTCTCTTTACAAAACATGCCACAATAGAGTGCAGCATATTAGTAAACCACCTTTGAGGTGGTGAAATATCATAAAGTAGGTGAGCGATGAGGGCTGAGATTAAAGTTCTGAAGGAAGGTCATTGTCTCAATGCGTTAACTCAATTTCATGCTTCACCGATGGTGCCTAAACTGCTGAGTAATCCCAGCACTTTCATTTTTTAAGAGAGTTTTGAGATGTAAAGTTAAAAGTCAGCATCTTAACCCTATTTTTAGCTTGTGGCAATACAAGGAGTAATTGGCTTTCAAAAAGGCAAACAACAGATGTTCAAACCAACCCATAGATCCATGAATCAAGATGGTATAATTCATGAATAATTCATGAATATCTTGAATTCACCTCCACAACTCACCACAGTGGGATGTGAACTCATAACCACACATCAGCAATCTACATCGTACCTCCACGGAGATCAGAATCAAGATATTCAAGATGGTTTAATGTACGTTCCAGTACACGTGTAAAGAGAACAAAATAATTGTTACTCTGGATCCAATGCAGCTCAAAGAAAAACACAATAAGAACACAATAATAAAAAAAACACAATAAACAATAATGTATAGGATAGCTTATAGTCATAGATTAATTGTATGTCCATAAAGTGACGCTAGAGTCCGTGCACAAGGTGACTCTGATAGGAAATGATAAAGCAGTGGTGCCGGGGGGTGAGGTGTTGATCAGTCTTACTGCTTGGGTAGAGGAACCGTTTGGGAGTCTGGTGATCCTGGCATGGATGCTATGTAGCCTCATCCCTGATGGAAGTGGGACAAACAGTCCACGAGCAGGGTGGGTGGGAACCTTCATGATGTTCCTGGCTCTTTTCTGGCAACCTTTCAGTTTATTTATGTCTTGAAGGCAGTTAGGCTGCTGCCTGTGACGCATTGGGCAGAGCCTTCCTGTGTGCCGCAGTACAGTTTCTGAACCATGCAGTGATGCAGATGTTAGGATTCTATCTACTGTGTACCTGTAGGATGATTTGAGTATAGATGTGAATAGTCCAGCTCTCTTCAGCCTCCTCGGAGAATAGAAGGCTTGGTATGCTTTTCTGATTGTGTGGAATGTGTTCTGGGACCATGAGAGGTTGTACAAGATGAGCACAACCAAAAGCATATATCGGACTTCAGCCTGTTTGTAACATATATTATCAGATGTACTGCTTGCACAGTCCATTTGCCAATACACCAGCCCTCTCAGCCATACACAAACCTCTCAGTATATACAACACACTTACAGATTTTGATCCCTAGCGTAGTTTTATTCTTAAACATGTTCAAAATATGTTGGGCTATGTGGGAGTGAAGAGTAGCAATGGTGTGTACCAGAGGACATCCTTCTCTGCTGAGTGCAGGGAGGATGTCAGAGGTAGGGAGTGGTGAGCATGTGTGGAGCTCATTGATGGGGTGGTGGTGGTAGAGATAGATACATTTGGGACTTTTAAGAGACTTTTAGATTGGCACATGGGGAATAGAAACATGGTAAGATATGTGGTAGGGAAGGGTTAGATTGATCTTAGAGTATGCCAATGGGTCAGCACAACACTGTGGAGTGAAGAACCTGTACTGTGATGTAATATGCTTGAGGACTGAGTATGCTCAGGGCTCTGGGAAGAGAATTTCATAAGTTCACTGCTGTCTCAGGGTCATAGGTCCATGGTCAGATGAGAGGCACAGGACTATTGAGAGGTACAGGAGCCTGAAGGCAAACTTTCAACATTTTAAGCAGATCTCATCTTCTCCGCCATCAGATTTCTGAACAGATAATTAATTCACAAACACTACCTCATGATTTATGCTCCCTTTTTGCAATACTTACTTCATTTAATTTTTTCTTATATATATTTCTTATTGTAATTCAGTGTTTTTCTTAATGCATTGCATTCCAATGCAGCCACAAAACAACAAATTTCACAACGTATGTCAGTGATAATAAATCTGATTCTGGTTCAAATTCTCTCAACAAATACGAAATAGCAGAGTTCCATAGGTTGTGTAGGAATGGAAGAAACTTTGATTCCCTGATATTATTTAATTCTTAAACATGTTAAAGCATAACTATTAGATCTGGTAAGGAAAATGAGGTTTAAGTGGGCATAAAATCAAAGTTAGAACTAAAGAGCTGGTCAATGAAGGACTCCTGTTGAGATTGAAAGGGTTGAGAGCTTCACATTCTATGATGACAGCCTGGCTTAGTCCAACCATGATGATGTCACTCCCAAGGAAGCACAGTTATGCCTCTACTTCCACAAGGGCTAAGGAAATTTGGTGTGTCCCCATTGAGCCTCACCCAGTTTTCATCCATGCACTATAAAAAGCATTTTATCCAGATACATTAAAGCTTGGTATGGTAACTGCTATGCATGTGACCATAAGAAACTACAGGTTCAGCACATCACGGGAACCTGTCTCCTCTCCCCCTCTTTGGATTCTGTCTATATTTCTCACTGCCTCAGTAAAACAGCCAGCATGAACAAAGATCCTATCCACCTAGACATTCTCTCTTCACCCCTCTCCCATCGGGCAGCATGTACAAAAGCCTGAAAGCACATACCACCAGGCTCAAGGACAGTTCCTAAACCACATTATCACACTCTTGTATAGACCAGGGTCTATCACATCTACATTCAAGAGTGGCTTCCCACAGTTAATTAGAAACTAAGTACATAGAACATAAAAAGTTCAGCACAGTACAGGTCCTTCAGCCGACAATGTTGTGGGGACCTTTTAATCTACTTTAATATCAATCTAACTCTTTCCTCCCACATAGTGCTCCAATTTCCTATCATCCATGTGTCTCTCTTAGAGTTTCCTAATGTACCTTCCTCTATCACCACCCTTGCCAGGGCATTCCATGTATTCACCACTCTCTGTGCAAAAGACATACCTCAGGCATTCCCATTGTACTTTCCTCCAATCACCATAAAATGATGTCCCCTCATGTTATTTCCACCCTGGAAAAAGGTCTTTGACTATCCATTGTACCTTTGCCTCTTATTGTCCTGTACACTTCTATCAAGTCATCTCTCATCGTCCTTCACTGCAGAAAAGACCTAGACACCATGTGATCCAAATGGTTGATTCTTAACTAACAAAGCGCCTTTTCTGTCCATCTTCAATATTCTAAGAATTCCATTGGGTAGATGATAATGCTCCTTTGATTTGTCTTTCCCACAAGATCAGCTCTTGACATTGCCATGGAGAATAATCCATAATGGTGGAAGAAGCCAAGGCAATCTTGGAAGGCTGGTAGTCCCAATACTGTGGATGAAAACCAGGGAGCTTTTCGAGTAGAAACCTGGAACTCTTTCAACTCAGAGGCCATGGATGGTGAGGCCTGATGCCCTTTATCTAAGTCAAGGTTAAAGTCAAAGTGAAGTTTATTGTCATATGTGCAAGGGTACAACGTAAATTAGCCATGATGCAATGACAGAGCAGATTTGTTACCTTATTCTGCTCCTATTGTTTTATGGCCTTATGGGAATATTTATAGTGGAGGATGATAGATTCTTTATTAGTAAGGGCATCAAAGTTTCTGAGAATGGGGTTGAGAGAGATAATAAATCAACAATGATAGAATGGCAGAGTAGATTCGATGGACTGAATCTTGTCTCATGGTCTTATGCAGCGCCAAATTTTGTTAGGTAAGATTATCAAGGGTTACTGAACTAAGGAAAACAAAAGGGAATTGCAATACCAGTTACGTTCTAAGTGAACATTAGCAGGTCTATTTCCCACTCTTATGACTCCCAGACACGAGAAAGCCGACAGACAATATCCATCAGGAAAAACCCACTTTCTAAACAAGGAATACTTTGTTTCCCAAACAACTAACGTGGAATTATGATTCAGACCTTTAAAATGCAGAGGTGTAGTTGGGCAATTTAATTTGGATTACGAGTGTAAAATTAAATGACACAAGAACAAAATTAACAAGCATCAAGCAAAACTAGACATTAGAATTTCCATTCGTACAGCCAAAACTTGCACATTGGTCAGAAACGACCCGACCAAAAAACTTTGCCTATTAACAGTTCTAAACAAAAAGCTCAGATAATTATCTGGTTAAAAGCAGGATTGAGGGTTATGGGGATAAGTATAGAGAGAGATGATCAATTATTTTGTGAAAGACAATTACTCCTGTGAGTATGGAACCTAGATATGATGATGGAATGCAAATATACAGGGTCAGAAGACATTCTTGGTCATTTTGTTAAATTATTGAAATTCAGGGAAAATTGACACTCGGACTTCCACTCAGAATTCCTTCAAAGGAACAGGTCTGAGAGAGGGCAAATGAGAAGGGTTATAAAAGTTCCTCCTTCCGAGAGAGATGGATTGTCATTTACTGAATGCTAGGGTCAATGTGTCCAAAATGAGCAAGGATTATGGAAATCCAGAGTGCAAATAGATAGCCAAAGAACTTCTGGATCTACAGAACAGGCAGGTTTTCCTAGTCTCCACTCATTTCAATTCTATTTCCCATTCCCATTTTGACATGCTGGTCCACTGCCTTCTCTACTGCCACAATGAAGCCACTCTCAGGTTGGAGGAGCAACACCTCATATCTGGATAGCCTCCAATTTGATGGCAAGAAAATTGAATTCTCTAACTTCCAGTAATTTCTCCCCTCTCCCTTCTCTCCTTTTTCATTCCCCATTCCAATTCTCCTTTTACCCTGACTCTTATCTTCAGCTGCCTATCACTTTACTCTTGTTCCCCTCCTTTTTTAGTTTTCCCATGGTCTACTCTCCTCTATTATCAGATTCCTGCTTCAGCTCTTTACCTTTTCCACCTATAACGTCCTGTTCCCCCACCCACCCACCTTCCCCCTCACCAGGACTCATCTATCACCTGCCAGCTTGTACTCCTTCCCCTCCCACTACTTTCTTATTCTGGCTTCTTCCCATTCCTTTCCTGCCCTGATGAAGGGTCTCAGCCCAAATCATTGACTGCTTATTCATTTCCGTAGATGCTGCCTGACCTGCTGAGTTCATCCAGCATTTTGTGTGTGTTTGCTCCTTCAGGATGTTACTGAATGATGGAGGTGCTGCATCTCCTTCTATGGTCGTTAAATGTACACCGTGGACTAAATTGCACCTTCTACTCTCTGAGATGCAAAACAGATGGCAGATGTTAGAAATTGGGAGCAACACACACAAAAAAATGCTGGGGCTCAAGAGACCTGGTGAAGGGTCTTGGCCCTCCAGAGATGCTGAGATCCTCCAGCATTTACAAGTTCAAGTTCAAGTCCAATTGTCATTCAGCATACATGATTACAGCTAAACGAAACGTTACTCCTGGGCCAAGATGCAAAACACTGTACCAAAATTCATACACAGCACAAGATACATAAAGCACAGATAAGATACAAGTTAAATAGTCACACAAAAATTATATGGTCCTAATCCCTGAGTTCATGAATGTTGCAACAGTCTGCAAAACAGCTTGTCTCCTGTCGAGTGAACACTGGAGAGCAGCATCAACTCTGGTATGGACAACACGCCATGCCATCTCCAGTACTCTGGTGGTGTGCCCGGCTGCAAACAGGCAACACCACGGCTTGAAGCCTAGTCTTTGCTACAACAGAGGTGACGCAGCTCCTCCACCATCCACCCCCACTGTTTGCCAGTAAGCCAATGAATTGGACTTGCAACACTCCACACCAGCAATGTCCAACAGGGTCTTGCGATCACAAGAAGAGCGACCAAAACAATCACTCGTTATTAGACTGCACATATCCTTCACACTCCGACGTCTCTCTGTCGCTGGCAGCATTACGGTTCAATATCTTAAAGTCCAGCAGGGGCTTGCAATCATAAAAAATGTTTAAAAAAGACAATTACATCTTTAGTTGACCCAGTAGAAGCCACTGCGTCTGAGCGCACCGCCATCTTACCAGAAGTAAAACTAAACTGCAAGTCAACCATATACACATATACCGCCAAAATATTCCTCCAGACCAATTCAACCATATACACATATACCACCAAAATATTCCTCCAGACCAATTCAACCATATACACATATACCACCAAAATATTCCTCCAGACCAATTCAACCATATACACATATACCACCAAAATATTCCTCCGGACCAATTCAACCATATACACATATACCACCAAAATATTCCTCCGGACCAATTCAACCATATACACATATACCGCCAAAATATTCCTCCGGACCAATTCAACCATATACATACATACTGCCAAACAAAATAATATTCCTCTGGACAACACAGGAATAACACAGTACACATAATTCACACACAACTCACAAGGTAATATTACCAGACATAAATTTTCAAATAATAAAGTGCATTTACGTTACAAGTCAATAACTAAATAGTATGCCCTACTAGCGCTTCATATGCTTGAGACCTGGGTGGTGACAGGGAGTTCAGTCCAGATGAAGCTGTTTACCATCCTAATGGTACTTCCTGTCTCATGGTAGTGCTCAAAGAGATTGTTGGATGATGGGAGGGGTCATTGACAATACTAAGAAAGCTGTGTACACAGCACTTCTGATAAAAACAATGTCTATAAAAAGTATTCACACCCTCGGAAATGTTCATGTTTTATAACAATGAATCACAGTAGATTGAATTTGGGGTTTTTTGATGCTAATCAACAGAAAAGACTCTTTTGTGTCAAAGTGAAAACATATTTCTACAAATTGGTCTCAATTTATTACAATGATTAAACACAAAATGATTGATTGCATAATTACTCATCCCCTTCAAGTCAGTATTTAGTAGACGCACCTTTAGCAGCAACTACAGCCGGAGTCTGTGTGGATAGGTCTCTACCAGCTTTGCACATCTGGACACTGCAATTTCTCCCCCCATTCTTCTTTACAAAACTGCTCAAGCTCTGTCAGATTGCATCAGGATCCTGAGTGAACAGCCCTTTTCAAGCCCAGCCACAAATTCTCAATTAGTCTTAGGTCTGGACTCTGACTTGGCCACTCCACAACATTAACTTTGTTGTTTTTAAGCTATTCCTGTGTAGTTTTGGCTTTATGCTTGTGGTCAGTGTCTTGCTGGAAAACAAATCTTTTTCCAAGTCGCAGTTCCCTTGCAGACTGCATCAGGATTTCCTTGTATTTTGCTGCATTCATTTTACCGTCTACCTTCACAAGCCTTCCAGGGCCTGCTGCAGTGTAGCATCCTCACAGCATGATGCAGCCACCACCATGCCTCACGATAAGGGGTATGCTTTTGATGATGTGTGGTGTTTGGCTTATGCCAAACATTGTGTTTAGTCTGATGACCAAAATGCTCAATTTTGGTTTTATCAGACTATGGAACCTTCTTCCAACTGACTTCAGAATCTCCCACAAGCCTTCCAGCAAACTCTAGCCAAGATTTCATATGAGGTTTTTGAACAGGGGCTTTTTCTTTGCCATTTTCCCATGAAGCTGTGATTGGTGAAGCACACGGGCAATAGTTGTCATATGTGCAATCTCTCCCATCACAGCCACTGAAGCTTGTAACTCCTCCACAGTTATCATAGGTCTCTTGGTGGCCTCCCTCACTAGTCCCCTTCTTGCACAGTCACCTTACTTTTTGAGGACAGCCTGCTCTAGGCACATTTACAGCTGTGTCATATTCTTTCTATTTCTTGATGATTGACTTAACTGTACTCCAAGGAATATTCAGTGGCTTGGAAATTTTCTTGTATCCATCTCCTGACTTGTCCTTTTTGTGGAGTTGCTTGGAATGTTCTTTTGTTTTCACGGTGTAGTTTTTGCCAGGATACTGACTCACCAGCAGTTGGACCTTCCAGATACAGGTGTATTTTTACTACAATCAATTGAAACACCTTGACTGCACACAGGTCTCCAAAAACATTTCAATTTCACTGATTATGTGACTTTTAAAAGCAATTGGTTGATTTGGTGTGTCATATTAAAGGGGGTGAATACTTACGCAATCAGTTATTTAGTGTTTTATACCAGTAATTAATTTAGATCACTTTGTAGAAATCTGTTCTATAGATTTGACATGAAAGAGTCTTTTTCTGTTGACCAGTGTCAAAGCAGCCAAATTAAATCCACTGTGATTCAATGTCGTAAAACAATAAAACATGAGAACTTCCAAGGGGGGAGCTGAATACTTTTTATAGGCTCTGCATCTCGGATGGATAGAAGAGAGACCCCTCAGATCCTCTCAGCAGTCCTTGCAATCCTTCATTGAATCTTGTGTGTGTATACACCTCTTTATTTTGTTCTAATAACTGGAATCAAGCACTAATGAATATGGTGCATGTTCAAACAAGTTCTTGGAGGTTGTTCTGATACAAAGCTTCAAACCAGATGAGCAATCATCAGTTTGCCTAAAGATGGGGTGTGATCTGATGAGTTCCTGCTATAGGTTGTTTGTCACTCTAGATTCCAACATCTGAACGCACTTGTGTCCCCAACAACCTAGCAGTTTCTGTTCAATTCAAATCCTGAGAACCAGAATAATTTTTCCTCTCCATGTATATTTTTTACTGTTCTTGCATTGATATTTTTTACTACATATCAAGTTGCATTTTCCCATCACTGACTGAGCACTATGTTCTGGTACAGTATATCAACACTCCAATTTAAACTTGAAGTTTTGCTTTCAATGCCTTGTGGGCTTGATCCAAGCCATTAGAATTTTTCCTACATTTTTGCATTTCCTCACTTCCAGTCTCTTATCCATCCTAGACATGCAGCACACAACCTGACAATGATGCCTTCAACTGGCTAAAACTCAAAATCTGAAAATCATTTTCCAAAATATATTCTTCATTAAAAATGTTCCTTCAAGCCCACCTTTAAACAATTGATTGTGAACTTAGGCAAGGAGGTGTTGGGAGAACACACACCGTCATCATTGAGGGGTCAGTGGTGGAAAGGGTTAACAGCTTCAAGTTACTGGTCGTCAACATCTCAGAGGATCTACCCTGGGCCCAACATATTGAGGCTTATGCAATCATGCCAAGAAGGTTGAGAAGCTTCAGTATGTCACCATTTCTACAGATGTACGGTGGAGGGAATTCTGATTGGATGCATCACTGCTTGGTGTGGAGGCTCCAATGCACAGGATTGTAAGAGGCTGCAGAGGACCGTAGGCTTAGTCTGCTCCAAAACAGGCACAAGTCATCGAGGATATCTTCAAAAAGTGCTGAAGGTGTCATTACTCACCAAAGACTTTCAAAACATGCTCTCTTTTCATTAGGGAGGAGGTCCAGTAGCCTGAAGACCCACACTCAACTTTTTAGGAACTGCTTCTTCCCCTCTGCCATCAGATTTCTGAATGGTCCATGAACACTTTGTTATTCCTTTCTTTTGCACTGCTTATTGGTTTAACATTGTAATTTTATGTTTTTGCACTGTACTTCTGCCACAAAACAACAAATTTCAAGTCATCTAAACACAAGAGATTCTACAGATGCTGGAAATCCACAGTAACACACACAAAGCTCAGCAGGTTAGGCAGCATCTATGGAAGGGAATAAACATTTGATATTTTGGGCTGACACCTTGCATCAGGACTGGAAGGGAAGGGGCAAGAGGCCAGAATCATTCAGTTCTGAAGAAGGGCCTTAATCCTAAACGAGACTGTTTATTCCTCTCCATAGATTCTGGCAGTTCCTCCAGAAATTCAGTGTGTTGTTCATGTCCTGCTCCACACCATGGCAACTACAACTACTCAGGGAAACAGCCATCATAAGTAGTGTGGGAGGATGCAGGGTGTATAAGCGTGCCGGTATTCAAATGAGGCTTAAAATGGAACACTGCAGGCCCGTGCTGATGATGGTTCTACTTGCTAATATTTGACCACTAGAAAATAAACTGGATTACCTACGTCTGTGCTCGAATCAGTGGAAGATGAGGGACTGTTGCATACTTATCCCAACAGACACGTGGCTCCAGAAAGAACCAGCCAGCTGGAAGGCCTAATCTCCTTTCAGGTGGACAGAAATGCTGTGACCTCTGAGAGGAGGTCTGCGTGCAAACACTTCACTGACTGATCACCACAGACGAGTTTTCATGGTGTA
This sequence comes from Hemitrygon akajei, assembly GCF_048418815.1. Taxonomy (NCBI): domain Eukaryota; kingdom Metazoa; phylum Chordata; class Chondrichthyes; order Myliobatiformes; family Dasyatidae; genus Hemitrygon; species Hemitrygon akajei. The sequence continues at coordinate 112,569,715 of NC_133128.1, forward strand.
GTGCAGGCCTTCTGCTTATCGAGGTAGTTCACTGTCATTGTGATTTCTCATCGAGGCTTCAGAGTGGAGCGGGTGGGCAACTATAAATTACTCAGTTATCTTTTCAAAGGAGCTATCCTTGGTCCAGCACATAAGAGCTATTACAAAAAAGAGCATGAGATCGTCACTATTAAAAGTTTGTCAAGATTTGGCATGTCATCTAAAACTTTGACAGATTTCTCCAGGTGTGTGGTGGAGAATATATTAACTGGCATGAAAACTCCAATACCCTTGTACAGAAAAGCCTACTAATAGTGGATTCGGCCCAGTTCATCAAGGGTAAAATCTTCCCCACTATTGAGCACATCTACAAGGAGTACTGCCACAGGAAAGCAGCATCCATCATCAAGGACCCCACCAACCAGGCAATGCACTCTTCTCGTTGCTGCCATCAGGAAGAAGGTATAGGAGCCTCAGGACTCACACTTCCAGGTTCAGGAATAGTTATTACCCCTCAACCATCAGGCTCTTGAACCAGAAGGGATAACTTCACTCAACTTCACTTGCCCCAACACTGAACTGTTCCCACAACCTATGGACTCACTTCCAATAACACTACATCTCATGTTCTCAATATTTATTTATTATTATTTTTTCTTTTTGTATTTGCAGCTTTTTTAGCACATTGGTTATTATTGTTCACCCTGTTGAGTCTTGCACTGATTCTATTGTGTTTCTTGTATTTACTGTGATTGCCTACAAGAAAAGGAATCTCAGGGCTGCATATGTACTTTGATAATTAATTTACTTTGGATCTTTGTTTACATTCCCCCATGTGCTAGTGCTGGGGAAGTGCTGCAGGAGCTCCACAGCACCATCTAGACTTGAAGCCACTCACCCCGATAGTTTATTTATTGTCGTGGTGATTTCAATCATGCCAACTTAAAAACAGTCCTGCCAAATGTCTCCTTTGAGTCTACCACTCAGAACCAGGATCAGAATCAGGTTTAATATCATCGGCATATGGCATGAGATCTGTTATTTTGCAGCAGCAGTATATTGCAATACAAAATAATAAAAACTATAAATTACAATAAATAAATATGAAATTAAGTCAGTAATGCAAAAAGAGAGGGAAAATACTAAGATAATGTTCATGGGTTCATTGTCCATTCAGAAATCTGATGGCAGAGGGGAAAAAGCTGTTCCTGAAATGCTGAAATTGTGTCTTCAGGTTCCAATACCTCCTACTTGATGGTAGCAATGAGAAGAGCCCTGGGTGATGGGGATCCTTAATAATGGATGCCGTTTTCTGAGGCACTGGCTTTTGAAGGCGTGCTGGTTGCTGGGGAGGCTAGTGCCCATGATGAAGCTGTCAGAGTTTACAACTTTCTACAGCTTTCTCCGATTCTATACAGTGGTCCCTCCACAGTAGAAAGTGATGCAACCAGTTAAAATGCCCTCCACAGTAAATCTGTAGAAATTTTGTGAGTGTCTTTGATGACATATCAATTCAATGAGGACTGGTGGGAATTCCCTCAACTTTCCCTTCCTGAAGTTCACAATCAATTCCTTGGTCTTACTGATGTCAAGTGAAAGGTTGCTGCTGATCACCAACTCAATCAGCTGATTTATCTCACTCCTGTACACCTCCTCATCACCATCTAAAATTCTTCCATCGACAAATTTATAGATGGCACTTGAGCTGTGTGTGGCCACACAATCGTGGGTGTAGAGAGAAAAGAACAATGGTCCGAGCACATTTCCTTGAGGTGTGTTAGTATTGATCGAACCAGTTCACAGCTTTGGCCCTCCACTCCATTCTGTCCCACATGGTGCCACATACCCTAGGATGTTCTTCAGTGATATTAGCTCAGTGTTTAACATGATCATTCCTCAGAGACTGATGGGTAAATTGCCCTCATTTGGACTCAAAACCCTTCTCTGAAATTGGATTTTAGATCTCTTAACAGAAAGACCCTAGTCAGTCTGAGTTGGCAGCAACATCTCAAGCTTCATCACGCTAAGCACTGGTGCCCCAAGGGCTGTGTTCTCAGCCTGCTGCTGTTCAGCAGGGGAGGATAGGTGGACATGCCTCAAACATTTTCTCTCTCACTGCCTCAATAAAGCAGCCAGCATAATCAAATGGAGGCTCGGTAGCCTCATGCTTAGCATAAAACTTTACAGTGCCCATTGTAAGAATGGTCTTCAATTCTATTGCTGTCTGTATGGAGTTTGTACATTCTCCCTGTGACCACATGGGTTTCCTCCCACATTTCAAAGACATATGGGTTGGTAAGTGTTAGTAAGTTGTGGGCATGATATTTTGGCACCGAAATTACGGTGATATTTGTGAGCTGCCCCCAGCATCCTCAGATTGCGTTGGTCGTTGATGCAAATAATGCATTTCAATGTATGTTTCATTGTTTCCATGTACATGTGACAAATAAAGCTAATCTTTAAACGATCCCACCCATCGCAGACATTTTCTCTTTTTCTTCCCTCTGCACAGAAAATACAAAAGGCTGAAAGCTCACCCCACCAGGCTCAAGGACAGTTTCTATCCATTACACAACTACTGAATGTTCCCCGAGTGTGTTAAGATGGACTCCTTGATCTCATGATCTGCCTTGTTAGTCTGCCTGCGCTGCACTTTCTCTGTAACACTTTATTCTGCATTCTGATATTGTTTTCCCTGATGCACTGTTGTAATGAAATGCAAGACAAATTTTTCACCATACCTTGGTATATGTGTTCATGAGAAACCGTTAATAAATTCCCCAATTTAAGATAAGCGTGTTCTACAGATTTTAAGATTAGCTTTATTTGGCACATGTGCATTGAAACATACAGTGAAATGGGCCACTTATGTTAACGACCAACACAATGCGAGGATATGCAGGGGGCAGCCCACACGTGTCGCCATATCTCCGACACTAACATAGCATGCCTACAATTTACTAATCCTAACTTGGATGATTTTGAAATGTGAGAGGAAACCAGAGCACCTGGAAGAAACCCACGTAGCCATAGGGAGAATATACAAACTCCTAATGGACAGTGGTGGGAAATGAATGTTGCTCACTGGCACTGTAAAGCATTATATGAGTCATACACAAGAGACTTTGCAGATGCTGGAAATCAGAGCAACACACACATATTACTGGACAAACACAGCAACTCAGTATCTATTGAAAGGAATAAATAATTGACCCCAGACCAAGACATGTCTCATTCCTTTCCATGCTGACTAGATGCTGACTGATCTCCAGCAACTTGTGTGTTATATTGCATGACACTAACCACTACGCTACCATGCCATCTTACCTCAGGCTTCAACTCATGAACTCACTGTTCCCAACTCACTGCATTCTTGGGGAATGGCATTGGGAAATAAAAAGAATAGAGTCAGTGTGGAGCAAAAACATCCTCTGAATTTCATTAATACTAGAGATTCTACAGATGCTGGAAATCCAAAGCAACACACACAAAATGTTGGAAGAACTCAGCAGGTCAGGCAGCATCTACCAAAAAGAATAAACAATTGATGTTTTGGGCTGAGACCTTTCATCAGGTCTGATAAAGGGTCTCGGCCTGAAATGACAACTGATTATTCCCCTCCATAGATGCTGCCTGATCTGCTGAATTGTTCCAGCAAGTTTTGTGTGCATTTCCCCGTATTTCATTGCTTCCTTCGTTCAGGCTTGTTAGTGAACTGCCTGAGGCCATGACTTGATGCCTGTCCAGTAGGTAGTGGGTCTGTAACTTCCCATTTGTGGCAGCTGTGGTTCAGGTTACTGATTTTAATCTGGCGCTGGAGATTAACCCCATGTTATTAACCTCTTGCCTGTATCTCAGCATTAAACCTCAACACTCCAATTAACATGCAGCCACTGTAAAGCATATCAAAGCCAAAAGTCCGACCTCGTTAACAATTAATTTCACATACACCCCTAATATCCACAGAAAAATATATAAATAGAAATTTTACTGGGTCTTTAATAGGTAAATATGGGGACAAATCAGGCATTCTGGAACAAGTTTTAATGGAAAAATTATGTTGGAAAAGTTGAGGCTAGGTGTAAACACTCAGTATGGTTAAGGCCTCGAGGAAGGGTGCCCTGGATCGAAAATAAGTTATAAATATGTCAGGACATAGAGCACGTGCCCAGCTGAGGCTGGAATCACACAGGCAGGGATATGTGCCAAAGAAGTATAAGGAAGGGAAATGCAATGTTAGCATTCTTTTCAAGAGGACCAGAATATAAAAGTAAGGATGTAATGTTGGGACTTTATAAGGCATCAGTCAGCCTACATTTGGAGTATCGTGAGCAGGGTTGGGCTGCCATATCTAAGAAAAGATGTGCTGTCATTGGACAAGGTCCAGAGGGGGTTCACAAGAATAATTCTAGGAATGAAAGGGTTAATGTATGAGGAGTGTTTGATGACTTTGGGCCTGTACTCGCTGGAGTTTAGAAGGAGAGGGGATCTCTTTGAAACCTAAAGTCTATTGAAAGTGCTAGATAGAGTGGATGTGAGAAGGATGTTTCCTATAGCGGGAAAGTCAAGAACCAGAGGGTGCAGCCTCAGAATAGAGGGACATCTATTTAGAACAGAGATGAGAGGAATTTCTTTAGCCATACAGTAGTGAATGGTGGAATTCACTGCCACAGACTGCTGTGGAGGCCATGTCATTGGGTATACTCAAAGCAGAGGTTGATAGGTTAATCAGGGCGTCAAAGGTTACAGGGAAATGGGGCTGAGAGGGATAATAAATCAGCTATGATAGAATGGCAGAGCAGAATCAATGGGCTGAATGGCCTAACTCTTATGATCTTTTCAATATTACGGTGACCTATTAGAACACAGAACAGCACAACACTTAAAGCATGAAGAATAACTTTATTTGTCACAAGTACATTGAAATATGGAAACATACAGTGAAATGTGTCGTTTGCATCAACACAGACCAAGGAACTGTTGGGGGCAGACCACAGGTGTTGCCATGCTTCCAGTGTCAATATACCACACCCACAATTTACTAACCTTAACTTGTATGCATTCGGAATGTGGAAGGAAACTGGAGACCCTGGAAGAAACCCATATGGTCATAGGGAAAATGTAGAAACTCCTTACAGACATCATCATCATGTGCCATGTTGTATGACATGGGGAATCATGGTTTTCCATCTGTCTTTAACCTGAGAAGTTCTAATAAGCTCTTCAAAGCTGTTGCCTGTCCATCCCTCGATGTAACTCATGAACATAATGCGCTGTCAACCACAACTTTTTCTTCCATTAGTTTTTCCCGTCACTGAAAGGTGTTCCAGCTTTTCGTTCTTCAGTACATGTCCCACAAATTCCATCTGATTGATGATATCAGCTCTCTTCTTATTCTGGCTTTTTGCAACACTTTCTCATTTGTTACTCTGTCCTTCCATGATATTTTCATCATTCTTCTCAAAAACCACTTTTCTGCAGCTTCGCCTTCCCTCATGTTGCTTTAATATTGTCCAATATTCACTTCCATATACACAAGAAAATCTGCAGATGCTGAAAATCCAGAGCAACACACGAAAAATGCTGGAGGAGCTCAGCAGTATCTATGGAAAAGAGTTAAATAGTCAACATTTCAGGCCAAGACCCTTCATCAGGACTGTTGACTGTTTAACTCTTTTCCGTTGATGCTGTCTGGCCTACTGAGTTCCTCCAGCATTTTGTGTGTGCTGCATTCGTTTCCATATGATAGTGTGGAATGAACGTAGCGGCACAACACTCTGAGTTTCGTACCCAGAGAAATTATTTTATTCTCTGGTATCTTGCTCAAACAGTCGAATGTGCATTTGGCAATCCCAATCCTCCTAATTTCAACATCAGCCCTACTGCCAGATGTTATCATGCTCCCTAAGTAATTGAACTTCCATGTTTGTGAAATTGTTTTGTTGCCCACTTTCAGTTCGTATTTCTGTATGTCTTTCTTCATTGTGACAACCATATATTTGGTCTTCTTGCAGTTGGTCAATCCACCCTTTGCATTTTCTTCGATGACTTTATCTAGTACTTCTTGGAGCTTCTCTTTAGGAGTTAACAGCACTGTGTCATCTGCATATCGTAGGTTGTTCAAATTGTATCCACCAATTATCATGCCTCCTTATAGACAATAGTGGCAATTGAACCCCAACTAGCAACTGGCACTGTAAAGCATTGTGCTAGTCACTTTGCTACTTTGACACTTGACAGGCCATTTGATCCACAATGTCAGGCCAATTTATACTAAATGTCCTCCTCCTATGTAGTATCCAACACTCCTCTGTTCCTTTCATATTCATGTGTCCATCTAAAAGCCTCTTAAATTCTACCAAACTGTCTGATTCCATTCTTTGATAATTACTTACACTGTCCACAACTACACCCCAAACTTGCTAATCCACCCATCTACATGTTCATCCAAATCATTGATACATATCACAGATAACAGAGGCCCCAGCACTGATCCCTGCAGAATGCTACTGGACATGGACCTCCAGCCTTCCACTCCTACTCTTTGTCTCATGGGCAAGCCAGTTCCAAATGCAATTTACCCTGGATCCCATCAATCATTCCTTTCTGAATCAATTTACCATGAGTGATCTTATCAGGTGTCTTACTGAGGCTACATCCACACTACGCCGGATAAATCCGTAACCAAAGCTTTTTCTCTTTGTTTTTACCTTCTGTCCACACTAAAATGGCATTTTCGTCTCCTGAAACCGGAGCTTTTCAAAAACGCTTTTCAAGGTGGATATTTTTGAAAACGCTGCTCGGGCAGATCGGTGTGGACAGCGTAACCGGAGACTTCTGAAAACGCTATCAGACGGCAGCGCGCTATTTCATTGTTTTCTTGAACGCAACCTAACGATTTCAGAACAGATAGCAACGAGACTGAAGCCAGAAGAGTTAGAAATGCACTCACCAAATACTTTAACCCATAACTTACTGAATAAATAAGTATAATCACTTTGCCCTGTTTTCTGTCCTTGTTCGTATGAAGGTGGTTTACCTATTTATGCAAGTACTTCTCTGACAATAGATGTGTAACAGCCTAATGTAACATTGTATGGAAATACAAGATAACACTGATGCAGGCATGTTTTATACATTTAACAAGTGGCTTTATTAATGCAACAGAGTTAGTCAGTTTTTCAATGTTCGTCATCAGCTGGGTCAATCCGTCTGTGAACTCCCTGTCGGTTGCCGCCATACACTCCAGTATTTGTTTTTTTTTAGTTTTAAGTTCTCCTGCGCGAGAGCCAACAGCTGTCCGTCGTTTTAAGTTTTTCTAGTCTGTAACTACACAAACACGCACTTCTACGGCGAGATTCAACACCAAACACATCACTTGTTTTCGGTAGATGTGTCCTGCGCATGCACAGCAGGAGGAGATTCGCTGAAATCTCCGTTTCAGTGTGGATAGAGATATTTTCAAAAACGCTTAATGTGTACGCCTATTGTTTTTACGCGAAACCGGTGTTTTCAAAATTATCTGGTCTAGTGTGGATGTAGCCCGAGTCCATTTAGATAATATCCACTGCTTTACCCTCATCAAACAACTTTGTCACCTCCTCAAAACACTCAATCAGGTTTTGTAAGGCAAGTCCTGCCCCGAGCATATTCTTCACAACCAAATCTATTTTATCGCTTTGGAATGGTGTGAAAGACAAATGAAAAAGAGGCTTCTTTTTAAGGCTCATAGGAAAATCACGCGTTTCACAAAGCTTCATAGATGAACAACAGTTAAGAGCCTAAAATAGTCAACTGTGCAATCTTCCTTTTTTTTGATTGAAAGATATAGCACAGTAACAGGTTCTTTTGGTCCAATGAGTCCATGCTACCCAATTACATCCAAGTGAACAATTCATGAAAGAAAGCTTCAATTTCACTACTTTAACGGTCTTAACAATAAGATAAAATCTTGACCTTACAACCTACCTCATTATGACTTTGCACTTTATCGTCCCCCCTGCACTGCACTCTTAGGTAATGGTTACATTTCATTCTATATTGTTATCATTTTATCTTGTTCTAGCTCAGTGCACTGTGTAATAAATTAATCTGTATGTACAGTATGCAAGACAAACTTTTCACTCTACCTCGATTTTTTTAAATTTATTTGGAGATACATCAGAAGAACAGACCTTCCCAGGCCAGTGAGCCCGCACCACCCCAATACATCCATGTGAGCAATTAACTTAGGAATGTGGGAGGAAAATGAAACAACTAAAGAAAACCCACACCATCACAGGAGGACTATATAAACTCCTTTCTGGCAGCAGTGGGAAATGAACCCAGGTCGCTGGCAGGGTAACAGCACTACTCTAGCTGCTACGCTACCACGCTACCCTCTACCTGTAGCATCAAGACATTCATCAGGAATGCCACCGAGCTGAGATTTCCAGTACACATTCCTGCTATTATTAGAGCAGCCTATTTCACGTCTATAATGTTTCCTGAATCCATTCTTGTGTAAGCTCATTACTAGCAAAAGCCAATTCTATGTCATTGGTAATCCACCTATCTACACTTTCATCCTAATCACTGATCCACATCACAGGTAACAGACGTCTCAACACTGATCCATGTGGAACACCACTGGTCATGGCCCTCCAGCTAGAATACTAGCCTCCTATCCCTAGTCTTCTACTGCTACTCTCTTTGAATTTGCAACACTCTCCTGGCCTACCTCCCAGGCTCCACTCCTTAAGACTAAGATCATGCAATGCCCTGCTGCCTAAAGCAATCACCTCGGTATTATAGAACATAGTACAGACCCTTCAGCTGCGATGTTGTGCCGACATTTTAACCTACCCTGAGATCAATCCAACTCTTCTCTCCTACATAACCCACCATTTTTCAATCATCCATGTGCTGGCTAAAAGTTTATTAAATGTCTCTAACATATCTGCATTAACCCCTGGCAGTACATTCCAGTCATCCACCATTCTGTGTAAGGAACTTATCTCTGGCGTCCCGTCCCCCCCCGCCCATGCTTTCCCCTAATCACCTTAAAATAATGACCCTTGGTATAAACAATTTCTTCCCTGGGAAAAGGTGTCTGGCTATCCACTTGATTTATGCTTATTAACATCTTGTATACCTTTATCAGATCTCATTTCATCTGCTTTAGCTCCAAAGAGAAAAGCCCTAGCTTTCTCAACCTATCTTCATAAGACAAAACTTCCCTTAATTTACAATGACTTCCAGCCCTACAACTTCAGAAGCAAAATGCAAGCTGCTGGAGGAACTGATGATGAAGGGTCTTGGCCCAAAACATCGACTTTTTATTCCTTTCCATAGATGCTGCCTAACCTGCTGACTTCTTCCAGCATTTTGTCTGTGTTACTCTGGATTTCCAGCATCTGCAGAATCTCTTGTGTTTATTCTGTAGGAACTCAATGGGTCAAACAGCATCTGTGGGTGGAAAAGGAATTGTCGACAAAATGTAATCTCCTCACATTATCTAACTGCATAATATTTGCACAACAAATTCCAGGCTTTTGCATATTCTTTCAATTTTAATTACTTTACCACAGATCTTAAAGGTCAAAAAAGTAAATCTTTCTGCCTCCTATGAGATGCATGTGAAGGCTCTGGACCTGGACTTGATGTGGTTTAGAGGGATGGTGAGGGGTGGATCTCATTCAAAGCTACAGTATACTGAAAGGCCTAGGTTGATTGGATTTGCAAACCCTTCCATTAGTAGGAGAGTTTATGATCTGAGGGCACAGCCTCAGAAGATAGGTATGTCCCTTTAACAATGAAATGAGGAGAAATTTCTTCGAAGTTCCAAATCTGTGGAATTTGTTGCCACAGAGGGTAGCTGAGGCCAAGTCACAGGGTGTACTTAAGGCAGACAGTGATAGGCTCTTGACTGGTAAGAAGGAGGGAGAATATAGAAGAATATAGTGGGATAAGATAAATCAGCCATGACTGAATGTCAGAGCGAATTCGATGGTCTGAATGGCCTAATTCTCCTCCTGGATCTTACGATCTCCCTACTAATCTTGCCTACTTTATTCATGTTCAGATTATTGTACCGATGTATAAATAATCCAATCAATTCCCATTTTGTCATGATATACTGAACTTTAAACGATTGTGGCCTTCCACCTTGTTGAATGCCCGCACTGCATTTTCTCAGTAACTGCAACACTTCATTCTGCATTCTATTATTATTTCCCTGGTACATTAGTCGCTGGATGCCCGGTATCTGTGCGTCTGCATCCGAATCTGAGCTAGATGGAGGCTGGAGGATGAAGGATACAGACTGTCTTGAGATTACTACTCGAGACGGAGGAAGGTATGGGGCTTGTTGGTTACCTGCTTGTTATGCTCTGTGTTGTTCTGCCGAGCTTAGTGGGTATGCTATGTTGGCACTGGAACACGTGGTGACACTTGTGGGCTGCCCCAGCACACCCTCAGGTGTGTTGGTTGTTGACACGTTTCACTGTATGTTTCGATGTACGTGTGATAAATGAACCATCAGTCTGTAAAAGAAAAGGCAATGTACTAGACTGGACAACAGCTGTCCTGAGTCATGAAACAAACTACAGAAAAATAAGCTTCACCTCGATAACCCCAAACCTTTAACTACTGCACCGGGTGATTGCAGCTCCAGTCTGTGTTTGTATTTATTTTTTACGTAAGCATTAATTTTTTTGGAAATCTATTTTGTTATCTGTGGAGAGGTAGAATTTTTTTTTGGAAAGTGCAAGGCAGAGGGAGTGGTGGAAGGGTTCTCTGGAATAATAAATACAACTTTTTTTAAAAAAAAGAGGAAACTTAGGTCTAAATCAGGCTCTCACTGCTAGCAGTGTTAGTACCTGGCCAAATGACGTCAGTTGGCCATTAATCAGAGGCCGGGGCTGCTACGAGTCCGGGCTCTGTGCACACAAACCGGCCCTGTCTTTTCTCCCCCTCTCTCTTCTCTTTGCGCAATGCTAACTGTGCCACAGCCTACCCACTGTAAAAAACCTGAAATAGAGGATTAAGTTGACACAGTGGGTGTGCATCGTTCTGACAGCCACTGGCACCAGTGAGTCAGCAAACACACACCCACCCCTCTTCAGATAAACGCTCCCATTTAGACCAAAAAGAAACAGACTCCACAAATAGCTCCTCGTTAAGTTATAATTAAATATAACGCAAATATTGACTTTAGGAGGGGTCAAACACAATCTGATATTTACCGATTTATATATATAAAGAAAGAGGCCGCAGCTCACAATAAACTTACAAACAGCAGAGGCATACGATTTAACAGCAGCCTGCTCCCTTCCCCATTCACCCCAACTGAGCTAGCCAGCCCTGCCCCCCACTTCCCACTCCAGTACAATAAGAGAATTATATGTAAAGTTCAGTCAAAAGATGCACCGGGGACCTTGAGCATTTTGAACTTTTTCACATCACCACAAAACTCTTTTGTTTTGGAATGAATGTTAGTTTCAGGAGAGAAAGACAGGCAAGATAACGAAGCAAGATTTTGAGCTGACTGCAGCAATAGGCTAAACTATTAAATTTATGCTTTAAAATGTGCATTTTAAGAATAAAACTGTTTCTAAAAAATGCAGTCAAGAGCAAGATAGATACATAAAGAATTAGTCCTAAAACGAGATGTCATCCCATTTCCGGGAAAATATATTGGCAGACAAAACAGGCACGTTTTTTCACCTTGAAAACTCACACTAGCAACATGGTATGCATCTCACGATCAACCCTTTGAATGATCACACAATGTTAGACAAATAATGGAAAACACTTTCTGGTAACCTTGATTGCAGTGCAGTAGGAAGGAAAGAACTTCCATCACTGTTCATGATCTGGGGAGGTCTTAGAGCATCTCCTGATCAGTGAAGTATGAGATCAGTCACAGTGATAATGTCGCAAAAGTGTCATCCAAGATACATGTAGCATGCTCCATTCAAGACAGCAGTAAAGGTCATTGGCTGCAGTCTACCATCACTGCAGGATTTGAATGTATCCAGGACGAAGAAGCGGGCAGGCATTGTGGACACTACCAACCCTGCAAACTGCCTTTTCCAAAAACTCACTTCTGGGAAGTGCTATAGGGCTATTAAAACAAAAGCTTCATGCCGTCTTTCGCCAGGTAGTTAACCTGATTAATCATTCCTGTTAGCCTCACAATCCTCTTCTATTAGTTCTGTCACTGCACTGCAAACATTTTAAACCACATTTCATAATGCTGTTTACATTGTAAATAAAGTTGATATTTATGTACTTATGCACATTTTATTCCAAATCTGTCCTCTACCCTCTAATTTTATTTTTATATAATTCTTCATTCTTTATAATTGTTGAATATTCTTTTTTTTGTTACATGTTGTGCCCTGACCAACACACTACAGTAAATTCAAAATACATGAGAATGTATATGGTGAATAAAGTTGATTCTTGATCCTTGATGTTGATCAGGCGACAATATGACAGTGAGGAGATAGTCAGTGGTGCTGATGGTAGAGGGAAAACTATCAGCTAGGACAAAAGAAACATTGAAACATACAGTGAAATACGTTATTTGTTTCAACGAGGATTGTGCTGGGGGCAGTAGCAAGTGTCACCTAGCTTCCAGAGCCAACGTAGCATGCCCACAACTTACCAACCCCGACAGCTTGCCTTTGGAATGTGGGAAACCGAGGCACCAGAGGGTCACGAAGTAAATGTATATCGTCCATTATTTAAAATTATTTTCTTATTTACAATAAAATGAATTGTTGCATCCATAATTCATCTTAAATAAACCCCTTACAAGCACATCTTTTCTTTCAGTTTCCTTTTGCTATTTTGTTAGCTCTTACCCCACAACCATCAGGCTCCTGAACCAGCGTGGATAACTTCACTTACCTCAGCTCTGAACTGATTCCACAATCTGGCGATGTGGTAATGTAGCGGTTAGCCTAACACTTTACAGCGTCAGCAAACCGGCTTTAGGTCCCCCCATTGCCTGGTAGGGTTTTGCATCATCTCCCCATGACCCCGTGGGTTTCTCGCAGGCGCTCTGGTTTTCTCCAACATCCCAAAGGAGCTCAGGTTAATTGGGTGTAATTGGGCTCGTTCTTACCGTGCTCCATCTCTAAATAAATAATTAAACCCACAGTCTCACTTTCAAAGCCTCTACAACTCATGTTCTCAGTATTACTCATTTATTTATTTGCACAATTGGTCTTCTTTCGCAGATTGGTTGTTTATAAATTCTGTTGTATCATTTCATTTTCCTGCAAATGCCTGCAAGAAAATGAATCTCGAGGTAGTATTTTGATATAGGTTTCCCCCATTATTCGAAGGTAGAGCGTTCCTATGAAACAGTTCGTAAGCCGGAATGTCGTAAAGTGAAGAAGCAATTGCCATTTATTTATATGGGAAAAATTTGTGACCGTTCGCAGACCCAAAAAATAACCTACCAAATCATGCCAAATAACACATAAAACCTAAAATAACAGTAACATATAGTAAAAGCAGGAACGATCTGATAAATATACAGCCTATATAATGTAGGAATACTTTTCTACAATTATTGCAGCACTGTCCACCGCAGTGAAAATCTCACGCAAACACTCTTGGCAGCACTCGCGGCAGAAACACACAGCGCAAAGCGCTCCTGGCAGAAACACACGGTGCAAGCGCTCCCGGCAGAAGCTCTCTTTCCAGTAACCTTTAAGCTATGAAGCTACCAAATAACACATAAAAATACACAGCCTATATAAAGTAGAAATAATGTATGTACAGTGTAGTTTCACTTACTGGAATCGGGAAGACAGCAAGCACACTGATGATGGTGTGCTAGGCTGAGTCGTCGGAGGTTGGGGTGGTGGGACACTGGGGTGTCATCTCATCGTCGTCTGATTCCATCAGGACAGGCAGGTCACCTTCTTCTATGTCTGCCTACCTCAGTGTCGAAGGTCGTGTTTCGTCGTCTGCTGTGGCTGATGTGGAAGGCTTGAAATACAACAGTATGCTTGACAGCTTAGCCTCGCGCATTTTTCTATCATACAATTCTTTGTAAGCACTCAAACCATCCTGCAAATATGCCCTAAACCTACGTACCCTTTCAAAATTAAAGTCATGCTTTTCTGCAATCATTGCAGCGTTGTCAATCGCAGCGAAAATTTCACGCAATTGTTTTCCGTTCAGGTCCTGGACGTCTTCACTTCTGGGCCGTTCACTACTGCGTTCGGCTTCAATTGTTATCCTTTCCTCTTCATCAGCTCTTCATCTGTCAGTTCTTGGTCATGGTATGCCAAAACCTCTTCAACATCATCTTCGTCAACTTCCACAAACCCTTACCCAAACTCACTAAGTCCTTACTTTGTTCACCATGATCGAAACGCTTAATTATGTCTAGATTTATGCTAAGTGTAACACCCTTACGCGCTCTTTTAGGCTTTTCCGATACCTTAGAACTCATCTTGCTAATGGATGCACAAAATAAATCGACATAAAGCACATATGCTTACAGGCACGTGTTTAAGCAATGCCGGCTAGAATGCAGTTCCGGGGGAGGAGTTTGACTGCCTTTTTTCCTAACAGTGAAGACACCTTCTGTTAGCGAAAACAGGTAACTAATGTAGGTCTTTCGTAACAGCCAGTTGATGTAAAGCGAACGTTTGAAAAACGGGGGCACCTGTAATAGATTTTCTTTGACTTTATCTATTTTTTGGTACGTGGCTGCCTCTGTCACTGTTAGTAGTGAACCACTTTCTAAACCACTGTTGAATGCACTCCCAAAATGCTCTTGGGTTGGAAGTTCCACAATTTAGATTCAATGAACAAAGAATGGTGAAAATGAATCCAGAAATGAAAGGGTTAATATATGAGGGGCATTTGATAGCTCTGGGCCTCTGCTCACTGGAGTTCAGAAGAATGAAGGGGCAATCTCATTGAAACCTACTGAATACTGAAAGGCCAGGATAGAATAGAGGTGCAGAGGATGTTTCCTATAGTGTATGTCTAGGACCAGAGGGCACAACTTTCAGAATAGAAGGACATCCCTTTAGAATAGGGATGAGGAGGAATTTCTACAGCCAGAGGCTAGTGAATCTGTGAAATTCATTGTCACAGACAATTGTGGAGGCCAGGTCATTGGATACACAGTAGTTAAAGCGGAGCTTGATAGATTCTTGATTAATAAGGAAATCAAAGGTTATGGGGGTGGATGGGAGGAAGACAGGAGAATAGGTTGAGAAGAATAATAAATTAGCCCTGATTTTGGGTCTGCCTGTGTTGAGTTTGAATGATTAATTGTGACCACTTCGGCATGCTATGTTGGCATCGTAACGTGTGGCAACACTTGCAGGCGGCTCCCAGTGTACCCTTAGGCTGTGACAGTTGTTAACGCAGATGACACATTTCATTGTATGTTTTGAGGTACGGGTGATAAATAAATCTGATTCTCTACCTGGACAATAAACAATAAATTCATGAAGGTTTCCTAAAATTAACCCCAGCTCTACTGCATCTTCCTGTAAGTTGTATCAGCTACTACAAGTCATCACATTGTAATATAAAGCTAGTTGCTGAGGTTCTGACCCAACCAGCAGTTCATCCACAGCCCTCAAGTAAAAAAGCCTTGCTTTACACATTAATATTATGTATGGCCTTATTAACAATTTGTCAATGTAATAGTGTGAGAAATGACAGAATATTTTAAAAAACAAAATTAATTCACAGGATCTGGATGTTGATGACAAGGCCTCTATTTATTGCCCTCTCCCTAATTACTCTTGATGGCTTGCATTCCACTCGACAGTCAACAGTCAACCAGAGTGTTGTGGTTACAAGGCTCTTGCAGGGCAGACCAGTAAGTATGGAGATAGGCTTCCCTAAAGATACTATAGATTCATGACCATCATGATCAACGGTACCATTTTAATCCTGATTTAATTAACGAAATGAAAATTCCAAGGCACTGTAGTGGATTTCAATTCAGGAGCCCTGACACATTCCGCTAGGCTCCAGGAAAACAAGTGGTGTACATAACACACTGCAGGCTTCTAACAAGAGGGCATTCATACCGTGGCTTCCCAACCTAGAAACCACCAATGGATCCAAGAGAATCTGAGAGATTACAGGGATTGGACCATAAGAGCATAAGACGTAGGAACAGAATTAGACCATTCTGCCCATCAAGTATGCTCCGTCATTTCAACATGGCTGATTTAACCAGAGACTGTAAGGCCATAAGACATGAGAGCAGAATTAGGCCATTTGGCCCATCAAGTTTGCTCCACCATTCAATGATGGCTGATCCTCAGCCCCACTCCCTGGCCTTCTCCCCATAACCTTTGATGCTGTGTCTAATCAAGAATCTGTCAAGCTCTGCCTTGACATCCAATGACCTGGCCTCCACAGCTGCCTGTGGTAACAAATTCACCACCCTCCGGCTAAAGAAATTTCTCCGCATCTCTGCTTTAAATGGTTGCCTCTCTATCCTGAGGCTGTACTCTCTTGTCCTAGACTTCCCAATTCTCCTTCTCAACCCCATTCCCATGACTTCTCCCTGTAACCTTTGCCGTTCTTGCTAATCAGGAACCTATCAACCTCTGCTTTAAACGTACCCAATGATTTGGCCTCCACAGCTGTCTAAGGCAATGAATCCCACAGATTAATCACCCTGTAGCTAAAGAAATACCTCCTCATCTTTGTTATAAAGGGATGTCCTTCTATTCTGAGGTTATACCTTCTGATCTTAGATTCCCCCACTACAGGAAACATTCTCTCTACATACACTCTATCTGGGCCTTTTAATATTAAATAGGTTTCATTGATAGACATTCTTAGAACAAGAGATTTGAGATGCTAGGATTTTACAAAACTGCTGCAGCAACTCAGCGTGTCAGGCAGCAACTGTGGAGGCAAAAAGTAAGGCAATTTTTCAGATGCAGGGACTCGACCTGAAATGTCAATTTATCAGGGATAATTGTCAAGGATCCCTCCCATCCATCTCACAATCTCTTTGACCCCCTACTATCAGGCAGGAGGTACTGTACTGTAGCATTAGAACAGGACTGTTAGGATGGGAAACAGCTTCTTCCCCCAGGATGTAAGACTACTGAACTCCCTGCCACACCCAGGTCTCATTACGTATGGAGCACCGGTAGTGTTATATTGTTAACTTTTTAACTTGTGCTGTAAATCAATCTGATGCTAAATGTCAATCTACTGGAATATATTTTATTACTTGTTAATTTATTTGTGGTAATATTACTTTATGTGTTATTTGTGTGAGCTATATATGCTGTGTTGTGCACCTTGGTCCAGAGGAAAGTTGTTTTGTTTGGCGTGTACATATATAGATATATACATATATATATATATATATATATATATATATATATTTGCATGACAATAAACTTGAACTTGAACTTATCAAGTTTATTTGCTATATATATTTGCATGACAATAAACTTGAACTTATCAAGTTTATTTGCTATATATATATATTTGCATGTATTAGGAATTTTCTGTGGTGTGTTGGTCAGGGTGCAACATGCAGCAAGAACAATAACATTCACCAATTATAAAGAATAAATAATTATATAAAGTTAAAGTATGGATATGGAATAAATTGTGCATGTATATAAATACCAGCAAGTCCTTACAACGTGAACAGTATTTGTGAAAAGAGGTTTAAAGATGACAGGGGTAGTAGAGAGAAGGGCTGGAGGAGGACTAACGAGAATGGTTGATCAGCTTAACTACCTGGAGGAAGAAACTTGTAAGACAGCGTGAGGTTTTTGTTTCAATAGCCCGATAATGCTTTCCAGCAGGGAGCTTTTGGCTGGTCTGCTGGGTGGGGAGTGCCCGCAATGATTTTTCTTGCCTGCTTCTGTCCTGGGCACATACAATTCATATAGACTGCGGCCAATGACCTTTCCCACTGACCTAACATTTCACTGTAGATTCTGTCTATTTGAGGGGATGATGCACCAACTAGATGGAAATGGCTGATGTGAGGATGCTCTCTATGATGGTGGTATAGAATTGCACCATGTTCTGGCGAAAACTGCCACAAGTGCATCCTTTGCTCAATCTTTTTATCTGCAGAAGCAATATTCATTCTATTCCCTACGCATCCCAATCAGCTCATCCACACACAGAGGCAATTTACAGCAGCCAACCAACCTACCAACATCTTTGGGACAGGGGATGAGATGGGTGAGCCTGGAAGATCATGGAGAACACATGGCCTTTGGAAGAGATGAACCACAACGGTTGAAAACATTTGACCCTTCTCAGATCTATTCAGCCACTTCCTATCCTGAGATTCTGCAGATGCTGGAAATCTTGAGCAAAACACACAAATTGCTGGAGGAACTCAGCGAGTCAGGCAGCAGAGTTGATTTTTTTTCATGCCTTGTGGACGCCTTGGGCAGCATTTTTGCCGCTTCCTTAGCATTTCTCTATTTTCTCTTATGAGGCCGAGTTTCTAGTTCGAAGTCCAACCCAGCATGGAAGGCAAACATGCAAAGGGGCCAGTTGGATTCATACCCGGGACCATTCGCCTCGAAGTCCAGTACTGATGCCATTACACCACCGGCCGTTGGCAGCATTAATAGAAGGAAATGAACAGTCAACATTTGAGGCTGAGACTTTTCGTCAGGACTACAAAGGAAGGGAGCAAAGTTCTCTTCACCCACCTTCTTATTCTGTCTTCTGTGCACTTCCTTTTCCAGTCCCGATGAAGGAATTCAGGCCAAAATGTCAACTGTTTATTCCCCTTCATAGATGCTCTGACCTTCTGGGTTGCTCCAGTATTTTGCGCACGTTGCTTAGGTTACCGTGCCTATACACTCAGCCTGAAGGGAAAATGAACATATATCCGCCCAGTCCTCAATGCGTCTTTAATTTTAAATTAGATAGTGGTATCTATTAGAATGAGACAGTTACAATGTCGGTGTGCTCGACACACACTGAAAGAGATGGAGTAGACTAACATCTAGAATGGGAGCTACAGTAGCATAGCAATTAGTGTGACACTATCACAGCTCGGGATATCAAAGTTCAAAGTTCATTTCCAACACCGGCTGAAAGGGGTTTGTAACTTCTCCCTGTGAACTGCATGGATTTCCTCCAAGTGCTCTGGTTTCCTTCCACAGTCCCAAGACATATCAGTTAGTAGGTTAATAGTCCTGTGAGTAGGGTAATGTTAAATAGGTGAGTTGCTGGGCAGTGCGACTTGTTAGGCCAGAAGGGCCTGTTCCATGCTGTATTTGTAAATAAATAAAGCTGAATAAGTGCAGGAGGAGAAGGGTTGTGGAATATGTCAGTGGGTACGTTGAAGAAAATTGGGAGCATGTACTGACCTGTTGGGCCGAATGGCCTATTCCTGTGCTGTAAAATTCTATGTTACGTCTGTAGACTAAATCCAGCACTTGTGCTCCTTTCATCTAACCCATACTTGTTCTCAAATTAAGCACATAAAGCCAACTTTATTGCGAGCCAAAAATAACATGACTTGAAACAAACTCTAGGCACTTAAACTGAGAAGCAAACCAGTGACTGACAGAAAGGTCAACTGCCGGGCCTGCCTGAATTTGGCTATCGCTCAAACTGTTGACCTACTCAGTTCAACTGTCAGCCTTTTTGTGACCATGACCACTTCAGGTCGGCACGTTTGAGGTGACGAAGGTAAAGCTTTGCAGTTTTTAAGCTGCAGGTGGGGTTCAAAGGGAGAGGAGGATGAAGGCGGACGATAATAAACAGAAAAATTGGGGTGGGAGGAACATGAGGAAAATTAGGATCAAGGAGAGGAGCTGAGGAGAAGTAGAGGACAGGGAAGTGAAGTAATAGGCAGCTAAAGGTACAAAGGTTGGTATTGAGGGAGAGTATAAAATGTACAAAGGTTGTGCTGAGGGAGGAATAAGATGAACAGGGATGGAATAGGGAACTTGGTGAAGAGGTGAGGGGAGGGTAAGTCAATGAGAGTGAGAGAAGAGGAGGTAGGAGAATACTGTGATGAACAGCAGAAGGGGAGGCTCGGTAAGTACATGAACACAATGCCAGAATCAGAATCAGGTTTACTATCACTGGCCTGTGTCGTGAAATTTGTTAACCTAGCAACAGCGGTACAATGCAATAGATGCTAATATAGAAAGAAAAGATAAATAAGTAAATCAATGATAGTAAGTATATATATTATAATAAATAGTTAGATTAAAAGTAATGCAAAACAGAAATAATATTTAAAAAGTGAGGTAGTGTTCATGTATTAAATGTCCATTTAGGAATCAGATGGCAGAGGGGAAGAAGCTGTTCCTGAATTACTGAGTGTGTGCCTTCAGGCTTCTGTACCTCCTACCTGATGATAACAATGTGAAGAGACCATGCCCTGGGTGGTGGGGGTCCTTAGCAATGGACGTCGCCTTTTTAAGGCACCGCTCCTTGAAGATGTTTCGGATACTACGTAGGCTGGTACCCATGATGGAGTTGACTAATTTTACAAGTTTTTGCAATTTTGTGCAGTAGCCCCCTCCCATCAGAGGTCAGAGCCATCTCTACTTCCTGAGGAGACTGAGGTCCTTTAACATCTGCCGGACGATGCTGAGGATGTTCTATGAGTCTGTGGTGGCCAGTGCTATCATGTTTGCTGTTGTGTGCTGGGGCAGCAGGCTGAGGGTAGCAGACACCAACAGAATCAACAAACTCATTTGTAAGGCCAGTGATGTTGTGGGGGTGGAACTGGACTCTCTGACGGTGGTGTCCGAAAAGAGGATGCTGTCCAAGTTGCATGCCATCTTGGACAATTTCTCCCATCCACTCCATAATGTACTGGTTAGGCACAGGAGTACGTTCAGCCAGAGACTCATTCCACCGAGATGTAACACTGAGCGTCATAGGAAGTCATTCCTGCCTGTGGCCATCAAACTTTACAACTCCTCACTCGGAGTGTCAGACACCCTGAGCCAATAGGCTGGTCCTGGACTTATTTCCACTTGGAATAATTTTGCTTATTATTATTTAATTATTTATGGTATTATATTGCTATATTTCTACACTATTCTTGGTTGGTGCGACTGTAATGAAACCCAATTTCCCTCGGGATCAATAAAGTATGTCTGTCTGTCTGTCCATACCAGACGGTGCTAGAACCAGTCAGAATGCTTTCCACAGTACCTCTATAGAGGTTTACAAGTGTCCTAGGCAACAAACCAAATCTCTTCAAACTCCTAATGAAATATAGCCGCTGTCTTGCCTTCTTTATAGCTGCATTGATATGTTACATCCAGGTAAGATCCTCAGAGATATTGATACCCAGGAACCTGAAATTGCTTACTCCCTCCATTTCTGACACTTCTGTGAGGATTGGTTCGTGATCCCTTGCCTTACCCTTCCTGAAGTCCACAATCAGTTCTTTCATCTTACTGAGGTTGAGTGCAAGGTTGTTGCTGTGACACCACTCAACCAGCTGGTATATCTTGCTCCTGTACACCCTTTCATCTCCATCTGAGATTCTACCAACAATAGTTGTGTCATCAGCAAATTTATAGATGGCACTTAAGCTATATCTAGCCACAATATAGTGGGAGAGGTGGATGAAGTTTGGAAAATAAACATGGCCAAAGACCATTATAAACACAAGACATTCTACAGATGCTGGAAAATCCAGGGAATCAGACACAAAGTGCTGGAGCAACTTTAGTGGGTAAGGTGGTATCTATGGAGAGGAATAAACAGTTTACGTTTCAGGGGAATCCTGATGAAGGGGCTCAGCCTGAAATGTTGACTGTTTATTCTTCTCCGTAGATGCGGGTGGACCTGATGTTTTCCTCCATCACTTTGTGTTTGTTGTCAAAGGCCAAATCAGTGCTATTGCTTATAAGTTCTAATATATCTTAATCCAAATATGGACGCGTAAAGGGTCAGCATAGCAGTGTAGAGATAGTGTAATGCTATTATAATGCCAATGACCCGGGATCAATTCCTTCTGGTGTCTGTAAGGAGTTTGTTCATGCTCCTCTTGACCACGTGGATCTCCTCCAGGTGCTCCAGTTTCCTCCCACATTACAAATAGTTACAGTTTAGTTGGTTAATTGGTCACATGGGTATAATTAGGCGGTGCGGGCTCTGGACTGGAACGGCCTGTTACTGTGTTGTTACTTTAAATTGTGCACCAGTTAGCACTGAGAAACTGCACCACTAACTCCACCACTACTTTATTAGTTCCCATCACTTTATGTACACGCTAGTGTCACTTTAGGGACATACAATCAATGTCTACAGTAAAAGCTACTTTATGTATTTATATTTATTCTGTGTTTTTACTGTTATTATTGTGCTCTTTATCTTTTGTGGGCTTTTTTGTGCTGCATCAGATCCAGTAATAATTATTTCATTCTCTTTACACTTGAATCTTGAATTGTTGATGCTTTCTTCCTTTCCGTAGATGCTGCCTGACCTACTGAGTTCCTCCAGCATCTTGTGTGTGTTTAACTGATGATGAGTAAGTGGTTGAGGAAACAAGGTAAGAGAATGGAATCTAGGGCAACAGATGAATGTCAGGAAGAGAAAGCACTGCACAAATGAGCTGGCTCTGTATACTGGTACACAAGAGATTCTGTGTATGCTGTAAACTGTCAGCTACACACACATACAGTGAAAAACTTGTTTAACATCAATAAAGATCGATTCATTATAACAGTGTATTGAGGTAGTAGTGAGCAGAATCATAAACACAAAAGATTCTGCAGAGGCTGGAAATCTCAAGCAACACATGCAGAATACTGGAGTTACTCAGCAGGTCAGGCAGCATTCATGGAGGGAAATAAACAATCAACGTTTAGCTATTCAGAATGCAGAATAAAAAGTGTTGCAGTACAAGAAAGTGCTGTGGAGGTAGACAGAAAGATGCAAAGTCATAACAAGGTAGATTGTGAAATTAAATGAGCAGTTTGATAGAGATATCCAGAAGAGGGAACAAGCTCCCATCAAAAGTTGTTTCCATGTAAGAGGGTTAAAAACCAGAGAACACAGATATAAGATGTTTGGCAATGTAACTAGTGGGAAAACACCTTCACACCGCAACTGATAACAAACTGGAATTCAGTATCTTTAAGAAGTAGATTTAATTATGAATTATCAAAGGGAAATGATGGAAAATTTAAAAGGAAAAGAAGTAGGGAAAAATTGGGCAACAGGATGGAGTTAACCTGCTCTTGGAGAAAGGAGATATGTGCTCACACACACTCCTGATACGAGTCCACTGGAAGCTGTTGGCCTGGAGACAGCTGTCCTGGGGCTGGAGGATTGTCTCTGTGTGTGAGTTAGGGCGGAAAGGGGCTCGCTTTGCTGTTGTTCTATTAATGTTGTTGTCGCTGCTTGTGTTGCTCTGCCGAACATTGTGGGCATGCTCTGTTGGCGGCAGACTGTGAGGTGGCTCTTGTAAGCTGATCTCGGTGTTGGTTCTTAACGCAAACTACACATTTCACTGTATATTTTGATGTGCATGTGATAAATAAATGGATCTGAAAATGAATCTGAATCATTTGGCCAAATGGCATCTTTTCATGCTAGAACAGTTCTGTGATGTTAGCTAGAACAGGATGGGATGGTTTACCATTCAAATGGCACAGAACAGGAATAGTTTACTAGAAAGACAAGGGAAGAGAAAAGCAGTACAGGCCACCCTTGGGTTGCAAATACCTGCTTATGGACACATCCTACATATGGACAAGCTCACTTAACCTTATTAAATTTAAAATCCTGACCTACATACTGATGTTCACTCCCACTAACGAAAGAACTGGATACAGTTCTCTCAAATTGTAATCAGAATCAGGTTATTATCACTGACATATGTTGTTAAATGTGTCGTTGGGCAGCAGCAACATAGTGCAATACATAAAAAATCTGTATGAATTACAATAAGAATATAAAAAATATATGTTTTGTAAAAAGAGAGCAAAATAGTGTGGTTTATGGGTTCATAGACCATTCAGAAATCTGACGGTGAAGGGGAAGCAGCTTGTTTCTAAAATGCTGAGTGTGTGTCCGTAGGCTCCTGTACCTCCTCCCTGATGGAGAAGGCATGAGAAGAGGACATGTCCTGGGTGGTGAGGATCCTTAATGATGGAGGCACCACGTTTTGAAGATGTCCTCAATGGTGCCCATGATGGAGCTGGCTGAGTAATTAGAGCTACAGAGTCATGGACAATACAACACGAGACAGGCCCTTTGGCCCAACCAGTCCAAGCTGATCATCGTACCCAACCAGCTTGTCACAATTTCCTGCATTTGGCCCACATTCCTCCAAGCCCTGCCCCTCTATTTCTTAAAAATACTATTGAACAGGCCTCAACCACCTCCTCTGGCAGCTCATTCCAAATACTCAGCACCCTCTGTGTCAAATAGTTGCCTTTCAGGTCTGTTTTAAATCTTTAGCCTCTGATTCTGAATCTATATTCCCTAGCTTTGGTTTCCCCTACCCTGCGAAAAGACAGTAACCATACATTCATCATCATTTTAATCACTTCTATATGGTCGCTCCTCATTCTCCTATGTTCCAAGAAATAAAGACCCAGCCTGACCAACGTCTCCCTATAGCTCAGGCCATTGGTCCTAGCATCGTTGTCATAAATTTTTTCAGAAATCTTTTCTGCACTCTTCCTATTACAGGGTGGCCCAAACTGTACACGGAACTCCAAATATAGCCTTACCGACCACTTAGGCAACTGCAACATAATGTTCCTACTCCTATACTCCATGCCTATTTGTTCACTCAATTGTTCATTCCCATCAGTTTTACAGACTTTTGATTCCACATATTACAATACTGTGGAGGTAAGGTCACCAAAACGAGTTACTTTTTGTGCTTTGTCTGACATGGCCAAAATCTGTACAATCTGTCAAAAGTCAATGCCGTACTAACCTTTTAACGTATTCTAAGATCAATCTAAATCTACCCTCCCACAGAGCACTCCATTTTTTGTTCATCTACGTGCCTGTATCTTGATACATGTGACAATAATACGCCAATGTTTCTCACCCTCTGAATGCCACCTTGGCTGAACAGAGGAACACTTTCAGTAATAGATGAAGACAACTGCACTGCTCCAAAGAATGCTAAATGAGGTTATTCTTACCCTCGGCATTAGGCTCTAGAATGAGTCAACCTGTAGCCAGGGAAGTGACGACCCCCTTCTGTTAGACTGTTATTATCCTCTGTTTAAGCTCTGTTTACTATCGCGGACACCCTGTGCAATACTAGCATCACTTCTTATCTAGACGGTGTGAATGTGCACCTATTGCTGTATAAATATTACGGTAATTCTTAAAATACCAACTTATCAATGTGAACTTGGAGATCTTGTTAATCTTGTAACCTTTGACGTGTAAATCTTGTGCATCTTATTTTTGAGGTAACTTATCTTTTTATTCTTTCTTGCTTCTGTTCTAATATTTGTATGTCTGAGCACTTGTAATCTACTGTGACACTGTAACTTCCTTTGAGATCGATAAAGTATCTATCTATCAATCAATACCAATACCACAATAGCACTGTAGCATAGTTGCTAGCGTAACACCGGCTGTAAGGTTAGGGTTCAATCCTGTTGCTGTCTATAACGAGTTTGAACGTGCTCCCTGTGACTGCAGGGGTTTCCTCTGGTTAGGGTTAGTGGGTTGTGGACCTGCTGCGTTGGCATTGGATACTTGCAGGCTGCCTACCAGGACGGTTACCCATCATGCCTAACCAGACTGTGCTGGTCTTTGATGTACAGTGGTGGATTTCACTGTACATCTGACAAAACAGATTATCTTTCTTCCTTCTTTCTTTTTTTCAAATTTGACTTACAAACAGCTGTAAATACAGAGCCAACAACCAAATCTGGGGTGGGAAAACATTTCTCTTCTTATATGGGCAGTCTGCCCTGAGGGACCCACACCACCCAGGACAAGCCCTCTTCTCATTACTACCACCCATCGAGAAAATCTTCAAAAGGCGATGTGTGAAAAGGACAACATCTACTACTAAGGATGCCCACCCACCACTTAGCACATGTCCTCTTCTCATTACCACCATCAGGGAGGAAGTGCAGAAGCCTAAAGACACATTTTAGGAAAAGCTTCTTCCCCACCGCCCTCGGATTTCTAAATGGACAATGTACCCATGTACTCACAATTCTGGCTTTCTTTTTGCACTAATTATTTTATTTTAATTTTTATAAATATATATTTCTTATTATAATTTATAATATTTTATGTATTTCACTGTACTGCCGCAGCACTACATCAAATTTCACAACATATCTCAGTGATAATAAACCTGATTCCGAAAGCTTGGAGAGAGCGAGAGGAAACTTCACTCAGAGCCATTTTATTAGGTACCTCCTGTCTGCTACTGTAGCCCATCCATTTCAAGGTTCGACATGCTGTGTGTCAGAAGCTCTTCTGCACACCACTGTTGTAACACATGGCTAATTGAGTTACTGCTGCCTGCCTGTCAGCTTGATCAGTCTGGCTATTCTTCTCTGACTTCTCTCATTAACAAGGCATTTTCGCCCACAGAACGGTCGCTTACTGGCAGTTTTTTTATTTTTCACACCATTCTCTGTAAACTCTAGAGACTGTTGTGTGTGAAAATTCCAGGAGATCAACAGTTTCTGGGGTACTCAAACCACCATGTCTAGCACCAACAATCATTCATTCCATGGTCAAAGTCACTTAGATCACATTTCTTCCCCAATCTAGTGTTTGGTCTGAACAACAACTGAACCTCTTGACCATATCTGCATGCTTTTATGCATTGAGTTTCTGCCAGATGATTGGCTGATTCTAATTTGCATTAATGAGCAGATGTACCTAACAAAGTGGCCACTGAGTGTATATGAAAAAACACACACGCCCCGCATTAACGTTTAATAAAGCAAGGGTATTTTTATAAAGAATGAGTTCCTGGCTCTCTGTTTAAAAGGAAACCATGTTTATTAGGGTGATACAATTAATCAAATAAACACATTGCACATGGCTGTTCTGATATCAGTGGGCAGTGTGTGAGAAACCCTCCCTAGCATTGTTTCAAATGGTTTTCCAGTCACACAGTCCATACTTAAATGCTGGCATGGCGCTCACAGCACAGGAACGCCCCGAAGAAGGAGAAGTATCATGGCACGGAACATAGAACATTACAGAGCAGTACAGGTCCTTCAGCCCTCAATATTGCATAGACCTTTTAATCTACTCTAGGACCAAACTAACCCCCTCTCCTACTGCATATAGCCCATCATTTTTCTTTCATCCATATGCGTTTCTAAGCGTCTCTTAAACCTCCTTAATGTAATTCCCCTTTACCACCACTTCTGGCAGTGCATCCCATGCATCCACCACTCTCTGTGAAAAATAACCCACCTCTGACATCTCTCTGATATGTTCCTCCAATCACGTTACAATATGCCTCTGGTATTAGCCATTTCCACCTTGCAAAAAAATCTCCGACTATCCTCTAGGTCTATGCCTCTTAATAGCTTGTACACCTCTATCAAGTCACCTCTAATCCTCCTTCCTTCCAAAGAGAAAAGCCCTGGCTCACTCAAACTCTTCTCATAAGACACGCTCTCTAATCCAGTCAGCAGCCTGGTAAATCTCTCTCTAAAGCTTCCTCATCCTTCCTATAATGAGTTGACCAGAACTATCACAATATTCCAAGAATATTGAGGGAAAGTCTGATTGAAGACAGAACAAATGTTTCATTGAGCGAGGTGATTTGATCCCTCTCAGAATCTTGCCCTGAGCTTGGAGCAACATCTAATAACAGGCAGACAACTGGAATAAGCTATGGTTACAACAGGGAACTATTTTTCACCCCTTCCCCTCGGCCATCTGATTCCTAAATAGACATTGAACCCGTGAACACTACCTCACTTTTTAAATAAACATTATTTCTGTTTTTGCATGTTTTATAATCTATTCAATATACATATACTGAATTGATTTACTTAATTATTTATTTATTTGTTCTTCTGCTTCTTCTAGATTATGTATTGCATTGAACTGCTGCTACTAAGTTAACAAGTTTCACGACACACGCCGGTGATAATAAACCTGATTCTGATTCTGGTTCTGCTTAGGGTAATAGTGTGATACAGCACTACAACACAGAAACAGGCTCGTCGGCCCTTCCAGCCTGTGCTGAACTACTACTTTCCCCAGTCCCATTGACCTGCACTGGACCATAACCCTCCACAGCCCTCCCATATCCAAACTTTGCTTGAATTAGATGTTGAAATAGAACCCGCATTCACTGCTTTCACCGGCAGCCTGTTCCACACTCTGAGTGACGAAGTTCCCTTCTGCCATCAGATTTCTGAATGGCCCATGAACCTATGAACACTACCTCACTATCTTGCTGTCTTTTTAGACTACTTTTTAAAACGATTTCTTACTGTAACTTTGGGCACCATGGTAGCATAGCATAGGTTAGAGTAAATCTATTACAGTTCTGGGCGTTCCAGAGTTCGATATTCAATTCCAGTCCCATTCTGTAATGTGTCTCTGTATGTCCTCCCCATGGAATACGTGGGTTTTCTCCGGGTGTTCCAGTTTCCTCCCACAGTCTAAAGACGTACTGGATAGGTTAATGGGTCATTGTAAATTGTCCTGTGATTAGGTTAGGATTCATCGAGGTTGTGGGCTTGCTGGGATGGCATAGCTCAAAGTACCGGCAGGGCCTACTCCGTGCTATATCGATAAATAAATAACTTTTTAAAAATGTACTGCACTGTACTGCTACAGCAAAACAACAAATTTCATGACATACTGTATGTCAACGATAATAAAACTGATTCTGGTCCATGAACCCAAGAACTCCTACCTTGTAGTTATTTACTTTGCACTATTTATTGGTAATTTATAGCAATATTATGTCTTTGAACTATATTGCTGCCATGAAACAACAAATGCCATGACATACTGTAATATCCGTGATAGTAGAACTTAGAACATAGAACATTACAGCACAGTATAGGCCCTTCAGCCCACAAAGTTGTGCTGACCTTGTAACCATAAAAATGATTCTGATGCTAGTCGATGAACATGTTACTCCATTTTTGCATTATTTTGTAAATTATAGTAATTATATTTCTCCACACTGCCACCAAACAACACATTTTATATCATTAAGTCAGTGATAACTAACCTGGTTCTGGTCATACAGCATAAAGGGCTTTTATCTTACTGTATCAAATAGAGTCGTAGGACACTACAGCACTAAACAGGCCTTTCGACCTATTTAATACATGCCAAACTATTAGTCCCATCGGACTGCACCTGGACAATAGCCCTTCATACCCCTTTCAATCATGTACTACCTAAGTTTCCCTTAAACATTGAAATCTAACCTAGATTCACCACTTCCACTGGCAGCTAACTTCCTTATAACCCAATTAAAAATTTCACCTTACACCCTTAACTCACGACCTCTAGCTCTAGTCTCACCCAACTTCAGTGGAGAACACATGCTTGCCCTACCTAGACCCCTCATACATTTGTATACCTCTATCAAATCTCCCGTCATTAGGAATAAAATCCTAATCTATTCAATCTTTCCCAATAACTCCGATCTTCCAGTCCCAGCAACATCCTTGTAAATTTTCTCTGTACTCTTTAAAGCTTATTGATATCTTTCCTGCTGGTAGGTGACCAGAACTTCACACATCACTCCAAATTAGGCCTCACCAACATCTTACATAACTTCAACAACACATCTCAACTCTTACACACAATAATGCAAAAGATTTTGCAGAGACTGGCAAGTCACAGCAACACACACAATGCTGGAGGAACTCAGTAGGTCAGGCAGCATCTATGGAAATGAATAAGCAGTTAATGTTTCCAGCAAAGTCCCTTCATCAGGACTGGAAAGGAAGGGGAAAGTTGCCAGAATAAGAAGCTGGGGGGGTGGGGAAGGAGGACAGTATAGGTGATAGATGAAGGCAGGTAAGTGGGTAGGGGATGAAGTAAGAAGCTGGGAGATGATAGGTTGAGAAGGCAAAGGGCTGGAGAAAAAGGAATCTGATAGGAGACTGGACCATGGGAGAAAGGGAAGGAGAAGGGGTACCAGGAGGAGGTGATAGGTAGTTGAGAAGAGTTAAGAGGCTAGAGTAGAGAACTGAAGAGGGAAGAAAGAGGGAAAAAAGTTACCAGAAATTGGAGAAATCAATGTTCATGCCATCAGATTGGAGGTTAGTTACCTAGACAATGTATGAGGAGCTTCTCCTTCAACCTGAGAGTGGGCTCGTCAAAGCAGAAGAGGAGGCCAGGGACCAAAGTGACAAACTGGGAATAGGGATAGGAATTAAAATGGTTGGTCACTGGGAAATTCTGCTTTTTGCGGATGGATCAGAGGTCTTGCACTCAATGCTTTGATTTTTGTAGGTTGAAAGAAGGAACCGATTAGATCTATTTGTTCCATCCCAAAAGCTTCCAAAATTTCACTTTTGGTCCCACTTGCCACAGCTGGGCCCAAGTCCTCTAAACCTTTCCTATCCATGTACCTGTCCAAATGCTTTTTAAATCCTGTTAATGTACGTAATGTAAAGGCCACCACATAGCATAATGTCTGGTTTAACACTATTACAGTGTCAATGATCGGGATTCAACTTAATCGCTGTCTGTACGCTCTCCTTTATGACCACATGGGTTTCCTCTGGGTGATACTGTTTCCTCCTACATTTCAGAGGTGTACAGGCTAGTAGGCTAACTGGTCACATGGGTGTAATAGAGAGGTGCAGGCCTGTGCTTTCACGTCAACTTTTAATATTGAACCTGCTGGCATAAACATTTAGCATAAAAATCTTGTCTGTAAGTATTACCCTGTCACAAAGTAGCTGCTGCATATGGCCCGTAAGAGATGTTGTGAAACAATTCCATTTTAAGTCACACCTCTTCGATCTCCTGCCTTTAAACACGTTTAAAAAAAGATAAACACTTTATTAGGTATACCTGCCTGTTAATACAAATCAGAATCAGGTTTAATATCAACCAATCATGTGGCAGCAACTCATTGCAGAAAAGCATGCAGACGTGGTCAAGAGGTTCAGTTGTTCAGACAAAACATCATGATGGGGAAGAAATGTGATCTAAGTGACTTTGACCGTGGAATGGTTGTTGGTGCCAGATGGAGTGGCTTGAGTATCTCAGAAACAGATCTGTGATTTTTACGCACAACAGCCTCTATGGTTTACAGAGAAAGGAGCGACAAACAAAAAACATGCAGTGAGCAGCAGTTCTATGGGTGAAAATGGCTGGTTAATAAGAGAGGTCGGGGAGGATGGCCAGACTGGTCAAGTGACACAAGTCAACATTATTTCAGATAACAATGGGTTACAACAGTGGTGCGCATAAAAGCTTCTCCGAATGCACAACATCACAAACCTTGAAGTGGATGGGCTACAGCAACAGAAGACCACACTAGGCCTCACTCTTGTCCTTCATAAAGTGACCCTGAATGTAATTTATGTTATGATTTTTTACATATATCTTATCGTAACATTGTTTTGTTATGTATTGCACAGTACTGCTGTCTCAAACCAACAAATTTCTCAACGAACACTTCTCTTTCCTTTCCAGTCTCGGCCTGAAATGTCCACTCTTTATTCCCTTTAGATGCTGCCTGACCTGCTGAGTTCCTCCGACATTTTTATGAGTTCTTCAGCATCTTGCAGAACATCTCGTTTAAAATTTCACAACATATATCTGTGATAATAAACCTGATTCAGATTCTGAATTTATCAGCTAACTCTGCCCAGTGCCATGGTCAGTTTTTGAGCCGGAATGAAAATAGAATACGGTAAATAAAAAATAAGCATTCATTTTATTATGGACTTCTATACTTTTATTCTGAATCATTTCTCACAGTGATACTTCCACTTCTAAACATGCACAGTGCCTTTACTTTATTTGAAGTAAAGTTTCATATTTACCATGTAATAATGTTGCAATATTTGGAAATTATTTCAGGAGGCTGTGGGACAGGGCTTTGAATGTCCACAAAGACACAAGTGTCCAATGTCACCAAATACTGTCAACAGTTTCTAACCCTGCCTGAACTCAGCAAGGCGTAGGGGTTACTTTGGAACACAACATCAGAATCAGAATCACGTTTATTATCAGTGACTCACAAGATGTGAAATTTGTTTTGTGGTAACTGTACAGTGCAAAGACATAAAAAATTCTATAAATTACAAAATAAATAAATAGTGCAAAAGAAAAAAAAAATAAGGAGGCAGTATTTTTTCACAGGTTCAAGGACTATTCAGAAAGCTGATGAAGGAGGGGAAGAAACTGTTCCTAAATGGTCGCGTGTAGGCCCTCAACCTACTTCCTCTCTGATGGTAGTAACAAGACGAGGGCATGCAGGGGATGGTGAGGGCTCTTAAAGATGTAAACTGCCTTTTGAGGATGTCCTTGATAGTGGGCATCAGCAACCATCCCAGCAATCATACTATCTACTGGTCCCTTTTCCTTTCAATGTCTACTTCACTCTACAAGAGGTAGTTAAAACTGCCCAACGCATCACCAGCACCAGCCTACCTACCCATCATCAAGAACATACTGTATATACAGAAAGGAGCTGGAAAAAGGCCAGGAATATCATGGAGGATCCCACCAACCCTACTTGTGAACCGTTTGTCCCATTCCCATCAGGGAGGAGGCTACACAGCATCCCCACCAGGACCACTAGTCTCAAAAAAGGTTACTTCCCCCAAGCTCTCAGGCTGATCAACACCTCTTCGTATTAACCCACCCCACCACACTCCCCATCACCATTACTTTATCATTCCCTGTAGAGTCACCGTATGTACAGATACTCCTGTATCTACTGTCACTTTATGTACATACAGTACAATCTGTCTATAGATACAGTACAGACTTAACCTCCTGCATTCATATTTGTTGTGTATTTCATTGTGTTCTGTATGTTTGTGTTTTTTATGCTGTATTACATCTGGAGAAACAATCATTTCGTTCTCCTTTACACTTGTCTACTGAAGAAAGACAATGAATGATCATGAATCTTTGCAGAGCACCTCACCTGTTTTTAAAGAATTGTGACTTCCCCCGATTTTATACTTTTCTCATCAGGACTGTTCCTTAGAATCTGCTGCCAAGATGGATCATCGCTTGCAGCACAGGATTCCAATTTGGTAGCCCTATAATGCAGGACTGTCAGCAAACCATCCTTCCCTCTCTCCCACCCCACCAAATTCCCCCTTTTGTCTTTCTTTCTTCTGAAAAGCTTCACATTGGTAAAGAAAAAATGCAAACTCAAAATCAACAACGAAGTTTTGACGAGTCGCTGATACAATTTTGACATGCGATTAATGTTTTGTCTGATTCCCGTTTGTAGAGGAGAGGAGGGAAATTTCAAGGGGCTGTGCCGCACATATCCACTCTCCATCAAAACTCAGCCCCTGTCCGTTCAACCACCGGCTCCCCTCCACAAACATCCAGATTCAAAATTTGATTCAGGTTTATCAGTACAGACTAATACGAGCTGAAATTAGTTGCTTTGCGGCAGCAGTACAGAGCCAAGACATAAAGATTACTACAAATTACTGATGTAGATAAATAGGGAAAATAAAGGAATAGTAGAGTTCACAGTCTGATCAGAAATCTGATGGTGAGGAGAAGAAACTTTTCCTGAGCCATTGAATGTGGGCCTTCAGGTTCCTAATTCTCCTGCCTGCTGGTTGTAATGAGAAGAGGGCATGGCCCAGATGACAAGGCTCTTTAGTGATGGATGAGCCTTTTTGCTGGAGGAGGTGTGATGGACAGGCTGCTGAGAATTGCTAACTCAATATTTATTGTCCTCAAGGTTTTGGAACAGGAAGAGGATGAAATTCGAATTGGCATTAATTCATTATTGTCACGTGTACCAAGATATAGTAAAGAAGCTTGTCTCGCATACTGTTAAAACAGATTGAATCATTATACAGTGCATTGAGGCAGAAAAATATACAACAATGACAATGCTGAATAAAGTGTAACAGCTACGAAGAAAGTGCTATTCAGGTAAACAATAGGGTGCAAGATCATAATGAGACAGATTGTGATGTGAAAAGTCCAATTTATTGTTATATGGGACTGTTATAATCTTATAACTGTGGGATTGTCTTTGAGCATGGTTGGTCTGTACTTCCAGGCTTTTGTACAGTATCTTCTGCCTGATACAACAGGGGAGAAGAGAGAATTTACAGGATGGGTGAAGTATTTGATTACACTGGCTGCTTTTTAACCACCTCCGGCATGATCTGCCAATTGTTTAGATGACGGGAGGTTGACATAGCCACCTAGGTTCTGTAATCCAACAAAAAACAATATCAGTTTTTACATTATGACAGTGGATGCACTTTGAAAAAAAAAACAGTGACTGTAATGTACTTCAGACATCCTAACAAGTGCTCAGAAATGTCAGTCAGGGTAGGTCATCCAGGACAATAGAACTACAACTTCCAATCTGACATTTACCATCACATAATATTATCACTGCACCATAGAAAGCATTATCAAAGTTCAAAGGAAATTTATTATCAAAGTACACTGAGGTTCATTTCCTTGAAGACTGACAAACAACCAGTGTGAAAATGAAAACAAACTGCAAATACAAAAAAAATCAATAATTAAACAAATAAATAATACTGAGAACATAATTGTAGAGTCCTTGAAAGTGAGTCCATAGTTGTGGAATCATTCAGCGTTGAGCTGAGTGAAGTTATCCACGCTAGCTCAACAGTCCGCTGGTATGGCAAATTGCTGTACATGCAACTTCAAGAAACTACAGAGACTTGTAGACACAGTTCCTCACATCATGGAATCTGATCTCCCCTCTATGGATTTAGTCTTCCCGCAACATCAGTAAAGCACCTAGCATAAGCAAAGTCCACACCAACATGGGCGTTCTCTCTTCTCCCCTCATCATTGGGTGGAAGACAGAAAAGCCACCGGGCTCAAGGACAGTTCATATGCCACTGATATCAGACTCTTGAATGTGTCTCTTGTAAGATCAAATGGACTCTTGGCCTCACAATCTACCTCGTTATGATCTTGCACCTTATCACATACATCTGCACTGCACTCTTTCAGTAGTTTTTACATTTTATTCTGCTTTGTTATTGCTTTGCTTGATTCTAGCTCAATGCACTGTATAATGAGTTGATCTGTATAAACTGTGTGCAAGACAAGCTTTTCATCGTATCTTGGTATATGTGACAATAATAAACCAATACCAATATTATATCATGACCTTACGTCAAAAGTAAAAAAGCGTAATGGTTAGTGTAATGCTGATCCAGCAGAGGCGATCCAGGTTCAATTCCTGCTCTTGTCTGTAAGGAGCTTTGTCTGTGACCAAGTGGGTTTCCTCCGGGCACTCCAGTTTCCTCCTACATTCTGAAGACGTATGGTTTAGCAGGTTAATTGGTCATGTGGGTGTAAATGGGCAGCATGGGCTCATGGGCCGGAAGAGCCTGTTACAGTACTCTATCTCTAAATAAAGTAAAACAGTTGATTGTTGAGGAAATGAGTGAATTAATAGGGTAGAATGCTGATGTAGGGCATTTGGCCAAACACTTGGATGGGAAAGGCTTATATTGGGACATGGGTCAAGTGTGGGCAAATGGGAGGAGTTTACATGGGCATTTTGGTCAGGAGGGGCGATTTGGGCTGAAGAGCCTGTTTCCATAGAGAGTTACAAAAGAGAGTGAGCTGATTATACAGTTGAAAAGGATAACTTTGCAGAAGTATAATAAAAAAAACAAGGAGAATGGAAGAACTACTTTTGAGAGAACACATACAAGCATGAAGGGTTCCCTTTCATATTATATTCTTCCATTATCACTGTTTTGCATTACTGGCAAATTTAATAGAGACAAACTAACATCAGATATAACTTGGGACTGTGTCATAGAGCAAAGTCTGCCATATGCACAAGTTGGTACCCCTTTAAGAGGAGCCTTAACCTTGTGTCAGTTCCCCATTACAGACACAGTGTAAGTAAACCATCCAAGTGGTCTATTACTGGAGAGACACCTATCTACAAAATTGTTTCTCTTTCAGCATTCCTTCACATGCGGGCTTACGCAGAGAGAAAAGAGAAAAAAAGTTAAAACCTTGAACCATAACCGTCGTTTTCCAGCTAATCTGAGGAACTCACAATGCTGCGATTTCACGGTCAGACACAACAATGAACAGAAGGCACGGCACAAATTTGTGTACTTGGAGTGCTGCCATCTTGACAACAGAGCTACTGTGTAGCAGGGAAAATAAACCTAATTCCCCTTCTCCAACAAGATTAGTATTGGATATAGATTTAGAATACAAGGGAAGATAATCAACACAGAATGCAGAACATTGAACAGTACAGCACAATACAGGTCCTTTGGCCCACAATGTTGTGCCAACTTATTAATCTACTCCAAGATCAATCTAACTCTTCTCTCCAACATAACCCGCCATGTATCTGCTTCCTCTCCCACCCTCAGCAGTGTGTTTTGGCCACCCACCACTCTGTGTGTTAAAAAAACCTACCTTATCATCTCTGCTAAACATTCCTGCATTCACCTTAAAGGGATGTCCTCGGGTATTGGCCATTGCTGCCCTGGGAAAAAGGTGCTGGCTGTGCCACGTTATCTTTCCTCCCACAGTCCAAAGACACACCGGTAGTAGGTTAACTATTCATTGTACATTGCCTTGTGATTAGACTAGTGTTACGTAGATGTTACGCATATATTATGTACACTTCTTTCAAGTTGCCTTTCATCATCCTTTGTTTCAAAGAGAAGAACCTTAGTTTGCTTAAACTATCCTCATAAAACATGCCCTCTAACCCAGGCAGCATTCTAGTAAATCTCCTCTGCACCCTCTCTAAAGCTTTCACATCCTTCCTATAAGAAGTCGACCAGGACTGAGGACAATACTCCAAATGTGATCCAGTCTGACTTCCTGAGAAACACTCAGTGATTCAAAGGAGATTCAGCCCACACAACTATTTTCACATTTTACAGTCTCATTTTCTAAATTTGAAATATATTGAAGTAGAATATTTTGAGCTAATCTACAAAACATTGTGCATCATGTCAAATCAAAAGAAAAATTCCAAAACCTGTCAACAAATTACTAAAAATTAAAATCCAAGATTCATCCCCTTATTAATTATTATTACCTTAAAAACTCACCCAATTTGATGACGCAGAAAATTGAGGATTACCTGCTTTCAGTGAATTCATATGAATAAATGCCACCTTTCCACCAGAATGATAAACTTTCAGACAGATAAAAACAAAAATGAAGACAAAAGAGCATTGAAGACAAGTCAGGGGAGTGATAACAGAGAAGCCCTGGGTAAGGATACAAGAGCATCTCAAAGGCACTGAACATAACGTTGGAGCTCAGTGCAGTCCATCATGAAAACACGTGAAACCTCGGCTCCACTGCCTAGGTCATGCCAACCCTCTAAACTTGGTCACCGGAGACGAATGGCACTTGTAAGAGAAGCTACGTTCACACCAATAGTCACTCTGAGGGAGCTACAGTGTCAGTGACTGCAGCTAGAGATGAAGTTTGTGACCCAACAATCTCTGAAGCCTTCACAAACAGGACATTTATGGAAGAGGGGCAGAGAAGAAGCTTTGGTTAAAAAAAAGAACATCCTTACCTGTAAAAACTTTGCAAAGCATCACTTAGAAGATACTGTAAGGATGTGTAAGAAGGCCTTCTGGTTGGATGAGACTAAAGTACAACTTGTTGGCCTCAACACAAAGTGTAAATCATAAAATGTGTGGTGTAAATCTAATACTCAGTATCAGCCAGTAACACCATCCCTACTGTAAAGTATGGCGGAGGTAGCATCATGCTATGGGGATGCTTTTCAGCAGCAAGGACTGGAAATTTGGTCAGGATTGTTGGGAAGATGAATGCAGCTAAATACAAAGAGATTCTGGATAAAAATATGATAGCCTCTGCCATAAAGTTGGAAGTGGGGAGGAAGTTCATCTTTCAACAGGACAATGACTCAAAGCACACTGCCAGAGCAACCTCAGAGTGGCTTCAAATATTGATGTCCTTGAGTGGGCCAGTCAGAGTCCTGTCCTTAACCTGACTGGCAAGACCACCAGATTGCTAACAAGAGAAAATTTGCAGATGCTGGAAATCCGAGCAACACACAAAAAATGCTAGAGAAACTCAGCAGGCCAGGCAGCATCAAAGGAAAAAAGTACAGTCGACATTTCGGGCCAAAACCCTTCGGTAGGCCTTCGGAAGGGTTTTGGCCTGAAATGTCAACTGTACTTTTTCCCACTGATGCTGCCTGGCCTGCTGAGTTCCTCCAGCATTTTGTGTGTGTTCCTCAAGATTGCTGTCCACCACCGGTCCCCAACTAACCTGGCACGGCTTGCAAGGAGGAATGGGCAAATCTTGCTCTATCACAATGTGCAAAGCTAATAGAAACTTATCCAAATAGACAACTGCCAGTAATAGTTATGAGAGATGGTTCATCTAAGTACTGAGCAAAGGGGAATAAATAAAGGGGATTTTAGATTTTCAAAAGGCTTTTGACAAGGTCCCACACAGGAGATTAGTGTGCAAACGGTATTGGGGGTATGGTATTGATGTGGATGGAGAATTGGTTGGCAGACAGGAAACAAAGAGTGGATGTAAACGGGACCTTTTCAGAATGGCAGGCAGTGACTAGTGGGGTACCGCAAGGCTCAGTGCTGGGACCCCAGTTGTTTACAATATAAATGATTTAGACGAGGGAATTAAATGCAGCATCTCCAAGTTTGCAGGTGACACAAAGCTGGGCGGTGGTGTTAGCTGTGAGAAGGATGCTAAGAGAATGAAGGGTGACTTGGATAGGTTAGGTGAGTGGGCAAATTCATGGCAGATGCAATTTAATGTGGATAAATGTGAGGTTATCCACTTTGGTTGCAAGAACAGGAAAACAGATTATTATCTGAATGGTGGCCGATTAGGAAAAGGGGAGGTGCAACGAGACCTGGGTGTCATTGTACACCAATCATTGAAGGTGGGCATGCAGGTACAGCAGGCGGTGAAAAAGGCAAATGGTATGTTGGCATTCATAGCAAAAGGATTTGAGTACAGGAGCAGGGAGGTTCTACTGCAGTTGTACAAGGCCTTGGTGAGACCACACCTAGAATATTGTGTGCAGTTTTGGTCCCCTAATCTGAGGAAAGACATTCTTGCCATAGAGGGAGTACAGAGAAGGTTCACCAGATTGATTCCTGGGATGGCAAGACTTTCATATGAAGAAAGACTGGATCGGCTAGGCTTATACTCACTGGAATTTAGAAGACTGAGGGGGGAATCTTATTGAAACATATAAAATTCTAAAGAGATTAGACAGGCTAGATGCAGGAAGATTGTTTCCGATGTTGGGGAAGTCCAGAACGAGGGGTCACAGTTTAAGGATAAAGGGGAAGCCTTTTAGGACTGAGATGAGGAAAAACTTCTTCACACAGAGAGTGGTGAATCTGTGGAATTCTCTGCCACAGGAAACAGTTGAGGCCGGTTCATTGGCTATATTTAAGAGGAAGTTAGATATGGCCCTTGTGGCTAAAGGGATCAGAGGGTATGAAGAGAAAGCAGGTACAGGGTTCTGAGTTGGATGATCAGCCATGATCATACTGAATGGCGGTGCAGGCTCGAAGGGCCGAAGGGCCTACTCCTGCACCTATTTTCTATGTTTCTATGTTTTAATACTTTTGAAATGCTGACATTTCGTTTTTTTGAATTTTTAGCTTTTCATGCTTTACAATTTCCCTTGTGTTTTTGCAAGCTCTGCAGTGAAAAAAAGGAGCATATGATTCACAAGTAAAAATTCTCTGTTAAATTGATCAAAATCTCTGGTTGTGATATTCATTTATGTAAACAAAGGGTTGGGGGCTGATTACTTTATCAAGGCATTGTACATCTGGGACTTTTTTTTGCTCAGAAAGAAGTGAGTTCTTGGAATGCATTGCCCGAGACAAAGGTTGAAGTTCAAAGTTCAAAGTAACAAAGTACATACGCATAATTGCTCAAGATTTATTTCCTTGCAGGCATATACAGGAAATATAAAGAAATATACTAGAATTTATGAAAAACTATTCATAAACAAAGATTGACAAACAGCCAATGTGCAAAAGAAGACAAACTGTACAAACAAAAATAATATTGACCACACGAGTAATAGGATAATTGAAAATGAGTCCATAGTCTGTGAATTCAGTTCAGAGCTGCGGTGAGTAAAGTTATCCACACTGGTTCAGGTACCTGATGGTTGTAGGGTAATAACTGTTCTTGAATCTGGTGATGTGGGACCTGATAACTCCTATACTGTCTCCCCAGTGGCAGCAGTGAGTAGAGGGAATGGCCTGCATGATGGAGGCTGCTTCTTGTGGTAGCATCCATCCTCAAAAGTGGGGTCACTGACCAGGATTTAAAAAGTCTCTGGACGAGCAACTGATTTGGCTAGCTATAAAAGGACATGAGACAAGAGGTGGAAGATGGGATCAGTGTAAGTGTGTGCTCATTGTGGCAGAATGGCCTGTTTCCATTCTGTATGTCTCACAGGGGCAGCATAGTAGTGTATTGGTTGGCTCCACAGTAGCATAATGCTTCACAATGGCAACAATCACTGACTGGAGTTCAACTCTGCTGCTGTCTGTGAGGAATTCTTGGTCAAAGATACCTTCTTCTCCCAAGGATGAGAGCTTTGAAGAAGGATCTCGGCGTATATGACGAAAAAAGCTCTTCTTGGGCTTCCAGCTGGTATAGCTATTGATTACAACTGATGTTTTGATGACAAACTCTGTCATCTTCATCAGGTCTTTGAAACTTCTGTTAGTGTTTCTGTAACTCTGGGGTTTTACAGGGGTTGCAAGCCCCACGTCCAATTCTCCTCCTTTCGCAGATGAGCTTGTGGCGGAGTTGCCCACTATGGCTTAAATCCTTAATTAGCCGCAGTCCTTTGTGCCCAGAGCTGCAAGCTGTTTTCATTTCAGGGTATCATCCAATTCTCATTTGAAGTTTGAATCTGTTTCCACCTCCTATTCAGGAGTTCATTTCAGGTCGTAATAACCCAATGACTACAGAAGTCGACACCTAAAATTATAGCTCATTTCTGGTAGTGGAAGGTTTGGGTGAGGCTTATACCTTGGTGGTAACTGGTATATCTGAACACTCACTTACCCCAAACTCACCAATGAGAATAAGGTCATTCTAAAATAATGTGAAGGATGGTCTT
Source organism: Hemitrygon akajei (assembly GCF_048418815.1). NCBI lineage: Eukaryota > Metazoa > Chordata > Chondrichthyes > Myliobatiformes > Dasyatidae > Hemitrygon > Hemitrygon akajei. The sequence goes on from NC_133128.1 coordinate 112,610,978, forward strand.
CCTATCTGTCCCCTCAAATGCCCAATGAATCCAAAGAAGAGTGGCAAATTAGATCCTGGATAATTACGGGGTTTTTTTCAACTGGAATGCTGTTATTAGTGAGGTAAGTCTGACCAATCAGCACCTTGATTTTTGTAATACAGCATGTTTTAACAATTTAGGCTTTAAATATAGGAAAGTAACAAATAAATTAATCTTTATTTGAAAAGATCTCCAGATGTGGTAGACAGCAAAGTGGAAAGCTTTACACTGCAGGAATATATCAATGTTCCAGTCAGCTGGCAGGAAAGGTGGCAAATGGAACTTCTTCCATCAGACAAAGGAGCAGAATTAGGCTGTTCAGCGTGTCAAGCCTGCTCCCACCACTCCATCATGGTTCATTTATTATCCCTTTCAGCTCCATTCTCCTGCCTTCTTCCATAACCTTTGACACCCTTACTAATTAAGAATCTATCAACCGCCACTTTAAATATTCCTGATGACTTGAGCTCCACGGCTGTCTGTGATTCACCACCCTCTGGCTAAAGCAATTCCTCCTCATCTCTGTTCTGAAGGGATGCCACTGTATTCTGAGACTGTGCCCTCTGGTCCTGGGTTTCCCCACTATAGGAAGCATCCTCTCCACAGCCACTCTATCCAGACCTTTCAATATTTATTCAGTTTCAATGAGGTTGCCCCTCATTGATTCATTGGTGTGTACGGGAAAACGCTGGGAGGCTTGGTTGGAAAGAGTTATGGGATTATACAATTAGTGGGAGGAAAGGATGGGATAACACAGAGAGGCCTTGGACAGTATGCCCATGGAATATCAAGTAAAGCTTGATAAAGTGTGTATGGGAGGCTTTCTTTGTAAACCAAGGCACAGAACACAAGAGCACAAAGGATTCTTTTGTACAGAGCTGATCACCACATACAAGAACAAGGTGAAGGCATGGGAACATAGGACGTAGAACTCAGAATTAATTTCATGACATACGCCGGTGATATTAAACCTGATTCTGATTCTGAACACTACAGCACAGTGCAGGTCCTTCAGCTTACGATATGTGCCGATCTTTTAATCTACTCTAAGACCAATCTAACCCTTCCCTCCTGCATAGCCCTCCATTTTTCTAGCCGAGTTAAAAAGTTCAAAGTGCATTTATTATCAAAGTATGTATACATCATACAACCTTGAGATTCATCTCCTTACAGGCAGCCACAAAACAAGAAATCGAAAAGAACCCATTAAAAAATATCCAACAAACATCCAATGCGCAGAGAGAAAAAAAGAAATTGTGCAAATAATAAAAGCAAGTAGACAACATTCAGAATGAAAGTAAAGCCTGGAGCAGCCGGAGAAGGCCCGCAGCCTCAGGCACAGTTCGTCATCCAATGGAGCCTGCAGACACAAAACCCAGAGCAGGCCACAGCAGCAGCCCCAGCACAGTAGAGAGCAGAGCAATCATAGACCCTTGCCTCCAGTCCCAACACACTGCCTTTTCATTCCATCTGGCCCAATGTTTAAATTGTCCAAACGTCAGGTCATTCTTTTCTCAAAGACCCAGGTCCTGTCTCATCAATACACTCTGGGCCTCGACCCCGCTGCCACGTTCTGGCCCGTAACTGACCTTTCCAAATTGGCCCATTGCTTAGATCAATCAAACCTCCCCCTTGGTTGAGGTGGACGTGCTCTGAAACTTCTCCACTCCGATCACTCCAACTCCATCTCAAACATGCCTCGACCACTTCTCCTCGAACATACTTGCAACCACACACCTCGATCCTTGAGTTAGCCTTGCCTTCGCTCTCCCTTTCATTGTTTGTGATGATTGTTTACCATAAATTTTTACAGAAAAAGTGTTATTAATAAAGTATTTATTTATATTTGTTTTGAAAACTGCCAGTAAATTGTCACCCACCTTCAGCAGCACCATCTTAAACCAGAAGTGCCATCTTAATTCTATCATCCATCTGCCTTTCTAAGAGTTTCTTAAATATTCGTAATTCTTATTCTTAAATATTCTTAAATTCTTAAATATTCTTAATATTTTTAAGAATATTCTTAATATTCTTAATTCTTAATAAATATTCTTACCACTCCCTGTGTAAAAAATTTAACTCTGACATCCCCCCTATATATTGCTCCAATTGCCTTAAAATTATACCCCCACATATTAGCCATTTCCACCCTTGGAATAGGTATCTTCCTATCCACTTGATTAGTGCCTCTTATCACTTGCACACCATCCTCCTTGCTTCAAACAGGGTGCAAAAAATGATTTACAAGGACTGAAATGTTGTGGCTATGAGGAAAGATTGTTCAAACCAGAGTAGTAGTTTACTCTGGAACAGTGCAGGAGGGACCCATTTCCTTTAGCAGAAGGACCTCATGCCTCGATCCTTGGCCCCAATCCTGGAACACGTCGATCACTGAACACTAGGCTTTGGGGAATCTGTTGTTCAAAGCCTAGTGTTTAGTGATTGGCGTGTTCTGGGATAGATGCCGAGGATTGAGACTTGAGGGTCAATGTGGAAGTCCACAGCCAGGTTTGTGAATCTTTATATGTTACTGGGGAAATACATGCCTAGTGTCTACTGGAGAGTCCGCTGGAGACTGGATCCTGTTCTGGGGTTAAATGACTGCATATATATGTGGGTGAGAGGGAGCAATGGGACTTGCCTTACTGTTGTTATTTTATTGCTTGTTGAAATTTTGATAAATGTATTATCAAAGTACATATACGTCACCATATACAACCCTGAAAATCATTTTATTGTAGGTATTTGCAATAAATAAATGAGATAAGGAGTCCTTGAAAGTGAGAGGGAAGAGTTCAGTGCTGAGGTGAGTGAAGTTGGGTGAAGTTAACCCCTCTGGTGAAAGAGCCAGATGGTTGAGGGATAATTGCTATGCTCTCTGTTGTTCTCTGAGCACTGTGGGCATGCTATGCTGGTGCCAACATGTGTGGTGACACTTGAGCGTTGCCCCCAGCACACGCTCGGGTGTTCTGATTGTTAACACAAATGACATTCTTCACTGCATGTTACCCGCCAGAGGAAACGGTGTCTTCTCATCCACTCTTAGCAACATAACACAGAGTGGTCAGCACAATCGCTTTATAATTACTGCTGTCTGTAAGGAGTTTATGCGTTCTCCCTGTGACTCCAGGTGCTCCTGTTTCTGCCTATGTTCCAAAAGTGTATGGGTTAGGGTTAGTATGGTGTGGGCATGCTACGTTGGCAGCACTTGTGGGCAACCTCACAGATTTGATTTGAAGCAAACAATGCATTTCACAGTCATGCTTCAATGTCTCGATGTACAAGTAACAATTTTTAAATTTATCTTTATTTAGAGATACAGTGCAGAATAGGCCTTACCAGCCCAACGAGCCCCACTGCCCAGCAAGCCATCTATTTACCACTAGCCTAATCACAGGACCAATAACCTACTGGAAGGGGACCGGAGCATCTGAAGGAAACGCATGCGCTCACAGGGAGAACATACACTTTCCTTACAGACGGTGCCAGAATTGAACTCTGAAATTTGGAATGCTTGAGCTGTAATAGTGTTTAAATCTCTTATCCACCTTCATTCCAGCAAGTACAATACTAACGTCCTCAGTCCATCCACAGAATTAAAGTCCCTCAACACTGTATCATCCTAATAAATCTCTCTATGGCCTCCAGACTTTTTAAACTAGAAGCATGGTATCAGCCTTGGACCTCATTCAATGCACAATGCACAATACACTTGTAATTAGGTTTGAAAAAAACCAATGAAGGAGTCAAAACAAAAAAGGTTGACCGCTGCCTTGCATGACCAGCCACAACATCTTTATTTACATGGAATCTTTAATACTGTATATAATCCCAAGGCGCCACATAAGAAGCAAAACTAAAATTGAGTGGCAGCAATTGAAAAGCAGTAAGTTGCAGAAGCTGGAAATCTGAGAGAAAAGCAGAGAAATCTGGGGATGCTCAGCAGGCCAGGCAGAGAGCTTTGGTGACCTGTCATCGGAACGGTAGAGGTGAGAAAACAGGTCAGTTAAACTGCAAAAGGAAGTAGGGGTGACAGAATGAAGGGGGTTCCTTTTGATAAGCTGGTCAGCAAGTGATACCAAAAAAATCTAGGAGATGGTAAAAGGACCAAAAGACTCAGGAGCAGAATTAGGCCATTCAACCCATTGAGTCTGCTTCACCATCCCATCATGGCTGGTTTATTTTCCCTCTCAACCCATTCTCCTTCCTTCTCCTCATAACCTTTCGCACTCTGACTAATCATGAGCCTATGAACCTCCACTTTAAATACACCCGATGACTTGGCCTCCACAGCCAAATGTCATAATGAATTCTATAGTTTCACTATCATCTGGCTAAAGAAATTCTTCCTCATATCTGTTCTAAAGGGACCTCTTTGTATTCTGAGGCTGTTAAAATTCTGCTCTTAAAATCCTCCACTATAGGAAACATTCTCTCTACGTCCACCCTGTCTAGGGCTTTCAATATTAGAGAGGTTTCGATGAAATCCCGACTCTTCTAAACTCCAGTGAGAACAAGTGCAGAGCCATCAAATGTTCCTCTCATGTTAATCCTTTCATTCCTGGGATCATCCTTATGAACCTCCTCTGGACTCTCTCCAATGCCAGCACATCCTTTCTAAGGAGCTAATGCTTTATTAGATGTAGAATTCTGCATTTTCTCACATTTCCAGTTATAGACTTGAAGAATCATAGAGCACTCCTGCACAGAAACAGGCCCTTGGGCCCACCTAGGCTGGGGCGAGCTATTATTCTGCCTAGTTCTATTGGCATTCACCCTAACCAGAGACCTCCGTACAGTATAATCTGTACAACCCATTGCTGAAATGTCTAATCCAAGAGGGCATACATTTAAGGTGAGAGGGTATAAGTTCCAAGCATATATAATGGACTAGATTTTTGCACAGGCAGAAGGGATTTATTTGGTTGGGTATTCAGATCAACTTTATTCACTATATGCATTTACATGTGTAAGAATTTTGCCATGGTGCATTGGTTAGGGTATGGCATGCACCAAAAATCATCAATATTCAACAATTATAAGGAATTATTCAGGAAAAGCATGTATTTCCAATATAAACAGGATTATTAAAAAGTCATTGATAGTGCTTAGAGTGCAGTGCAGTGATGGGGGTAGTAGAGAGAGGGGCTGAAGAGGGGCTAACAAGAACGGTTGATCACATTAACTGCCTGGAGGAAGAAACATTTAAGATGACGTGGTTTTTACTTCAGTAGAAGTTTTCAGAAAAGGCAGTTTTCAGGGTAGGTGATTTTTTCCTGTCCACTTCTTTGTGCTGGACATATACATCAGCCACACACGTGGCAGCAACTGAATGCATAAAAGCACGCAGACGTTGTCAGGAGGTTCAGTTGTTGTTCAGACAAAACATCAGAATGAGGAAGAAATGTGATCTAAATGACCATGACCATGGAATGATTGTTACTGCCAGATGGGGTGGTTTGAGTGGCTCAAAATTGCCATGGATTTTCACACATAACAGTCTCTAGAGTTCATAGAAAATGCTCCAAAAACCAGAAAACAAAATCCAGTGAGTGGCAGTCTTGTGAGCGAAAATGCTTTTTAATGAGAGAGGCCAGAGGAAAATGGTTCGAATGGTTCAAGCTGACAGGAAGGTGACAGTGATACAAATAACCACATGCTACAAAAGTGGTGTGCAGAAAAGCACCTCTGAACACACAAAATGTTGAAGTGGATGGGCTACAGCTAGAGAAGATCACACTGGGTTCCACTCCTGTACCTAATAAAGAGCCCACTGAGTGTCAATGGTGAAGGCATTGCCGTAGTGGCACCTAACCATTCTTTTTTTGCCCGGCTGTACTTGAAGGAGCATGCGGTCTCTATGGGTACTGTGGTGGGAGTTCTGGGAATTGTGGGCCCCACAGGTGCATCAGTGCTTTGACCAGTTGCATCATAGCCTGGTGTGTAAACACCAATGCCAAGGAATGGAAAAGCCTACAAAACGTAGTGGATACAGCCAGTCCATCACTGGTAAAACCCTCCCCACTGCTGAGCACATCTACATGGAGCGCTGTCGCAGGAAAGTAGCATCCATCATCAAAGACCACCACCATCCCCCCCAACCTGGTCATGCTCTTTTCTCACTGTTGCCATCAGGAAGGAGGTACAGGAGCCCCAGGACCCACACTATCAGGTTCAGGAACAGTTATTACCATCAGGCTCTTGAACCAAAGGGAATAACTTCACTCAACTTCACTCTCCCAACACTGAAATTTTCTCCCAACCTATGGACTCACTTTCAAGGACTCTTCATCTCATGTTTTTGATATTTATTGCTTATTAATTACTGTATTATACTTTTAATATAATTATACAGTAAATACTTTTCTCTTTGTATTTACTGTGAATGTCCACAAGAAAATGAATCTCAAGTTTGTATATAATAACATATATGTACTTTGACAATAAATTTACTATGAACTTTGAACTTTGTAATAATAGTAATTGTATTTTAAATTGAAAAAAATGTGAAGCCTTGATTATTGTATATATTTGTGAGAGAATAAAGTGCTACATATTTTTACAGAAAGATACGTCCAGGCAGCTGAACAAAACCTTGCCCTCTTTTTGCATATAAAAAACTGCTGCATCGAAGGTTATGAGGGAAAATAAAAGTTTAATCTTTAGGAGGTAACATATTGGTATGACTAGCAGATTGGTGAGCTAACAGAAAACATAAATATGTCTTTTCTCAGATTGGCAAAATGGCATAACTGGTGTGCCAAAAAGATCACGGCTAGATCCTCAACCTGTCCCAGTCTATATAAATGACAGAAGGTTAAAGGTACTGAAGGTATATTGTACATAGAATAAAGAATATAGAACAGTACAGCACAGGAACAGGGTCTTTAACCTACTATGTTTTGCTGAACCAAATAAATTAGTAATCAAATTGCCAACTATACTAATCCCTTATGGTCATTACATTTGCAAATGACACAAAAATAAACAGGAAAGATAGTAATGAACTATATTTAGAGGTAACAAATTGGATAAAGATATTTTGAGTAAGTGGGCAAATTTTGATAAATGGAGAATAACAAGAGGTTGAGACGGATAATGAATCAGCCATGATAGACCAAACTTTATAGGTTGAATGGCCTATGTCTTATAGTATCATGGAAAATGTTATAGCGGCCATTTCTGCAGGGTAAATGACAAAGGAAGCATTATATCTAAGCGGTGAGAGATAGGAGAGCTTTGCACAGGGATCTGAGTATTCTAGTGCAACACACAAAATGCTGGAGGAACTCAGCATGTCAGGCAGCAGCTATGAGGAGGAATAAGCAGTTAAACTTTTGGGCCAAGATCCTTCATCAAAACTGAAAAGAAAAGGAGAAGATGCCAGAATAAGAAGGTGGGGGAGGAAGAAGTAGAAGCTGGGAGCTGTTAGGTGAAACCAGGTAAGGGGAAAGGGGAATGGGTGGGGGGAGATGATGCGAGAAGATGGAAGATGACACATGGAAGAGGTAAAGGGCTGAAAAAGAAGGTATCTGGTAGATGAGAAGAGTAGACCTTGGGAACAAGAGCACCAGAGGAATGTGATGGGCTGGGGTGGGGAAGAGAAGGGATAAGTGGAAATCCAGAATGGAGAATGGAAAGAAAAAGAGAAAGTGGGAGGGGGAAACCAATGTTCATGCCATCAGACTGGAGGCTACCCTCCAATATAAGGTATTGTTCCTCCAGCCTGAGAGTTGCTTCATTGTGGCAGTAGAGGAGGCCACGCACTGACATGTTGGAATGGGAATGAGAAGTGAAATTAAAATGGGTGGCCACTGGGAAGTTAGTTAATTAGTTCTTATTAATAAGGGTGTCAAAGGTTACGGGTCAAAGGCAAGAGAATGGATTTGAGAGGGATAATAAATCACCCATGATGGAATGATGGAGCAGACTTGATAAGCTGTGGGGTGGAGTGGAGGAATGGGGCTTGTTTTGCCAGCTGTGCTCCATTTTATTGTGTTCGATGTTGTTTTATTGAGTATTGTGGGAATGCTATGTCAGCGTCAGAATGTGTTGAGACACTTGTGGGCTACCCCCAACACACCCTTGCCCCTCCTCCCCTTCTTACCCCATCCCTGACATATTTAGTTGTTTGCCTGTTCTCCATCTCCCTCTGGTGCTCCCCCCCCCCACCTTTCTTTCTCCTGAGGCCTCCCGTCCCATGATCCTTTCCCTTCTCCAGCTCTGTATCACTTTTGCCAATCACCTTTCCAGCTCTTAGCTTCATCCCACCCCCTCCGGTCTTCTCCTATCATTTCGCATTTCCCCCTCCCCCCACTACTTTCAAATCTCTTACTATCTTTCCTTTCGGTTAGTCCTGACGAAGGGTCTCGGCCCAAAACGTCGACAGTGCTTCTCCCTATAGATGCTGCCTGGCCTGCTGTGTTCCACCAGCATTTTGTGTGTGTTGTTGTTTGAATTTCCAGCATCTGCAGATTTCCTCGTGTGTGTACACCCTTGTGTATGCTGGTTGCTAATACAAACAACGTATTTCACTGTACAGTATGTTTCGATGTACATGTGATGAATTAGTGAATCTGAATCTGAATAAATCGGACCCTCCTTAAGATGTGCCATGTTAAACACAGCACAACCAGAAACAGAAATATCTTATAAATCGTAGAATTCAGGAAGCTCTTTAAAATCACGTAACTCTAATAGGAAGGGTGAGGAGCCAGGCAAGCTGTGTTTGTCAGGGTTATCTGATCATAACAAGCTTTCACGGTGAAACACACAACTTCCAGCAATGCAAGGCTGCTTCCTTTTAAGTTTTAAAGAGGAGGGGTGAGGAGGGGGTTGGGGAGACGTGAAAATATGGCCGAACCTATCCCACCCTGTCTCTTAACCTTACACATCAGTTGGGGCGGAAGCTGTGCTGGGAGGATATGTTGGAGAAAAGGGAGAGTAGGTACAGATACAGATTTAGATTTATTTATCACATATACTTTGAAACATATGGAGAAGTCACACATTCTGGCACCAAAATAACCTGCCCACAGTGCAAGCCAACACAGGACACAAGCATCAACAACGACAACAGTAAAACAGGCTCCTTTCCCAACCTTACACCCTCCCACAGACGCAGAATTTGAACCCTAGGACAAGCCACTTCCACCTCCGGTCTCTGGCCAGGACTCCCAGACCTGCAGACATGAGGCCTCCATCCTGCAGTCTCTGGCCTGACCTCACCCTTTACCATCGGGCACGCTGACTTCTATCTTCAAGCTTTCGGATTTTCCACCAGGATTGAGAGGGATAATAAATCAACCATGGTGGAATGGTGGTGCAGACTCAATGCGCCAAATGACTTAATTCTGCTCCTATGTCTTGTGGTCTTAGGTCTTATCCTATGTACGTAATTATGTAGCTTCATTAATACATAATTCAGGCTATTCATGTGGCTCTGTACCAGTTAAACCCATGATTATGAGAGTTCTGGGGTCGAGACTCAAAGATCACCAAGCTCTGGACTTTGTCCTTTGGTTTTACCCTACAGACTTTGCCAATCTCTGGGTATCAACCCGCTACTTGCCAATCACAGACTTAACCTTCGGGCCTCAACTCAAGGATTTATCAATTGCATATTTGATTTTTGGCCCCCGATCCCAGCACTTACCAATTATGGGTTTGGTCTTTGGGTCTTGACCCCAAAACTCTCAAAATTACAGGTATGACTGGTACAGAACCACATGAATAGTCTAAACTATGGATTAAATTAAGATTACTAGGATAAGACATAAAACCACAAGACATAAAGCAGAATTGGGCCATTTGGCTCATCATGTCTTCTCCGCTATTCTATCGTGGCTGATTTATTATCTCTCTCAAACCCATTCTCTTGCCTTCTGCCCTTAAGCTTTGATGCCCTGACAAATCAAGAACCAATCAACCTCCACTTCAAATATAGCCAATGACTTGGCTTCCACAGCCATCCGAGGTAATGAATTCCAGAGGTTCACCACCCTCTGGCTAAAGAAATTCCTCCTCATCTTTGTTCTAAATGGATGCTTCTTTGTTCTGAGGCTGTACCCTCTGGTCCTAGACTCTTCCACTACAGGAAACATCCGCTCCACATCTACTCCATCTAGGCCTTTAAATATTCAATAGGTTTCAATGAGATCCCCTCTCATCCTTCTTAACTCCAGTGAGTGCAGCCTAGAACCATCTAATGTTCTTCATACATTAACTCTTTCTTTCCCAGAATCATTCTTGTGAACCTCCTCAGGACACTCTCCAATGCGAGCACATCCTTTCTTAGATTAGAAACTTTAAACTGCTCACATAGTGCAGCAATATTAGAAGTTAATCTGTAATTGGTACCAGAGTGGTTAAATTGTAATGCACTGTAATACCAGGGCCATTCATAAAATAGACAAAAGAAAGTCTTGAGGATTGGGAGAGGAACATGGCCATGAAAAAGCAATTGTTTCATCAACTGACACCAGAAACAAGAACCAGTCACTGAATGTGATCTACGCCACTCCAGTAAACACTGGTACAAGAGAAATCACCTACAGGAAAGATATTGATAAGTTTGAAAGAATACAGAGAATACTTACAAGAAATATGCGGGGATCAGAGGATCTGAGTTATACGGAAAGGATGAACAGGTTAGTACTATATTCCCTGTGCACCGGAGTATGATGGGAGATTTGACGGAGATATACAAAATTATAAGGAATATAGGCAGGGTTAATGCTAGCAGGTTTTTTGCTACTGAGATTGGTTGAATCTAGAATTAGAGGTCATATGTTAAGGGTGAAAGGTGAAATATTAAAGGGGAACTTCTTCATTCAGAGGGTTGGGAAAGTGTGCAACAAGCTGCCAGCGTAAGTGGTGGATGCAGTTGCAACATTTAAGGGAAATTTTGATAGGTACATGGATGGGAGGTAGGTGGCGGGTTTGGTCCCAGTGTAGGTCGACAGGCAGGTTAATAGTTTAGTACAGACAAGATGGGCTGAAAGGCCTGCTTCTGTGCTGTAGTGTTCTATGACTCTGATGGAGCACATTATTCTTTGCTCCTTCACATGACTGGCTATATAAGAAAATTTGAGACCGAGTTACAAGATGATGTTGGGATAGTGACTAATGCCTGGTCAAAAAGTTTAAGACCTACGGAGCATCTTAGATCAGTTAAGAAGATTAAAGACAAAATTCAACATCCAGGATTAAACAGCCAAATGCTTAACTTTCACTGAAAGTAACTGAGGTGTATAAGAGACCAAACATTGAAGTTGAAACTAAAAGTCCTAAATGTTTGACTCTTTGTGCCGTGACCACAGGAGCAGAATTAAGATATTTAGCCTATCGAGTCTGCTCCGCCATTCTAGATCCCATTCTTCTGCCTTCTCCCAAAACCTTTCATGCCCTTACTAATCAAGAGCCAATCAACCACCATTTTGAATATACCCAATGACTTGGCCTCCACAGAACTTTACAGATTCAACACCTATAGAAATTCCTCCAAACTTCTGTTCTAAAGGGAGGTCCTTCTATCCTGAGGCTGTGCCCTCTGGTCCTAAACTCCCTACTATCAGAAGCATCCTTTGCACGTCCACTTTATCCAGGACTTTCAACATTCAATAGGTTTCAATGAGATTCTCCCTCATTCTTCTAAGCTCCAGCGAGTACAGGCCCAGAGCCATCAAATGCTCCTTGTATGTTAATGCTTTCATTGCCGGGATCATTCTCATGAAATTCCTCTGAACCCTCTCCAATGCCAGCTCATTCTTTCTTGAGTATTGCTGGGGATGCACAATAAATAATGATCTGACAAGGTCACCCACAAACAGGTTGATTATAAAAACATGGTATAACCACTAATTTCAGAGCCCACCTAATCAAACCCTGTTCTCACTGAGACAGTGCACAGCAAGTTGGAGAAAATTCTTAATTCCAGAGATAATTTGGAGAGATTTAAATTCATTGCCACTAAGGAAATAGGTGAGGAGGTACTGATTCAGATTTATTTATCACATGTACATTGTGACATACAGTGAAATGCACCTTTTGCATTAACAACTAACACACCCAAGGATGTGCTGGCAGCAGCCCACGCAGTGTCACCACAGGTTCCGGCATAAACATAGCATGCCCACGATGTTCATCACAGCAACAACAACAGTAAAACAAGCCCCTTCCCCACCATCCCACTCTCTCGCACACAAAGGCCTCCAACCCCAGGACAGGCTGCCTCCAACATCCACTCTCTAGCCTGGACTCTCAAACTCACAGAAAATCTGCTCAATGATGCTCAGTTCAAAGTTCTTCTTGAGAAGGAATTCTGTGCTTCAGAGGGAAAATAGTCCATTTGAAGGAGCAGAAGTTCCAACGGTGTCCAAAAATAACAGGCATCATTAAAACTTGCATCAGTGCTGAAATTTCTCGGAGTTAACAAGAAACCTACTGCACTAGAGTTGTTGTCCTTGGGAGACCCTGAAAAATTGTTTCAGTGAGGTTACCATCTACATAAAGTGAGAATATACATGTCCTGTAGCCTTGGGTGCAACCACAGAAAGAAACCTGGCTAAAGAAGGAAGGCCAAAAGAGAATGTCTTGTGCTTGGAAAAACCTAAATGACTTCCTGTGCCGTGGGCCAACCCCACGTGGAAGTGGGCATCCTTGAGGTCTATCACATCTCCTGGCACGCTGCCCGGTAACTTCGAGGCCAAGCAATTATTTTAACCATTTTTAAGAAGTCTGTTGAATAATTAAAAGCCTAGGGTTGTTGGAATTCCCCAATACTTTCCTTTCCACTTAAAAACTGAGAAGCAATTGGAATCAAACCTTTTTCTGTTCTGTGCCGTCTGGCTGTACTAGACCTTGCTTATGATACCAGACTGTTACACCAGCAGTAAAGTGGTCATCCTCCAGCCAGTCTTGGAGGCCTAACTTAAAAGATAAGAAGAGATAAAAAGATAAAGGCTAGATTAGCTTTATTTGTCACATGTACATGGAAACATACCATGAAATGCATCATTTGAACAATGACCAACAAAATCCGAGGACGTGCTGGGGGTGGGACAACCACAGCATGCCCACAACTCACTAACCCTAACCCTAACCTGTATGAATTTAGAATGTGGGAGGAAACCAGATCACCTGGAGGAAACCCACGTGGGGGAGAGCTCACAAGGAGAATGTACAAACTCCTTATAGGTAGCAGTGGGAATTGAACCCTAATCGATAATCGCAAGCACTATAAAGCCTTGCACTAACTGTCATGCTACTGCGTCGCTCCTCTCCCCACAGCTTAAAAACACGGACCACTTTGATCACTTTTCACTAAACAGTAAAATGGGTAGTTTCTAAGTGTGATAGATTTATGCTGCACAGATACATTCCCTTCAGCCCTGCAAGTCCATGTCGAGCACAGTACCCACTTAACTAGTCCCAACTGCCTATGTTCAGTCCATATGCTTCCAAGCCCCTCCCGTCTATGTGCTTCTTAAATTATACTATTGTACTCACCCCAATCACTTCCTCTAGCAAATCGTTCCTCAATCATTTTGAGTTAAAAGTTTTCTTTCTTGTAAAAGTGGTTTGATTTTTTTTGTATGAATGCAGTTGATCTGTTCTGTATCAGTGATATCACTGCAAGTAACTTTTTCATTATACCTGTATATACACGTACATCTGCATTTGACAATAATCTTGACTTTGACAGCACAAGTAATTAAGTTTAAACCCTGGTCACAGGAGCTGTGGGACAACAGTGAAGCTGTAAGTAAGTGTGTTGGGTATTTCAGTTTGGAAGTTGGTAAGGACAGAGAGCAAGGTCCAGGCACCCTCACATTTCTAACAGCTTGTGCCATGATGTTCAGTCTTTCCATGGTAAGTCAAGAGAATCAGTCAGTGTCCAGGAAAGTCAATGAACAATGGACACCAACTACACTGCTGCAAATGTAACACAAGATGAAAAAACCAGCAACGTGGAATCAGGTTTATTTTCAATAACATACAAACAGTGGCCACTTTCAAACCAGAGAAATTCTACAGATGTTGGAAATCCAAGCAACACACACAAAATGCAGGAGAGACTCAGCAGGCCAGGTCACACCTATGGAAAAGAGTACAGTCAATGTTTTGGGCCCAGACCCTTCAGCAGGACCGGAGAAAAGAAAGATGAGTAGAGTAAAGGTGGGGGAGGGGATGCAGAAACACCAGGTGATAGGTGAAACTAGGAGGGGGAGGGGTGAAGTAAAGAGCTAGGAAGTTGATTTGTGAAAGAGATGCAGAACTGGAGAAGGGGGAATCTAATAGAAGACAGAAGGCCATGGAAGAAAGAAAAGGAGGGGGGGAGAGCACCAGAGGGTGGTGATGGGCAAGCGAGGAGACAAGGTGAGAGAGGGAAAAGGGAGGGGATGGGAGATGGTGAAGTGGGGGGGTGCCATTACCATAAGTTCGAGAAATCAATGTTCTTGCCATCAGATTGGAGGCTATCAAGACGGAATATAAGATGTTGTTCCTCCAACCTGAGTGTGGCCTCATATATATCCCCCTGTATATCGGCGAGACCCGACGGAGATTGGGAGACCACTTCGCTGAGTACCCATGCTCCATCCGCCAGAAAAAGCGGGTTCTCCATGTGGCCACCCATTTCAATTCCATTTCCCATTCCCATTCTAATATGTCTATCCATGGATCCTCTACTGTCATGATAAGGCACTGAATTTAGCTTTGTGGTCTTCTCCTGCTGTAGTCCATCCACTTCAATGTTCGACATGCTGTGGGTTCACAGATGCTTTTCTGCACTCCACTGTTGTAATGCATGGTTATTTGTTTTACTGTCACCTTCCTGTCAGCCTGAACTCGTCTAACCATTCTCCTCCGACCTCTCTGATTAGCAAGGCGTGTTCACCCACAAAACTGCTGTGTACTGCATGTTTTTTGGTTTTCGCCTTATTCTCTGTAAACTCTAGAGATTGTTATGCATGAAAATCCCAGAAGATCAGGAATTTCTAAAACACAAGTAGTGGGCATGCGATGTTTGGCGCCAGAAGTAACACTTGTGGGCTGCCCCCAGCACATCCTCAGACCTTCTTGGCCATTGACACAAACAACATATTTCACTGTATGTGCAACTAACAAATAAAGCTAAACTTATTTAAAAAAACTCATCTTAGAATATTACCAGGAGATTTAATTGATTCAATTTTGAGAGTTTTTAACCAAGTAAATAAGGAGAAGCTTCTATCAAAGGCGCAACACACAACCAGGGAATTGCGATTTAAGGTGATTGCCAAACGAACATAAAGAATTTTTATTTCCACACAGTGAGTAGTTGCATTCTGCAAGTGAAAGGGTGATGTATTCACATTCAGTGTGAACTTCTGAAATAGGAAATGGATAAATGTTTGAGTTTTCAGAGCTCTGGGGAAAGAGCAGGAGGAGTGGAATTATTCGGGGTTTACTTTCAAAGAGCTGGGTCAGGTACAATGGGAAAAAGTCAAAGCCGAACTTTGAGTTTATTGACATATGCACAAGTACATGTATGCACAGGTGCAATGAGCAGCATTACAGGCACTGAGCACCAGATACATGACACAGGAGCAATGCAGGATATATGAAGCTACAGAGGGTGTGGATTCAGCCCAACAATAACAGACATATCCCTCCCCATCATCGGTAGTATCTACAGGAAGCACTACCATGACAAGACAACATCCATCATCAAAGATCCCCACCATCTGGGTTGTGCTATCTTCTTGCATCTCCCATCGGGCTGGAGGGACAGAAGCTTGATGTTCCACACCAGCAGGCTCAAGAACAACTACTTCCATTTAATTATTTGGTTCTTGAGCTAACCAACGAAACAGTAATCACGACAGTTTTGCAACACTATGCATTAAGTGACTCTGGTCACTTTGCATTAAATTGGACTTTGTTTTTTTTAAACTAATTTAATTAGCTAATTTCTTGAAAATGCAGCTTACCTGATGCTAGGAGTCTGTGAATCTGCTACAAGTCTTTCATTGCACCTGAACATATGGCAATAAATTTAACTTTGACTCACAAAAAAAAAACAAATTATACAAAACTATACATGTAGACAGATAGATAAATAGTGCACAGAAGAAAGAGTGAGGTCGTATTAATGGGTTCATGGGCCATTCAGATTGGGCATGGTAGAATCTGTTTATAGCAAAACATAGTTAACAGACCTTTTATGAAACATTCTCATAAATGGTCTCAGGTGTAGAATGCTAACTCTGTTTCTCCTTCCGTAGAAGCTATCTGACTTGCTGAGTGTTTTCAGCATTTTTTGTTATTATTAAAAACAATAATGGGACAGTGACCTGCTGAAAACAAGAGTAACTAATAATCAAAAATATATTAAAAAAACATATGTAACAGATCATAAACATGAGAAAGTCTGCAGATGCTGGAAATCCAAAGCAACACACTCAAAATGGAGGCAGAACTCAGCATCTATGGAAATGGATAGAGTCAACATTTTGGTCTGGGACCCTTCTTCAGAACTGAGCAGGAAGGGGGAAGATGGCAGAATAGAAAGGTGGAGGGAGGAGAAGGAAGCTAGTTGGAAGGTGATGGGTAAAGCCAGGTGGGTAGGAAAGGTCAAGAGCTGGAGAAGAAGGAATCTGATAGGACAGGAGAGTGGACTATAAGAGAAAGGGAAGGAGGAGAAGACACGAGGGGAAGTAATAGGCAGGTGAGAAGAGGTAACAGGTCAGAGTGAGGAATAGAACAGGGGCAGGGGAATATATTCACTGTAAGGAGAAATCAATATTGATGCCTTCAGGTTGCAGGCTACCCAAATGGAATGTAAAGTACTGCTCTACCACCCTGAGGGTGACTTCATCATGGCACAAGAGGAGGCCGTGGCCATAGATATAACAGATGTTTCTTATAGTGGGGGAGTCTTCAATCAGAGGGAACAGCCTCAGAACACAAAGTCAACCCTTTCGAACAGAGATGAAGAGAAACTTTTTTTAGCCAGTTGGTGGTGCATTTGGGGAATGCATTGCTACAGATAGCTCAGAAGGCCAAGTCAGTGGGTATATTGAAAGTGGATGTTGACAGGTTCTTGATTAGTAAGGGAATCAAAGGTTTTGGGGTTAAGACAGGAGAATGGGGTTGTGAGGGATAATAAACCAGCCATGATGATTGCAGACTTGATGGGTCATCTGGCCCAATTCCACTCCTATGCTTATGGTTTTATAGACCAGATAGCATCTGTTGAGGAAGAAACTCTACGCTAACGCTATGGGTGGGTCACCGTAAATCAGGACTATGAGGTTGTGCATTAACATGAAAGAATGGTTATCTGAGTCTGTTGAAAAGGTGTGGAAGATTCACAGAGATGTCACTTGGACTGGCGGGTCGGAGTTATAAGGAAAAGATGGATAGGCTGAGATATGAGGCCAGCAGGAGCCATCTCTGCTCTTCAAGACTGCTTTGAGCACACTGACTGGCACACGTTCAGGGAGGCTGCAACCGATGGCGACTCTACCAAGCATCAGTGATCAGCTACATCAGCAAGTGCATTGATGATGTTACTCTGTCCAAGACCATCACTATACGTGCCAACCAGAAGCCATGGATGACTGCAGAGGTGCGTGCGCTGCTGAGGTCCCGCGACTCCGCCTTCAGAGCAGGCGACAAGGCAGCTTTAACAACAGCAAGGGCCAAACTGTCCCGAGCCATCAGAGGGGCAAAGCGTGCACATGCCCAGCTAATCCACAGTTACTTCCAGGACAGCGGCGACACGCAGCACATGTAGAAGGGCATCCAGGACATCACCAATTACAAGACAACATCACCTGACTGTGCAGGTGATGCCTCCCTCCCAAATGCGCTGAATAACTTCTACTCCCGGTTTGAGGTGGAAAATGACGTGGTGGCGAGGAAGTCCACCCCTCCTACAAATGACCAGGTGCTGTGTCTCTCCGTGGCCGACGTGAGAAGAAACCTGTGCAGGGTCAACCCACGGAAGGCTGCTGGACCAGACAACATCCCTGGTAGAGTGCTCAGAGGATGTGCAGACCAGCTAGCAGATGTTCTCACTGACATCTTCAACATCTCCCTGAGCAGCACCATCATTCCAACGTGCTTCAAGGCCGCCACCATTGTCCTCGTGCCAAAGAAGTCTTCAGTGTCCTGCCTAAATGACTATCATCCGGTTGCACTTACATCCAACATCATGAAGTGTTTCGAGAGGCTCATCATGAGGCATATCAAGACCCTGCTGCCCCCCTCACTGGACCCCCTGCAGTTTGCGTACCGGCCCAACCGCTCAACAGATGATGCCATTGCCACCACCCTCCACCTGGCCCTAACCCACCTGGACAAAAAAGACACATACGTTCGGATGCTGTTCATAGACTTTAGTTCAGCATTCAACACAATCATTCCTCAGCACCTGATTGGAAAGCTGAGCCTACTGGGCCTGAACACCTCCCTCTGCAACTGGATCCTAGACTTCCTGACTGGGAGACCTCAGTCAGTCGGGATCGGGAGCAGCATCTCCAACACTATCACACTGAGCACGGGGGCTCCCCAGGGTTGCGTGCTCAGTCCACTGCTGTTCACTCTGCTGACCCACAACTGTGCTGCAACACACAGCTCGAACCATATCATCAAGTTCGCCGATGACACCACAGTGGTGGGTCTCATCAGCAAGAACGACGAGTCAGCTTACAGAGAGGAGGTGCAGCAGCTAACGGATTGGTGCAGAGCCAACAACCTGTCTCTTAATGAGAACAAAACAAAAGAGATGGTTGTTGACTTCAGGAGGGCACAGAGTGACCACTCCCCGCTGAACATCGACGGCTCCTCGGCAGACATTGTAAAGAGCACCAAATTTCTTGGTGTTCACCTGACGAAGAATCTCACCTAGTCCCTCAACACCAGCTCCATAGCAAAGAAAGCCCAGCAGCGTCTCTACTTTTTGCGAAGGCTAAGGAAAGTCCATTTCCCACCCCCCAATCCTCATCACATTCTACAGGGGTTGTATTGAGAGCATCCTGAGCAACTGCATCACTGCCTGGTTCGGAAATTGCACCACCTCGGATTGCAAGACCCTGCAGCGGATAGTGAGGTCAGCTGAGAAGATCATCAGGGTCTCTCTTCCCGCCATCACGAACATTTACACTACACGCTGCATCCGCAAAGGAAACAGCATTATGAAGGACCCCATGCACCCCCCATACAATCTCTTCTCCCTCCTGCCGTCTGGGAAAAGGCTCCGAAGCATTCGGGCTCTCACGACCAGACTATGTAACAGTTTCTTCCCCCAAGCTATCAGACTCCTCAATACCCGAAGCCTGGACTGACACCTTGCCCTACTGTCCTGTTTATTATTTATTGTAATGCCGGTACTGTTTTTGTGCACTTTATGCAGTCCAGTGTAGGTCTGTAGTCTAGTATAGCTTTCTCTGTGTTTTTTTTAATTACATAGCTCAGTCTAGTTTTTTGTACTGTGTCATGTAAACCAAGGTCCTAAAAAACATTGTCTCATTTTTACTATGCACCGTATCAGCAGTTATGGTCGAAATGACAATAAAAGTTGACTTGACTTAAGGAGTGACCTTACACAGCTATATAACAGTATGAAAGGTAACAAGGTGAATAGTCATCATCTTTTTCCCAGGGCAAGGGAGTCTAAATCTAGAGGGCATAGATTTAAGATGAGAAGGGAAAGACCCAAGAGGGTTTTTCACACAGAGTGGTGGTATATGGAATGAGCTGACAGAGAAATTAGTTGAGGCAGGTGCAATTACAATATTTAAAAGAGATTTGAAAAGGTACTACATAGGAAACGTTTAGAGGGATATGGATGTAATGCAGACGAATGGGACTAACTAATATAGACGTTGTGGTCAGTGTGGACAAGTTTGGTCGAAGACCCTGTATAACTCTATGACTTCATAGGGGACCTCAAGTGGTCTGTCAGATACACACAGTGACTACAATCTCTAGCGTTTACAGAGAATGGTGTGAAAAACAGAAAAAAAAATCTAGTGAGCGGCAATTTTGTGGGTGAAAATGCCTCATTAATGAGAGACATCAGAGGATAATGACCGGACTGTTTCAAGCTGATGATGGTGACAGTAATTTAAACAACCATGTGTTATAACAGTGGTATGCAGAAGAGTATCTCTGAACGCACAACAAGTCAAACATTGAAGTGGATGGGTTACAGCAGCAGAAGACCATGAACATACATTCAGTAGCCACTTTATTAGGCACAGTGGCCACTGACTATATGTGATAACAATAAATGTGTCATTCAAGTGATCTTGGTCTTCATTCAATCATCAACATTTCCTTTAATTTCTCATTCCTTCTTCTCACCTTGGACCTTACTGTCTGCCTGTACTTTCTCTGTAACTGTAACACTTTATGGGGATGTAGTTGAATGGATAAACACATGCTTTGTAAGTATGAGGCCCTGGATTCTATTCCTGGTCATTATGAACTTGGGGCACCACAGCAGTTAAAGTGCTTCTCTTACGGCTTGGGGCATTCCAGATGCAGAGTTGAATTCCGACACCATCAGTAAGGAGTCTGCATGTTCCCTGGGAGCTCCAGTTTCCTCCTGCTATTCAAAAGGTACTACTTAGTAGGTTTATTGGTCATTGTAAATTGTCCTGTGATTAAGCTGGGGTTAAGTAGGTGGGTTGCTTGGCCACGAGGCCGGAAGAGTCTGTTCTGCACTGTATCTCTAAATTAAAGAAAATAAATAAAAATATTATTTCCTTTGATTTGTCACCTTGAACCTTACTGTCTACTTGCATTTTCTCTCTAACTGTAACACTTTATCATGCACTCTGTTGCTGTTTCACCTCCTACAATCTCAATGCACTATTGCAATGACTTGATCAGTATGGACAAGCTTTTCACTGCAACTTGGTACATGTGATAATAATAACAAATTAAACCAAATACTAATAAATCAAAGTTCTCCACAACGTACAATGCACTAGTTTGCTCAGTCTGATGAAAGATCATTAAAAAGTTAATTCTATTTCTTTCTCCACGGATACAGCCTAACCTGTAGAATATTTTCAGCATTTTACAGAAATGAAAGAATGGATGACTTTGTGGCCAAATATGCAGACAAGACAAAGATAGGTGGAGGGGAAGGTAGTGGCGAGGAAGCAGGGAGTCTGCAGAAGGACTTAGACAGATTGGGAGAATGGACAAAGAAATGTCAGATGGAACGCAGTGCAGGCAAGTGTATGGTCATGCACTTCGGTAGAAGGATGAAAAGCATAGACTCTTTTATAAATGGAGCAAATTCAGAAATCAGAGGTGCAATGGGATTCAGGAATTCTCATGCAGGATTCATAAGGGTTAACTTACAGGTTGAGTCAGTGATAAGAAAGGCAAATGTTATGTTAACATTCATTTTAAAAATAATAGAATATAAAACAAGAATGTGATACTGAGGCTTTATAAAGCATCGGTTAGATCACAAAAACTCATTCGTAAGGCCAGTGATGTTGTGGGGGTGGAACTGGACTCTCTGACAGTGGTGTCTGAAAAGAGGATGCTGTCCAAGTTGCATGCCATCTTGGACAATGTCTCCCATCCACTCCATAATGTACTGGTTAGGCACAGGAGTACATTCAACCAGAGACTCATTCCACCGAGATGCAACACTGAGCATCATAGGAAGTCATTCCTGCCTGTGGCCATCAAAATTTACAGCTCCTCCTTCGGAGTGTCAGACACCCTGAGCCAATAGGCTGGTCCTGGACTTAATTCCACTTGGCATAATTAACGTTTTATTATTTAATTATTTATGGTTTTATATTGCTATATTTCTACACTATTCTTGGTTGGTGCGACTGTAACGAAACCCAATTTCCCTCAGGATCAATAAAGTATGTCTGTCTGTCTGTTGTGAGCAGGTCTCAGCCCCTTATCTAAGAAAGAATGTGCTGGCATTGGAGAAGCTTCAAAGGAAGTTCACAAGATTGATCCGGGGAATGAAAGGGTTAACATTAGAGGAACACTTGATGGCTCTGGGCCTGTACTCACTGGAGTTTGGAAGAATGGAAGTGGGGGGATCCTCATTCAAATCTATCCAATATTGAAAGGCTGAGATAGGGTGGAGGTGCAGATGCTGTTTCCAAAAGTGGGGGAATCTAGAATCAGAGGGCACAGCCTCAGAATAGAGGGACATCCATTTAAAATACAGATAAGGAGGAATTGCTTTAGCCAAATGATAGTGAATCTGTGGAATTCATTGCTACAGATGATTGTAGAGGCTAAGTCACTGGGTATATTTAAAAGAGGAGGTTGATAGGTTTCTGATTAGTCAGTACATCAAAGGTTATGGGAAAAGGCAGGAGAATGGGGCTGTGGGATAATTAATCAGTCATGATGGAATGGTGGAGCAAGCTCGATGGGCTGAATGGCCTAATTCTGCTCCTATGTCTTATGGTCCCAATGCACTGTTGGAATGTATTGTTCCGTATGGATGGCATGCAAGACAAGCTCATCACTGTATCTTGGTATGTGACAACAATGATAAACCAAAACTCTCTGCAACCTACAATACACTTGTTTAAAAACTCAACAGATTCTGTAGATGCTGGAAATCCAGAAAAATACACACAAAATACTGGAGAAACTCAGCAAGTCGGGCAGCATCTACTGAGGTGAATAAACAGCCGACATTTTGGGCAGAGAATTTACTTAATTACTCATTTTTTGAGTTCTGATGAAAGATCATTGAAAGGTTAACTGTGTTTTTCATCTCCACAGTTACAGCCTGACCTGTAGAATATTTCCAGTGTTCCGTATTTTAATTCCTGGCATTCTTTGGTGAATATAATTCTCTGATTCATAAACCCTGCGGCTCCAGTCTGCGTACAGGAGAAAGCTCTGGCCAATCCCTTTCCAGATTTGTAATCTGAAGGTTGGCGACCACCATCTTCAGGAGGTTTGGGGAGAAGGAAAACTTCAACTTGTGCTCCCTCTAGTGGCACCAGAGCTGGGCAACAAACAATCTGCTGGTAGAACTCAGCAGATCGAGCAGCATCTGCATGGGGGTAGGGGTGGGAGAGTAGAAGGAATTGCCAACGCTTTGGGTCAGAACCCTGCGTCAGATAGTGATTCACTCACTTGGGTCTCTGCATCAAATTCTTTGATGCTCCAGATTCCAGCATCTGTTCTCTGAGTACGTGTCAGGAATTAGATCAGATCATGGTTGATACCTGTGTATTTTATGGTCAAAAAGGCAACACCTGGAGGATAGGAGAATTCCTTGAGGAGCACGAGAGAGAGAGAGAGGAGAGAGAGGAGAGAGAGAGAGAGAGAGAGAGAGGAGAGAGGAGAGAGAGAGA
This sequence comes from Hemitrygon akajei, assembly GCF_048418815.1. Lineage (NCBI taxonomy): Eukaryota > Metazoa > Chordata > Chondrichthyes > Myliobatiformes > Dasyatidae > Hemitrygon > Hemitrygon akajei. Next base: position 112,634,356 of record NC_133128.1, read on the forward strand.
GAGAGAGGAGAGAGAGAGAGAGAGAGAGAGAGAGAGGAGGGAGGGAGAGAGAGGGAGAGAGAGAGAGGGGAGAGAGAGAGAGGGAGGGAGGGAGAGAGAGAGAGAGAGAGAGAGAGAGAGATGTCAGAGTAATTTATTATCAAAACATGTACACAACACCATATACTGCCCTGAGACTGAATTTATTGCAGGCATTCATAGCAGAATAATGCGATACACTAGAATCAAAGAAAAACTACACACCAGGTGTGAAAAACAAGCTGAGTTAAATCTAAAAAAAAAGATAGATATATAAACACATGAATAAATAAACAGGTAGATAGATACTGAGAACGTGAGTTGTAGAGTCCTTGAAAGTTTGACTGTAGTTTGTGGAATCAGTCAGTGATGAGGTGAGTGAAGTTATCCACGCTGGTTCAAGAGCTGGTTCTTGAACCTGGTGCTGTGAGACCTAAAGCTGCTGTATCTCCTTCCGGATGATATCAGTGATAAGAGAGCATCCTTGATGATGGATGTTGCTTTCTTGCATCGGCCCTTCTTGTAGATGTGTTCAGTGGTGGAAGGGCTGTTCTGGTGAAGGACTTGGGCTGTATTCACTACATTTTGTAGGCTTTTCCAGATTTGGACATTGGTGTTTCCATATCAGGTCATGATGCAACTCATCAGGATACTCTCTGCTGGGCATCATGAGAAGTTTGTAAAGTTTTAGATGACATGCCAAATCTGTGCAAACTTCTAAGAAAGTAGCGGTGCTGCCATGCTTTCTTCTTGTAATCGAGCTTACATGCTGGTCCCAGGGCAGATACTCTGAAATAATAAACCCAAGGAATTTAAAGGAATCAGGCCTCTCCGTGCCCGATCCCCTATCTCATGGACTTCTGGTTTCCTTCTCTTTGGCTTTGCTGACTTTGAGTGAGAAGTTGTCGATATGGATAAAGCTAGACTAGGAGCAAGAGATATAGAGATAGAAAAAGAGTAAGAGTGAGATAGAGAGAGATATCTCCCCTCTGTACTTTCCTTCAATCACCTATCCTTACCCCCATCTCTAAACAAAACTCAAAGCCAACATCCACCTTCCACGCTGGTCCATGTAAGAATCATGAAAGATTTATATCACAATTACAGTCAAGTTCATGACAGACTCTTCTTCAAAGCCATCATTAAGCAGCTAAATTTAAATGCCATTTTGGGTTGCACTGTATCTATAGTTAAATGGGCAGAGGTGCCCACACCATTATATAAAGACATAATTTTATTTACAGCATGGTAACAGGCCCTTCCAGCCCAAAGAGCCTGCACTGCCCAACTATAACCATTTGACCAATTAACCTACTAACCAGTATGTCTTTGGAGTATGGGAGGAATCCGGAGCAACTGGAGGAAACCTATGCAGTCATGGGGAGAACGTGCAAACTCCTTACAGACAGCGGCAAATATAGACACAGTAAATGAAAAATGAACTGAAATGCTGGAAATCTGGAAAACAGAACGTTTTAGAAGGGCTGACAAAGACTACTTGGCCCAAAGTGTTCACTCAGTTTCCTCCCCATCGATGCTGGCTGCCCTCCTGAGTATTCACAACATTTTCTGATTTTCCTTCAAATTCAAGATTCAAGATTATTTATCACTGTGAACAGTGAAACCTACAGTGAAATGAGCTATTTGCATTAACAGCCCAATACACGCAAGCATATGCTGGGGGCAGCCCACGAGTGTAGCCACATATTCCAGTGTCAACCAAAATGCCCAGAACTCACTAACCCTAACCTGTACATGGAGGAAAGCAGAGCACCCGGAGGAAATATATGAGCACATGCACATATACACAGCTAAATATGCAACATTCAGTAATGAACAGTAAACAGGGAGAAGGTCTCCATGTCCTGACTGAAGGAGAAATGGAAGAGGCAAAATCCCCAACATATCAGATGAAGTTTTATCTAGGTCATAAATAGACTAGAGAGGCATCGATAGAGTGAGCAACCAGAAACCTTCTCCCAGGGCAGAAATGGCTAATACAAAGAGCCATAATTTAAAGGTGATTGTTGGAGTATACGGGGGGGAGGGCATGTCAGAGGTAAGTTTTTTTACATAGAGAATGGTTGACGCTTGGAATGCCCTGCCAGGATTGGTGGTAGAGGCAAAAATATTAGGGGCATTTAAGAAACTCTTATATAGGCATATGAATGATTGAAAATGGAGGACTATATAGAAGGGAGGGGTTAGATTACGTTAAAAGATCAGCACAAGGTCATGGATCGAAGAATTTGAACTGTGCTGTACTGTTTAATGTTCTATGTTCTAGTCATGAATGGTGATGGGCAATTAAACAGCTAGCCTGTGGAGCAATGACCAAGTGTAACAACCTCAACCTCAAAACATGGAATATTTGAAAACACATTTGGGCAGATCTTTCTCAACTTCTCCCAGTGTCACAGAAACCAGTCTTCAGCTAGTTCTGTTCAGTTTAGATGATCTAAACAAATGGTTGAGAGCAATGGACAAAGAGTCAGGGACCAGACAGCCTGGCTGTAGTACAGATGTGCTTCAGTTCCAACCACAAGTCTAACCAAGCTGATCCTCCACAGCTTTCAACATGTGCATCTATTCAAGAATGTGGAATGTTGCCCAGGTGTCTCAGATCCAATATACAGGAGAAATCCAGTCCAGCGACTAATTTTTCTGTATGACTCCAACATCATCCATGACATGCCATGCCAACATCTGGTAGCGTAATGCTTTAGAGTAGGGCTCAACCTTTTTTTATGCCATCGACCCCTACCATTAATGTCAGGTTGAGAACCCCTAGGGCAACCAGCAAATGGGGTTCGATTCCCGTGGCTGTCTGTAAGGAGCTTGTACTTTCTCCGTCTGTCTATATGGGTTTCCTACAGATGCCCCGGTTTCCTCCCACACTCCAAAAGACCTACGGGTTAGTAAGTTGTGGCATGCTTACTGGGCGCTGAAACATAATGGTACATTTCACTGTTATGTTTCTATGTGCATGTGTTATGATCTTTGAATCTTCACAACTCTAAATGTTCCTTCCATCACCGATGTATTGTGGGTGAAGTATGCACCACCTTCAGTTCCCTCACATAGTCTTCTTGGTCAGTAGCAATATCTAGTAGCTTAGGACCATAAGACCATTAGACATAGGAGCAGAATTAGGCCATTCAGCTCATCAAGTCTGCTGTGCATTCCATCATGGCTGTTTTATTATCCTACTCAACCCCATTTTCCTGCCTACTCCCCAAAAACTTTGACATCCCAATCAATCAAGAACCTATCAATCTCTGATTTAAATATACCCAATGACTCAGGCTCCACAATCGCCTGCAGCAATGAATTCCACAGATTCACCACTATCTGGCTAAAGAAATTCCTCCTCATCTCTAAATGGACATCCTTCTAATCTGAGGCTGTGCCCTCTGGTCCTAGGCTCCCCCAATATAGGAAACATCCTTCCTACATCCACTCTATTTAGCCTTTCAATATTCAGTGAGATCCCCTTTCATTCTTCTAAACTCTAGTCAGTACAGGCCAGTGACATCAAACGCACTTCATACATTAATGCTTGGAATCATACTCGTGAACCTCCTCTGGACCCTCTCCAAAGCCAGCACATCTTTTCATACATAAGGGGCCTCAGACTGCTCACAATGCTCCATGTGTAGTTTGACTAATGCCTTATAATGCCTCTGCATTACACCCTTGCTTTCATATTCTAGTCCTCGCGAAGTGAATGGCAACTTGCATATACCTTCTTTGGCACTGACGCATCCTGCACATTAACCTTTAGGGAATCCTGCATGAGGACTCCAAAGTCCCTTTACACATCTGATTTTTGAATTTTCTCCCCATTTAGAAAACAGTCCTCGCCTTTATTCCTTCTACCAAAGCGCCTGACCATACGCTTCCATACATTATATTCCATCTGCCACTTCTTTGCCCATTCTCTTAATCTGTCTAAATTCTTCTGCAGACTCCCTGCTTTCTCAACATGCTGGACTGGATTTCTCCTGCATATTGGAAGGGATGCATGCTGGGAAGAGCACTAATACCCCTCCTAAATCTCTTGCAATCCAAGCTTAGAAAAATATGTTTGTCGGAAGGTGTGGAACTTCTGTATTGGAACACTCCAAGCATATCTTCACCGAAGAACAACAGCTCACTTACAGCCTTCTCCAGAGCAGTTAGGAAAGGGAAGTAGATGAGTCACACCAGTGGGGCCCACATCCCATAAATGAATTAAAATGAATATATGTTCATATGTGCTAGTTTAAAAATGCACAAAGATATTGATGCAAAGTCATCACAGATGCACACAAGCATATGTGTATTTGCATCACAGTGTACTTATCGATCTTCTCTGGGAATCATCACCTTGTCTCAGTGGAAAGGCTAGTGAGTTCCTGAAACCCCAAGAGTGATGCTGTCTGGAGTTTAGCCATCTAGTGCTTAGCTCCTGGTAGGGTCACCTATGGCAGTAAGGTCAAGTATGAGCTTCCGGACAAAGATCAATCCAATCAAGACCTCAACGATGGAGTTGGTGGAAGATGATGACACATCACAACGGCAGTGAAGGGTCACAGTCATCTTGCACTCCATGCCACTGGACCCTGACCCCCGATCTGTCAAGGACTGTGGGGTGGCTGCCCGTGAATCAGCCTCCCCACGTCAAACAAAGCCAGGTGTTCTCCATTGAGTGAATCCATCCTAATGACCCATTTTTGTGGATCCCACATAGGCCTCTACAGCCTCCTGAAAACCCACCAATAGACAACCCCTCAGGAGAACATCACACTCGAGTGATCACAGTACTACCACTACCACCCTTCAACACAAGCACGTGCGTGCGCACACACACACGCTTATATTTATGTTATACATACATCAAACACATGCACACACTTACTGATGCTAAATAGAACCTTCTTACACTGTGTACAACCCATAGCAGATTTTGAATGTTTATTTACAGAGAACTATAAATAAATCTTTTGATTTTGGTTGCTTGTTCCAAAGCTCTATTCTTAAAATGATGGTTTTTTTATTTTTGGCTGTAGTGTAAATTCTTACAACAGGGGCCTTGCTTTATGGGTTCTCCCTCTTAATGTCCAAGTCATTGTTTATTGCTTTGTAAGTACACAGAACATAGAACAGTACAACACAGTACAGGCCCTTCAGTTCACAAACTTTTAACCTGCACTATCATCAATCTAACCCCTCCCTCCCATAGCCCTCCATTTTTTCTTTCATCTATAGGCCTATTTAAGAGTCTCTTAAATGTCCCTATGTATCTGCCTCTACCACCCCCCCTCTGGCAGGACATTCCACATACCCACCACTCTCTGTGAAAAACCTACCTCTGACATCTGCCCTAAACTCTCTGAAAGGTAGCTAGGGATGGGCAAGTTTTACTGGCGACACCAGGAACCTGAAATTAAATTTGAAAAAAAAATGTCCTCAGAGAATTCACATTCGTGGCCTGGGTCAACAGTTACCTCTTAACCAATATTACCAAAACTAAATATCTGGTCATGACCATAATGCCATTTGTTGAAGTTTGCCCTGTGCAAACTGGCCGCCACACATCCGACAACAGTGACTACACTTCGCAAAACTCTCCACTGGCTGGAAAGACGTCCAGAATATCTTGAGGTTTTAATTTTATTTGACTTCCCATTAGCTCCATCTAACCCAATTGATATTGAAGGAATGTTCTGTGTGCACTTTCTGACCCCCCCCCCCCCCCCCAACAGAAATCATAGAGACGCAGAGCACTCCAGCAGAGGAACAGACTTTGGCACATCTGTCCATGCGGAGGGGATGAGAGGGCATGCCTAATGATGATAGGTTGAGTTAGCTAGGGACTTACCCTTTGGAGCAAACGGGGATGCCAGGTGACTAGGTGACTTGATAGAGGTGGACAACATGATAAAAGGCATAGATAGACAAGGTAGCCAAAGACTTTCTCCAGGGCGGAAATAGCAAATAGAAGGGGGCATAATTTTAAGGTGAATGTAAGGGGGATAGCAGAGATCCATCCTTTACGAAAGAGTGGTGGGTGTGTGGAATGCCCTGCCAGGGGTGGTGGTAGAGGCAGATACATTACTGACATTTAAGAAATTCTTAGATAGGCAATACACACAAAACACTGGAGGAACTCAGCAAATCAAGCTATGGATAGAAATAAACATTTGACATTTCAGGCCAAGATCCTTCATCAGGACATGGATGATAGAAAAATGGAGAGCTATATAGGTGGGAAGCATTAGGTTTCTCTCACAGTGAGTTAAAAGGTCGGCATCGTGGGCTGAAGGGCCTGTACTGTGCTATTCTAAGCTCATTAATTTGATGACTATCACAGGAATAAACAAATGAGGAAGAAAGAACTGGATGTGCATGCTGGGAGATGAGATACCAGGGGCAAGTGGACAAGTATGAAAGGGAATGCCCAGGATGAAATGTTTGTGCCCAACGACCCCTGCCTGAGCTGTGAATTCTGTGTAATTTCATGTAGCACCGACTCCTTTTGCTGGCAGGCTCAGCCAGCATCAAAGGCTCTGGTGTGGTTTTCATGTTTTGACATTAAATTCTATGTAAATAACCGGGAGAAAAAAACCTTTCAGGGGCAGACGACCGCATCAACACATTCCTCTCTCTACAGGGGAACTGGCCGTGTGTTTCACCGGGTTGCTTTAACCAACTCTTTTGGGAGATCAACTTCCAAAGGACTTTTGTCTGAACAGCGGACACTGTTGTTGGGCGGGTGGAGCTGCACAGGAACGGTCATCACCAGAGAGGTGGGCATGAAAGACAACTGATTCTATGCCCGGCAGCTTCAGCCTCAGTATTTCCCTCTTGGAATCCTAATGACGATATCAGGACTCACTGTCTAAACAGAAAAACATTTTCAGTCGTATAGACAGAGGAAAATAAAAGCAAAAAGGAGATTTGAACTAATGAGGATCTGCTCTGACCTTTTATCTTGCTGCTACAGTCTCTTAAGCCAAACATACTGAAAGAATTAGTCTCTTCTAATGAATTAGAAATCTTTAAAAGGCACATGGATGATAGAAAAATAAAGGGCAATGGAGGAGGGAATGGTCCAATTGATTTTGGAGTAGGTTAAGTGATCAGTACAACATCGTGGGCCAAAGGATCCGTACCATGCTGGTGTGGTGTTCTACGCCCTATGTTCTATATTCTAAATTAGAGCTACAAAGGGACTTGGGAGTCCTTTTGCAGGTTGAGTCAGTGGTAAGGAAGGCAAAGGCAATGACAGCATTCGTTTCCAGAGGAATAAAATATAAAAGCAAGGATGTCATGCTGTGGCCTTAAAAGGCCTGTGGTCAAACTGCACTCGGAGTGTTGTGAGCTGTTTTGAACCTCTTACTTAAGAAAGGATTGTGCTGGCATGGTACAGGGTGCAGAGGAGGTTCACGAGAATGATCCTGGAAATGAAAGGGTTAACAAATGAGGAGCTTTTGAAGGCAATAGGCCTGCACTAGCTGGATTTTACTTGAATGGGGGGGTATCTCATTGAAACCTATCAAACGTTGAAAACTCTTGATAAACTGAACATGAATAGGATATTTCCTACAGTGGGTAAGTCTATGATCAGAGGACACAGCCTCTGAATAGAAGGACATCCACTTTAGAACAGAGATGAGGAGGAATTTCTTTGGCCAGTGGGTGATGAATCTGTAGAATTCATTGCCACAGATGGCTATGGAGGCCAAGTCATTGGATATATTTAAAGCAGAAATTGGTAAGTTCATGATTAGTACGGACATCAAAGGTTATGGGGAGAGGGCAGGAGAATGGGTTTGAGAGGGATAATAATTCAGTCCTGATGGAATGGCAGAGCAGATTCAATGAGCCAAATGGCAAAACTCTGCTCCTATGTCTATGGCCTTAAAAAGGGCCTGTACTGTGTTTTATGTTCTATATTCAATATGTTATCCCTAATTACATTGGGAGCACAAGGATGTGGTGCCCAAGATTTTCAAGAAATAGTTGGACACATCACATGAGTTCCTAACACCGTGTCCCATCACCACTGGCACATCCCAATTCCCAATGCATCCTTATTGTAAATTCATTTATTATAATCACATATTACTGAAGTACAGTGAAAAACTTTATTTTGCAGGCCATCCATACAGAACATTTCATTAGACAGTGCACTGAGGTAGTACAAGGGAAAACAATAACAGACTGCAGAATAAAGTGATACAGTAACAGGGAAAGTACAGTGCAGGTAGACAATCACATGCAAAGCCATTACAATGTAGATTATGAGGTCATGAGTCCATCTTATCAGACCAGGGCACCATTGGAGTTGAATCTGTCCTTGAGCCTGGTGGTACTTGCTTTTGGGCTTTTGAATCTTCTGTCACATGGGAGAGGGGAGGAGAGAGTGTGGGACCTTTGATTATGTCCGCTTTTCTGAGGCAGCAGGGAGTGCAGACAGAGTCCTTAGAGGGGAGGCTAGTTTCCGTGATGTGCTGAGCTAGTATGTGCTCAGCTCTCTGCTGTTTTCCGCAGTGCCAGGCAGAGCTGCTGCCATACCCATCCACGATGCACCCTGATAGGATGCTTTCAACGGTACATCTATACAATTTGGTGAGGACCAGTGGATCCATGATTGTGTTGAAGAAGGGTAAAGACAATAAGACAAAGGACCAGAATGAGGCCATTTGGCCCATCAACAAAAGAACTGCCTCTACAACAAACCTCCATAGTGTAGCACAGGGTAGAGCACCCTGACTGCTGAGGCTGTGCTGGCTCTTTCCAAAAGTAACCTAGGAATGCCCCCTCACCCGCAACCCTCCTTTCCCAAATTCCTGAAATCTGTATGCTTTCAAGTATTCATGAAAGCTGCCGATAAATCTGTTTCCAGCAGCCTATCTGGCAATGCATTCCAGACCCGAAGCACAGCCAGGGAGTTAGGTGTGATGTTCAACTGTTTGGCCCTCTCTGCTTATTCAGGTGAGCATTACAGATCCTATAATATTAATTCAAAGAGTGCAAAATTTTCCCCATTCTTCTGGTCACATTCCACCCATAACCAACAACACCTGTTTGCGGGCGTCTTTCTACCCATAGTGACTCATTGTATGTGAGGCATTTGGGATATTTCTGCGAGTTCTGATAAGGTCCTATACAAGCACTAATCTTTTTAACATAAAATAGGCGCTGCAGATGCTGGAAATAGCACTGTTTTGAGATCTATTTCTTTTCATCAGGAATATGGAACAATGGCAAACCAAAATTAGAGCTCAGGATTAGATCTGGCAAATCTAATTGAATAGCTGTATAGGTTCCAGTTCCTATGTAGAATCAGAATCAGGTTTATTATCAGTGACACATGTTGGGAAATTTGCTGTTTTGTGGCAGCAGTACAGCGCAATACATAAAAATTACTGTAAATTAAAATTAAAATTAATTTAAATAAGTAGTGCAAAAAGAGAGTGAGGCAGTGAGAAGAGGGCATGGGTTCCTTAAAGCTGGTTAGGTAACTAGTTGAAAGCAAAATCTGTCCTTTCTCTTTACCTGCATTGATTGTTTTACTCATTGTCAGTTTCAAAACATACAGTGAAATGCATCATTTGTATTTAACTCCAACACAACCTAAGGATGTGTGTGTGTGTGTGTGTGTGTGTGTGTGTGTGTGTGTGGGGGGGGGGGGGGGCGCAGGGGAGAGCATCAGACCATTAGTGTTGGCACACATACTGGCACCAAACTTTTATGCCCACAATACTCGGTTAAACAATGCAAAACACAACAAAATATTCCAAGCAACAAAGTGAAACAAGCCCCATTCCTTCCTCTCATGCGCATACATACACAAATGACACTGCAGTCATACAAGTGTTCACATTATTAGGAATTTTCTGTGGTATATTGGTCATGGCGTGACGTGCAACCAAAGACAACATTCAACAATTATAACTTAATCCATTTTATTCTCCTACCACCTTAACACCTTCTCTACCCACCACCATGGTTCCACACCTAGCTATGGTAATATTGAGGAATGAAATCTAGCCCATCTGTTGTCAGATAGCTGTATTTTATCAGAAACAGATAAAATGTTTCTGAGCATTTTATAGAACATAGAACCATTCCCACTCACATAGCTCTCCATTTTTCTATCATCCATTTGCCTATCTAAGAGTTTCTTACATGTCTCTAATGTATCTGCTTCAACCACCACCCCTGGAGTGTGTTCCTAACATTGACCACTTTGTGTAAAAATAACTTATCTCTGACATCCCCAGTCTTGTTGGTCATGTCGCAAAATGTCAACTGTTTGTTCCTTTTCATAGATGCTGTCTGACCTTCTGAGTTCCTCCAGCATTTTTTATGTGTTATTCTGGATTTCCAGCAGCAGCAGAATCTCCTGTTTCTGACATCCACCTACACTTTCCTTCAAAGCACCCTGCAGCCATTTGCACCCTGGGAGAAAGTGTCTGGCTATCCAGCAGAGGTTTACCACAATGCTGTCTGGATTAGAGACCATGTCTTACGAGGATGGATTTAATGAGCTGGGGCATTTCTCTTTGCAGCGAAGGAGGTTCAGAGGTGACCTGAGGTGTACAAGATGATAAGAGATATAATTGAGTATATCCTTTTAATAATGAGATGAACGGAACTAAACATAACATTTCAAGTGCAATCTAACCAGAGTTTTATAGAGCAGCAAAATTACCTCACACAAATATGGACTTGGTTCTGGACTGAAAGATAATCAAGGCTACCAAAATTTGGATGGCAATGTGCAGTTGATGCCAGTGATCAAAAGAAACATGGCGTTACAGTGCTGAATGCTAGAGCTGGCCCTGAGGAGCTGTAGCCTATTATTCTTTCTGTGTCGAATGTACTTGTGCATACAAATATTAGTGGATACAGCCTCGTCCATCATAGGCAAAGCCCTCCCCACCACTGAGCACATCTACAAGGAGTGCTGCCACAAGAAAGCAGCATCTATCATCAGACTCCCACCATCCAGGTCATGCTCTCTTCTCACTGATACCATCAGGAAGGAGGTACAGGAGCCTTAGGCTCCACACCACCAGGTTCATAAACAGTTATTACCCTAAGACCAGCAGGCTCCTGAACTAGCGTGGATAAATTCATTCACTTCAACACTGAAATGATTCCACAAACTATGGGCTCACTTTTAAGGACTCTACAACTCATGTTCTCTTTTTTTTTGTATTTTCAGAGCTTTGTCTTCTTTTGCACATTGGTTGTTTGTCAGTCTTCGTGTTTAGTTTTTCACTGATTCTACTGAACCTCTTTGTTCTGCTGTGAATGCCTGCAAGAAAAGGAATTTCAGGGTAGCATAAGGTGCCACATATGTACTTTGATTATAAATTTACTTGAACTTTGAACTTTACAGTGTAGGCGGTTACTATTTGGATTATGAGTTATTTCAACTTAAGCCAATCAATGTCTGGTAAACCAACATCAGCTCAGACTTACAAATAATGTCTTCTAATTTTGTGAAAGATGAGATTAAAAGAATTGAAAATTTATTGAGGAATTAGCTTTCCTTGTGGTTATACATAAAGATGAATCTCTAACTTTCCTCTGACATCCTGGACTAGACTGGAATCTCCTCCAACCACATTTATTGGAATTGGTATTGGCTTATTTCGGGTGGCAGGGTGGAGATACACCTCTACCAAAGGAGGTGTAAGGTGCTCCTTCCCTCCACTAGCCTGCAGGTCACCTTTGGACAAGGTGTAGCATTTGCTTAGTGCCCCCCCACCCTTTGATCAGGGTCATGTGAAGCCATGGGACCAGGTGGTGGATGGTCTCATGAGCAGCTGGTGCATAACACAAGTGTTATACAACCACTGACACCAGGCAGACAATCTCTGAAGATAATGGCTGGGGTCACCCATCTTGTAAAGACACTACCCAGAAGAAAGCAATGGCAAACCACTTCTGCAGAAAAATTTTCAAATAACTATCACAATCAAGACCATCATTGCCCATATAATACGAAATGGCACATAATAATGGTGATTTGGTTTATTACTGTCACATATACCTAGATTGTATGCATATGGTTGGAATACACTGCAGGTTGCAAATTAAGCCAGCTCTTCATGGGCACTAGCCTCCCCACTATCTAGCACATCTTCAAAAGGCAATGCTTTGAAAAGACGGCATCCATCACCAAGGGCAGCCAACATCCAGGACATGCTCTCATTAACACAATTAGAGAGAACATGTCGGCGTTATTAAACACCTTGCATACTATTCATGTGGATCTAATTATTACACAGTGCATTGAGCTAGAATTAAGAAAAAACAGTAACAGTGCGGAATAAATTGCAAAAGCTACAGAAAAAAAATGCAGTGTAGATAAATGATAAAGTTCTAGATCATAATGAGGTAGATTGTGAGGTCAAGAATCATTCAAGAGGTTCAGGTGGGATAGAAGCTATCCTTGAGCCTGGTTATATGTGCTTTCAGACTTTTGTTTCTTCTGGTCGATGGGAGGGGGGAGAAGAGTGAATGTCTGGGGCAGATGGGATCTTTGGATATGCTGACTGTTTTACTGAGGCAATAGAGTCTATAAAGGTTCCTATGATGTGCGGAATTGTCTCCACAGCTCTCTGCAGTTCCTTGCGGTCACGTGCAGAGCAGTTGCCATAGCAAGCCATTATGCATCAAGACAAAAAGCTTATGGTTTTCCATCGATTAAAACTGGTATGGGTGAACAGGGAAATACAATATAGAGGAAGAGACAATGAAGATGATCAGTCAGCTCTTTAAATTCAGTTTCCAGGACGTGTTCTGTACTGACAAGGCCATAATTTATTATCCAATGTTATTGCCCTCAATAAAGTAGTGGTGAGCTATCTTCCTAAAGTGTTAGGTTTAGCTTCATTATTGTCACATATACTGAGGGAGAGTGAAAAACTTGTTTTGCATACTATTCGTATAGAGCAATTCATTACACAATTCAGTGAGGTAGAACAAGCTAAAACAATAACAGAATGCAGAATGAGAAGCACAAGGCATTCTACAGATACTGGAGATCCAGTGCATCACACACAAAATGCTGAAGGAACTCAGCAAGCCAGGCAGCATCAATGGAAATAAATAAACAATTGACATTTCGGGCCGAAATCATTCATCAGGACTGGAAAGGAAGGGGGAAGTCGCCAGAATAAGAAGGTGGGGGCAGGAGTACAAGCTGGCATATAATAGGTGTGACCAGGTGAGGGCAAAGGTGGGTGATGAGAGGGGAACCAGAATGAAGAATGGAAAAAGAGAGAAAGGGGAGGGGTAGAAATTACTGTACAGATGTTCATGCCATCAGATTGGAGGCAGAATAAAGAGAAACAGCTACAGAGAAACTGCAGTGCAGAAACGCAATAAAGTGTAAGGTCACAACAAGGAAGACTGTGAAGTCAAGAGTCTAGGGTGTCAATCTTGAAGGTGTACAAGTCACTGGTGAAACTGCACTTCAGTGTACAACTTATCATAGAAAATACATGGTTCAGACAAGGTTAAACTGGAAAGAGTGGTGGAAAGATTTACAATGATGTCCCCAGGACTGGAGGGCCTGAGTTATACAGAGAAGTTTGCCAGGTGATGTATCTATTCCTTGGTACATAGGAGAATGAGGGATGACTTCATATAACTGTTTAAAATTAGGAGAGGCATAGATAAGGTTTTTTCCCAGGATAGGGGACTCTAACAATGAGGCAGAAGTTCAGGCTGAAAGAGAAAAGATTTAAAACGGACTAGAGGAGCAATATTTTCAGGCAGAGGGTGGTGAGTGTGTGGACGAGTTGCCACAGGAAATGGCTGAGGCTGGTACAATAGTATCACGGAAGAAGCACTTGGATAGGTACACGGAGGGGTGTGAATTAGAGGGCTATAGCCCAATGCACGACACCGGGACAATGGTCAGAATGGACTAATTGGGCTGAAGGGCCTTATCTATGAATTTAAAGTACACCCAGTGCTGCAGAGATCCAGGATATAGACCCAGTGATGTATTCATCTTGAAAACTATTTGGAAAATTCTCAACTTGAGGACAGGAAAGGACAGATAAAGACCTTGTTCTACCATGCCTGAGTACATAATAAATTGACACAGGCATGTCTGGGGGAGGGCCGAGGGGCTTCATGATAAGATAGGGGGCTGCATTCAGACTTGTGTGAATCTCACCCAAGTAAATTAACCTTTTGTTTATTTGCTTGGTCTCGGTAGAGTTTCCCCTCAGCTGTCTATTTATACTTTATCAAAAAATAGCAGTTGTTGGTGGGAATCAGCATTCTGTTATCTAGTAAGGAAGCTCCCTCTACTCTGGCAAAACAGCATCCCACGAGCTCTCCACCACAAACACCACCCCCAGCCCACTACCCCACACAGCCTTGGCAGTCACATCACTGTTTTCCACCCCACAGACCAGCAGCCCGTGTCAGGGGAAGACTGCCCATTTGATGCCCAATTAGTCAAGGCTCCCTTTCTTCATACATGTGACCAACGTGTACTGTGAGGTTTCCTTAACTGGTTTCAACTGGGGAACCCTGGATTATAGAACGATTTAGTGTGACCATCTGCTTTTAGCCAGACTCAGTACCACAGGGACCAATGTTTGGATCACAGACAAGTTATGACACAGAAAGTTTGAGGGAGCATAGAGTGTGGCTGGTCTGGAGGAGATTAAACAGTTCAAAGTTCAAAGTAAATTTATTATCAAGGTGTGTAAATGTCACCAGATACTACCCTGAGATTCATTTTCCTATAGGCATTTACAGAAATAATAAAGAAATGCAACAGAATTTATAAAAACAATATATAAACAAAGACAAACAACCAATGTGCAAGAGAGGACAAATTTTGGAAATAAATAAATAGATAAATAGACAGCTATATAAATCATTAAAACTGAGAACATAAGTTTTAGTGTCCTTCAAAGTTAGTCTATAGGTTGTAGAATCAGTTCAGTTATCTATACTGGTTCAGAAGCCTGACGGTTGTAGGTAAATAAAGAACTAAAGTCATAGAATCATTGAGTGCTATATTTCAGAAACAGGCCTTCCAGCCCACCCATTGCATGTTCTACTGTTACACTGCCTAGTCCCAGTGACCCTCACCTGGACCATAGCTCTCCATAGCCCTCCCATCCATGTACTTACCCAAACTTCTCTTAAATGTTGCAATCAAACCTGCATCCATCACTTCCACTGACATCTCATTCCACACTCGCACCACCCTCTGAGTGAAGCTCCCCCTCAGTTTCCTTATATATTTCACCTTTCACCTTTAACCTCACCCAGCTTCAGTGGGAAAAGTCAGCTTGCATTTACTTCATCTATATCCTCCTTAGTTTTGAATACTTCTATCAAATTTCCCGTCATTCTCCTACACTCCAGGAAATAAAGTCATAACCTATTTAGTTGCTCCCCATAACTTAGGACTTCAAGTCCTGAAACATCCTTGTAAATTTTCTCTGCACTCTTTCAGTATTATTGACATCTTTCCTACAGGCAGGTGGCCTGTACACGCTACTCCAAACTTTATAAATCTATTTTTAATGCTCCCTGCAATTTTTCTCCCTGGATTTTAATCAGAGTTGAGTCCTGGAGCTTACTGTATCCTTGGCCTGTGGAACTGTTAAACCCAGGGTGACCTATTGCCGACAGGACAGGCATTGGCACAGATCAGCTGGACACCTTTGTAGAGTCAATGTAGCCAGAGCCAGCTCCTCAAGACATTTACAAACATTTATTCTGTATATTACTCACTCTACCGTCTGCTTTCTACTGGAACCTAAGCAGGATGTATCAGCTATACTTTCAACATTACTCACTGCTACAGTCAGCCTTCCCACCAAAGCTGAAGCTGATGGAGGGAGAGTCTTAGCCATGTGTTTAAATTTTACATCGTTCCCGACACCATTTACCCTCCTGGCTGAGCAAATCAGTTGAGTTTCCAAGGTGCTGCTCCACCAGAAGCGTGAGGTTTTGATAGAGTAAATAAGCAGAAGGTGATTTTTGTTGGCAGGAGTATAGCCAGGTGAACTCCACTGGTATGGAAACATCAGGAATGGAAAAGTCTACAGAAAGAGGTGGATACAGCCCAGTCCAATACCGGAAAAGCCCTCCCCACCATAGAATACATATACAGAGAACGTTGCCACAAGAAAGCAGCATCCATCATCAGGAACCCCCACCATCCAGGCCATGCTCTCTTCTCACTGCAGTCATTGGGAAGGAGGAACAGAAACCTGAGGTCCCACTCCACCAGGTTCAGCAACAGGCATGACTCTTCAACCATCAGGCTCCTGACCAACTTCACTATGAAATGATCTGATCCCACAACCTACAGACTCCCTTCCAAGGACTCTACAACTCTTTTTCTCAGTATTACTTATTTTTTATATCAATAGTCTATCTTTTTTTGTACATTACTTGTTTTTTTATTTATATATAGTTTTTCACAAATTCTATTGTATTTCTGTAAAAACACCTGCAGAAAGTGAATTTCAAGATAGTTAATAGCAATATATATATATACATTGATAGTGAATTTACTTCGACTTTTGACTTTGAGTTCAAGGCAATCAGAGAAAAAGCAAGGTTCTGAAGGGGAATTTACAGAGAATGCTGCGGAATACAGGTTCAAGATTCAAATTTACTTATCACATGTACATTGAAAAATAAAGTGAACTCCATTGTCTGCGTTAACAACCAACACACCTGAGCAAGTGCTGGGGGCAGCCCCCAAGTGTCACCACGCATTCCGGCACCAAATGCCCACAATACTTGGCAGAGCAATACAGAGCACAACAAGCAACAAAACAACAGAAGCAAAACAGACCTGTTCCTTCCTCCTACCTGTACAAATACACAGTCCTTTAACCCGGGGACAAGCATCCCGCAGACTAGGACGGGGGTTCTGACTTACCCAGCTGACTCGCAGAGATTCACAGACTTGGCTCGGCCATCATGTGAAGCCGAGTGCATTTCTGATAGCGTAGATTCAGTTGCAGCTTTGGAAAGGAGTTTAATTAAGTTCATAAATGACAGTAGTGGGCATAGAACTGGTGGGTGTGTTACTGGTTGAACATCTCTCCCTTACTGACAGAGGTCTTATGGGTTGAAGGACCCCACCCTGTACGATCCTGTAACCTGATACCTGGGACAGACTGTGCACATCACATTCATTTTGAGAGGAACAGAAATGCAAGGATGTAATGCTGAGACTTTGTAAGGCATTACTGGCTAGACCGCATAACTGAGTGGTTTTAGGCTCCATATCTAAGAAAGGATGTGCTAGCATTGGACAGGGTCCAGAGGAGGTTCACAAGAATGATCCTGGGAATTAAAGAGTTAATATATAGAACGTATATGATGGCTCTAAGGCTTATACTTGCTGGAGTGTAGAAGAATGAAGCGGGGGGGGGGGTGGGATCTCATTGAAACCTACTGAATATTTAAAGGCCTAGACAGTGAGAATGTTTTCAATATAGTAGGAGAGTGCATTCAGAGGGCACAGTCTTGCAACAGAAGGATGTCTCTGAGTCCTGGTGAAAGGTTACAGGCATTAACATCGACTATTTATTCCTCTCCATTGATGCTGCCTGTCCTACTGTGCTCCTCCAGTACTGTATGTGTATTGCTGAGAAATTTCTTTAGCCAGAGAGTGGTTGAAATCATCGCCACAGGTAGTTGTGGAGTCACTGGATATATTTAAAGCCAAGATTGATATGTTCTTAATCAGTGAGGGTGTCAAAGGTTATGGGGAGAAGGCAGGAGAATGGGGTTGAGAGGGAAAATAAATCAGCCTTGACTGAATAGTAACACACCCAACAGTCTGCTCTGCCATACAATTCTGGGCCGAATGGCCTAATTCTTTTCCCACTTCTTATTGTCTAAGTGTAGAATGTACAGGAGCAAAAAAGAACAAGGTACAGATTATTATTCAACCCAATTCCAGTGGGTCCCATTGAGTTCCTTCCTCATTGGACGAGGGTGATTGCACACTGGAGACTCTGGCAGTCTCACTGTTATTTACTGTACAGAGGAGACAGCTTTTGCAGGAGACATCTAAATAAAGATGGTCTATCATCAGTGACACATGATGGTCAGGGGAGAGCAGAGCAGTGAATCAGTAGCCGATATTTGGAACATGTGTGGTTTTCCTGAGGTATTTAGTCATTCCAGAATGGAGTCTGATAAAATTAACCGTTTCTCAAACTTTTGTGAGGTGGAATTTACGCTTAGTTTCCATGGGTAGAAACATTCAGCACGAGATGAATGGATTTTTGTTACTGAAGGGTTGTCAAGGTTACTGAAGCAAAGTAGGCAGTGGGGCACGGAGATTCAGAGCAGTCACAATCTAGTGGAGTAAGAGAGTGAGGGTTAACGGGCTGAGGTACAGTGAGGAGAGTCACAAATTCCTGCTGGAGGCTGGAGACCCAACAGCCTGTGATTGGGTGGGTGGGTGGGAGGAAAGGGGCTTGCTTTCTGTGGTTGTTTTGATGCTTGTTGTGTCCTGTTTTATTAGCCTCTGTCATTGTTAGAGTCATAGAGCATTACAGCACAGAAACAGGCCCTTCAGCCCATCTAGTCCATGCCGAACAATTATTCTGCCTAGTCCCATCAATTGCGCCTGGACTATAGCCCTCCCATTGATGTGCTTATCCAAATTTCTCTTAAATGTTGAAATCAATTAGGCTTGTTGCTGCTTGTGTTGTTCTGCTTAACATTGTGGGCATGCTATGTTGGCACTGGAATCATGGGGACACTTGCAGCACATCCTTGAACTGTGTTGGTCATTGATTTAAATGACATATTTCACGGTATGTTTCAATGTACATGTGACAAATAAAGCTAATCTTTAATCAATTCACCTTTAATAGAAGAAAACCCAATGACTAAAGACTTACGGGTTAGAGTTAGTAAATTATAGGTATTCTTTGTTGACATCAGAAGGGTGGAAGCACTTGCGGGCTGCCCAGCACAATCCTCGTTGATCTGATATGATTTTCATTTCACTATGTGTATTGATATACATGTGACAAATCAAGCTTTTCTTACCTTTTTATCTTTTGAACAACTTATTCAAAGCAACTAAAAAGATTGGTTTGATTAACTCAGAATATCATGGCACCAACTTATCACCCTTCACTCCAACAAAGTATATGAAGTAAAATCATGCCATTAGCCTGGCTGAATTTAAAGGAGGAATTATGAATGATTAACTGAAACATTGCAGTTAATTCTCCAGGGCAACAACCCTTGTTGATGCAGGCCTTGAAGGTGAGACCAATCTCAGGCTGGAGGGACAACAACTTATATTCCGTCCAGGTAGCCTCCAACCTGATGGCATAATCATTGATTTCTCTGACTTCTAGTACTAACATCATGGGACAAAAGGCCTGTACTGTACTGTAATGTTCTTTCTTCTATATATCAGTGAAAATAAACCTGATTTTGATTAGGAGTTGCTGTAGAATATGAGTAATGCTGTACAATTTTACAATATTATGTAGACATTTGAACAGTACAGACACAAGTTAATGCAGGTGCTGGAAATCTGCAGCAACACCCATAAATGACGCAGAAATCCAATGAATCAGGCAGCGTTTATGGAGGGAAAAAGAGTCAACATTTCAGGTTGAGACCCTTAATCAGGACTGGAAATAAGGCGGGAAGAAGTCGGTATATAAAAACGGGGGCAAGAGCTGGCAAGTGTTCAGTGGATCCAGGTGAGAGTGGGAGTGATGATAGAAGCTGGGAGGTGACTCATGGAAGTGACAAAGACTGAAAAAGATGGCGGCTGACAATGGATCATGGAATAAATGGAAGGAAGTAAGGACAGGTATTGGCGGGAGGAATCTCTGCGTGATGAGAAGATTGAGGGGGTAGGGGAAGGGGTGATGAGGTCAATGAGATAAGGGAAAAGAGGGGAAAGAGGAAAGATGCAAGATGACACCAGCAACTAATGCAACATCCTGCAGACAGTTCATGAACCTACTTCTTCTCCTTCTTCTTTTAAATATACTTCTACTGTTAATCTGTGTGTGATTGGAGCCTGTCATTTACATTTGACAATGTGTTTTTGAGCTGATTGAGCAATCTGGTGCTTTTGCTGTCTGAGATAACGGCGTGGTTGAGAGCAAAGTTGGTGCTGTCTAATGGTGGAGCGTGAACCTATTATCAACTCCAATTCTTAACCAACTCGCTGATAAAGTAACGAGCAAGATTTAAATCATTGAAGATGAGAGCGGCGAGAGGTGTTCAGTGCCGCCTGCCTTCGATATTGATACCATCAGGTTGGAGGCTACCCAAACAGAATATGAAGTATTGCTCCTCCACCTTGAGGGTGGCTTCATCTTGGCACAAGAGAATGCCACAGACTGTCATGTTGGAACAGGAATGGGAATCAGAATTGAAATGTTTGGCCACCTGGAAATCCCAGTTGTGGTATATGGAGCGGAGAAGCTCAACGAAGCGGTCCCCCAATTTATGATGGGTCTCACCAATGTAGAGGTGCACCGGATACAATAGACGACTGACCCCAGCAGATTCACAGGTAAAGTGTTGCCTCACCTGAAAGGACTGTTTGGGAGATATTAGCTGGTACAGCCCAGGAACAGGCCTGTCAGCCCACTATGTCTATGTGAAACACAATGCCAGATTAAACTACGTCCCTTCTGTCTACGCATAATCCACATCCATCCATTTCCTGTACAGTCATGTCAAAGCCTCTGTTTTCACTACCATCCTTGGCTGCCTATTTCATAATATGATTGCACAGTGCTACATCAGATTTGCTTCATATTGGATTAATTCATTTATTTATCACAGGGGCATTAAAATAAACATGTGAAATGTGTTGTTTGCAATAACAACCAATAGAACCAAGGATGTCAAATGTCACCACACGTTCCAGTGCCAACAAAGCATGCCCACCATGTACTACAGAATCACAGAGACAAAGTGTATTTCCTAGGCAATGCTTTGTACAAATAATTAGCAATATTATTACACCATGAGAGTATGATCTTATTGCAAATTCTTAGTCATGGAACACTGCAGCACCAAAATAGGACCTTTGGCCCACCTAGTCCAAGCTGAACTGTTACTCTGCCTAGTCTCATCAACCCACACCTGCACCTTGGCCCTCTATACCCCCTCCATCCACGTTCTTATCCAAACTTCTCTTAAATGTTGCAATCAAACACCACTTCTGCCGGCAGCTCGCTCCACAACTCGCACCAACCCCTGAGCGAAGAGGAACCCCTTAAATATTTCACCTTTCATTCTAAGAGGGTGACTTCTAGCTCTACTCTCACCCAACTTTGGTGGGAAAAGCCAGTTTGCATTTACTCTATCTACACTCCTCTTAAATTTGCATTCAGAGAACTGAGAAACAGTACAGACGCTTTGGCCCGCAAAGTTGTGCTGATCATTCTACATAGCTCTCCAGTTTCTTTCTAAGTGTCCCTTTTGTATCTGCCTCGACCACCACGCACCCTTTTTATTTAGGTTTTTCTCAGGATGTCTACATGCATGCCTTTTTCCTGTCTGTCATGACCAATAACTGACATAGTGCCTGAAACCATAAACAGACAACCTTTCAGGCCAAGACCTTTTCATGAGAACAAAAAGGGAATGGGGAAGAAGCTGGAATAAGAAGGTGGGGTAGGGGAAGGAGTACGAGCTGGCAGGTGGTAGGTGAAACCAGGTGAAGGGGAAGGGGGTGGGTGGGAAGGGGGATGAACTGAGAAGTTGGGAGGTGATAGGTGGAAAAGGGAAAGGGTTGAATAAGAAGGAATCTTATTGGAGGGTGGATTGTGTGCTACACTGGATTTGCAGCATCTGCAGCATCTGCAAAATCTCTTTGTTTATGTCCTAAACCTATTCAACATTTTCCCTATAAATCAGGTTTTCACACAATTTATGTTTATTTTATTTTATTTAGGATTACAGCATGCTAACAGGCCCTTCCAGCCCAATTCTAGCCATGTGACCAGTCTTTGGAATGTGGGAGAACACTGAAGCACCTGAGGAAAACCGAGTGGTCATAAGTTGGCTGTATAAACTCCTTACAGACAGCGGCGGGATATGCACCCAGGTCGTTGGTGCTGTAATAGTGTTACTGATGTGTTGCCCTGAGATTACACCTGGTGATATTAGTGTTTTATATCACAGAGCAAGCTAATTAGTTTTATAAGACAGAAGAAAAAGGGTTTTAGCATAAGCAAACAGCCTGACTGAGTTTCCCTTGGCTTGTTTACATGAAGTGCCAGTCAGTTGCATGTAAACAATCAAAAATGTGGTCTGCCACAGATCGGCGTGCACGCACTGACTGGAAATAAAAAGGTTGGTTTTGGCAAAGGTCAGAGACAAAATAGTCGATCCAAACAGGGGCAATGCCATAATTGGTTGCCCAAGGTCAGCATTTGGGCAGCCAGCAAGGGAAATC
This sequence comes from Hemitrygon akajei, assembly GCF_048418815.1. Taxonomy (NCBI): domain Eukaryota; kingdom Metazoa; phylum Chordata; class Chondrichthyes; order Myliobatiformes; family Dasyatidae; genus Hemitrygon; species Hemitrygon akajei. The sequence continues at coordinate 112,656,842 of NC_133128.1, forward strand.
CAGTCTCTCTTTACATTCCTCACAGGCCAAGGGCACTCGGCTTTTAATTAGACCTAAGTGCAGTGAGCAAGTAAATGAACGGTGCTGTAAACTTAAATATCCTGACCAGTCACAAATATGCTTTCCCCATCCAGACCCTGTATTAAAGGTTTGAATGAACTTCTAACAATAGTAGATCTGCGTACAACTTGTTCCAACCTAAACAAAAATACACAATCTGTACATTTTCCACTTCCAGAGTAACTTTAGAAAGGGCAAGAAATCAAAAACAAGATCTTCAGGATCAGGCTTATTACCACTGACATAGTTGTGAAATTTGTTGTTTTGTAGCAGCAGTACAGTACAATACATAAAGTATCTTAAAAATTACATTTAATTACATTAAAACGGCATTACCTCAGGAAGACAGCATCCATGATTAAGGACAATTACCGTTATGAATACCTGCTGTCTTCTCTTACTACCATGAGGGAGGAGGTTCAGAAGTCTGAAGACACACTCTCAATGCTTTAGGGACAAATTCTTTCCTCTAGTCATCAGATTTTCTGAATGATCCATGAGCCCATGAACACTACCTCATCATTTTGCTCTCTCTTAGAATATAGAAAAGTACAAGCACTTTGGCCCACAACGTTGTGCCGACCTTTTAATCTACTCTAAGATCAACTTAACCCTCTATTTTGTCATTCATGTGCTTATCTAAGAGTTTCTTAAATGCCCCTAATGTATCTGCCTCTACCACCTACTGTAGCAAAATTCTCTTGTAAAGCACCTGCCTCTTGTTACTTGATACTTGTTAGATACACCTGTTAGGGTGCATTCTCCAGATACCCTATGAGGTAACCGTAGCCTTCAGCCAGGAGCAGATGTCATCAGGTGGTTCCCAACCTTCATAGAGTGTTTCGACCCTTAACCACGACACTCTCCAGTTGGTGGGCCGGCAGTGGTGGCAATCACTGCCAATCTGCTCCTGGCTTCCAGCTTCCCTCCTCTCACCTACTCCAAATCCAACAAGAGGCTCGTTCTGCCTCTTTCCCCCATCCTACGAGCTGCTTGTTTTTTGCTCCTTTCGTCCAGGCCCAGAGCTGACTTTCCTATACCCCTATACTTTCCTCCAAACACCTTTAAAATTAATCTGTCACATATTAGCCACTACAGCCCTGGAAAAGAGACTTTGGCTATCCACTTGATCTATGCCTCGTATCATCTTATATACCTCTATCAAGTCACTACTATCTTCCTTCACTCCAAATACTGACTTTATGTAATTTTGTATATTCTTATTGTAACTTATAACATTTTAAAACATAGTGCACTGTACCATTGCCACGAACCACAAATATCATGACATATTGTACTGTATGTCAGTGCTTGATTCTGATTCTGGCTCTGACCTTAATTAAAGAGGTGGTGAGACGTCAGAATAAATGCTTAGCAGCCTACTGAGGTCTCAAACAAAGACCGTGCAATTGAAGGATCATTGGAACTAGAGTTCAAAGTTCAACATTAAAAGTAAATTTATTACCAAAGTGAGTGAGTGTGTGTGTGTATGTGTGTGAGTGTGTGTGTATGTGAGTGCGAGCGAGCGAGCATGTGTGTGTGTTTGTGTGTGTGTGTGAGTGTGTGTGTGTGTGTGAGTGCGAGCAAGCGAGCATGTGTGTGTGTTTGTGTGTGTGTGTGAGTGTGTGTGTGTATGTGAGTGCGAGCAAGCGAGCATGTGTGTGTGTTTGTGTGTGTGTGTGAGTGTGTGTGTGTGTGTGAGTGCGAGCAAGCGAGCATGTGTGTGTGTGTGTGTGTGTGTATGTGTGTGTTACCATATACTAACCTGAGATTCATTTTATTGAGGGCATTCACAGCAGAACACAGAAATACAATAGAATCAATGAAAAACTACACATAAAGATCTACAAACAACCAATATGCAAAAGAAGACAACTGTGCAAATACAAAATAAAAGAAATACTAATAAAAAGAAGTAAATAAATCATACTGAGAACGAGTTGTCGGGTATTTGAAAATGAGTATGTAGGTAGTGGAATCAGTTCCATGTTGTGGTGAGTGGTTTAGGAGAGTGATGGTTATAGGGTAATATCTGTTCCTGAACGTGGTGATGGGTGCCCCAGGCTCCTGTACCTCCTGTCCAATGGAAGTGCTGAAAAGAGAGCATTGCCTGGATGGTGAGGGTGCTTGATGATGGATTCTACTTTTCTGCAACAGGCCTCCTTGTAGATGCACTCAATGGTGGGCAGGTCGCTTCCTGTGATGGTAGGCCTTTCCGTTCTTGGGCACTGCTATTTCCATACTAGGCTGTAATGCAACCAGTCAGCAAAAGCCATTTGGGGGCAAGAGGAATACCTGGGATGGGGGTAAATGAGGAAGAGGTGATACATGGGACAAAATCAGTACAAATGGTGACAAGAACCTGTGGAAAAGCCACTGTAAATGAGGGTGACACGGTAGCATAACACTTTACAGTGTCAGTGACTGGGGTTCAATTCCCACCACTGTTTGTAAGGATTTTGCATGTAAGGGACTGAAGCAGTGAAATTCCCCTTAAATTCATCAACTTTTTCACCTTATAAATTCACCTCAATTAGATCAACTCCACAGGAAACTCAAGTTACACTGTTACCCGTCAAAGCATTGCCTTTGTTCCAAATTTCACCTTCGTAAACAATCACTGGAGCTTTTCCAAGATGTTCCTTAAAGTAATCACCATAACTGCACTGAACACTTCAGATGAAGTCGAGTCAACACTCCATATAGTGGTATCATTATTTCCCTTTATTTACATTTCCTTGAGATGAATCTTGATACTGACACCTCACGAGGAAAGGTTTGGGTTCATTTCCCACAGCCAAGACAATGAATGCCTCTCTTACATGGATACAAGGCTTGATAACATTATTCTAAAGCAAAGCAGGGCAGTTACATTTAATTCTCGCTCAACTTGACTAAAAGCAGATAATGTTGCACTACGCATGAAAAGATGGGCTTGATTTCATTTCATTCTGCTTCCATATCTTATCGGTGAGCACATTAAAAAGCTGGGGATTCTTGGCAAGGCAAGCAGAATCCATAGATGCCAACTGACCTACTGAATTCCTTAAAGTCATAGAACAATTCAGCACAGACACTAAGCTCTTCAGCCCAACCAGTCCCACCAACCAGAGTGCCCAACCAGCTAGTCTCAATTTCTTGCCTTTGACCCATATCCCTCTCCACATACTGTACCTATCCAAGTGCTTCTTAAATGATACTTTAGTACTTGACTCAACCACTTCCTCTGGCAACTCATTCCATATACACCATCCTCTGCATGAAAAAGTTGCCCCTTAGATCTCTTTCAAAGCTTTCTTCTCTCAGCTGAAAACTATGCCTCCTAGTTTTAGATTCCTCTACCCTGTTACCATCCACCCTATCTAGCGTAATGCTATTACGGCACCAACTTTAAGATCAGGGTTTAATCCCCACAGCTGTCTATAAGGGGTTCTTATGTTCTCCCCATGACTGTGTGGGTTTCCATAAGATCATAAGATGTAGGAGCACAATTCGGCCTTTCAGCCCAGCGAGTCTGCTCTGTCATTCCATTGTGGCTGATTTATTATCTCTCCCAACCCCATTTTCCCACCTTCTCCCATTAACCTTTAAGGCAATGACTAATCAAGAACCTATCTACTTCCATTTTAAATATTCCCAATGACTTGGCCTCCACAGGTGTCTGTGGCAACGAATTCCACAGATTCAGTACCCCCTTGCTAAAGAAATTCCTCCTCATCTCTCTTCAAAATGGACATCCCTTTATTATGAGGCTCTGCCCTCTGGTTCTAGTCTCCCCCACTACAAAAAATATCCTCTCAACATGCACTCTAGCTAGGTTCAATATTCGATAGGATTCAATGAGATCCTCCTTCATTCTTCTAAACTCCAGTGAGTACAGGCTCAGAGCCATCAAGCGCACCTCATGCATTAACCCTTGCATTCCTAGAATAATTCTTCTGAACGTCCTCTAGCCCCTCTCGAATGTCCACACGTCTTTTCTCCAAGTGCCCCAGTAAGTTGTGTGCATGTTATGTTGGAATTGGAAGTATGGTGAAACTTTGAAACTGTCCTTGGCACATTCTCAGTGCACATGACACATTTCATAGTCTGTTTCAATGTACAAGTGACAAATAACACTAATCTTTATCTCAATCTCTTTATCTTTAACTCAGCCCCTCTAGTCCTGGCAACATCCTTCAGTGTTCTGTATGTTGTTCCAGAGTTTGATTGCAATATTTAAGAGAAGTTTAGATAAGTAGATCAATAGGAGGGATATGGAGGGTTAGGGTCCAAGTGCAGTCAATGGGACTAGTCAGAATAACTCCATATCCTTGCCTATACCCAAATCCATCCATATACTTCTTCAAATTTCTCTTAAATATGCGATTGAACTCACATGCACCACTTCCTTTGGCAGCTTGTTCGACACTCTCACCACCCTCTGAGAGAAACAATTCCCCATCTTGTTCCCTTAAATATTTATCCTTTCACCCTGATCCTCTGACCTCCAGTTCCAGTCTCATACAATTTCAGTGGAAAAAGCCGGCTTGCATTCATCCTATCTATACCCTTCATAATTCTCTATAATTCCCCTCTGCACCAGGGAATAAACTTCTAACCTACTCAGCCTTTCCCTCTAACATTCAAGATTCAAGATCTGAGATAGTTTAATGTCATTTCTAGTACACAAGTGTTAAGGAAAACAAAATAGTTAGATAGATAGATAGATAGATAGATAGATACTTTATTCATCCCCATGGGGAAATTCAACATTTTTTCCAATGTCCCATACACTTGTTGTAGCAAAAACTCATTACATACAATACTTAACTCAGTAATAATATGATATGCATCTAAATCACTAACTCAAAAAGCATTAATAATAGCTTTAAAAAAAAAGTTCTTAAGTCCTGGCAGTTGAATTGTAAAGCCTAATGGCATTGGGGAGTATTGACCTCTTCATCCTGTCTGAGGAGCATTGCATCGACAGTAACCTGTCGCTGAAACTGCTTCTCTGTCTCTGGATGGTGCTATGTAGAGGATGTTCAGGGTTTTCCATAATTGACCGTAGCCTACTCAGCGCCCTTCGCTCAGCTACCGATGTTAAACTCTCCAGTACTTTGCCCACGACAGAGCCCGCCTTCCTTATCAGCTTATTAAGACGTGAGGCGTCCTTCTTCTTAATGCTTCCTCCCCAACACGCCACCACAAAGAAGAGGGCGCTCTCAACAACTGACCTATAGAACATCTTCAGCATCTCACTGCAGACATTGAATGACGCCAACCTTCTAAGGAAGTACAGTCGACTCTGTGCCTTCCTGCACAAGGCATCTGTGTTGGCAGTTGTTACCCCAGATCCAATGGAACAGAAAAAAATACACAATAAGATAAAGAAAATATCTTATATGTCAATAAATAAGATAGCCTATGCACATAGATTGATTGTATGTCCATAAAGTAACAGTAGCATCTGTTCAGAAGGTGACTGAGAGAAAACGATAAAGTAGTGATAGTAAGTGTTGATCAGACTTATTGCTTCGGGAGAGTAACTGTTTTTGATCTGGTGGTCATGGTGTAGATGCTACGTAGCCTCCTCCCTGATGGAAGTGGGACAAGTAGTCCATGAGCAGGGTGGGTGGGATCCTTCATAATGTTACTGGCCCTTTTCTGGCATCTTTCAGTATATATGTTCTTGATGGTGGGTAGGCTGTTGCCAGTGATGCATTGGGCAGTTTTGATTACCCATTGTAGCACCCTCCTACCCACCACAATATATCTTCCATACCATGCTGTGATGCAGCATGTTAGACGCCCTCTACTGTGCATCTGTAGAATGATTAGTGTGTGCGTGTGCATTGTCCAGCTCCCTTCAGCATCCTCAGTAAGTAGAGGCAATTGTTCTGGGGCCATGAGATTTCATGGGAGATGTACACCTCCAGGGGTTTGAACTGCTCACAGTTTTCACTGCTGTGCCACCATCGTAAAGAGAGTGTGTGTGAGTGGTGCGAGTTCTCCTGAAATAGATAACCATCTCCTCAGGTCCTCAAGTCCAAGCCACATCCTTGTAAATTTTCTCTGTAATTTTCCAATCTTATTGATATCCTTTCTGTAGGTAGGTGACCAGAACTGTACACTAGACACCAAACTTGGCCTCACCAACATCTCACACAACTTCAACAAAACATCTCAACTCCTGCAGTCAACAGGGGAAAGTACTAAAGACAGAAAGGGAGAGCGCAATGGATGAGGTTAAAAAAAAGTGAAACAAAGAAAGTCCCGTCTCTGTAAATGGCTGTACAGGCAATATTCGCAGAAAACCCTTTCACTCCAAGCATAGAAAATGCTCTAGAATAGCTCCTAACCAGCTGGTATCAAGAGCCATGGATTATTTCCAGCATATTCTCCTGGGGAAAGTAAAACACAATGAATTTCAGAGATAGCACCTCACCACGCTGACGTCAGAGTGTTTTATGCTAACAAACCAAATCCCAAAACTTCCGTGCCTCGACCCTGAGCTCCTCAATCGGCCGGGATTCTTAACCCTGCTGTTTATTTGTCTTCCTATTCAGAGCTGCCTGTTTTAATAGTACATCCTCAGTCACTGCCCAAGCTGACCTCTCACGCTGCTCACAGTTTGTTAAACCTCTCGTTTCTGTAAACCTACTGTATAAAGGAAAACTGAGTGAGCAGCAAACAGTGATAAAAATAATTCTTCCTCACACATCGTGCAGAGCCAGCATTACACTCAGTGGCCACTTTATTAGGTACAGCTGTACACCTGCTCATCAATGCAAATATCTAATCAGTCAATTTCACTGACTAGGTTTTCTATCCTACTTTATCGTATACAGTCAGAGGCCACTCTATTATGTACACCCACTCATTTATGCAAATATGTAATTAGCCAATCATGTGACAGCAACTCTGCATAAAAGCATACAGACATGGTCAAGAGGTTCATTTGTTGTTCAGACCAAACATCAGAACGGAGAGGAAATGTGATCTAAGTGATTTAAGAGACCACGGAATGACAGGTTGGTTTGAACACCTCAGAAACTGTTGATCTCCTAGGATTTTCATGCACTACAGTCGCTAGAGTTTACAGAGACTGGTGTGAAAAACAAAAAAAAATCCAGTGTGTGGCAGTTCTGTGGGCAAAAAGATCCTTGTTAGTGAGGGAGCTGAGAGGAGAATGGCCAGATTGGTTCAAGCTGACAGGAAGCTGATATAGTAAATCAGTAACAACAGTGCTGTGCAAAAGAGCATGTCTAAATGCACATCACATCGAACCTTGATGTGGATAGGCTACAGCAACAGACCATGGAAATACACTCAGAGGCCACTTCTTCGGTGCAGCAGATACCTAATAAAGGGGCCATTGTGTGTACGTCTGTGCAGATATCAATATGCTGGCTATCAATTTTGCTATAGTGTCCTTTTCTTGTATGTTAGCTCAGCTGAACTCATGGCACAGGGAACAGTTGAAACAAACAGTATAGATTATGTACAAGAGGAAGCCGGGTGAACAAAGAGCAACAGACAATTACACTGTTAGGATTGGAATAGGAAGGATGGGAGGGGACTTGGGGAATGATTGCCATCATGGGCTGATTGGCTCAAACAGCTTGCTTCTACTGCACATTCCTTTCAATATCTTCTGTGCAACACCTCCTCCCAACAATTTTCTGTTTAATTTATTTTTCAGGATGTCGGAGGTCAACAACTTTTGCCCATCCCTCATTGGCCTCGGCAGGGTGGTTTGTAAGCTGCTTCCTCGAGCTGCTGCAGTCCTTGTGATACGATATTCCCACAATGCCGTTGGGGAGAGAGGTTCTGGGACTCAACCAGCAATAATGAGAGAGTGGTTCAAAATGGTTGGTGGGGAAACCAAAACGCGGCAACTTTGAGTGATGTCCATCTACAAGTTTGCAGACGAATCTCTGCAAAGGATGAATCAGGAGGGAGATACAGAGTCCAGTGACGTGGTATATGACCCTCAGATGTCAGGAAAAACA